>NW_027526233.1:46480309-47080309 GCF_048455015.1 Haemaphysalis longicornis
GTGAAACTTGATATACGAGCAGTATATTGTGTAGAGCCAGTTGTAGGAGCTTGTCCGTCGACGCACTCATGGGAACTCCGATGGCTTGTTTCACTGCCTTGCGTAATATTGTGTCGACCTGGCTCTTTTCTCTCTTGTTCATCAGGAGGTAAGGTGTGGCGTACGTTATTCCTGACACCACAAATGCTGGTACCAGCCTCAGGGAATCCTTCTCTTTCAGTCCTCTCCGCCTTGGTGCCAGCCGCAAAGCATGTGCAGGATCTGTCCTTTGGAGTGTTTAAGCTTGCGCACACACGTCGTGGCCTTGCTATCTGCCTGGATGGTGAGCCCCAGAGTCTCAACACTGGGTCTTGGAACGATGTCTTCGCCCTCTAGGACCACCTTCACGTCTTCCTTCTGTGTCTTGGGCGCCCGAGGGCGGAAAACCACCAGTTCAGATTTTCGAGGCGAACATCACAGTCCACACTCCTTCACTTATTTACCAACCACACGTGCGCCTACTTGCAGCGTCTCTTGAATCCACCAAAGGGATCCCGCCTTCGTCGTCCAGAGCGAAATGTCGTCGGCGTAGAGCGCGTGCCCCAAACTAGCGACTACTCCGAGCGCCTTGGGCAGGCCTAATAGTGCCATATTAAAAAGAAGATGCGACAGGAAGGATCCTTGTGGGGTCCCCTTACTTCCCAACACTATGGCTGGAGATACCTCTTTGTCCTCCTCGATTCGAGCACGGCGGCCTGTCAGGAAATCCGTCACCTAGTTGTATGCCCGCTTTCCGCAGCCTGTGGCTTGAAGGTTCGCTAGGATGCTAGCGTGGGAGTCGTTGTCAAACGCTCCCCTGAGATCCAGCGCTAAGATGGCTCTAGGCGATATCTTGGTGGCTTGTTTCATGACCTGTTCCTTCAGATGCAGCAGTACGCCCTGCGTGCTTAAGTGCCTCCGAAATCCGAAAGCAGAATACGGCACCTGATCAGTGCTGTCCAGATAATTTTGCATCCTATTCAGCACCATTGTTTCCATAACCTTGCCAACGCAGGACGTGAGGGAGACAGGCCTTAAGTTATCTATGTGTGGTGACTTCCCAGCCTTCGCGATAAACCTGACTTCCGCCTCCTTCCAGCCGACTGGCAACACGTCGCTTTCCCAGGCACTGTTCATGTGTCCAAGAAGCTCTTTTCTGAATTCGTCACTCAGGCTGTTGAGGAGTCTGTGAGTAATAGTGTCTGGCCCTGGGGAACTGCGTCTATTACTTTCAGGAATGGCCGTTCGTAATTCAGAGTCAATAAAAAACCTGTCCAAGACCTCATTAGAGGTTCCTCTGTACGGCCCTCGCGGCTCCACACTCTTCTACCTGTCTTTGGAATTTTCCATTAGTTTCTTCGCATCTCCTGCGTAGTTCTTTAATGTGCGCACCATGCTTCGGTTGATAGCGCTTTTGCTGGCCAGACGCTTTTGCTGGCCAGAGATGACGGAGCAATTGCCAAGTCTTACGGGTATAGAGTGTTCCCCGCAGACCGTCACAGAAGCTGAGCCAACTCTCTCTACACAGCTCGGTGGCATACTCAGCTGCTTTCCTGCTAATTCCACTATTTTCCTACCGGCATTTTCTATTATATCGCGGCCATTTCCAGCGTTTGGTGAGGCAACGTCTGGCTTCCCACAGTTGCGCCAGTCATGCATCGATGCATGAAGTGTGGTGCGTCATGGCAATCTTCTGCGTGTGCTTGTCCACCAGCACCAGCTGCTCCTTTTCCCAGTTCTCGTGCGGCCAGCCATCTACCTCCTCCTCTGAATGGTATTCCTGCTCTTTTCTTAGCTTGTCCCAGTTCGTGATCGCTGCCGTTCCATCCTGGCTTTAAACGCCGGTCCTTTGATAGTTATACGTGAGATAATAAATTCCAATAAGCAAAGTGCGACTTCCCCAAGAAACAGACAGTAGCAGAAAGCGACAGACAAAAACCACCCAGCAGGTAGGTCTTTCTCTGAGCTGATCATGATCCGACTGCCGGAAGGCCAACGAGCAAGCTATACGCGTACCCCACTTCTTTTTTTCACTATCATTCTAAAAAAACTCTCCAACGCATCAAGGTGCACAAGCTTTGTACAATAAAACAAATGGGTAACTGTGGGAGATCAAAGGGAATGCGGACATGCACTACAGACAAAAGAGGTGGCCAGAAGCAGCACTACCAGAATAAATGGCAGCACAGTGATAAAAGTTAAACAGCCAAAAAGAAGACGTGGTTGTAGAGCTCGCACCAGTGCGAATTTTGTCGCGCATTCCGGGCAACTCTGGTGGGCACGACAAGGTGAGACTCGTAATGACTATTCCCAGGAACAGGAAGTAGGGCACAACTGGAACCCAGGCATTCCCGCCATCCACGGACGACATCCTGCGGCCTATTCATCCAGAGCGACAGACACCAAAGGATCAGGGCACTCACCTTCATCTTGTTCAGCTCTCTGCGGCAAGCTTCCTACACTGCGGCGGACTCCTTTTCGCCATTTTCAATAAATAGCTTAGTATGGTTCATTGCATACTCGCGCTGGATAATAAGCAGTGTCCCCTTGTCGTTGACGGCATCAGGATTATTTTCGGTATCTCGATCGCTGCCCTGGTCCCCGCCTAGACTACCATAGACGCCGGGATCATACGGCAATTCTCCCTGCTGTGGAAGCTTTCTGCGATTACACGCTAAGTCGTGTGCTCCTGGCAGGCAGGCCGATCGTGATCGTGAGCAGTGCCACCGTGCCTCCAGAACGACGACCGTGGCAGCAGGCGCTAGAGCCCCAATATCTTTTCTGCACGCCTTCAAGCGCATTTATGAAGCCTTCCGGATGCAGTTCACAAATCCACCGGAATCATCTTCGCGTGGTGCTTGAATGGAGAGCGCTTAAACGTTGACTAGTAAACAAGGACCAGAAAGGCTACAAAACAGGACGAAGCGTTAACTAACCACTGATTTATTAACGTAGATGAACATATTTATATATACATACACGTGCTTGCATGAAAAAGATACAAAACAAGATACAAAAAGATCCAAATAAGTTTGAACGTGTTTGAAGACATCTACGCACGGATTCCTTGGAGCGCATTCTCAGTTTTTAGCGCGACAAGAAGCCCATTTCTCTTTTTGATAATGTGATAGATGGTGCGCTGATGATAATATGATATATGGTAGCCTTTCTCGTCCTTGTTTACTAGTTAAAGTTTAAGCGCTCTCCATTCAAGCCATGCAGCACCAACTAGCCCCTACAGATGCCTTGCTCACGTGGTGGTTCGCGTAAGCCAAACTGTAGTGCCAGCCCACCGGTAGGAGGTGGAGATTCCAGAAAGCGCTAAGGCCAGTGCAGAAGACAGCGCGTGGAGCAGCCTAGCCAGCGTCATACTAGTAGGCACGCTACCTGCGGGCGACGCGCACCTGTGTGCTTCTCTCTGAAACAGGAAGTCTAAGAACATCACGCTGGTTGGATACGGCTCGACCAAATAATGTAAATTGTAGTCGCAGTGTCCATGAACATGGCGGTGCCTTCGACTTTTGCGACGACGACCAAGACAGAGCTACGTGTGCTGCTTGGTACCTAAAGTCATCTTGTTAAGGAATATGTAATGCCCTCCGCAAGTTGCTCCGGGCCTTCAGAATATCCGCCATTCCGCCTGCTGTAAGTAAGAGTAAGTCGCAGGCGCCCGGGTAACAGGGAGCGTGCAGGCACGCCACCCTATCAGCCTTCTTGGCTATCTTGCAATTGCTGTCACTGGGAGGCGCCGCGGTTTTTCCACGCTGGATGACGGCGCAGTCATGTCCTGGCGGTCATGTACTCTGAGCAACATCTGCTGAAGGAACCGCGGAAGTACTGGCCACGTAGACCGGCGTGGGAATCGCGATAATGCTTTCGTTGTATTCATAGCTGGCGAATGGGTGTTTTTAATTCCTCCTAACCTTTTGTCTCCTAAACGAGATCGTTTTGTAGTACTTGTAGTTGACGGTGCGCAGGTATGAGTAGGTCGCGCCGTTCGGCGTAGCGTGTCGTGCTACAGGGATTGAATAGCAGCTACGCTCCTTGCGACGGCGGCCCTCACAATGCCACGGTGGCAGCGTGGCTCCAGTGTGGCAGACGACGGCGAAGAAAGGCCACCGGTTGGCTTCGGCATGGGAGCTAATGCGGGTAGACATCGGTCCGGTACCCACAGAGTGTAGTAGCCTCCAAGGGATTGAAGTCCTGCAGTCGTCGAAGTCTCTTCTGCGCGGGGTCAGTTCTGCTCGTCGCCTGAGTCTCCGGGTTTATCCGCACGCTAATATTGCTGAAAAATACGCGAGAAAAATGGGAATTGCGAATAAAAGAGGCGGCTCGCACGAACAGCGGGCACGGGCGAAGCTCGCACATCGTGCTGGGGGAAGTGGCACGAGGTCGGCCCAGCGAACGGGCATCTGCATAGTGACTCCATTTCTACATCGCTCTCCGCAAAGCACAGAAAATACGGTTGAACCTCTTCAGGCGTGTGGACAGTGTTGCAGAAAAATGATCAGCCTGTCAACCCTCTCTTTATATACTGTGCTTGGAGGGGTTGCAAACCATGCAAAAAATTTCAATAGGCTTAAAATTGTATGCAACTTTTAGGTACCACAGATTTTGTACCTGTTAAACTGTTATGGATAACCTTGCTCACCTTTGAATTATAACGGGCAATCTCACGTGCATATTCAACTTATCGGCGCTTCTTAAGAAACTTATTAACTTATCGGCGCTTCTTAATAAACCATAATATATAAGTGGTCATGTAACTATCGTTTGACAATTCTTCGAAGGACGGGAAGTTCATGATTAGGTAATTTAGTGTGTTATTGTCATTAGCACAATTAAAATACGGGTAAGTAATTTTAATGTTCGATGGTTCTGTTTTATTATGGAAAGGGACAGTGCACACTGTGAGCTTAGGATCAGATAGGCCATCCATGAGCTCTATCTTCGTTTCATCGGCTAAGATGTGGTCGCTAAACAATAAAAGGTCAAAAACTTTTCAAGTGGCTTCCTGAACACGTGTCGGTTGGTCGACTACTTGATGATGCTTAAAGCGCCGCATGGAGTCGATAATGACTCCAGCATGCCGAATGAGAAGTCATAGACTGCCAGTCGACATCGGGAAGGTTAAAATCACCCAACAACATGAATGATGAGTTTTCTATGTTTTGTTCAGTATAGTTTTGAAGGGACGGCATACTATCTTCGCCAGAAGTAGGACTGCAACAGCAGTATCCGACAATTGTTCTGTGAGGGCCAAATTTTAGTATCAAAAGAACGGCTTCTACGCCTTCAACCACTGGCAGCACTGTGAATAGTAGCCCGCGGTTTATTAACACCACGCCACCGCCTCGTGTCGGCCTATCTTTCCGTATTATATTGTAGTTTGGGGACGTTACTTCACTATCTAAAATGTAACTATTTAATCAGGTTTCTGTTAGAGCTGCGAAGTCTGGCTTGAGGTCGAGAAGCAGGCATTCAAGGGATTTTAATTTGTTAGGACACTTCGACAATTCACGTTTATCAACCCCAACTGTAACCCCCCACTGTAACTGTAACTGTATCTGTATCAACTGTAACTGTAACTGTAACTGTAACTGTATCAACCCCAACGCCTGCGCTGTAAATGTTACAGCGCAGGCGTTTCAGGGAGCACTCGTTCGTGACTTCTGTTTTGTGCAAACGGCCTTTTGAAGGTGGCAAGCAAAGATCATCTAAGAGAATCATTAAAGTTCGAAATTCGGAACCACGTACACAGCTTGCATTTGCTGGTCTCCGACGCATCATTTCCATGATTGAGAAAATCCAACAGCTGAGTTGTCACCACTTCAATTCAGAACTTGCGGAGTTGCTTCACGCGTCAGTATGAGTGCTCCGCGACCCACCGAAGGTCATTTCCGCTCCTTAGAGGTGAGTACGGGCTGACTTGGCTATTAGAACGCTCTCTCGATGGACGGAATGCTTACAATTGACGTTAATTATTAGTACAGACCGGGACTTAGGTAAATGTCTATTAGTTGATTGGCTTCATGTAGCACCACTTTGATATATTTAAATGAGTCAAAGGTTGTAAGGGCTTTTACGGTGTTTCATAAATGCCTATTCTGGCGTTTCTGCCTGAATACCTATAAATGTCGTTTTCAAATAACGAAGCCCATATGAACACTGGACTCAAATGTTTCGCTTTGGAGTGCAATTTGCGATCGTTAATTATGTTACCAGGGACCATAGACTGTTCTGAACTCTATAGGTTGAAAACTAGTCCTCTTGAATGAAGAACCCCCCGTTACAACAGCTAGCAGCATTGGAATGAAGCGCTCATTTTCAAACACAAAAGGCACAATTTTGAGTCCAATAATTATTATAATTTTTACATTGATTCTTAAACGCATTTTCGCGTGGTATCAAAAAAGATTTTTTGAAATACGAGCAGTCGCACCTACGCTTCTCGAAGCGTGCTCAAATCCCACTCTATTTTCAACGACACCGAACACGCCTTGTTTTGCTGGTCACTCCTGTCTTGAAGATTCAACTGCGAACATAACTGAGTACATTTATTTTCTTACGAACTAGATTCAGACGGCTCACGACTCTAAAATGCGGTTGTTCATTAAAAAGTGACCGGGCTGGTAAAGACCTAAATTGTGGCTAAACTTTTTGATCTGTTTGTGAATTTGAGTATACGGAAATATTGTAGAATTCTGTTATCCTAAAGAGATTTAAGTATAATGTCTCTAGAGCAAGCAATTTTGACATAAAGCTAAGTAGAGAAATTAAACGGAAGTCAAAATAACTCGACTTTGGCCGTAGTGAGAAACAATATGGTGTGTGTAGCTCCCTAGATGGGCTTAATAAAATTGATAGTCGGTCTTTTATTCAGAATTACACACCTACATGAATGGCCCCCAATATTGCCGATATACGCTCTCCCGTGAAGGTATGATTTGTAGCAACATTAAAAAACAAAATCAATTATAAGGCTACAAGCATGTTTTAGTGCGAATATAAGTAGTATTCGTAAAGATGAACGTCCGTCTAGTGGTAGTTCACAAAGGGTCATTTTATATGCAAATATATTTGAAATATATACTTGAACCATCTGAAATAAATAACTGTTTCGTTTGAGTATATTCGTTCTACTGCAACATGTTGAGTATGAGTTAAAACTTTTTTAAACAAAGCACATCAAAAGTGTCAATATACGTAGCCGTTTTACTCACTTATGAACGCGGTTTCCATTACAGCACCGTAAAGATCAATGCACCAAAGCGTAAAATTTGCGAAACTTTGTCCTGAAAATTTGAGAAAGTATTGTTATTACATAAATCAGTCGATTTCTAATCACACTTTTTATATAATACGGGAATATGAGACCGTAGAAGATGGTAATTTTAGATATAAGACATCCTGCATTTATAGTACAAGCAACACTTTGTTACAAGCAAACTTCTGCTTTTAGTGTTAGAGCACAAAAAAAGTCTCAGCCAGTGCCATTAAAAACTGAATAGGTTCAACGAGAAAATCCCTGTCTTACAATCGATACTACGTAAGAGCAAACGCGAATATTCATGTGCACATATTTATTTTTGCAACCAAAACATGTTTTCACTACCCGGATAAATGTAAAAACTTCAAATTTGGATATTCAATGAATCCGCTGCAGAGAAAATAAGTTATAGTGGTAATTATTCTCCACAAATGTCGACCTGCGTTGTCTGATGATTAAGTGATGGCTCAGCACCTACAATAATTGTGCATGATACAGTTTTAAAGACGATAGTCTTTCTTGGGCTACTTAAACCCAGAAATTTTGGTCTGTCTGTATGTCTGTCTGCCTGTCCGTCTGTCTGTCTGTGACTCGATTCAGCCACCCGGCCAAAGCAAAACAATGCCTGCGCAATAGTCTTATATAGTCACAGCTAAATCTACCCGTCTATGTCCGGTGTAATGTTCATACTTGTCAACATTGTTGAAGAAGAACAAGACATTACGCAAATATGAGACAACAAATCACTACAGAAGTGATATTTGCAGTGTTCTTTTTTAAAAAAATCAAAGATGCTTGACTTTTACGAAATTAAATACTTCATCAACTGCAGAAAAAGAATTCACTCCACCGTCGCCTGCTGTCGCCCGCGCCACTATAGCTTCTGGCGCCATTTTAAGAAATCAACCGGCAACAGGTACGCAAGGTTCCACTAGATAGGTTCCACGTTCTGCTTGAACGCACGTGGAGTAGGGAAACGCGCTTCTATAAACGTTGAAGTAGGGCGCCTCGATTAACGCGCTTCTTCGCCGTACGGCAGCCTTCGCATCGAGACACCCGGTTTGGAGCAGTGGAACGCGGGAAATTTAAAATGATGTAAGCAAACCTTTGGCGTCTCAACCTTTGGAGGAGCGCGACGCAAGAGGAACAACAGCAGAGGTGAGCGGGAAAGCGAAAGGAGGCATTTACTTCACAAAGCCGATAAAGACTATCGTCTTTTGACGGCATTTCCAACGAAAGGAGCAGATACGCGGCCAATTTTTTTGTGGTCATACGATTCTCCCGTCGGATGAAAACCCTTTAAGTTACTGTGCGTGGTTTCCGAAGCTAGTGCGGACATCGACAACCAAATTTACAATTAGTTTCAAGTTGATTTATTGTCTTGCGTGTTTATCGCAAGTTGTGGAATCTCCGCTACCTCAGGCGTTCCAAACAGCAGAAAAATCAGACAAAGGCCAGGCTCAGGCTATGGCTCACAAAATCGTTTTAATTTCAGCAGGCGCCACAAAAACGTACAAGTAATAAACTCCCCGGTTAACAGTAACACATGTACCCATCCGAAACGCATGTAGTGAAGCTGAAAAAGTGGCGAGGATCGTTGGTGCAAACAGTTTTATATGCAAACACGACCAGAAACACTAGGAAGGACATCACAATATCAATTCTTTTAGAAGGCCGTTCCTCTTTCATTTCGAACTCTTTTTTATGTATTGTATTGTTTGGTGGTTACACCCAATGCCATTCATTATCCTAACACTTGGCTTATTTTTATCGCTTAAAGGGGCCCTACTGACAAAACACAAGTTTCGTTCATTCGAAAGATTGCCTCGTTAGAATAATACTGACACTAATTTTAGCATAGAAATCGCTCAAATAAGCTATATAATTAGGGAAAAAAAGGGATCGGCATTGTGACCCACTAGCTCATTTTGCGCCACTGAACCTGTGATGTCATATATTCCAGCTCTGCGGCTGCTTGAGGCCGGAAAGAGCCAACGCGGTTTGGGCAGGGCTTATAAGCTTACCGAACGAGCTATTTGCGCTTACATTCAGGGCGCATTCTTGTTATTGCGGTAAGAACGGCGTGGTAAACATTGGAAGATGCGAAAGTACACGCAAGCAAAGAAGTACCGATGCCTGCTACTGTTGGTACTTCGCGCACTATACTTGTTTTAGCTGCACAGCAGTGCGTAGCTTTGGTTTTTCTTAGATGACACTCGCCGACTGGCGTAAGCGGCTGTGACCATATATGTCGAGCCAACAGCATGTTTCCCGACACAATTATTTTTTTACCTTTAAAAAAACAAGCCAGGTACAAATACGGTAAAAACAAAGCAAAGGCTGAAAACAGCCCGCAATGGTAAGGTGGCGCCATATATGTTGACTAAGGGTAAACAAGGCTACTACTAGCTACTAGGTTTTTCTTGAACGCCTGCACTTATTTTGTAATTGCAGCCGTCATGAAAACACAACATTTGGCGAAAGAATGAAACTTTTAGCTTAAATTGATTAATGCCTCATTGAATAAAGCAGCGTTTGCTTTCAGAAAAGCGCTGGGGGCAGTACAAAGCACAAAATCTTGTGAATAAAACGGACTCGTATTCTGTCTGCAAGGCCCCTTTAAACAACGCTCCCTGTACCATGTAAACATTGTAATACGCAGACTATTTGGAGCCACCAACATTGTGCTTCCTCTGGCCAGCTGGCTTTTCTAATATTTTTTGTCGGACCGTAGAGTAGGTGGTCGGGTTTTTGTATTTGAATTTTCAAGTGGTTTCCATGATGATGATGTTTGCATTTTAATGGCGCAAATCCAACTAACGGTAATTAGCGCCAAACAAACTCAAGTGATTTCCAAGAAACTACCCTTTTAAAGGGACACTGAAGTGAATTTGTCAAGCTCCCGTTTTTGCTTGCACTGCGTAGACTGGCTCAAATTAGCACACTTTTCATCGTTTGTCCGGTTGACAAATCGGTAATTATTTTACAAAGCGCGAAAGAAGAAAAACTACCATGCGCGGTTTGCGGCGGCCGCACCAACTAAGGCTGTGACGTTGGGAGGAGGGGCGCCGTGATTGGACGATGCCCAAGGTTAGCAATCACAGAAGTTTCGATTTCGGTTTCGGTTCTGTAAAACATAACCAATGGCGTTGTTGGATGGGCATTCTCAATATCTCAGTAATCATCGTACCGCGCTTCTGCCATGTTGTCAGCTGTAAAATGCACAAGATAAGGCCTCCCAGGACGGCTTGTAGTCGTAGCATTCACTAGCCGAGACCTACGCACTGCATGAACGCCCTCCGCGTACCCGCAGACGCCCAAATGTCATGCGCTTTTCCCCCATATTTGGAACTTGCCTCCCTCATGCCTGTATCGTAAAAAGCGTGTTCGCACCAGGCCAAGGGTCTGTTCATTCTGGCCTGTGCCCACTGCCTGCAAGAAGTCGGTGCTTATGGCAACAGCACGCCAACGAGAACTCGCTAGCGCGCCAGTGCCAGCCTGCGCGCGTTTTGTGAACTAGTTCGTGTAGCCATGAACGTTGCGGCCCAAAAAAAGGTGAACTCAATATAGAAAACATCGGCGGAAAACAAAAAAGTTAACTTACAAAAAAAAAAGCACGTACCCACGGGGATTCGAACTCGTGACTTGCAAAACATTTGCGGTGACATACCTAGCGCCTCAGACAACTGAGCCACGAGCGGGACGTCAAGGCCTACTTAATATAGGGTATATATTGTACAACCGGTTTACACTTTCATTTAGTTTTGGCATTTCAAGCAGCTTAGGTGACTATTTGTTGTACTGCGATCGTGCAGTAAGCGTCGCCCGAGTTTCCACAGTAGCTCACGTCTAGCCATTGCATTTCGTAGACGGAAAAGCGTTCGCAGATGCGTAGTCGTGCTGCTGACCGCTGTGCTTGTTCGCCCAGCGCAAAAAAGTGCTTCCCGCGCCCTAGTTTTACGCTGTACGGTAAAAATATCAGTTGATTTTATTTCCTTAGTACCTATATTGACTTCGCTGACTCTTCTCCCGCCTTCAAGAGGCCTTATATTTTCCTACTGGCGTACCAGTCAGCGAAGCGTCGCATGTGCGCTTGTGCAACGCTTGTGTGAAGCGACCTTGACTTGGAGCTAGATACAGTGTACAAACAAACCAAGTAAAGAAAGGCACATTCTTCCATTCACAAACGTGTGCTGGCTTCGTTTCAACTAAGCGAACGAATTGCGACCAAGCAATTTTTTTTAACCTCCTTGATTGTGACGACCCGCCGGCGGCCGGCGGACGAAACGCTGGGCCGACTGATTCTGTCGGCCGGGGAGCCGTGCAGTAGCGCAGCCGTGGCGCAGCCAATTGCCAGCTCATCCCCTCCTGACGTCACAGGAAAACGCCACAGAAAATGGGCGAGCGTAAAGAGAGGAGGACACCATTTTCGAATTAGTTTTCTACTAAATAAAATCGCGTAAACGCGCCTAGAGTGGTCGAAACATGGCCTGGGGACTGCGGACTACAATTTGCGCTAGTAATCCCGCAATGTTTACATATCACTTCAGTGTCCCTTTAATGCACAATTTCTCCTACCCATCCCGGCCAACACAAAAACAATTGCTGCTGAACAGGCTCTATAAGAATGCGGAGGGCGGCAAATCTAAGCAAGCGTCATTTAAAGCGCACGTAAAATTAACCTTACGTCTTAGGATATGCACTGCTAGAATAACGTACACGCACAGCGGAAGAAGTGGCGGGGAAATATAAATTCGCAGTCGTTGCACTATCCCCCCGAAAAACCTATATCTCCAGAATTGCAAGAATTGCAAGTTTGTCACTGGCATTATATAATCGTTTTAATGTGTGTGCATTATATACTTTATCCATCTTTATGTTTACAGACATTATCATTACGCATCTTTGCATTTATCGTGTTCTTTCGGTGCACACGTACGATGTAGGAGTGGTATGATTGTTGCCTATTTTGGCGCAAGGGTATCTATTATCAAATAGCACCAAGAATACTGTACGCAAGCCTTCAATATCAGGATGAGGCTCAAAATTTGCATGAGATTAATAGCTGGTTGTTTAGAAAAAAGCTGTAAATACGGGAGAAGCGGGCCCGTGGACTAAAACATAAGATCGCCTATTACGCGAATTCCAGGACTATGGTTGAGGCGTGACTGCACAAGGAGCCTCAGAGTGCACTGCGCTAGCGGAGCTCACTGTGCGCACAAAGAAATCATAATCACCTTCCTCAATTCCCAGGGTATCTATGGCCACACCCCGTATGAGATTAGTTTTGGAATATGATAGTTACAAGATAAGTTAAAGTCACTTGCTTCTGGGCCTAGACTCATTTGATCAGAATGGTGAACGGTATAGTGGAATATGGAAGGTGTAAGTTTTAGAAAACTGTCGTTTTCTGGGATAAGTGTAGGCTGTGCACTGAATGCGTCGAGCATGGAGAGTCGTTCTCCATGCTTGTAACTAACAGTTCGAGTGGGCCATTAAAAAAATTACGCCCACCTCCCCTCGCGCGTACCCTGTGTAGATGCGAGGCATCGTGGGTTTCCCTCGGCGTTTCCGTTGGGTTGATTCGTCCATCTCGTGAAACGTGCCATGAACGCGTACGATGCAATTCCCTGTACTACGGAGTTCCCGCATCCCGTGCACGTCGCTTGGCAGCCTCATCGTCGGTGGTGCTAGCAGTTCTGTTATTGGGCAGGCCGGTGCTTGTTGCGGTTGCGCCGACCATCGCGATAGCAAGCTTGTTAGTCTCCATTCAAAGTAGCGTTGGACATCGGAGCACCAGCTCTGGAACGACGGAGCGGAGCGGCGCAGGTACGGCGTTGTATACCGCCGCATAACGGTGAGGGGAATGAGAGAGAGCAGCGCATGCGCATGCGTTAACCGAGCGCTAGCGCGCGCCGACTCACAGCTGGCTTTGCAAGGAGCGAGCGCTAACCCGCAGATAACGCTGCGATGAGAGCGGCGGAGAGTGCATGCGCAGCTGGCGCCGACAACGACGACGACGCCGGATGGATGGAGGGATGCATGCATGCATGGACAAGGCGAGTGAATGAGATGCAGTTGTATTTATTATAAGCATGTGTGGCGGAAGTGTTGGTACTGTCAAGCGCTGTTGGCACTGCCTATTGGTACTGTCAAGCGCACATTTCTGTGAATTTGTTTTACATCGGTGACGCATTTACAATGCAAGGTTTTATAATAGTTTGTCACGTCATTCTTGTTCCATTTTTGCTGCCATGGTTAGCAGAGCATGCGTCGTACGGCCGGTTTCATGACTAAATACGCAACCGGAGGTCCGTCGACACCACTGCGCAGGGTAGCTGGAGCATCAAACTGGCCGCCGATTTCGTTTCCTTCAATGGTGCTATTGTCCGGCACACAGCACTATATTATCGTCGTAGTTAGGGCATGAGAGTTGTGGAGCGGCGGGTTAGATGTAGAGAATCCGCCTGGCGTTCAGAAGGACTGTGGTTCGAATTTTGGTGCCGCATAATTCCAACTGGAGAAATAAATCAGTTGTTAGTTAACGCTTCGTCCTATTTTGTGGTCTTTCTGGTCCTTGTTTACTAGTCTAAGTTTACGCGCTCTCCATTCAAGCACCACGCGAAGATGATTCAGGCGGATTTGTGAACTGCATCCGGAAGGCTTCGTAAATGCGCTTGGAGGCGTCCAGAAACGTTTCCCATCCAGTTGTGGCCCGCGTCGACGCATTATGCAAACATCCCCCTCGCGAGGGGCACGATGAAATGCAGAGCATTTCCGCGGGGTGCGCGCCTGCAAGTCGTATGGATTACGTATTGGTTGTTGTTGTTGTTGTAATTGCTGTCTTCCAGCGTAGACATTGTCGATGAAGTCGATGGTGAAAGGTGAAACGTGCCGTGAACCCCCTGCCGCGGCTATGACGCAACGTGGAGCGGTTATGACGCAACACAATCCAACACAATCCACTTTAATCCAATCCAAATCCAAACCAATCCTAGCCAAGCCAATCCAAGCCAATCCAATCGAATCCAATCCAATGCCCCTCGCGAGAGAGTGTTATAGCGCCGAAATCGCGCCACCACACGAACGCGTGATGTTGACGTCACGATCATGCCACAGATGTTAGCGACCGGAGAGCGCACGAACGACATATGTGGTTTAAGCGCGAACCGACCGCGGCGAGAGAGCACGATGCGAGCGCCCCCACCTGTTCTTGTGCGCCCGAACCGAACGCGGCGAGAGAGGGTGTTGCGAGCGGAGAGAAGGCGAGGAGGACGCAGGAGAGAGGGCGCACCTGTGGCCGATGGTTGAATGAGTCAAGGATATAAGGCGCATTCGTAACCTTCTACTCTCTGTCGGCTTTGTGGCGCAGTGGTTAGAGCGACGTGCACCTTGCGTTCCGCCCGCAGAGTCGTTGGATCGAAACCTGGCGCCGGTAAGTAATATTTCTTTATATAGTGTAGGGGGAGCGATGCGGACCACGGACGCCAACGCGGGTGACATCGTGAGTTACTGAAATGCTCTGCATTTAAAAAATCTGCGTGTTGATGAAATTTCACAATGAAAATTGGGATGTGGCGTGAGGCCGGCGACCATGGGCGGTAACGCACCCCCTCGCCCAGGCGGGTAAAGCTGGCTCAAAAATGTGTCTAAACACGGATGCCGCCATGATGCCACGCTGTAGTTGCCAGATCAGTAGTTCAAGATATGGCTAACAATTTTTCTTGAAAATGAGGCACAAATTTAGGGCCCCAAGCTAAAATTAGGTAACTTTTATGGCAATAACTGAGTTTCGTTACAAGTTTGTATGATTTTTATTAGTTTTCTTGAAATATTCATGCTTGACGAATAAAAATAAATGAAATTATAAGCAAAAAGAAGACGTCGGGTTGAGGCGCCAAATTCAGTTTCGGTATATTGTGAGGAGCGTCAGTCGTGTGGGGCTAATTTACAAAGGTTCACTCTAACACGCCTTATAGTGTCTGCTGTGTCACTTCGTTGCTTGCGAAGACAAGCTTGCGAAGACTGCCGACGATACGGAATAAAGCCGCCGCCACCTATCTTCAAGGACACCTTCTCTACATGTCCGTAGTGGCTGCTGCCGATTTAACTCGCCGTCAGCCGGTCATATTATGTTACACGAAACATGTCTGGGCAGATCGGCTCCTTTTAATCGTATATGATTCGTAAATTGAAAACAAACAAATGTATGAACCATTTTAGCATGCCTAGCGTATAACTAGGCTCTTGTTTACGGGTGCTGTTATACTTTCACTGAACGGTGTTTTACGTGAGTCAGAGATAAAACAACCGCCAACTAATAATAATAATGGTAACTTTATTTGCACGATAAGGTGGTTTTCTAGAGGAGGACAAGGCGAAGCCGAAAGGTAATCCCGAATGTAGGTGCAGAAATCTCCTGTATGGGTGTGTGCGATTGGTGCATGCTCCTTCGATCGCTGAAACATGAAATCTGAAATTTTCGAGAATATATTTGATGCTTTGCATGACACATTTGTTAAATTCGGCGGATCAGCGACGTTGTTTTATTACGGATACTTGCACCTCTGCTCTCATATGGCCCATGTATATACATGCACAGAGGAGGTGGGGGAGGAGTAAACTTCGTTCATGTGAGATGGGCACCCATGTGGTGGGGCGTTAAGAAAAATTATTCTGTCCTTCCCTGGGTGCCTTCGCCAATGAACGGAAACGGCCACTTCTGTTCACGCCCAATTATCAGGACCACCCCGCCTGCAGGCGGTTTTGCCTGAAATGCCTGCGGGTTCGCCCGGAAATCTGTCTGTCAACAGCAACCGCCTAGGAAGCATGTTGAGGTAACACACATATGCACTTTCTTGGGTCGCGGTGGGACCGTCATGTATTTTGTGCAAGGCGAAGTCGACGAAGGATATACGTCTCCCTTGAAAAGTAAATTAATTTGAGTGCACCTATAAATTGTTATTGCCGCTCATTAGTTCAATCATACTGGTTAATTTTGAAACAGCTGCCAAACATAACAATAGCAGGTGAATCAGACTGCCTAGCATGAGACTATCAATCGCTAATATAGAGTATTCAACAGGATGGCAAGTTGGGCGAGTTGGTGCTGATTCATCTCGAAAACAGGCGCGGAAAGACGTAGACTAAGAAGAGAAATACACAGGACGACGCGCTTCGTCCTGTGTCGTCCTGTGTATTTCTGCGCGCGTCATCCTGTGTATTTCTCTTCTTAGTCTACGTCTTTCCGCGCCTGTTTTCGAGATATAGAGTATTCAGACACTTAATGTGCATTGCATATGGCAGTCAATAAGAAAGCCGACAATAAATTGAACTCTCAATTTGCGACAGTTACATCTGCACGTATCGGTTCAGCCAGGGCCATCTGGAAACGTTCTTCAGCTGTATACACTAGATAAAAGGAAGGAATGCGATATGCGAATGCGATACGCTATAGAACGAAGGAATTCGATATGTGTAGCACAGCTTTCTCATTTATGCCAACATCAAACCGGTGGCCACAAAGGTGCCACACCAGACCTTGTAGAATTTCCACGCTTCCATTCCAGCGTGCTCACAGCAACAAGGATGATGACGAAGTTGCATTACCGAAGCTGGGTTCCAGTAATGCTGTAGCTGATTATAAAAGTTCTGGCTAATGTTCGTTCAGATTGTGGTCATCAGCATTCTTATTTTCATCAAAAATAATGGGCCATTGCAATGCCATCAGTCCGTTTATCAGAAGCAAAAATAAACACAGAAAAAGCAAGAGGGTCATATGTACAGGCAATTCTTATCCAACAAATTTTATTTCACCACCAGTAATATCACCAGACCTCTAGGGAAGTTTGTGATAGTAAGAGCAAGGCCAAGATGACCTAATGTGCAACTTCAAAGAAAGGAAGAAACTGCAGAAGAAAGTTAGGGAGGTTAACCAAGGAAAGAAGAAGAAGAACTGTGCAGCTGGCTGTGCTACATGTGGAAATGGGAACAGTAAACTTGCAAGGAAAGGAAAGGACTGGCATAAAATAAAGGATAAAAAATTCGGGAGAAAAAAAAACATGGCGAAGAAATGGCCAGTACAAAGACAGCACCATGGGCGAAAAAAAGATATGCATAAAAGAAGCAGGCAAAATGACAAAATGGGCAAACGAAGGATGCTGCATGCTGGTAACACCCCTACAGCACCTGTGACTGTTTTTCTCTCTTAATCACTGCAATCTGCTTCTTCAAGGCAAGAACTGATTTGGCTACTTCAGCTCCATCTTGTCTAAAACCACTGAAATACGTCTGATTTTTTTTCTCCTGAAGTGTCTGCTCCTTCGTGGAAGCTTTCGTGACTAACTGCCTCGTAGAATTGCATTTGCTTTGTTCATTTTTTGCTCTTTTATGCTGCCTCTGCTTGTATTTGTTTATTTCGTTCTTCTCCTCTTCTCCGGGCTTAGGTTTTTTATCATGAAATTGTTTTTTCTTCAAAAAAATTTTTTGGCTTTTAACCTTGTCTGTTTATTGGCTTTAAACCTGCCATAGCTTTGCTGGAAATAGTCCTCACACAATTTTCCTCTTTCTTTATTCTGGGAGAGGGGGCATGAAATTTTAAAAGGTAAAGAGCCCTGCAGCGACTAGTGAACACTTGCACTACTTTCTTTGTAGTTGGAAGTACTGAAAGCTATAGTTCCACAAACCCAGAATGGAAATGCGCGTTCTACATGATATCTTCTAGTCTCTGGTTTTTTTTTGTCTAGATTTTGTTTAAGCTGCTATTAAATAGAATTATTGCGACCTAATGTAACCTGACAACCTTAATCATGTACCTTGTGTGACGTCCCAAGCATACAATCAATGACAAATCCTCTAAGCGTACCTATAAAAACGGATAATCTCTTGAAAGAGTTTCTTGATGCAAATAACTTAGTAATATTAGGCTTGGGTATTTCACGGTTTTGAATCTAAGCTAATGCAAGGGCCACTACCTAAAAGCATTTCAACTGGAGAAAAAAGTTGACACACGTGCTGCAGGGGCCTCGTAGAAAGGCACAGGAACAGGCACAGAAAGCATGTTTGTTTAGCATAAAGTGCAGTCACAAATACGATTTCCATTTACATGCATTACTTGGAAGCGTTGTCCAGTCCGAACTTCCATTCGCTAGAAAAGCAAGTAGTTGTAAAGAGCACCTCAATAGATTGCGAAAACAATCAGCTGACGCATACAGGGGGGGGGGGAGGCGTGTGAAACATGTTAAAATAGCGCTGTACAGAGGGGACAACAAAGAAAAGACTACACAGGACTAGCGCTGCATATCAACTGAACCCTTTTAGCACACACAAAATGATATATACAGAAACAGCGCATGCGCGAATACAGGGGAAGCCACCAGGAAAAAAATCAGGGGAAAAAAGCAATCAGGGGGAAGTGATCTCTTTTTAAAGGAAGCAGAAAAATAAATGGACTGGGGATATTATTAAGCTCTCATGGGAGCTCACCTGCATTCAACACAGTCCGGAAGCGGGAATAGTTGGTGAAATAGGATAAGAGAAAGAAAAGTAAAGATTAGAAAGGTGAGGAAAGAGTAGGGAAGAGTAGTTCCACTGTGGTAGATTCCGTCGCACACAACACACCACGAACACTGTTGGCTGGCGTAATGCTGCGTCCGGGAGACGAGAAACCTCGAAGGGAACAGTGAAGCGCGGACGCGAGCATGGTGCGACGAAGAGCGAAGTCTGCGGCGGTCCCGACCGCTTTTGGAGACGGCTACTGGGGGGGGGGGGGGGGGCGGAAACTGGCACGTGACCGCCCACACCAGCAGAGCGAAAGCCAGGCGACGTCCAACGGCCCGCGCGCGCAACGGGCCGCCGAAATGAAGCCCCTCCGAAGCACAGGAGCACGAAAAAACACGTCCGCTCAACTCCGAAGCGACGACCGAACTCCCCTGACGCACCCGCAAAAGCTACCTCTCCGGGCGTACGAAGTACCCGCTAATCTAGGCGCTACCCTTCTCAGTTGCGGAGAATGCAAAACTGCATCTAACGCGGCAGCATGGCACAAAAGTTCGCTACCTACCACAGGAAAAACTTCACACAACGTTTCTGCACAGCAAAGTTTTCACGGCGCACTCACAGACACGGTGGCTGCCATGATGGAATGCGTTGGTTACTAGGTGAATACCGACTACTGCCGCCAACTCTAGTAGGTAAAAAGGCAGCGGGCAACGCTGTGAGGGTGGCATCATGTCAGCGCCCGGGTGTAGCACGGTTTCAATACACGGGCTCGCCGGGCAGCTTTTGCTCTAGAGTCAGTAGTATTAACTCTATGCCCTCGCCAGAGCAGGATTGGCCGACATGGTGTAGTAATACTAACAACCTCCAATGAATACACCAATTAACCCTCGGCCTCCGTCGCCAGTGGCTGCAAATGAACTGACCACGGCGGCTGTCAGATCTGTGACGTAGCAGACGGTGCTAAGAAACCCTGTGTCTGGACAGGCCGCCATTGGAATGTGAACCTGGCAGCGTTCAACACAACTTTATCTAGCTAGGCGGGTCTAGTGCCATTTTTCGAGGAATTAGTAATGATGGCTATAAATGGGATGCAAGAGGACTCAGCCAGGTTAGGAGGACAAATGAAGCCTTTGCGGTGCTGGAAAAAGGACACGTCCTGAGTACCCATGGTCTAGTAGACAGCAGAGAACAAAGAGTGGGATGTCTAGCCAATAAAAGCATAGTTGGCAACTTAGACGAATACCATAGTAATAACAAGAGGTTAGCTGGTATTGAAATTAGGCCTAATAAGATACAAACACAAGGTGGTACAGAGCTACGCGTTCACACGCAGCCACGATGACCAGCAAGTTGAGAGCTTCAATGGAGATGTGGATCTGGCAATGGCTAAAGGAAAAACAGAGTATACCATAGCTACGAGAAACCTCGATGCTCACGAAGGAAGAAGCAGGCTTGGGACAAGGTAGTTGGGAACTATGGTCGGGGTTGTGGACATACCAGAGAGGACTTGGCAGACCTCTTAGAAAGGAGTAATCAACACATCATGAATACCTCCTTCTGCAGATGGGAGAGCTATAAGTGGATGTGGAGCAGCCCCAACGAGGAGAATAAGAAAGAAATAGACATCAACCTATGCGATACTGCTGGCATAATGTAGGAGGTGGAAGTCCTAGGAAGGGTGAGGCGCAGGGACCACCCCATGGTAAGATCTCGAACTAGGCTAGATTTGAGGAGGAACCGTAACAAGTTCGAACGAAATAAGCCGATCAATGCGCTAACAGTAAGAGGTCATGTTGAAGAATTCCGGATCGCGCTGCAGAACCCATATTAAGCTCTAACCGAGGAAGCAGAGCCTACGACACAGGAAGGCAGCGACAACCTCATAGCATTATCACAGAATATGCAGTAGAAGTCGGTGGTATGATCGTTAGACAGGATACCGGTCAACTTTCCCAGGAGGCAAAATATTCAATTATGAAACGCCAAAGCATGGCAATATCCAGCCGAGCTGACAGAATATAACTAGCTGAGCTTTCGAAGTTAATAAGCGTGAGACAGCTGACATACGGAAGTAAAATATGGGGAGGATTGAGCATGCCATAAAGAACGGGAGCAGCCTGAAAGGAGTGAATAGGCGTCTAGCATGGGAAAAAAATTTGATGTTGCTATTAAATACAAGCAAAGCAATGTATTCACAAATAGTGATAAAATAGTTATAGTAGGTGAGGAGGAATTCTCTATAGATCTGTATAATAACCGCGACGACCGGGATAATACCTTACGAGGAAGCAGTTCAGAGGATATAGACAAGCCACCAGTAACGAGATAAGAAGGCCTTAACAAATGCAAGGGGAAAGCGCCTGGTGAGGATCAGATACCCGCAGACCTCTTGAAGGATGGCAGGAAAATTGTACTAGAAAAACTGGCAAACCTGTATACGCAATGCCTAATCACCGCGAGTGTACCGGAATCCTGGAGGAACGCGAACATCAACCTAATTGATAAGAAAGGTGATATTAGGAACTTGAAAAATTGCAGGAAGATCAGCTTACTGTCACTCATCTACAAGGTACTTACCAAGGTAATCGCTAACAAAATTTCTGTACCTCTAGATTCAGTCAACCTAATAAAAAACAGGGTTTCTATAGAGAAAAGCAGGAAAAAAAGGCATTCAATAACGGACCGTATTAACTCGTTCAATCAGGTGTTAGAGGACTGCGCGGCGTATACTCAACCCCTATATGTAGCCTTAAGAGTTTATGAGAAAGCATTTGACTCTGTCGAAACCTAAGCAGTCATTTTGTCATTCCGGAACCAGGGTGTAGACGAGCGTTATGTAACAATACTAGAAGAAATCTACGATGGCTCAACAGCTACCATCGTCATCCATAGGGAGAGAAGTAAAATACCTATAAGCAGATGCGTCGAGCGATGGGACACAATCTCTCCAATGTTATTCACAGCATGTTTAAAATACGTATTCAGAACATTGGATTGGGACCAGGTGGGCGCAAGGGTTATGGAGAATACCTAAATAGCCTCAGATTTGCTGATGACGTTGATTTTGCTATGTAACTCGGGGGAGGAATTGCAAAGCATGCTTACTGCACTGGACAAACAGCGAAGAACAGTGGGGCTGAGAATTGTATTCAGAAACTGACAGTAATGCTTAATAACCTCGGGAGAGCACAGTGATTTGAGATAAGTGGTGAGGCAGTGGAAGTGGTAAAAGAATATATCTTCTTAGACCAAGTAGTGAGCCGCGATCCCAATCATGAGGCAAAGATATTTAGAAGGATAACAATGAGGGACAGGGCATTCGGCAGGCATTCTCAGATACAGAATGGCAGAAGAGCATTGTGCCTGAAGAAGAAAGTGTATGACAGCTGCATCTTACCGGTACTCACCTACGGGGCAGAAACCTGGAGGCTCACTAAGAGGGTTCAACTTAATGTGTTTTATTTTAATTAGGATACCGTGCACGTGTGTTGGAAAAATCAGAGCGTTCGCGTTTACTGTCCTTGTGCTAGTAAAGTTGGGGCTATGAGAACTCAGAAGCAAAACTTGATTAGTCTGTGTGTAACATGGTGTATGGGTACATGCGTTGTAAGTGGAGGAAATGCTGTAAAATGAGTTGTCTTGGTGAGTTTGTTTTGGCAATTTGTTAAAAATATCTGTCAGAAGGCCCTGAACACACACCGCAAGGAGAAAACCAGATTTATTTAAGAAGTTTTGTATAACTCGTTTAACGTTAATATGGCACCCATCTTCCGTTAATATGGCACCCAAATAAGCAAATAACAGCAAAATATGGCCTACATTGGACTGAACGAATTCCAATCGATCAGTGACCACACGTGCTACTCTGCTGTCCACGTTAACGCCCGTAGCCTCCGTAAACATTACAACGAATTTCACACTTTATTTTCGTCAACGACCTCCCCCATTTCTGTCATTTGTGTCTCGGAAACATGGCTATCGGAAAGTGATAAGAACCTGTATGGCTTCCCGTCTTATACCGCAGAACACTGCCACCGACGAAATTCAAGCCATGGTGGATCAGCCATTTTTGTACTAGGTAGTGTAACCTATAAACGTAGACTTGACCTCTCTCTTAATGTACCGGATTGCGAATCTGTATGGATTGAAGTTGATAGTCCTAATTTTTTTAATGATAACAAGAAAACCATTTTTGGCTGCATTTACCGTTCGCCGAGCTCTCCTATCACAAACTTCTGTTCCGCTTTTGATGATCTCCTGTATTCTCTGTCAAACGAAAACAAAAACGTCGTGATCTTAGGGGATATAAACATAAACCTTCTAGATGACTCGGCCGCGCATGTTAATGAATACACTAATTGCTTTCTTGGTTATGGATATGAGACACTAATTCACGCACCAACCCGTTCTTCGAGCACCAACGCAGGGACACTTATTGATCATGCGCTAACAAATGCCCTCACCCCACCTGAAGCGTTTATCATTCGAGCAAGCATTACTGATCATTATCCAATAGCCCTTCGTTTTCACTGTGCAAAAAACTGTTCAAAAGATCAGTCATACAGAACAATATTCAACAAACAGCAATTCCGAGAGTTAATGTCATGCGCCCCCTGGTCCCGAATCTTGTCGTGTCAAGATGCTCAGTCATCGTACAGTGAATTTACCGCGATAATAAACAACTGCATAACGTCGTCTACATCTACAGTAAAGTGTCGTAAAAACTACTCATTCTCTGAGAACCCCTGGTTAACTCCCGGATTGCTCAAAAGCATGCGTAAAAAAGAAAACCTGTACAAAAAAATTAAGCGGCAACCTTTCAACGCCGCGCTTCTCAGGCGGTACAAAAAATATTCTGTTACTTTGACGCTATTGCTGAAAACCGCTAAAAAGAATTATTACGAACGACGAATAAGTGAAGCCGGTAGTAACAGCGGAAAGCAGTGGCGTATCATTCACGAATTTCTGAATAACAATGCTCCTCCGAATGTTATCTCAGAAATACAACACAACGGTCTTTCGCTCAGCACAAACAAAGAAATCGCTAACGCCTTCAGCTCATTTTTTTCGACAACATCAAATGTAACGAGTGCACCCTTTACCTCTGCACAACGAAAAGTTTCACAATCATTCTTTCTTTTCCCAGTTTCATCCAGTGAAGTTAGTTCTACTATCACTAATCTTAAAACAACCAGTGCCGGCCTTGATAACATTCATGCGCGCTACATCAAGGATACTGTTGATATTATATCTGATACACTAGCTTACATTGTAAATTTAATTTTTAAAACTGCTGTCTTCCCACGAGAGCTGAAAAGAAGTAAATTAATTCCTGTCTTCAAAAAAGGGGATAAGACTGCCATGAATAACTACAGACCAATTTCTATACTTCCATTTTTTAGTGAAGTGATTGAAAAGCTAATTCAACGACGTCTTTTAAACTACCTCAATAAGTTCGCAATTCTGACGCCTCGACAGTTCGGCTTCCGGCCCGGTTACTCCACTAATCTTGCTCTAATAGCGCTGACTGATCAATTTAAGAAGGCAATCGATGAAGGTAAAATAGTCGGATCCGTTTTCATAGATTTTAATAAGGCATTTGATTCCATAAATCATGACATTCTTTTTCAAAAATTATCCTCATATGGTATAGTTGGTCCCCCTTTAAACCTCATTAGGAATTACTTGCTAAATCGAGAACAAACCGTTAACGTATCAGGTGCAATGTCTGATATAAAAATTGTAAATATAGGCGTACCACAAGGGTCTATCATTGGTCCAATCTTATTCCTAATTTACATTAATGACCTCCCAAACTGCCTAACAACTCCAGCCGACTGCCTACTTTATGCTGACGACACAACCATTTACACCGCCCACGAAAATATCCATGAAATAACACAGCAACTAAATAACGACCTTAGTAAAATTAGCATGTGGTGAGACAGGAATAAGCTAGTAATTAATCCATCTAAAACACAATTCATGTTATTTAGTTGCCGTAAGCTCAGGCACGATAATATGACCATACTCATTAACTCCCACCCCGTATTCCCAAGCAATCAATGCTTGTTTCTCGGTGTTCAACTGGACTGCTCCCTTAAATTCACTACACACATTCAATATTTAAAAAAGAAGACGGCATATGGTATTAGAGTTTTGCTAAAAGCGCGTCAATATTTTAGCTTATCAACGCTCATTTCCCTGTACTATGCATTTGTTCATAGCCACATCAACTACTGTATCGTGTCTTGGGGCCTTACTTATCATTCGCACCTCACCCCCCTTCAGCACATTCAAAACCAAGTGGTTCGACTGATAACATCCAGCCAGTACAACGCGCATGTGCCCCCACTTTTTCGAAAACTTAACCTCTTTACCGTTGACAAACTCGTTCTGTATAACCTGGGAATATTTGCTTACCGTTTAACCAAAAGTTCGGAACACTTATACATAATCAATAGAAAGCAACTTACCAATCCTAACAACACACGGTTCTCACTTCAACTCAACTATCTGCTTCCAAGAGTGCGCACAAACTATGGAAAACAAACGGTAGAATTCGCTGCTATAACGAACTGGAACAGCCTCCCTCTTGAACTTAAAGATCTATCGCCTATTTCTTCATTCAAACACTCACTAAGGACATTTTTATCCCGCTAATTCATGTGGTCTGTTTTTTGCTGTGATTACTTAGAAAATTCATTATTACGCCTATGTTCTTCATGACCAACCTTTAAATATGTTGCACTGTATAATTATGTATTCTGTCTTCGAAAATATTTCTTCGAAACACAAACGTATATTATTTTATTGGCCTTGTTTGTTGTATTTTCCACGTTATCTACTGTACGCGCGAGTGCATTTTCTGTACCTTTTTATATCACTTTTCGCATTTACTAACAAGAGGTCCCACTACAGTGTTCACTTTGGGACCTCTTTCTGTATATTGTGTTGTATGACATTCACCAGGATCTAATAATAAATAAACCTTGTTTCAAACGAGACCTCACGTTTCTGTGCCTCTGCGCCAATTCACAAGGTGGAGCGACAGGGTGACGGACAGACGGGTAAATAAGAGATTGGTGGCCGTTATGTCCGCGGAAATAGAATTGCATGAACCATTAGTCAATAATGCCTTTTTGAAAGCATACCTTCCTGCTGTGTATGAACGCTGGCGCTTTGATCTCGACTGGTCACGGTCAACGAATAAGCTTTGGATAGTGCTTGCCCGAAAGGCTCCGGAACAAAGGGGGAGCCCCAGCTGCATAACTGTATCAAGCATTTTTAAGGCTGTTTTAGTGGTGGATTCACATACTACAACGCATGGTCCAGGTGCGCCCTCACCAACTATTGAGAGATCCTGAAGGCACGTTTTTTTCGGCTTTTAAGGACAGGTGGGTTGTTGCGCCACAGTTTTCATCCCAAATTCGCTGCACCGGGCGGCGCCTCGACAGCGACGCCGATTGGCGGCTCGCCCAAACCGACCGCGGCAGACGTGGCCAAACTTGAAGGCGCCGACGAGTCGCCTCTCCCTTCCCCTTCTCACCCTTGCGCTGAATCATGTCTCGGACGAGCGGCCCGTAGCGGACGTGCAGCGACATGCTTGGAGATGCTGCCGCTGTGTCGGCTTCCCCTTCCCGTGGTTGCGGCTCCCCTAGCGCAACCGCTTCTTCACCTTCATTCGTCGAATGCAAACTTCGGCCAGCGAGAGTCCTTATTGGAGCGATATAAACCGCTCGCGGCTGCAATGGACCCCAGGAATGGACCCCAGCAGCCCGGAAGCACAGTGAGCGGGGCACGTTTTGGAGGCACAGAGTGTAGACGGGCTGTTGCCTTTGTGTGAGCCATGTAGCATTTTGTTACCCTTGTACATACTGTATAGAAATGTTGCTTCAACTCTTCCTCGGCTCTAGAACTTCATCGTTTTGCTCTGTGCCGCGTCGATAGCGGACGGAGGAAGCAACGTCGTATCACAGGTGACTGCGCTGCAGTGATTTCGCAGGTGATTCGCAACACTGGTGGCTGTGGGGAGACGGCCCAGTACCAACTCTGGTTGGCAGCTGCTGGATCGATCCGCAACGGCTAATACCTAGTGTGGTAAGTGCTGAACGATCCCTCTCAGTTCACTAAACGTCTCTAGCACAGGTTATCGCAATTTACAGAAGGGCTGTGTGAAGCACTGCGTATAGCTTTGATTGTTTTAAGCCTAGAAAAAGTTTTGAGACCAAATGTACTGCCGAGGGGATAATCAAAGTATTCTAGGGAATTACTTGCGGGTGCCTTGCTGGTAGCTGGTAGTATACTAACGGCAAGGGAATTCTAACGTGGGCAAGCATGAAGAGACTAATGCAAATGATGGGGGACCGTAAAGTAAAGAAACAATTCGAAATTAATGTGGAGCTGGGCCTTGACTTAGGTCGTGCGAAATGGAACCCGGGGATACTTGAGGCCTTGCAGAAGGAGAGCCGTAACGCCTGAGGAAGTCAATGAGGCCACGGCTGAAATCAAAGAGCACCGTGTGCGCGAGGAAGCAAAACAGCGCCGGAGGGAGTAAGGGAGGAAGGAAGCCGAAAGGCAGCTGGAGTTGAAGCGATTAGATTTGAGGCTCCGGCGGTGTGTTGCGACGTCCAGCGTGACTTTTAATGGTTCATGCGACTGGTCCAAGAATTCAGGACTATCTGCCGCAGTTTTTGGTTGCGAGGTTAGGGCCGGAAGGCGGAGCGTCCCAGAAAAAACGCAAAGCGACCAAAACCGTACTCTTCAACAGCGAAACGAGCCATGAAAATGAGAAGGGCGCAGAAGCAGAGGAGCCCCGCCGAAAGAGCGATTTCGAAACGCGCAAACAGGCCGTGAGTTGTGGCGAGTGAATGACAGTGACGAGAACGCAAGCGGGACAGCTGGAGCAGAAACTTGACTCTTCCGCAGCGAGCGAGACACGAAAGGATGCCAAGCAACGTAGCCGCAACTATGAGACGCCGGCAAACTGTCGCGGCAGCTACATGGTCGCTACGCCAGTGGCTGAAGGGGGTTGCATCAAATCTTTTGGTGGAGACGTCCAACTGGACGCGCCGTGTGTGACGAACAGTACATTGTCACCGGTCTCCGATCAGCTGTTGTGCGAAAACGGTTTCAAAGTCAAAGCACTGCCGGGAAAGAACTACAGTGAAGTGAGCTCGTAGCGAACGACGCTAACAGGGAAAGTACCACCATATCGGAGAACTACGGCGTTCCTACACGAGATAATGTACTAACTGAGACTTCTGAGAGAGGGTCTTCCGAGTCCACAAATCGCGTTCATGTTTGGTCCTCAGTTTCAGCGATCTCGGCAGAATGCACAAAATTCCGGGAGGCAAGGAGACTGCTTCCAACCGGAACGCGAGATAACAAGGTTTCGCGAACGAGTGTGAACTGTGAGGTTAGCCAGACGAATCCGCACGAGC
Organism: Haemaphysalis longicornis; assembly: GCF_048455015.1. Lineage (NCBI taxonomy): Eukaryota > Metazoa > Arthropoda > Arachnida > Ixodida > Ixodidae > Haemaphysalis > Haemaphysalis longicornis. Next base: position 46,508,540 of record NW_027526233.1, read on the forward strand.
CCCCGGAAACAGAAGGTGTTTCTTTGGGTTCGAGCTCTATCTCGGGAGATGTAGTGGCAACGCCTGCGAGCGGAATACGAAAGACGAGTGAGACACGAAGCCCGACCGGCGAGGGGGCGGAAAGCTCTGGCGGTAGCTTAGACGAGCCGCGAACGGCCGAAGCGGGTTACGTCACCCCCATCGGCGGCGAAACTCAGTTGGCCGCGCCGTGTGAGATGAACTCTACGTTGTTATCAGTCCGTGATAGCTGGCATGCAATCAAGGTTGTGCACAGCTCTACCTTTTACCGCATTCTAAGCCACTGAAGGGAAGGCACTCTGTGCGAAAGCGATAGTTGAGAGCCCTCTGCTTTGAGCGAAACCGCGATGGGGGGGGGGGGGGGGGGGGCATGCGTGCCTGCCGCTATGTTCGCTTTGAAGTCAGTTCCACATGAGATTTCGAGCATCAGCCCTAAGAAGCTTGTATATGACCTGGGAAAGAGAACGGGTATCGAAGGACGAAACAAGCCGGGGCCGAAGAGCTTGTTCTAACGCTGCCTTGGTTTCCCCCTTCAAAACAGTCCGTCCCGACATGTTGAGCTTCAGCCTCAAAAACGCACTGTATTGCTTCTCTAAGCTAATGCCTCACATGTTTCGTGGCCTGTCTGAGTACGCGCTCCCTTACCTCGACTATGTACCCATCTTTTCTAACACATGGTAGGAGCCTGTAAAGGACTTACAATCGTGCTCAGCAGGCTAAAAGACGCTGGCGTACCTGTCAAACCATCGAAGTGTGACATAGGATGCGGCGGAGGGACGTATTTAGCGCACGTCGTGGTTGTGCGGCCGACGCAGACCATCGGAAATCAAAGTAGCCGCGGTCGTGAACTATAGACAACCAACTACGAAGTCCGAGATAAGGGCGTTTTTTGTTGTTTCACTGGATACTAGCACCATTATGTAAAAGATTACTCCCCACGTGCTAGTCCTTAATCTGACGCTCTTAAAGCCCGAGCCAGTAAAGGTGCAGTTGGACACAAAGAACGAGAACGCGTTTCAAACGCTGAAAGAAGCCTTGAGCGAGGACCCAGTTCTATGGGCCCCAACATTTGAAAGGGTTTCGTGATTAGGTGCGCTGCGAACGATCGTGGCATGGGAGCTATACTATGCCAAGAGGGTGCGAACGGCCGGAGACGACCAGTTTTGTACATAAGTCGCAAGCTAATTTGAAGAGGAGAGGCATAGCGTACATCTGAAAAGGAATGTGCCTGCGTCGTGTGGGCAATGCAGAAGTTGGCCTGCTATGTCGCCGGTTCCCAGCTTGTTGCAGAACCTGATCATTGACCACTAGCCTGACTAAATCACATGTCGTCGAAAAGCGGTTGTTTCTGAGGTAGAGTATGATACTCCAGCATCACAACCTCGTCGTTCGCTATAAAAAAGGAAAGTTGAACGCTAACACAGACGCACTAAGCGTGCGTTCTAAGTAATGCTGCCTTCGTCCTCCCGCGACTTCTGTTTCGTTTCTTCGAGAATAGCTTTTACCCTAGCAGGTATATGGACCAAAATTATTGCCCTCATTTGCGGCCACAGTTCATTCTTTCCGCACCACATGATTTCAATTCATCAACCTTAGTTATCATCATTTAATGCCGTGTGTTATCTTGGACGCATTGTTTGAGTTCTTATTTCAGGAGTCTTTCGTGCCGGATGGGTCTCTTGGTGTAGCGGGTCCAAATAGGGTATACACACTTAGCTAGGACAGTTTACCACGTTTTTTCAAGTCTGGTGTTGTGACGGAGGCCAGAGGCTGCTTGCTTGCGCTGGGTGTGGCCCGTTGTTGGTTGGTTTTTTGCAAGCTGCAGAACGATGAGCGACCGGTGCTGAGAAACGAAACCGGAAGAGCCGAGCGAAGCTGATGAAGACACGTGGGCAGCACGGCCGTGTACCTGTGATCCGGACCTGACAGGTGGTACCTGTTCGTGGGAAGGATTCTGGAACCGCTATTATCCTGGAGCCCTGGAGGTGAACGGGCGTGGGCCTGGCGAACGAGCGCGCCCGGCATTCGAGCCACGTGGAGGCAGATCGTCTTCCTGGCGCATTCTCTGGCTGCGGGGGTGCTCTTGCGCCAGAGCGCCAAGTCCCAATTCGCTGCACCGACAGGCGTGCCAACAGAGGCGCCGATTCACGCCTCGCCCAAACAGGCCACGGAAGACGTGCCCAAACTTGAAGGCACCGCACAGTCGCCTCTTCTTTCCCTTTCTCAACGAATGGGCGGAATCATTACACAGACGAACGGCCCGCGGGGACGCGCAGCGTCATGCCTGGAGATGGTGCCGCTGTGTCGCCTTCCTTTCGCCGTTGTGGCGGCCGGTTAACGAAACCTTTTCGTCTCCATTCCTCGAATGCAAACTTCGGCTAGCGAGAGTCCCGATTTAAGCAATTTAAACCGCTCGCGGCTGCAACGGACCCCCGGGGGAACCAAACCAGCCCGGAAGCACAGCGAACGCGTCACTTTTCGGGGGATCTGAGTTGAGATGTGCTGTCGACTTCGTGCGAGCTATGTAACGTTTGCTTACCCTTGTAAATACGGCATATAAATGTTGCTTCAACTTTTCATCTGCTAGAGAACATCATCGCTCTTGTCTTCACCGCGTCTATAGCGGAATGAGCAAAAACGTCGAAGCACAGGTGACTGCGCTCGAATTGGTAGCCAGAACAGTGATGGCTGCGGTGAGACGGCCCACTCCCAACATTGTCAACGCCTTCAGTATGTTCATTGTCTTGGTGCGTTTCTTTTTTAGTTGTTTAGAGTGTGGAGTAAACGTGAGCTTGTTGCCTAGCACACAGTAAAAACTAGTTCTTTTCCCACCAGAATTGCCGCTCCAGTCAGGATATTATCACGATAAGGCCTTACACCACGCTGCATGTAGAACAAACACAGGTACTGTTTCCGGGATTCACCTTTAGGCTATTGTCGTGAGCCCACTTGGCAAGCTTCGTCACGTTCCGTTGGAGCGGCCCACACGTGGAAAGGCTAGAAGATTGGAAGCTGATTTAAATATAATTTACATATACAGAATCAAAAATTTCTTGCGGCACGGCTTTTGCACTAGCGTTCATGTTTATAAGTAAAAGTGTAGAGCTAACCACGCGCCTCGAGTAAAAACGCATTGAGCGCGTATTTCAGAAAGTGCTGCTCCTCCTCTTAATCAAAATGTACGCTCAGACACGTAAGTTCCTAGTGTGTTCAGCGTTTTTTTCTAAAACACCATAGGACTACACGTGGCGCAGCATACCATAACGCAAAGCAGTGTCGTACGCCATTTCTAAATAAAAATATAGACGTTCAGTAATGCCTGTGATAAAACGTATCTTTGACGTACGACTGGAAGACCACCAACTGGGCAGTTATGCAGCTGCCCGAAAAAAATCCTGCCTGGCAGCTATCGTCGATGCCGTTCCTCCAAATACATGTCTTCTAACAATCATCATTTCAAGCAGCTTGCTTAGGCTGCTGCACAGGGCGATGGGCCGACAACTCAACGGAGAGGAGTACTTTCTTCCTACCTTTAGAATTGCTACCACGAACGACTATCTCCATGCCCATGGAAAGGACCGACACATGAAATTTTATGAACGAGAAGGAGGAAAGTGTCACTAGCGTCTGCCAGGAGCTGGCGAGTTATTTTGTAAGTGCCTTAAACCGTGCCAGGTGATACTTTTTGATGTTTCCATGTCAACATAAAGCTTCAACACTTCTTATATGGCTTGTTGTCCGGTATAGGCTTGCGCTAAGCGGACTTTTTATACTGTTTCATTGTGCTTCTGGAGTGTTCCCAACTTGATACGTGTTGAAATTCTGTATCAAGTGTGTTTCGTGATTTTCAAATGGTTCACCGTCCTGCTGAGACGAGGTAATTCGTTTGTTTTTGCCCTTTGGTTTCCATAGTCGGTTCCACATTTTGGTTTTGTTTATTTGAGAATAATAGATGATATTGTTGCCGAGTTAAAACTCAAGAGTCTGTCGTCCGCCGAGTATTCGGGAGGGCTGACCAGGTTTCAGGACAAACAGTCGGCGTCCGTATGCAGGCGTCCGGACTTCTGAATCACTGAAAAAGAGTATTCGTGAAGGCGGAAAGCCCAGCAGCCGAGCCGACCGGTAGGGTCCTTCCAAGAGGAACGCCAGCACAGTGCGTGATGGTCAGTCACGAATGCGAAGTGCCTACCGTATACGCAGGGTCGGAATTTGCCTACATCCAACACATGTGCAGCTTTCCCGCTCATGGCAGTCCATTCAACAGTGATTACTCTGCAATTTTTTCGCGAAATTTGGGGTGAATATTTGGGGTAAATTTGGGGTGAATATTTGGGGCTTTGTGAGCAGTTTGAAGTCGCGCACGTAGCGCGACTGTGTTCCTGAGCCATGGGAACTATCCCTTAGAAATGCACGGGGAGTTAGATTTGACAACGAATTACAGAAAAAATATTCAGAATCAAATCTTCTGTTAGCGTTTTAATCTTCACGTTGACTTCTAGCTTTATGCCAAATATCATTTTCCTAAAGTGGTTTTTCTAGGTTCCCGAGATGTTGTAATTTTGAGCGAGAAAGCTGGGTATGTAGAGAAAGGCATTCGCGATCAGTTATTGAGTAATTGCGCTCCGAGGGCATGCCCACTAGATCAGCACCGGCTTGGCGTTGGGCCAATACAGCTCCAATGCCGTAGCCACTGGCGTCGGTGCGAATTTCGGTGTGAGGAGAGGCGTCGAAGTGAGCCAAAATCGGCGTTGAGTTGGAGAGTCCAATTAGTGCGGAAAAAGATTGATTTTTGTCGGGGCCCCAGATAAACGTTGTGTTCTTCTGAAGATCAGTAAGATGCCGCGCGATGGTAGCACCATTTATGATGAAGTGGCGGAAGTATAAGCATAAACTAATGAAGCTACGGACGTCTCTACGTTAGCGGGGCTAAGGGAAATTGCGGCCGGCACTCATTTTACCGAGGTCGGGAAAAGTGGCTGTCAAAGGTAACAGACAAAACGATGACGTCATACAAATAACAAAGGAAAATGGACATTTGAACCCGTGCTAAAGGGAGTGCACCGTTCTTTCGAAAGTAGCCGGCGCATTACTCAAGCCAAAAGGCATCACTTTAAACTGATAGTCGCCGTCGGGTGTCACAAAGCGGTCTACTCTTGTTTTTTTGGTCGACTGAATTTTGCCAACAGCCTGATTGTACGTCTATTGATAAAATATATTTGGCTCCATGCAGACAATCAATGGCATCGTGAATGCAGGGTAGAGGGTAAACGTCTTTCTTTTTTATCTTGTTTAGGTGTCGGTAATCAACGCAAAACCTCCAGGCGCCATCTTTCTCTTTACCAGTACGATGGCAGATGCCTATAGGCTGTACGAAGGCTCTATGATGTCCTTGTCGAGCATCTTGTGGACTTCCTGCTGTCACAAGAGCTGTTCAGCGTGCGAATTACGGGATGGCCTCCAGCAGATTGCGTTTGCATCACAGACTTTACCCGGTGCTTGACAGCAGAAGCCGGGGCCAGCGGGTGGTGACCCAAGTCAAATATGTCTTTATAGGACACCAAAAGGCGGTAGAGCCCTTCAGCTTCTGCTGCAGGAAGTCCGGAGGCAATCACGTCCACTAGCGCGTCGTCGTGCCTAGAATCCGCTGGGATCTCGTTGAAAGGGTCGATGGTGCGTCTGCCGCCAGAGGGGGAACTTGATCACCGTCCAAAGGGCAAATTGTTGCCAGCGAAATACCCTGGGGCAGCACTTGCGTTGTCAGGCCAAAGTTCACAAAAGGGAGGCTGATCACTTTATCCGTAATTGTCCCTACGGTGTAGGGAAGAGTGATGTCGTGCTTGAGTAGCATTGAGCGTATCAGACAAGCGACGTGGTGACCATTTGGTACGGGTGGCCGCGATGACAAGAGTACAAAAGTCGCGGCCTTTGCCGGCAGACGTACGTTTCTTTCGCAATAAAAGCATGGCCCTGGTTGATCACCTGCTGTTGAAAAAGAGGCAGCTCTACATGGAGGACACCGGAGAAGCAGTATATGAGGGCAGCATGTTCCGATAAAACACCGGAGATGCCGAGCGGAACGCGTTCCGCTCCCCGCTAGCAGACGACGCTCGCTTTCCTTACGCAACTCGCAACCGCATCGCCGCGGTGGCGAAAGTCGCAGCCGGCCGCCTTCTGTCCACGGCCGCGGCGGGGAGATACGGAACTGAAACTAAAGCGTGGCAAACTGTTCGCATGGCGACGCAGTGAAACATCCCCCTCGCGAGGGGCACGATCAAATGCAGAGCATTTCCGAGGGCGCACGACGTTAAGTAGTTTGCGTTACGTTAATGTTGTTGCACTTTTGACAACTGCTGACGAGAGAGCGCCCGTCAGCAGTAAAGTCAAGGATATAAGGCGCGTTCGTAGCCTCCCATTCTGTGTCGGCTTTGTGGCGCAGTGGGTAGAGCACCATGTACATTGCGTTCAGCCCGCAGGGTCGAGGGATCGAAACCAGACGCCGGATAGTATTTTTTTATATAGTGTAGGGGGAGGGGTGCGGACAACGATGGTGCGGACTACGACGAACGTCAACGCGGGTGAATTCGTGAGTTACTCAAATGCTCTGCATTTAAAAATTCAAGACTGAGTGTAACGCCGTGGGGACACTTTCAAGTACAATAAACTGGACGGGGATTTGGTGGCCGGAAATTTCTACGCGCGCTGTGCATAGCCCAAAGTTGACAGGCGTGCTTTCTTCGGCAAAACGTATGACACTGTTTGGGGCAGGTGTGAGAATTTTTCGCAGTTGGCGCGGGAAATTAGTGTTCATTACTAAAATTTAGGCTCCACTGTCAATAAGGGCACATACAGGGACGCCTTATACATTAATGACGATTAGAGTATTCCCTGCAGATAACGGCAGTAGAGGACTTTGTGGCCTGGTTGTCAATGCAGCGTCACCCCCAGGCGCTCTATCACTTAGTTTTCCGGCAAAGTGCCGTAGGGCGTCGGAAAAGCACGCGCGGCGAGACGGCAGCGAGAAAGACCAGAGATTTTCCGGGGACAGTGAGGGGTCGAGGCGAGAGGTCGAAATTCAGAGGTTTCGTGTGGTTCGTGTAGGGGTGAGAACGAACGCTGGGCATTGGTGGCGTACTGGAAATCCGAGTAGGGGCGGGGGGTAGGCCGAAGATGACCGCTTTGGCGGTATCTAGTAACATGGCCAGCCCTATGGCAGTTGAAGCAAATCGGCCTGTCGTCGCGCGTCCTCCATTCAGCTGGATTCCTGTAACTGGACGGGCGATAAGTATTTCAGCTTGACCTTGGGGGTCGCTTGACTTAGGGGTCGCGTGGCTGCTGGGATGGTTCACAGCGCACACGGAGCGTATGCCAAGGTTTTCGATCTCCTGACGTACCACGGCGTGTATAAGAGGGATGTACCGGTGGTTGCTCTCAGATTTGTGCTAAAATAGGGAGGCTCGTGCCATAGCCCCGAGCTCGCGCCGTATGACACGCCTCAGACTCTCAGTACCATATTGCCCAACGTCAAACGGGAAATGTCGAGAGGGTACGGGGTCCTCAAAGGCAGATGTCGGAGCAGTGTTCGGCTGTCGTGTGAACGGTGCTGCGATGCGGCGGCTTTTGGCCTGCTCAAACTTCTGACATTCTTTGATAATAGCGCTGACAGAGGTGCAGCCTTTCCAGAGGAGCAAGTGGAAGGCGTCGTCCGCGATTCTTTGGAGCACATGGCCTACTTTGTCGGCCTCTGTCATATGGGCGTCAGCCTTCATGCAGAGGGACAGCACGTCCTGGATATAGGATCCGTAGTACTCGGTGGTTGTTTGTGAACGCGTCGCCAGTTGCTTTTTCGCCGCTAGCTGACGTCCTTCTGGTTGGCGAAATATTTCCCGCAATTGGGCCTTACAATTATCCCAGCTCTTAAGGTCGTGCTCGGTCGTTTCATAGCAGACCTGCGGTGTCCCCCTCAAGTAATATCCTACGTCGGCCAGCACGATTGTCGGGTCCTACCTGTTGTGAGCACTGACGCGTTCATACATCCTGAGCCAACCCTCGACATCGACACCATCGGAGAGGAAGCCAGGTTGGCGATGGTGGGTCATGATGACGAACTGTGGCGCGGATCCAGAGTCTCCGGAAGTCAAAATCGTTCCTTCTGGGATGCCGCAGCCGCTCCGAAGCTCTGTTTTCGGTAGCACCTCCACCGCAGATGTCGCGGAGCCGGGATGACTCCTATTCACACGTAGTAAACGGGGAATACTCTATTTACAGGTATTTTGCAAAGCACATTCAGGCAGGCAGCTACGTGGTGGTGGGGGTGGTGGTGGTGGGGGTGGTAGCCCATAAAGTGGCGCATAACCACTCAGGAGGATTGGCCAAGAAGATTTTTTTTCATCATAAAGAACCATATAAGGCAAACTAATACAGTCAAAGAAGGAATTTAGTGCGTAGATTGAAGAGAGAAATAGAAAAAGAAAGAGGAGCGAGAGAGCCTGATCAGAATCGTTGTAGCAAGGCAGACGAGCCGTCTCTCAAATGAAGGAATGGACGGCGTGACAAACATCCCCATGGCAGTGGCCCAGCTTGTCGTTATGCTCGCGCACACGCTAGTTGCTGTTGTAAACTATATAAAAAAGAAAGGCCAAAGGCCAGGTTGAGCGGGAGAAGGGAATGGGGAGGGCGGAGCACAGTCCTTCTGTAGATTCAGGCAACTGAAACAACAACGCCTCAAGGCACTCACCCCTTCAGGCCACCACACCTCCTTCCCCACCCTGATCCGAGCACAAGAAATCTTCTTGAACGCACGCTAGTTCACTAGAGCGCCTTCGTTCTCAACGGCTTGCTAGGCTGCCCACACAACCATGGACATACCCACTTTGGGGGGATTGCGCCCTTGGCATGTCGAGTCTCTGAACAGCAAGTCGGTTTCTCTAATAACCGCCACGCGGCAATATGAGACACGGAGGAGGTGGTGGAGGCTTCTAGGTGAATGCGCTTTCCCATTTATTTGATACGCTTCATTAAACATGTGAGGTTTTGGGCAGTGGAGTGTCCACCGAGAACACTCCACGCCTTATTTTGTATTTGTCATGCAAGCCTACTTTCTTAATTACGGCAAGGCCTTATACGGTTAAAGTACCACCACAGGTCCGGGGAACCCATAAAGTGAAGATTTATTCCAGCAATATTGTAAGCGAGAGTCTTTGCTAACTCTCCTTAGGTGCTACCTTTTGAAGCAACTTAGCCGCCTGTGTATAAATTACACCACTGACACCGACAATTTTAGTATTGTAACCAAAGCAATTTGTGGAACCCACGCATCGGCGGCGCCTTCTGGGCTGATGTATACGATTTGTATAGTGCGCTATGCACAGTGTACTCATGTCCGCTGTTGTCGACTGGGAGGATGAAAATAGTGTTCGAACCTTCAAAATGTAGCAGGCATTTCTGCTAGTAATTTTTTCCTGCTTGAATTCTACCTAAGCGCAACATCCATCCTGTTCCACGACAAATATTGTTGGGTTTCACTCGCCGTAGCTACACGTTGTGCTATCAGGCGCGCCTTAGCGGAGGGCTCCGGATTACTTTTGACAACCTAGGGATCCCTAATGTTCGCGGAAAGCTCGACGTGCGGGCAGTTTCTATTCTTCCCTCCATCATAGTTTGACGACGAATGTTTTTGTACGATCGATGGCAAAACCCAGGCTGGTATGTGGCTTCAATAATGCGGAACATTTTTTCGCGAATGTCCACCGTGGCCTCAGTAAAGCAATTAACTCGGACAACGTTGTCAAGGTCTTTAGGTACGTAGTTGACTTTCTGTAATTTTTAAGATACAAGATGAAAAAACCTACCTTAGCACCGCGACGTAAATTTAAAGCATTTCTATTCCGGATATTAATCTGGAGCTGCCCCATTGCAGTAATTTCTAATTTTTAGAGTTTACCGTAAATTTGTTAGATGGGAAGGTTTGTTGGGAATATTCACCTGGAACCGCAAAGGAGCTGCTAGTTTGCGTTTCTGCTCATTTGTAGACAGTGAAGTGAGGTATAGCGACTTTGTGCACTCATTTTGAGTTCTAAAAATATGAGAGCATGCCATAGAAACACGTTTTTGCGATTAGAAGATCATCCTAGAAGCCGCTGGCTTTCCGCGTTCGAATGCTCACGTCCGGGGCCGAACTGTGCTTCACATAACAAAAACTGTGTCGCAAACAGTAAACGTAGAGCATGTTTTGGGCCTAGATTAAACTTAGCAGACTATGTGCGCATGCCGATCAAAAAAAAAAAACGTTACTAAAGATGCGAGAAAAAGCAAGGAAAACTTTTCGCAAACTGTGTTGAAGGTTTTGGTTAAGAGATATCGTTGGATTATGGCAGAGTTTCTATCTGCCAAACTGGTCGATGTTTGAATGACCGGCTACGAGGGGATGACGTTTCCATATAAAATTATTGTTCGTCTATTTTGTGAAGAAAAATTACCTTCCAAGCTGAACGAAGTGCCCGGAGTAAACGAAACTAAACCCGTTCGTTTGTAAAGCGCGACTTAGCCTAGTTTTTAGCCAATTAGCTCAATAGAACTTGGAAGGGCCCGAGCATTATCCTACCCAACAAGCATGAATTTCTGTGTTTCCCTCCCGCGTCTTAGGCATTTTATACCTTTTGTAACACACCGACCAAGGACATTGGATAGGTCGCATTGGGCTGTGTGAAGTCCACGTTGAAACCTCCCGCCAAAACAATAGACGTGTACTACGTGAGGGCATGGAAGCTATACCAGCGCGTGCGCCCTCCCGCTGTCCAGTCACAACACCAGCACGAATAAACCAGGAACCAGTTTTGCGCGTGCTTAGAAGAGACCGACACGGGAGAAAATGTCCCTCAGAAAGCCCTTGAACCTGAAAAAAAAATATCGCCTCACGTCGGTGTTCCAATCGGACAAATTTCCGTTCATTCCCGAAGAATGTTTCGCTACACGACCAGCTGGAAAATTAGATAGATATGGTGACGGCAGCGGCTTTCAGATGTTTTCGCGCCTTACCCGAAGTTGTTCCGTCGACGTTTCTTCAATTTCCGCTCTTCTTTCTCCAAACGGACATGCTTCCGGGCCATAGATAGTGTAAACATGGAAGGCCTCATTCTTTATTTTTTTGGAGAAAGGCGTGGTTGCCCGTTTCCAATACGCATCGTCAGCATCTTACTGGCTACGTAACACACCAACCCAAACACAAACAGCTCGACAGACAGACAGACAGACAGAGAACTTTATTGAGGTCCAGAAAATCCGTGGCAGTCTTAGTGACTGCGTCCTGCGGATGCGGGCCGCACTTGCGCAGGGGGCGGAAGTCCTTGTTCCTCCGCTCTCTCGCAAGCAATCTGGACAGCCCGGAGTTGAGTCATGTACTCTTCACTTTGTAGGGCTTCTTCCCACTCTTCTTCTGTTATAAAGTCACCGCGCGGTAACGCAGGGCATTGCCAGAGCATGTGGTTTAACGAGCATGTGGTGCTACTACATTTTGTGCAGTGCGGTTGGATGTCGTGTGCGAAGTGGCTAAATACGCTTCTCGAGGGGAATGTACCCGTTTGGAGCATTCTAAAGGCAGTGGATTGTGATCGCTGAAGCTTGGTGTGCGGGGCTGGATATTTCTTTCTCTCTAGCTTGTAGTGTGTCGTGATCTCGTTGAAAGTTTGTAGCGGATCTCTATACTCTTCCCAGTCGCTGGTCGTCGAGCGTCCTACGCTGCCGCGGCGGGTGATTTCACGCGCGCAGTCGTGGGCCATCTCGTTGGCGTTGGGAATGTTCTCATGTATTTTATGTCCCATGTGGGCAGGGAACCACGTAATGCAGTGATAGCAGTCCTCGCTTCTGTTGTTAATGATTCGCGCTGCTTCCTTGGCTGTCGTTCCTTTGAGGAACGCACGGACTGCTGCCCTTGAGTCCGAGTATATGTTCGGTCTCGAAGGGTCGGCCATAGCCAGGGCACTCGCCACTTGTTCTGCGATAGCGGGTTTGTGGGTAACTACGGATGTTACGTTCAGCAGTTTGCCAGCAGGGTCGGTCACGACCGCCACGTATTTGCTGGAACGGCCGTATCGTGCTGCATCCACGAACGTCGACGTTCGCTGCCCTCGTTGTGCAATTTTCAGTAGCGCCTTGGCCCTGGCCGCCCTCCTGCCTTCGTTGAATTGCGGGTGTATGTTTCGAGGGATGGGCCTGGTTTCGAAGGTCTCCCTGGTCTTCCCATCGAGTTTTACTTGGTATGCTTCGAAATCTTCGGGGATGTGCCCCGTGGTGAGGAGTATGGCTCTCCCTGCTCTCGTAGTTAAGAGTCTTTGCTTCTGGGCTTCTCTTTGTGCCTCGATGATCTCTGTTAGTTTATTGTGTACACCCAGTCTTTCAACCTTTTCAGTGCTGGCACTAATAGGGAGACCAAGTACCCTCTTGACGCATTTCCTAATGAGCGTGTCGACTTCCAATGACAGCCAACAGGCCGCTTTCAGCCGTGATGCTACCACGTTTCCTTCTCCCCACAATACAACTGACATGTTATTGGTAGAGGAATGCAACCCAGCTGTGCCTAGATCCCTCTCCTTTCGCCCCCATCCTGTGCACGCATTAACCGACAAACGGTAATAGTCGGTACTTGCCGCGAAATGCACCGGCGAAAATGTCACTCGGAATGCGTCGTAAGGTGAAGAATTGTAAGTTCACGCATGTGTTTCAACCGAAAAACTCGCTCTTCAACTGGGAGGAATTGGCATCTTCTCGAAGAGCTAGAATTCGAGGCGGCCGCGGCTACATGTTCGCCACTGGTGTCTTTCGGATGTTTTTACGCCCATTGGCGCTTTCGTAGTTTTGCCGTAATCATCTGACAACGACGCTACCTCTGTTGTGAGCCTAATGCACAAAATATGAAAGAGGCATATTTGGTGGCGAGGAAAATAACGTTTTGGAAAAGAGGGGTTGGCTGTGGCAAGGACGAGAGACAAAATATCAAATAGGCATATTTGGTGGCGAGGAGAATAACGTTTTGGAAAAGAGGGGTTGGCTGTGGCAAGGACGAGAGCTGGAGCGGCGCGCAGTATGCCGGCTTTACCGGAATGAAAATGCGGTCGGGTTAAATCAACGCCGCCTGTATAAACATTGCCTAAAGCGTGAGCGAAAAATGGCCAAACAGCCACTCTCCTGTTGCGCTCTCCTACCCTTCCCCGCTCCGTAGCCTTCCAACGTGCTTTCGTGTCCGCCAGCCAGCGCCGCTTCTCGGAAACTATGCGAAATAGTGGAAAGTTTGTTTAGCGTTCCCGAGGCGGCGCTCCTACGCCTTCTTGTTTTTCACCATGCCTGTCTGTGTTGGTCTGTCACTGATAAAACTTCCTTTCTCACGAAGCAAAATCCCTTGCGCTGCCGCAGGCTGGTGCTGGCTTTGCGCGCTTATCTACTAGGATCACAGGCACTGAAATTTTCTGAGTGGGGTATCCCACCTCTATCCCCTCCGCATTTAGGTATTGTTTTGACCCCGCTGTTCGCACTCCGCATCGGTACGCACTTCTAAAATTGCGTACTGTACTGTAGAAGCGCCTGGACAGCGTGGCGGGATCCCAGCTGCTTATCCTTTTGTTTCCTATAATTTTCTGAAGTTTACAAGCACGCTATATTATTGGAAAGTAATCGTAGAAGTGAGCGCCTGAGCAAAAAATGAGCACGCAATTTTTTACTCTCTAAATACTCCAGAAAGAAAAATATCGGTAAAATCATGGCTGCCCCATCCGAAAATATCGTTTTTCTGTTAGCTATATGTTTACCCGACAATCACTATGTTCTTACACTATTTCAGTCCGCCTGCGTCTTTATCTTAGGAAAAATGCAGCAAGTATGAAGCGAGCGACACGTTGAACGAGATCCCCAGTGCGCCACAGAACTAGCGCCCTGTCGCGGCTAAGATGTAAGCGAAATGGCCCTTGAAGCCCAACAGGCAAACTGACAGACACACGTCGTAGAGGTGGGTGCAGCGTTCGCGACTCGCGAGCAGTGACGTAAGGCGAGATGTCCGCCGGCACGCGCCACATAGCGGATTAGTGCCTGAAGAGAGAGAGAGAGAAGAACTTTATTTATAGATCCGGCAAGATGTAGTCAGCGGCCACGCAGGGCTCGCACTACGACTCTAGTGTGATTCGAATAAAGTCTCTTGTCACACCGGGCCTTGGACTCGAGGGAGGGGGGTGCCTTGACAGGGGTATTTGGGTCCCGCTGCCGGTGAGTCCGGCGTGTGGTCTCCCGTTCTCCTCTGTCTTGCCAGAGCCTCCTCGAGTTGCTGGATCGCCCACTTTTGCTGGTGGTAATTGTCCGAGCGAATGCACCGCTCTAGTCCCTCCGGGAGCCGGTCTCCTGGCACCCCGGCTCCCGCCACGCAGTCTTCGGCTTCCTCGCCCCGTGCGGGATCGCCCGTGTTAGCAGTTCTTCCACACCTAGTGATGTGGCACAGAGTCGCGAGTTCACTGTCACTTACACTGCACACAGCACTCACGAAAAGTTCGGGACACGCGTGCCTGGCCCACGCGGGAGTCAAAGCACACTTCACTTGCAGGTGTCTTAGGAGCACCGTCTCCGCTCGAGAGAGGTCTCGATGCGGGTTCGGGTACTCCCTCCTCGCTTCCCGATGTCTTCTGAGGATATCCCCGTAGTCCGTCAGGACGGCGCTCGTTGCTTCTTCGTCAGGATCCGCGGTGACTTGCGTTTCGCCGGCCCGGCACATGGTGAGCTCGCGGGCTGCAGCGTCTGCGTCGTCGTTGCGGTTTTCGACGTTTTCCAGCCGGCCCATGTGAGCCGGAAACCACTTGATGGTCGTTACGGGGCTGTGGGCTCGCGGATCCCGCGAGGCCCGTCCGAGTTTCACGATTCGTTCCGCTCCTTCCCATACCGTACTCCTTGCAAAATTCCTGATCGCCGTCTTTGAATCGCTCAGGATCGTCTTGACGCCGGGTGTCGCCAGCGCCAGGCCAATCGCCGCTTCCTCGGCTTGGCCCGGGGTCTTCGCCCTCACCGACGCGGCGTTGATCAGCTCGCCCGTGGACGATCTGACCACCGCTACGGTGAAAGCGTTCGCTGTAGTCGGGTACTTCGCCACGTCCACGTGGGCCGCGGCGTCGTCGTGCCTGTAGATCCTGGCCAGGGCTGTCGCCCTTGCTAGGCGCCTTTCCCTGTCCCTCTCCGGGTCTACGTTCTTCGGCATAGGGAACACGATGATTCCCCTCGCCTCCTCGTCTCCGAGCGGTATTCTGTCGCTCGTGTCGCTGTTCTCCCCTCCTTTGGGCGGGTTGATGCCAGCCATGTCGAGGATGCTCCTGCCCGTTCTCGTGCAGCTCAGCCGCACCAGTTGGGACATGCGTTGGGCCTCGCTGATCTACGAGAGTGTATTGTGCACTCCCAGATCCAGCAAGGCCGACGTCTTCGTCCCCGGGAGAAGTCCCAGGGCGCTCCTGTACGCTTTGCGTATGGCTGCGTCGATCTTGCCCTCCTCCGATCTCGTCCATCGGTGGAAGGCTCCTGCGTATGCGACCTGGCTAACGACGAAGGTCTGCAGAAGGCGCAAGAGCCCTCGCTCGTTCATGCCGTTGTATCTCGACGACACTCGCTTAACCAAGCGGGTCGTTATTCCGATTTTCGTGATCATGTTTCTCAGCGCCGTGGTGTTGGTTTGGACACCGTCCACGTGCATGCCGAGAATCTTGATGCCGGGGACGTGCGGGATGAGTTCGCCGTCTTCCGTTCGTAAGGCGATGTTCTTGGCCGCCTCTTGCGCCGCCGTCTTCCTGTATCGCCCCGGTGGCGGCAGCACCAGGAGCTGCGATTTTTGCGGTGAGCAGCGCAAGCCTGTGCTCGAAAGAGCGGACTCCACCGCTCTAACCGCCTCCTGAAGGTCCGATTCGATTTTCCCGTCGCTCCCTCCCGTCACCCAAATTGTGACATCGTCTGCGTATATGCAGTGACGGACGTCGGGGCCCAGCGCCTTCAGCCGTTTGGCGACCTCGATCATCACCGTGTTAAATAGGAACGGCGAGATCACTGAGCCCTGCGGTGTTCCTATGCTTCCGAGTCTTCTTTCCTCGAGCTTTCTGTCTCCCAGCGACAGTCTTGCCGTGCGATTCGACAAGAAAGCGCGGACGTAATTGTAAGATCTTTCGCCCAGGCCCAGACGAGAGAATTGCTTGAGGATTGCCGAGTGTTTGACGTTGTCAAAGGCCGCCTGAAGGTCTAGGCCCAGGATGGCTCGGTTGTCCTTGCCAGGGACGCCTCCCGGGGGGTCTAGTACCTCTCTCTGCAGAAGTAGCATGGCATCTTGCGTCCCCAACTTCGCTCTGAATCCGAGCATCGTGTCGGGGTAGTAGCCGTGCCTTTCCATGTAGTCGTTCCACCGGGCGTTGAGGACGTGCTCCAGGACCTTGCCCACGCAGGACGTGAGCGAGATCGGTCGCAGCCCCTCTATACCCGGTGGCTTGTTCGGCTTTGGCAGGAGAATTGTCTTGGACGTTCTCCACGCCTTGGGGAGAGTTCCGTTCCTACAGCACTTGTTAAAATATATCGTGAGCTCCGTGATGGATTCGTCGTTGAGGTTTCGAAGGGTCTTGTTCGAAACACCGTCCGGGCCCGCCGCCGACTTGCCGTTGAGGGCTTGCGTCGCCCGACGTACCTCCCATTCTTCAATGTCCCGGTCCAAATGTGCGTTTGGAGGGCCATCGTAGTCCTCTTGTTGTTCCCTTTTCGTTTCCGGTAGGTATCTGTCGTTTAGCTGTTGATGCATTTCTTCTTCTCCTAGCCTCCTGGCCGTGGTGTGGAGAATTCGTGTCATGCGCGTGCTCTGGAACTCTGTGCCCTTGGTCTCGTCCATGAGCGTTTTCAGGAGTTTCCAGGGGCTGCTGCGGTGTAGTTGCCCGTCTATCTTACTGCACAGCGCAGACCATTGTAGGTTGCACAGTCGAGCGCTGTGTTTCTCTATCTCTCTCCCGAGCTCCGCGATGCGCTTGCGGAGCTTTTTGTTGTGTCGTTGTCGCTTCCACCTCATCTGTAGCGACCGTCTGGCTTCCAGGAGGTGCGCTAGACGCGAATCTATCGCTTCCACCTCCTCGTCCGATTCGATGGTCTTCGTCGTGTCCTCCGCGGCTTTCTGAAGGCTTTTGATCCATTCGTCGATGTTTCTTACGCGGCCCGGCTTGAACTGCCTGAAGGCGTCCCAGTCCACGATCTTGTGCTCCTTGTTGTTACCTCGTCGGCCCTTTTCGTGGGCCAGCGGGATTTCCACCTCTAGTATACAGTGGTCGCTGCCGAGGTTGTGGCCGGTGTTGTTCCACCTGGCCGCTCCTCCCTCGGGAACCAGTGCGAAAGCCAGGTCTAGGTTAGTGTCGCTTGCTACCGACGTGCCTACCCTCGACGGCTGCGTCGGGTTCGTTAGCAGGGTGAAGCCTGCATCCGCGGCGTCCGCAAGCAAGTCCCTGCCTTTGGCCGTCGTGCGTTTGTACCCTAGCTCCAGGTGGCTAGCGTTGAAGTCGCCGCACACCAGCGCTATGGCATTGCCCGTGCCGGCCATTTCTCTCTTGGCCAGCTCTTGCGTTGCTCTGATCTTCCCAAACAGAGACTTGAATTTCTGTTTGCGATCGTACGGGTTACTATATACGTTCGCCAGCAGGAAGGACGTCTTGGTCTTCCTGCTTTCTCTCCGGCGTGACGACCCTTTGCCCGTGAGGATTATCTCCGTTACGCAGGTCTCCATCGCCATGTTCTTGTCCCCAAGAAACTGTGGGTATTCCGTGTATGCTAGCCCCTTCCTGATGAGGGTGCATACCCCTTGTGCTGCCCCTTTCCCGGCCGTCCGGTTGGAGGGGGGGCAGAAGTGCGATTTGTATCCCAGGAGCTTTGGTTCCTGCTCCATGTGGGTTTCCTGTAGTGCGATTATGTCTGGCCTCCTGTCCGGTTCCAGCAATCTGATGTGTTGCTGTAGGACCGCCCTGCAGCGTCGGAAGCCATTGGCGTTCCAATGCCATACTCTTATTGAGTTACGACGATCCATCGTTAGTGTTTGAGAGGACCTCGCGTATTTGACGCATCCATGTTGTCGAATTGACACGTCACCTGCTTTTGAAGCTGCTCAAACTGTTGAGCGATTTGCTGTTGCACCAGTTGGGTACACCTCTGGATGATTCTCTGCTCCATAGCGTCGAGATTTCTGTCCCATTTCTTGTAAATGATCTCCAGTCTTGCGATTCTGTTGTTTAGTCCAGCATAGCCTATCGGGCTCCGGGCTATTCTTATGCTGTGTGTGTTCTCCTCGGACTTTACCGATGACGACTCTCCGTCCTTTTCGCTTTCTTCAGGAATGATCTCCTCCTGAATGGCTGTTTCGTTTCCGTTCGCGGCCGGTTCTAGCTTCCCTCCGGAACTTCCGCCCTTTCTGGCTTTCTTTGGTCTTGGGCGCATAGGAGGTTCCTCCTCTGACCCGTCTGTGGAGTCTTCCTGAGTCTCCATGTCGCCGCTTTCATTGTCCAGCTCCCCCTTGCGGAGTTTGGCTATCAAGATGTCCTGTTTGTTGATGTGTTCTCGTTGTTGATGGATGGTACGCTGTAGGGCCTCTACAACGGCCTTCATCTCCTGTAGCTCTCTTTGGATCTTCGAGAGTTCCGTCTTTGTTTCTCGGGCTTCTTCTTTATTGTCCGCCACCTGGCTCTTTGCCATATTCTTGTTGTTTTTGCCTTCTGCCGGCACAGCTGCTGCCGGAGGAGTGCCTCCTCTCCCGCTGTCGGGTTCGGCTCTCTCCCTCCTGTCGCTCTTGGAAACCGAGCGTGGCCTCTGGGCGGGGCCTGCACTCTTGTCCCTCCTATTGCGGGCGTTCCCTTCGGCTATGACGTCAGCCCACGTCATACCCTCTGGCCTACTTTTGCTCTTGCTCCTTCCCCTTTGTTGCTGTGGGGGGGCTTCTCGAATCTTCTCCGGGTTTCTGGAGCTTCTTTCTATTTGGCGGGAAAAGGTCGTTTCCTTTTTCATGGCCATCTTGCCCGTCGCCATCTTGTCTTCTCGCTTGTTCTTCTCAGCCAAGCGAGCCCTTATCTGTGGCGTTACCTTGAACTTGTTCTTGCAGCTTCCTGCTCCGGTAGGGTGGGCTCCACCGCAAAGCTTGCATCTCGGTTTGCAGAAATTGACGTGTTCTTCATCGGGGTTGTTCCGCCCGCATGCAAAACACACCTTAACTTGTGGCGTTGGACAAACGTCTCTCCTGTGCCCGACTTTCCCGCACACTTCGCAAACCTCTCTGTGTTGCCTGTACAACGTGCATTTCGCTACTACTCCTTCGTACTTCACGTATTACGGGACTTTATCTCCGTCGAAAAGTATTACCACCGACTCGGTTCTACCGAGCCTGTGGGCCGCCAAAATTTTGGGGTTCTGCTTGTTTACGAGACTGCGAGTGATGTTCTCTTCCGTCTCGTCTACTCCTACGCCGCTAATCACACCTCTCGCAGTGTTTTCTGGAGTGCACTTGTAAGCGTATGCTTCATACGTGCGGTCTCCAAATACAATGTTTCTGATCGATCCATATCTAAAGGATCTCTCTTCGCTGGGTGTACTCAACACTGCAATATTCTGTGCGAAGTTCGGGGCGATCGAGTCGTCCTGCACTTCTTCCATCGTTAGTCCCGCTGCTTTCGCTACGGCCGCTCTTAGCTCAGAGAGCTTGTCGGTTCACGAAGACGCCAGAAAGCCACTACGAGCACGGGAACCTCTCCGCAGCGAGGATCGCCGTCTGAAGGTAAGCCAGGCAGGGCAGCCTCGGCTTTGATCACTAAAGCTAAAGAGAAGAGACGAAAGGAGCTAAAAGCTCAATACGTCGCTAAAGTCAACTCTAGTATGGCAAAGGCAGCTAGAATGCCCATTTTCGCCAAGAGAAGCGAACACCGCGTGGTGATAAGACCACGAGGAGGACTCGCAATGAACAACGTGCCTGAACTAAGCGTCCCTACCCGTGGCCTCCGCGATTTGCTGCCGGCGGCGCGCCGTTGCTCCGGCCGTGCCATTCGGCGCGGAAGCAAGGGGAGCAGTGTAATTTTGCTAACTCTGACACACGCCGCGAGGCGGCGCCGTTAGCCTAAGGTTGAAGCGAGGCTCGTCTGGCCGACGCTGCCAGCGCTTTGAGTTGTAAATCAGCCTTCGTTGTCGCGTCTTCGTGCTAGAAAACTCCTCAATATGTGGTCTATGTATTTTGACTCGATCCTACAAGTACAAAGTTGTTTAACGTACGTTGTTTAACACCCACGATTGCCTTTGCACGCAACTTTAGTGGCCGTTTGCTTGAAAGGCGAATGCGATAGCCCAGGGCTCTGTCATCTCGGGCAGAGTGAATGCCAGCGTGCTGAATTCTTTTTTCGCTGTTACAGCATTTTCGCGCGATATCGCTGCGCAAAAATATGCTTTTTTTTTGCCTTTTAAGTTGTTTCGAACGCTCTGGGTATCCGTTGTGTGTGTCTGTGTGTGTGTGTGTGTGTGTGTGTGTGTGTGTGTGTGTGTGTGTGTGTGTGTGTGTGTGTGTGTGCGTGTGTGTGTGCGCGCGTGTGTGTGTGTGTGTGTGTGCGCGCGTGTGTGTGCGTGTGCGCGTGTGTGTGCGTGTGCGTGTGTGCGTGCGTGCGTGCGCCAAAACAGCGCAATACCGCTAAGCTCTCGTGTATTGTTTATAGGCAGGCGACTACGATAGTCAAATAATCTGTTAGGCTTCCACGGGTACGAATCAATCATATTTTTGCGTTTTATTTAATATGCTTAGGGGTTTCAAGTACCTACTGCAATCACGCTACCAAATTATTTGCCGTGAGTGAAAAAGTCATGATATTCCGCGATGCCTTTCATATCGCTATCGACTCTACATACGTATTTTTTCGAAAGACTGTTTTGAATTTCTAGATTTGCTAATTTGTTGTCATGACATGTTAAGGGCATTATTTTTTTCGGTGAGCAGTTAAGCTGATCACTAATATCTGTATGCACAACATCGGCTGTAAGTAAGTTGTTCGGGATATTAGTGAATAAACACATCAAGTGCAGAACTATGACAATCGTAACTCCGGTAAAGATTTTTATTACATTACTTAGACCACGTCCATTTATGGTAGACTGGAAGTCGCTCTGTACGTTTGTATATGCAACATGCATGCCAATAAACGGCACCAGCACGTTTGCCCTGCCTATTGCGGAAGAAATACCGATAGCCATTTGGACAGTATATACTTCAGATGCTGAAGTATACGACGTCTCTGTTAATAGTATCGCGGTAAAAGTTACGCCAAACGTTTCAAGTAGTGTTGCCATGTCATCTACTTTATCTGTCAAAGACCGTACGTTTAAAGGAGAAAAAAGGAAACGACATAGGGGGTATTTTCGTGTTTACTAATGGTTGGATTTCGGCCGGTTGAATTCCCATAATTTGGTTCTTGCTTGGAACGCACGGAATGTTCCAAACAACCTGTACGAGATTTTTAGAAACAAAACCGGAAAACGTCTTGTGTTTTGGAACCATGCGTGACTACAAAAAAGAATACTGCTGTGCAATGAATTCACTTATGCATCACCCCGGGCATAGTCTACGTCAAAAATTCAAAGCACCAGTAATTACCCTAATGGCACCAGTAACTACTTCTATCTTTCACCTGCATTGGTGTGCGGTAACTCTTTTATTAAACGTCGCACACCGGCTGCGAAGGCCGAGTTTTCGTCCTCTGCACCCACCCGCGCCAGGGAAAACGACCTTAGGCTACGCGCGCCGCGGTGCGGCGGAAAACGGCGAAACAGCCTCTTCGGAATTACGCTCTCTCCGGGCGATTGGAACGGCCGGAGCAACGGCGCGCCGCCGGTAGCCGATCGCGGAGGCCACGCCCTACCCTTCCCATTGAAAAACGCGCGAGACGCGTCAGGCAATGTTAATACAGGCGGCGTTGGTTAAATATATACTCAGTGGCATAACTAGGTAGGATGGCGCCCATGTGTAATATATATTCGCACCCCTCACGGTAATAATGATACTAATTATTTTTGCAATATTATTATGGTTATATTATTATTATTATTATTATTATTATTCCCCGCTTCGTTGGAAGAATGCAAGGGTTGTTCCTGTATTTAAGACAGGTTCTAAATTGGACCCCACGAACTACCGACCGATATCTATTCTATGTGCTGCTTCTAAATTGTTTGAGTCAATACTGCATAAACTACTCACATTCAGTATAAATACCACATTAATACCTGAACAGCATGGTTTTTTCGCGGGCCGATCGACCACTACCAATCTCGTCAACTTCATGCTGCATGCTTCGGAAGCTGTGCAAGGGAGAGGTCAACTTGATGTAGTCTACTTTGATTTAAGCAAGGCTTTTGATGTCGTCTGCCACGAGCTCTTAGCCAAAAAAACTATCTGAGCTTGATATACAACCATCCCTGATATCTCTTATATGCAATTATCTATGTGATAGGTCATGTTTCGTGCATGTAAATGGACAGTCTTCTCTCTCCTATGAGGTCACCAGTGGTCAGGGCTCAGTTCTCGGGCCACTTCTCTTCTCAATCTTTATAAATGACGTCGCGACAATATTTAATGATTGTAATTTTCTTTTATATGCCGATGATGTAAAAATATTTAAATCTGTTTCCTACTCTGCCAGCTGTTCCGCTCTCCAGAGAGCAATCTCGTCCTTCTCGCATTGGTGTTCATGCAACAAACTCCTTATTAATACATCTAAAACTAAGGTAATGACATACACAAGAAAGACTGACAACATCTTGTTTCCCTATAACATCAACGGTGAATTACTCCCACGTGTGGTAGAGGTTAATGACCTAGGCGTCACTTTCGACAGTAAACTGAGCTTCTCTCCACATATTCAGGTAATTACTCGTAGAGCTCTTCGATCGCTTGGCGTTGTCTGTCGCGTGTCCAAGGAGTTCAAGGAGCCGATTTCTCTTCTCAAGCTCTACACAACTATATGTCGTCCTCAGCTTGAATATGCATCTGTTGTCTGGAACAGCACGAGCAAAACAAACCGTAAGCTTGTAGAAAGGGTCCAAAATGAGTTCATATCTATCTTCAACCATCGCTTTGGCGATAGTAGTAATTATAACCCTGGATCGCCCTCTTCATTGACGCTATCATGCTTAACTTCCAGGCGGAACAAGGCTGATATTCTCTTCCTCTTTAAAATTATGCACGGCATAGTGTCTTGTGGTGATCTGCTACAGCATGTTCGTCTTTATGTGCCGCAAAAGTGGACCAGGAAACATGATACCTTTTGCAATCCCAATTGTCTGCGTGTCTTGTGCCCTGTGTGCCGACTGCAATGCACGTACAATCGGTACTCGGATTACCTTGATATATTTAATGATTGCCCTACTCTGTTTCGCAAACATGTCTGTGAGTTTGTATTGGCGTAACTGCCAACTTTTCTGATTCTGCATTTGGCTTTTATCCTTGAGTTCATGTACTTAAATGACTTTCATTCCGTAACTTCAACATAAGCTATCCTTTCGTTTTTTTTTTGTATTTTGCATTTTATTTTGTATTTGAAAGATGTGTACATTATGTTTCGTGTGTTTCTGTTTCCGTGCGCCAGCACAAAGGCCGACCCTGGCTGTTCCTGGGCACGCAAATAAATGATTGATTGATTGATTGATTGATTGATTATTATTATTATTATTATTATCCATATTTAAGCACCGTCATCACAATCACAGTTTTCATCCTGATTCTGACTTACCCATAGTCCCTTCCATCCCTTCCTTGAACTGCAGACGTATGCGTGCAGACCTTACATTTCTTCACAAAATTGTTCATGGCGACCTTTCTTGCGCAGACCTGCTTAACTGTTTAGAGTTTAGTGTACCACAAAAGCCCACCAGGTCGCATCGCCCGTTCTTGACCGCTGCGCGCAACTCCAATCATTGTCCTGTGCGCAGAATACAGAATTGTTGCAACCGCTTCTTTGAACGCCTTGACATCTTTCAGAAATCCTTTACAATTTACCTTACAGCGCTGTTGAATACAGTATGCTAAACACCTATGATATGTCTGTCGCTCTTTTTTTTCCCTGGAATTTGGTTTCTCTGCGGTTGTGTCTATCCAACTGATAGTTGCCTATTTTTGAAACTGCTTACTGTCATTTGTTCGTATTATCATTTGTCTCCACACTCCGTTGTTTTTGTTGTATTACTGTCAAACTTTGTTGCTCTGCCTGTCGTGTGGCCTTTACGACAGGCAGAGCAACATAGGCATCTTCTTTTTTTATTTTTTACCTGTACCCAGGCTCCGCCTGTGCTTTATTCGTCATTTTCACTACTTCAATTTTTGTGTCTTGTCGCTTGTTTGTTTCTTGCTATATGTTTCTTGTATTTTGTTTTCATGTAACTACCCGTGCGCCAGCACTCAGGCCTCTGGCTGTTCCTGGGCACGTAAATAAACATGATTGATTGATTGATTGATTGATTGATTGATTATCCTTCAGAGTCTGTAATTGACAGTGAAGATGTGTAATTTGGACATCTTTTACCAAAACACTCGTGGTCTACGAACTAAGCCAACTGAATTTTTCGCTAATGTTATTTCGTCTTCGTTTCCTGTCATTGTGATTATCGAAACTTGGCTGTGCAATGAGATTCCCTCATCAGACTATTTTCCATCAAGTTACAACACCTTCCGCAGTGATCGTGACTTCAGTGCAAGCAAACAAAAAGGTGGTGGCGTACTTATGACTGTAGATAATTCTCTGAGATCTGTTCGCATAAGTGACATTGAAACTGTTCCTGAATCAATATGGGTCGAAATTAGCCTTGATCGCTGCGAAAAATTGTTGATTGGGTCCTTCTATGTGCCGCCTAGCATTACCCCAATCTCTTTTAATGACATCATTTCTTCTATTGAAAATGTCATAGCTTCGGATAGGAAGCACAGGATTGTTGTTATTGGTGATTTTAATACCCCTGGTATCGACTGGAGAACACATAAATATTCTCATTACCATCAATACATAGAGAATAAGTGCGGCCTGCTATTAGATTTTCTTGCTTTTAGTTCCCTTCAACAACATAATTCTATTGCCAATCCTTGCGGTAACATATTAATCAGCCTATTGAAGTGTCACTCTCTGACGTTTTTCTTGTTCGTCCCGATAAATTTCACCCACCACTTAAACTAACACTCTCTCTGTCTAGGGAAAAACAGAGCTTTCAAAATAACATCAACAAATCGCCCAGATTTGCTTTCAAAAAAGGTGACTACGTTGGCTTACACCGTGACTTATACTCCATTGACTGGTCTATGGTAACTGAAAAAAACCAATGTTGATGACCAAGTAGATCAGCTTACGGAACTTATCTTAAGCAGTATGCGCAAATATATTCCACAATATACTCCTAAACTCCATAAATATCCCCCCTGGTTCTCGTCTGAACTTATAAGTGCTCTAAAGCATGAAGATCGCGCACACAGAAAGCTTAAAAGCACTCCATCTCTCGAGCGCAAGGAAGATTTCCGATGCTTTCGAACTCTCTGTAAACGCCTATATAAACGGGATCACAGTTCATATATTGCACACTTAGAAAAAAGCGCCTCTGACAGGCCGGCTGAGTTCTGGAAGTATGTACGCAAACGGTCTAACAAAAGTGAAGAGCCTTTAATACTACTGGACTCCAATGGAACAGAACTACAAGCCGTCGCTGACTGTTTTGCCACGCAGTTCTCTTCCGTTTATAAAGCCTCTGACTCTAGCACTACTATCGAACAACATTTGGAAATCAACACACCCAATGCTCTGTCGCTAGATGAAAATCTCATCAGCGAATGCATTAGGCGCTTGAAACCATCCTTATCATCTGGTCCAGATGGTATCCCCTCAGCCATACTAAAAGCTTATAGCAGTATATTGGTCCCAGTACTGACTAGCATATTTAATAACTGTCTGATTACTTCCACATTTCCTAGCATGTGGAAAATTGCTCGTGTTTTTCCAGTATTTAAGTCTGGCTCTAAAACTGATGTCTCGAATTGTCGACCGATTTCTCTTCTCTGTGCCATGTCAAAGAGTTTTGAGCTGGCCCTTCACCACATACTGTCTTTTAATGTGAAAAACTCATTGAATAATAATCAACATGGATTTGTCCCTGGCCGCTCAACCGTCACTAATCTTGCCAGTTTCATGAAGCAAATATCTACACCTGTATTCCAGAGAGGACAGGTCGACACCATTTACTGTGACCTCATCAAAGCGTTCGATGTAGTCAGTCACTCAATGCTTATGGTTAAACTTGGTCATTTTGATATTGACACCGCTGTTGTGAATCTATTGCATAGCTACCTTCGTGACAGATCATGTTATGTTGCCGTCAGTGGCCAAACGTCCTCCTTTTACAAAGTGACCACTGGTGTACCTCAGGGTTCGGTATTAGGCCCACTCCTCTTTTTAATGTATGTTAACGACGTTTCTTCTGCCATTCGCAATTCTTCTTTCCTTTTGTATGCAGATGATATAAAGATATTTAGGGAAATTCATTCATTTAACGACTGTCGCTTGTTGCAGTGTGATTTGTGTTCTTTTTCAGAATGGTATAAAAACAATAACCTTTCTCTCAATATTTCAAAGACAAAAGTCATGAGTTTCACTCGCAAATTATCTAGCGTATCTTTTTTATACTCTGTCAATTCTGTGTCTTTATGTAGGGTTTGTGAGATCAATGATCTCGGCGTTCTCTTTGATAGCACCTTGCATTTTTCAGCTCATACTAAGCGTGTTGCTATGCGGGGTCTTCGTTCTGTCGGCTGTGTTTGTAGAATATCGAGAGAATTCAATTCTCCTATGCCACTCCGCAAATTGTACACCGCAATATGTCTTCCTCAACTTGAGTATGCATCTGTTATCTGGAATGGCATCTCTAATTCCTTAAGTAACGTAGTTGAGCCTGTCCAGAAAAAATTTCTAAGCGTTTACAACCATCGCTTGGCTAAAAATGACTCTGGCTCGTGTTCTAACACCGTTGAACTATTGTCACTGCCTTCACTTCGCTGCCGGCGAAATCGCGCCGATCTCTTCTTTCTTTTCAAGCTCGTTCACGGTACTATATCCTGTTCTGTACTGCTCTGTAGTATTTATTTTCGGATTCCGCGGAAGCAAAAAAGAGAGAGCAGGCCGTTTCTTGTAACTACCCGCCTCTCTCAGCACTCAACCCTCAACCTGATACAAAGTGTTTATAATTTTTATTTTCTTGGCCTCGATGTTTTCGATGGGTCATAGTTATCGTTTTCCTCCAAGGTTTCTACCGTTATAAGATAACATGACGTGTGCAATTTGTTCTATCCTTCTCTTTTAGTTTATCTGGCGCATTGTTGTATGTATGTATGTATGTATGTATGTATGTATGTATGTATGTATGTATGTATGTATGTATGTATGTATGTATGTATGTATGTATGTATGTATATTATCTGACTTTTCGTCATTATCATTAGCTATTTCTCATACTGTGTTAATCTACTTTTGTCCTGTCGTCCTAATATTTGTGTGCGCATTGTGTCTCTGATAGTTTTCTTCTGAACAGTCATCTTGTTCTATTGTGTTATTCTTACTTTTTTTTGTTTCTTTTTTTTTTGTGCGCCAGCATCAAGACCTCTCGGTTGTTCCTGGGCACGTTAAATAAATGATTGATTGATTGATTGATTATTATTATTAATATTATTATTATTTGAGCGATCCTTTGTTCTGGCCGAAGGGCTGCCTTTTCAAACCTTTCCGCGGAAAGCTGCATGCCGAAATGTTCTGTTCCACTGATGTCCCACACGATGAAAAAAACTAACAATAGGGTGGACATTTACTATCAAAATGCGCGCGGCCTTCGCACTAAAGCGTCCGAATTTTTTGCTAATGTACTTTCCTCAAATTTTCCCATTGTTGTAATTTCTGAATCCTGGCTCTGTAGCGACATTAGCTCAAATGATTATTTCCCTCCAAATTACCAAGTTTTCCGCAAAGATAGCAATTTTGCTGGGGCTAAACAAAAGGGAGGGGCGTATCAGTTGCGGTCGATTGTGGTCTTCAGTGTAAGAGGCGACAAGACCTTGAGGGCGACAATGAGTGTGTCTGGCTGGACATCCGACTGACTGGGGGCGAGAGGCTCTTAATAGGGGCGTTTTATATTCCCCCCGATGTTCCTATTTCTTTGTTCAATGAGCTACTTACTTCTGTAGAAGAAGTTTGCGCTTCACACCAAAATCACCAGTTTATCATTCCGGGGGATTTCAATGCACCTGGTGTACAATGGGACAGTCTAACTAACCATCATTACAATTATTACGTACAGCAAAAATCTGGCATTGTTTTAGACTTCCTAGATTTCACATCCATGACACAACTGAATAACATCAAAAACTGCTCCGAAAATATCTTAGACCTCTGCTTCTCAAACATTCAGAACGCGCGAGTATCAATGGTGGATATCTCTCTTGTCAAACCCGACAAGCTTCATCCTCCATTTTCAGTTTCGGCTCCCGTTTCGATTCGGCATTGTGGTACCTCACTAAAGTATAATGAACTCTCTCCCTTCTGTTATGCACGTGGGGATTACATTGGCTTGTATAGCTTTTTTCTTCTTTTGATTGGTCGGAAATTCAAGAACTCCCTGATTGCAATGCACAGGTCGAACGGTTCACCGAAATTGTCAAAAGCGGTATGGACCAATTTATTCCCAAGTATAAACCAAACCACTCCAAGCACCCACATTGGTTTTCGAAAGAACTTCGTATGACTCCTAAATTAAAAGACCGCTGCCACAGAAAGTATAAGAAAACCGGGAGTGACGAATAGAAACAGAACTTCTGCTCTTACCGTAAATTATGTAAAAACCTTTATGAGCGGGACCAGCGCTCCTATCTCGATTCTGTAGAGAGTAGTGCGAATTCTCAGCCTGAAACATTTTGGAGATACATCCGGTCTCGTAAGAACAACTCACATGATCTTATCAATCTTGTAGATGCCTCTGGGGAAGAAGTTCATAATGTCACCAACCACTTTGCTCAGCACTTCAGTGCCACATGCGGCCAACGTGACGTCTCTGAAATGAACATATTGTTAAATCGCGTGCAGGGCTCTAGCTTGGTGCTTTTGGACGAGCAGTTGGTTTTGGAGAGCCTAAAGCGCATGAAACCGTCATTGTCGTGCGGAGCTGACGGAATACCTCCAGCTATTCTCAAAACATACGGCAGCATTTTTGTACCTGTTTTGACGGTGATATTTAACCAGTGTCTAAAAACAGACGTGTTTCCTCTCGCGTGGAAAATTTCTCGAGTGCGTCCTATTTTCAAGTCAGGCTCCAAATCGGATGCAACAAACTACAGAGCAATTTCTCTCCTTTGTGCTTGTTCCAAGCTGTTTGAGACAGCGCTGTACAAATTACTGCCAAGTTCTGTACAGAATCTTCTTGTAAGTAAACAGCACGGCTTTATATCAGGAAGGTCGACAACGACTAATCTCTCCTGCTTCATGGAGCAGGCCTCGGCAGCCATTTCTGAGAGGGGCCAGCTCGACGTTGTCTACTGTGATCTGAGCAAAGCATTTGACGTTGTTTGCCACACGCTGTTACTTAAAAAGCTTTTACAGGTAGGAATTGATACACCACTCGTGGCATTGTTGGGTAGTTATCTAGATAACCGGTTCAGTTTCGTTAGCGTTAACGGGCAGACGTCTGCTCTGTACAGATCAACAAGCGGTGTGCCTCAAGGCTCCGTGTTGGGGCCTCTCTTGTTCTCCATTTTTGTTAATGATGTGTCAGCCGCAATTAAGATGTCTTCTTTCCTTCTTTACGCTGACGACATTAAAATATTCAGAGGGATTGAGTCCATTAATGACTGCATTGCCCTGGAGCAAGATGTATCCTCATTTTCCAAGTGGTGCTCAGACAATAGATTAAATCTTAACTCTACAAAAACAAAGGTCATGTCTTATAGCAGGAAAACGAACCGCACTTTATTTTGCTACAGTATTAACGGCGGTTACTTGTCTAGAGTTGAAGAGATCAGAGACCTCGGCGTGCTTTTCGACAGTGCCTTAACTTTCTCACCTCATGTCACTCAACTTACTAGGCGGGCGCTACGCTCTCTTGGGGCTGTTTGCAGGTTTTCTCGAGAATTCCGGTTTCCTTCTTCATTCCTAAAACTATTCAGAACGCTTTGTATTCCGCAACTAGAATATGCTTCTGTCGTTTGGAATGGAACCTGTAGTTCCAACTGTCAACGTATAGAGCGTGTACAAACCAAATTTGCATCAATATTTAGGCATCGTTTTCCTTCGGAGCCTATCCCTATAACGGTTTCTCTAAGTTCCCGGCGGACCCACTCAGACCTTCTTTGCATGTACAAATTGCTTTATGGTATTATTTTATGCCCGGAACTACTTGAATCAATCAGTTTTCGCGTTCCACAAAAAGCTACAAGGCTCGCCCACCCTTTTAAAGCAGCTGGAGCTCTCAGCACACGTTCTCCTCTTCAAAGGATGCAGCATCTGCATAATGTTCACTCCGAGAAGCTCGATATCTTTCAGCGTCCTCTTCGGGAGTTTTTGGCCGGGTTGTCAGCTCTGACACACTAGCTTCATCTTGGCAGTGCTCTTTTTCTTCACTTATCGTCCTGACGTGTGCATTGACTTCACCGAGCTTGTTCTTGTTCCTGTTATTCGTGTATTGTGCTGATACTGCGACTGTTTTATCGTAGAATTTTTCTTTTTCTGCCACTTTTATCATTAAAAGTTGCCATATTCACTTCATGCGTCCATTTGAAACTGAAAATGTACGCTTCCCGAATCTTGTAAAAACTTTCTTCTTTTCACTCACCCTTCCGTATAGTTACGCTTATTGTAAGATGTCTTCTTGCAATTGACCAGACATTACAGTTTCTATTGATTGTGTAATGTTGCCTAAAATTACACTATGGTATTTTTATTCTTCTTTGAAGTTGTAGCTTCTTCATATTTTTTGCTCGCTCACTGTTCTTTTGCCAGCTGTTGATGCATTTCATTGCTGTCTTATACCTTTTCTGTGCGCCAGCACGACTTGATTGTGTAAAGTCGGTTGGATTACACTATTTTATTTCTAATCTTCTTTGCCATTTTTGTAGGTCTTTCTTTCACTTTTTTGTTTGCTCACTGAGTGTTTATTAGCAAATTGTTGATGTACTACAGTGCTGCATTTTCCCCTCTGAGTGCTCCAGCACGAACGCCTCCGCTGTTCCTGGGCACTATAATAAACATTGATTGATTGATTGATTGATTGATTGATTGATTGATTGATTGATTGATTATTATCATCGTCATCTAGGTTGAAAAAAGGTCATTCGTCTGTTTTGGAAAAGCGAATGAGTTATTTTTTGATTGATTTTTCGCTACAGTTGACTATAGCCACGGTAGCATATGTATGCATCGTCCCATACGGCAGAAGTCCACAAGGTTTGAAAGAAAACTTAAAGAAGAAATTGACCTTGTCGGTCACCAGTTCTCTTCTCGCTTGACACGAAATGGGACCATAAAATGTATTGCTCAAGATGATTGATTGCAAACTTCATATCTGATACTATGCCCACATTTTTTTATTAAGGCTAATGATGTGTTAAAAACTTATCCAGGAAATCCCTGTTGTCTCCTCGTCGCAAATCACTGCTGCTTGTGACGCCAGTGCTAATTTTCATCGTCAGGAAGTTGCCAAGAAAAAGTCGTTCATTGTGTTTGAAACGCTTTATTTACATCATTTTGTTATTCATAACACAAATATAAAAATACTACCGTATTTACTCGCATAATGATCGAACCCGTTGAAGTTTGTCCACAAAGTTCGATTTTTTTTCCCGCGCAATGAACGCACCCTGAACTTGCAGCAGCAATATGGCGTATGTGTGCCAAGTCTATCATAGCATGGACATGCGTACCTCTGTTTTCTTCCCTTTCAAACAGGACGTGGCTACGTTATTGCAGCAGACTTGCCGATATTGATGATATCAGCAAGAATACGTTCAATATTGATGAGGAAGAAATTCCATAAATGCCCATAATGTACTTACAAGACAAAGAAAAAAAGGTCCTCAGGCTGCTACGCCGGCACTCATGTCTGTTTTGATGTCCCGCACGGTGACAGTGGCAGCCACTTATAGGTCGCACTGTTGTCACCTCGCGCCAAACTCGTTCCCGCACGTTCCGTAATTTATAAAAACACTGTATTTTATGTCACTTTGCAAACCGGCTGGCGACGGTATGCGCAGGTTTTTTTTGTTTTTATTATTTATATTATGTTTATGAGACCTATCATAAAAAATTTTGTCCCACAACTCACTTGCGTTTCTATGCTAAAAACGGTTTCGCGAGAAATTTGCCCCGCGTAATGAACGCAAACCCACATTTGCGTCAAATTTCTTGAAAAAAAGTGCGATTATCACGCAAGTAAATGCGGTATACACTAGGGCACTCCGTAAAATCTGTAGCAGCACTTTTCGTGCTTTCGGTGAAGAGGACCATCTATAACGTCATCAAAGTTCGTTTTTTCGTTTTCTACTCTTCTCTCGCTCGGTCTAGAGAGTTCAGAATGTCTGCCCTGACCAATTGTGGCCGGCAAACAGGAAAGCAATAATTTCAGCTTGCCGAAGGACCTCTCACAGCCAGTGAGAGAAAATGCTATATCTGAATGAAGACGCGACTTTGGAAATACGCTTCATACTGTACGGTAAATTGCTGAAGTACTTAAATTCCTGACACTTTCTGTGTCTACCAGCCGGAAAGCAGCAGCCGGCAACTTAAAATCTTTCTTAGAGACTCTGCTCGTCTACGTCGGTACGGTAAAACTCGCTAAAGCTGTAGCTACTTATTTTTAGTTCATTCTGTAAGGAGAGCAACAGAATTTTTGTAGGAATTCTGTTGCTTGTAACTTCAACCTATCTCCCACCAATAACCTATATGGAGAATGACGACTACAGGGGCCGTATTCTGCTGGGCATCCGGCGCGCCTCGGATTAGATCCGAGACGCAATCCGGTGCGGTCACGTGAGGAGGCGCTCGGATGGGGTGTCACGCGATTGGCTCGGAGCGTTGACGTCAGCCAGCCTGCGTCACGCGGCTTTATTTTTGCTATATTTTGGCGGTTTTGGTGACGTCACGTAGCCAAAGCCTCCCGCTCGTTCTCCCGCGACCGGCGCGTGAAATCCGGCGCGGTTGACAGCGCATCGGATTCTGAGATGGCTGCGTATATGCCGCCTGTGTTCGCACTTTTATTGCTGGAGGAGGATCCCGTGCCTGAGCGTCGACATGGGGACCCATTCCTGCTGAGCGACCGCGACTTCAAGCGCCGTTTCCGCGTAAGCAAGGACACGGCGCGGATGCTGTGCGACGCACTCGACGAGCGCGTTAGGCCTCGAGGTGCGACGGGACTGTCGACGGAAGCAAAAGTGATGTGCGCCCTGAGATTCTTCGCTACCGGCAGCTTTCAACAGATTGTCGGTATGTCGGTAGCGGTGATACTCTTGGCATGACGCAGCCGTCGGTCAGCCGCAGCATTCACGCCGTTGCCGAGGCGCTGAAATTGGAAGCCCTTATCGGCCATCGAGGTGCAGCGAAGTGTCAACAGATACGAAGGTGCTGTGCGTGCTTTGCCCCTCTTCGCAACTGACAGTGTGCAAAGTGTTTTCTGCCACCATGCACCCCGCCGCCAGTCGCAGCGTTCACACTGTGGTGTCGGCACTGACGGAGCTCGACACACGGGGGTTTTGGATACCCCGGCGACGTAAGCACGGTGTAAGTACTACTTGTTTCTGGCTACGTTTGTTACGGAAGCAAAAAATGATGTAGCCCCATTGTTTTGCATCGAAGGGAAAAGAAGCGCGATGTCTGAAAAGCAGTCACTGAAATGCTTTTGTTTTGAGCGGAGTCGTGTGGTCGCAGTGATCTCCCATAAATTTCGCAATTGTGAATGATCAAATAGTGTGTAAAAAAAACAACTTAGCAGATGCATGCATATGTAAATAATCTTTACACTCTCCGGCCTATGTTCGCTTAAGTGAAATGATATCGAAAAGGTATGTCAAAAAATGTAGCTAGAATGAACACGTTCACAGATATCGAATAGGGTGGCGTCTTGAAAGAAAAAAAAGTTTATAAAGAAGATAAACAGGTGTATCTTGTTGGGCGTCTAAAAGACTTCATAACGAACCGTGTAATATATTCGTAACGTATGTCGCCCTCGCCCCGCCCCCCATCATGTGTCAACTGCTTCGGCGCCTTGTCACTTCGGCTGACATGTTTTGCCCTCCTTGACACATAGTGAAAAAGTGACAAGTTCAGCTTGTCGGTTCGTTTTAAGGGTTTATCGATTTCGAAATGCGGGGTGGGGAGGGGAGGTTGTGTTCCCCAGTTGTACCGCATAGACGGGTGGGAGGGCCCTTTCTATAGTTGTAAGTAACCAATTTTCCTCTCAGGTCGCCTGCATGCTCTAATTCCCCTGCTACGCGAAACAACGAAGATTAAAGAAAAGGCACATACAACACAGCGACGTCGTTCGTCGTTGCATGCAGTTGCGGAATGAATCAGTTCTGAGTAACCCAGTTCTTTGTATTCTTGCTCTTGTTTATTACCTTTTCCTTTTTTAAAACTGTGTACTTGTTTAATGCTTTAGTACATACTTGTGTTATGTATTTCTTTCAGGTGTACGACGCCAATATGAAGGCCCTGGCCGTGACTGCCGACTACAGTGCATGTGTGCGACTGGCTGTTCACTGTTGCCCGCCCTCTTTTCGACGTGTAAAGCCTGGCGAGTTCTGGGGTTGATGGTGGCCACCTGCTCGAGTCGTGGCTCAAGACACCCCCTGCTCGTCATCCAGGCCCCAGACACCCGACGAAAAGTATAATGCTCCACATGCTTCGATGTGGTGTGTCGTGAAGTGCGACATTGCAGTTCTCAATAGCTGTTTTTCTTCATAGGCCTCTTCTGGCAGCCAACATTGTCAGAGTGTGTTGTGTGGCTGCCTGTTGGAACGACTGACGACAATAGCTGCAGCAGCAGCAACTGGACGAGGGCACCGATACAGACGACGCGTCTGAGGAGGTGCCTGCCCCCGACATGTTGATTCTTGCTCCTGAAGGACAGGCAGGTGCAGAGCAGGGCAACCAACTCATTTTCAGACAGCTTGTTGGCACTGAGCATGTCATTTTTAACTTTCGTTTGTGATTGTGTGTGGTGTACGGTGTTTGTTTTGACGGAGAGAAAGTTGTTTTTTTGTTTCAAGCAGCATATACTATGCCCTGACGCGGCATCGTTTCCTGTAGAGAAGCTTCTTGTCGTTTTGTGTTTGACATGGTTGTGTGAGGATAACAGAGAAAGTTGCTTTGCTTTTGACCACTATGTCTTGACACGGTGTTGCTTGATCTGGGATAGCCAGTGACTACTGTGTTTATGGGTCGTGGGGCCTTGTTGTGAGAATAGAGACCGGGCAAGATTCTCTTCAGAAAATTCTGTTTATTACACTGTAACCGTCACTCTGCTGTGAAGCAAAGAATGATGATGCATGTACCACAAACAAAAAAAATCAGTATACTGCCGACTCTTCTGGACACATTTAGTTCAGTCCTGTCAAAGAGTTATATTATGACATAGTGCAACCATTGCACGGTGACTTTGTTTGGCAATCCCTGACAGATCAGTTTACTTAAGAGAACATGATACGCAAGTATGCATCTCCAGTGTTGATACAAAAAAATAAACATGCTTAAAATGTTGGAGGCTGTCTCTTAACGCAGAGTTCACTGTCATGGTTTACTCTGACATTCTCATGATAAGTGGAAGAATGGTTACAAAAGTATCATTTACCCCATAGTCGCCTGTATTCTAGCACTCAGTGCTTTGATGACTGCTTGCTTAGGTTTGTGAAGAGTGATATTGCGATTTTTTATCATGTAGGACACCTGCTTGTAAAAAATAATTATGATATGCCAACAGCAGCATCTACAAAGGTGTATTGAATTTTTCCTCAATAAATCAGAGTGTGACAAGTTATGTCGAACTGTTTCCTTTTCCCCTGCATGCAGCAGCACCGTCCAAGAGTAACCAACACTTGGAAAAAAATAATCGTGACAAAATCAACTATAGCATTTCTGTAGTGATCGTACACAGCGTTATTTAAAGTGCACAGAGACCAATGCTATCTTCATTGCAAAAATAAATAAGGGCACATTGATGTGTGATGCAATGCCAAAACTACTTTCTCTACTCCAGCTTGTCGAAGTGCTCATAGTTGGCACCTATTGTTGAGGCCCACAGTACTGCTTGTTTGTGCAGGGCCTTCCACGTCCAGCAGCTCTCCAGATGCAGTGTGTCTGAAAATGTGTTCATGATGAGCTTAACGGCCAAACAACAACAAAGGGTTGAAAATTTGGTCTCTATCTTAGTTAACGAAGCGTATTGCGATATGTTTTACCTATTTAACCCTCAAGGATAGAGGCATTAAATAGGGAAGTGGAATTACAAAATATGCTAACGTAAGGATACAATGCAGGTGCTCACTTACAAAAATTACACCTCATTGCACAGTTGTACCTATGCTTGTAGAAAGAAGAGGTTATCGCGGATGAAAACAATACCTGCGGGAAGGCGGTTTGATTCTCGGGATGTTTTAAGAAAAAAAACTGAGCAAACTACTTCAAGTTGCATGATTAAACACAAAATTTTATGGGCGTGGTCAATGTTACGTGATACATGCTGAGGCTGTTAGAGCAGTTCGTCACGCAGAATAGCATGTTAATGTAGCTCATGAAACAAAGCTAGGCGGGTAACGTATACTCGGGACGCTAAAGATTGGAGGTCAGTACTATTTTTCATTGACGTTGCACTTGCAGCCCTGCTTTCATTAAAAAAATTAAAACGAGTTTGCCATGATATTGCCGCGAACCATGCATGGGTTTGTTTATTCTTTGTTTTTACCGCCCGACCACGCCTGGCCCTGTTATCTGTGTCCGCGAAGCGCGTCTTCCATTCTTTATTTTTATGCCGCACGGGCTATCTCATTCCGATAAGCAGACTGTTTCGCCCTAACGGCACTAGCCCAGAATAATCTTCTCTGATCTACAATGTTCTGTATTTCAATGGACGGTTCGAGAAACACTTGCGCCGAAAGATAAAAGCGCGCAGGGCAGACGCCGCGGCATTCGATTCGACGACACTCGCCTGCATAAGTCACTCTGTTGACCGCTGCTTCGCCGCCTCTGTATTCTTTTGAGCTGTTACGGGAGCACAAGTTCGCTATAATAAACGTGTTTTTCATTCAAGACAACTGCGTCATCCTTGGGTTCGTGAAAATATAAGTACGCAATCTGATCGTGCGCAAAACGCGCACACATGCGTTTTGAAAAACGGGTTTATTTCACTGCACAAGCGAGAGTGGCCGAACAATGACGTGGCGTTAGAAAATCGATCAAAATATCGTACTCACGTCACAGTCCTCTTATATATAACTGCCGGGCAACAGCGTACCGTTTACGTCGCTTTTCGTCCCAAGAGAACGCCCATGTGGGACGAAATCTTTGTGCAGCAACTGTACTGAGCGTTCAAATATGCCTCCTTTAAAAACAGCTGTGCCGCGCGCAGCGCTCCCTGGCGCCTCATAACGGAACAAAGTAAAAACATAAATGCGTGTAAACCTGTTAAACTAGCATTAGCAGCCGGCAGTGCCCGTGAAAACACACAAACAGGAAAGGATTTGTTATATTTAAACAATTTTATTAATTCTAGCAGCATTTCAAAGTTATGAGATTGTCCCCGATGTGTTGACACGCACTTCCGGACATGACGTACTTCCCGCGATCTCCGAGGCATGCTCCGAGGCATGCTCCGAGGGCGGAGCTTTGGCGATTTTACGTCATTTTGACGTCACGAGCATCCGAGGCGCATCGGATCAGCAGAATACGGCCCCAGTTCATCGGTACCAAAGTCTGGAACTAGCGTTTGACTTTGCGTCCAAGCCGTTTTCGAACTATCCTGTTCAAGAGTTCTTGTCATCGCCAGAGCACAGCTTGTTGATGTCCAGGAGGAAGCCGAACTTGGCATCGGGTTCCTGCAGGCGAGTAAATTTCTCGAAGATTACAGAATGGAGACGGTCGAGTGCGGTTACCGTGACCCTCTCTAATCCGTGCTTAGCCGTTAACCCTCCTCCTTCTGGATTTTCCCCAGGCATCTAACTTTTTTGACTTGAACGCCTTTCAACATCGACATCTCATGCCTCACAGAGACCATTCCCTTCATCGGGTGACTCACTCACCAGCGTTTTGCTTTTGTCATGAGTGATTTCTGAGAGCTTAAGACAGCCTCGGGAAAGAACCGTTTTCGAATCTTGCAGCCTTTTCTGAACCAGTATATGCGACCCAGTATCTTGTTTCAAAAGCAGGGCAAAAGCCATCATAACTTTACATCCGCTTTTGCAATAGTGCGGCTTCACTTCTCGTTTCGCTTGTTTCTTCGCCGCTATTTGCCGTTCCTTGGGGAATTTTAAGTGTCTCTTTAAGATATCTACTGACCGGATTCATCGCTTAGGCCCTTTCCCTCCATCTGGTAGGTCTGCGACTTTTACTTGACAACAACCGGCATAGCATGTTCTTGTTTCTTCCAAATGTGCGTTGAGCGAGAAAAAAAAAACACGTAAAACGCTTCGGTGGTCCAAAAAAGGTCATCATGGTGCCTTGCTGTGCAGCATGTACTCTAACCAAGTTGACCGAGTGATTGTCGCAATTGGCGAAGATGGCCAGTCGGTTTTTGTC
Source organism: Haemaphysalis longicornis (assembly GCF_048455015.1). NCBI lineage: Eukaryota > Metazoa > Arthropoda > Arachnida > Ixodida > Ixodidae > Haemaphysalis > Haemaphysalis longicornis. The sequence goes on from NW_027526233.1 coordinate 46,547,392, forward strand.
GATATTCTTGGGCTGACCCAACTTTTTTGTCCAGCCATAACGACAGCGTTGTCGTAGGACTGTGACCGACAGTCCTGTAGGTCGATTTTGCTCGCTTCTATAGCTTGCGTAACATCACCTCAACAAAGCTCTCCGCATATTTCTTCCTTGCCTAGATAAAACTGAGCAAGGACTCCTCAACATGAACTTATTTCTTATTGAAATCAACTTCCACGTATTGCAGAACCTCTGAGATTTGTTCACGGTGCGACCGGTAGGGAATCGTGTCAAACATAATGTCATAATACCTGTCTTTACTGGTTCTTTGCAACAAGAACTCGCGAACTGCGGCAGCGATCACGTTGATGCCATTCAACGTATGCGAAGTGTTGCTTCATGACGGGGTCAAAAACAGCAACTTCAAAAGCTCAAGGAAATTTCAGACATTGCTCTCTTGGCTGTTTGAAGACTGTTGATGCCCTCTCAGTGCTAACTTCTGAGTAGCAAGGAACTTTATTCCGTGGAGTGCTCTCGTCAAAACTTCATGCAACTTGTGCTTTTTTTTCTCCATCTGTGATTGAAGGTTGGCACCAATTATTCCTGCGGTACCCATTAAATTTATTTCCGCTGTGTGAAACAAATCCGGTGATTTTTTGCATCTCGCGGTTGTCTTCGCGGTTGTCTTCCAATTGCTGAATCGTCCTTCTTTACATTCAAATCGCCCCAAACGCATCCCAATCCACAACAAACTGATGCACAACAATTATATGCAATAAAGTTTATTCAATTAAAAGCGCTCTAGCACGGGTTGTTTGAGCGGGTCCTCCCCCGAACGAACTGGCGAACGTGAACAAACCAAATTGCGATCACCCCGAACAAGCCATGAATTGCAGGTTCAAAGAACCGGCCCAGTTATTGAGTGTATTGAGAACGTTCACAGCATTTGCTTATTTTCTCTTACCCTCCCTCCCCATTCCTTTCACCCATCATGACCAGTGGTCTTCCTTTTCTAATAAGTGTTGTCTCTCTCTCTCTCTCTCTCTCTCTCTCTCTCTCTCTCTCCAATAATGATTGTTGATCTGAGCGGGCAAAAAACGAGGCAAAGAATTGCAAAATGCTGCATGTTTGAAAGAAGATAGCCACGAGTGGCTCACTTCTCCACCAAGACCATGCATCGCCTAACTTCTTAAATCGGTCGTTCGTCATTGACCGGTTGTTTATTTCGGGTTTCAGTGCTTCAACTTACGAAGAGTAAGCGCTGCGGCTGGAAATAGAATGCGACCGCGCAAGCTCAGATGCGCAACCCTTTCCACTGAGCGTTCGCGCCGGGTAGTTTTTGATGGAATACGAACATGATGTTTTGGAGTAAAAATAAGAGGATCCCTAAATTCTATTGCACGTGGTTCACCTCGCCTTGTAAAAGTGCACATCTGTAAGGGTGCAAATTTTAAGAGCATTCCCACCCCACCGCCCGCTTCTGGAATACAAACGAAAACAAACGAAAGCACACGCATACATGCAGCACGCACACACACTGGATATCATCTGGGGCTGCCTCCTGGATCCATACCTAAGTATCCACACATAGGTGGCGCCGCTTCGGGACAAGGAAACCACTTGTCGCTTCGCGCCGCTTCGGGACAAGGAAACCATTGTGGCAGAACAATAGTGCTGAGGAAGACAAGGACGGAAAGAGGGGGACATATACGGGGCGCTACGCTGGGAGGTGTGTGCGGCGCTAGCGCCCAGTGTGTGGCCCCCGACATTGCGCCCCATGTATGACCCCCTCTTGTCGTCCTTATCTTCCTCAGCGCTCTTCTTTTGCTACGATGTCGTGCCAACAAGCCCAAGCTGGCGCTATCTTCAACGGCGACTTTTGCGGCAGTTCCGCGCCGCTGCAGTGATATACGGTGACCCGCTGCCGCTTTTTCCCCTTGATCGCATGTTGGGTGGACTCGGCTCGGGGCCCCCTCCCAAGTGGCGCCCGGGGCAGTTGTACCCCCCTATCACCCCCCCCCCCACCCCTCTTAGTTACGCCACTGCATATCATGATTTGCAGTAAAACGGCACCGGATCACAGAGGCTGTGCCACTTCAAAGAATGCCAGTGTGTACTCGAATTGCAAAAAACAAAAATTTCGAATGAAGTCTAGAGTTTCGCAAGTTTTAGCAGCGGAGCCGTGTAACCTGGCGGTAAGTTCTCCAACGCAAAACTTCCAATTGGAAAGCAAAATATGCGCGCTTTGGTGGAAATCCAACCTGGATGCCTCGGGTTATGAAACCGGCAGCTATACGATTTTGCTCTCATCGCATTCAGGGAGCACAGCATTATTTTCTTCGAGTTCTTCGAACCGTTGGCTTTCGAGTTGTCCGAATTTTATGGTGCGTGCTTACGCGGCCAATTTCGTAGAGATGTAAAATCCTTAGAACAGAAGGATCCGCGCCTGCCATTCATTGAGAATGTTCTTCGGCAAGTTCTGAAATCAATATGGGGTGCGACAGCTGGGTCTCAGACGAAGAGAGTTGGGCCGCCAGCTGTACTTTTTCTCTGGCGTTTACCACTTGTGCAAGCAGCGCATTTGTTTTTTCATATAGCGACATGGAGAAGATTGCGTGAGCGAGCCATCGCTGTGAATCTTTGTAAAAGAGTGTGCCTTTTTTGTACTTGTTTTGATGATTTAGAGCACAGCATTCTACCTCTACCAGCCAACGGTTATTTCGCGGCGTGCGGGTCAAGAAACTCCCAACGCGGATTAGGAGGAGGAGGGCGGTTTCCACACAAGGAGCACAGTGTGGATGGTTGTTTTGGGCCTCTTGTAGCGCAGCTTCACGTCCATTGGGCGCTTCCTTCGCGCGCTTTTAGTAACGTGCTGGGCAACACCTTTTGGGTAACCTGGAACCGACGAAATTAAGTGGTCATATGGCAAAGATGCGCAATGATTGGTTTATTGGTTGGCAGGGCGAAGAACAAAATGTAGAGTCTACATCCAGACATCTGGCCGCCAGAGAAATGCTACCTTTTGTGCATTGCTTGCCATGAAGGGGATTTTGTTTTATGAATTGGTTAATATTAATGCAGTTCAGTTTTAAGAGGTATTACAAGAGGTGAAAGGAGCAACTGGCTCTGAGAAATAGCGATTATAAAAGTTCCCTCAGCTTATTCGCAATTCTCAAACTCAGTGAACTAACTAGTTAATTTTGATATAAATGGGAATGACTAAGCTCACACGCCGAATTGTTTCGGTGTCTGCGCTTGTGTCGCGTGGTGGTGTAGCCCCAAGCTAGCACGTCAGGATGGCTAGGTTCCGCTGTCTCACCCTTCGAAAGACGCTCCTCCTGGTTTTCTTTCTGCGAACCCACGGCTGGACTACAGCGACGGCATCCGCCGCTTTAGCGCGGCCGACGACACTCCTGCGTTCGGGACTCCGCCACCGCAAATTCCAGATAACGGCTGGCAGAATCTCTGGTTTTGCTCTTTCTAGAGCTACGGATGTGAATTCAAGGGACGTCACATGGACAATTGTTGTGGGTGTTGTTAAAGCTTCGCATTCCAACCACCTTCACAGCGTGGATTTGAGCCACTTTTCTTACGCGTACCTTGAGGAAACAACGCGGCTAGCTAGAGCCTGCCTTATTGTTGTGCACGTGTGCGATTGGACCGAAAGTATAGCATGCCGTTTTTTTCCATAAAACAGTTGCGATTTAGCACCCGTCCTGCCCGTTCTGCTCTCCTTGCATTTACCAAGTGAAACCTTATTTCAGTAATAATGAACCAACTCATCCAACAACACGTTTCACTGGAGATTGAGCACTCCCCAAATGTTTGGCTCCGTCATATTCCCAAAACCCCACCTTCAGAAGTTAGTTCACACGTAGCACCATCATTTCATTGTCCCATTTATGTACCGTTGTGTGACACCGCTCGGAAAGGCTAGTTTAGGAGATGCGATTTCGCTCGCGGTGAATATAAAGTATACAGTCTACCTCATTTGTTGATAAAAATGAACAGGATTGGCCCGTCCCGTCTCTAGTCTTGGTCCGGTCCTTTCCTGAAGGTCTTCTTCTAAACATGCAACACCAACTAGCTCTACTTAGTCTACCTGTAATACGCCAACACGAACTACCATGTCGTGTACAACCTTTTCCGCCTTATTTTAACCGAACAAGATCGAGCCACATTGTTTTCACACGACAGTCAAGGTCATCATAAATGAGAGAGGCAGTTCGAGTAAGTTTCTTATCATCGGGAGGCACCAGAACAGTGGCGTTCTATGCCGAAATCCAGAAAATAATTTACGTTAGCGGGACTGTCCCGCTAAACAAGGGAAAACAACGCTGCCGCTATTATTTACGGCGCTCAACGATACGCAGTTTAGGGCACGGTCTGGCATGTAGTTACGAACAGTCACATTAGCTCATAAAATAATTATATAAAAATTATGACAATCACAGCTCTTGAAGACTTCCTTCGGCATACTTCCGTATTTATATATGGTTTCGACAACATCAGCAATGAATACAAATCTTTAATTCTGGGCTTCTTTATGGATGATAAAATGTGTTTTGGTCTTTTCTGGGTGGAAGCATCAACGGAGTCTCAGCTATAAACAGGAACGCACAGCTCACACCCATTCTGCACGATACTTTCAATATAGGAAAACAATAACTTTCTCATTTAATTCAGCGATTATAGTGGGCAAAATGGTGCCTTCATTTGTTCAGCATGAATACATATAAAAAAAAGACTTAAAAAAAAACTTCTGTGTTTCAGTACAAATAGCTTTATTATAAGATCGCGATGAAACTCGCCCTTTTTATGTATCAAGTAGGTCTTGGACTTTGTTAGCTGTCTCTTTATTTATTAGTACACATCATTAGATTGCCTGTTATCGTAATCCGCAGTATAATACCACCATCACTTTTGAATTACATGAAGTGAGTACGTCTTGTTTTATACATTCAACTAAAAGTTCACGCGTTATCTCCAACGCAAAAATTTATTCTTTTTATTCACGCATGAAACATTTTGTGTCCCAGAAACAGCCGCTTATAAGATGAAGTTAAAGGAGAGAGAGAGACTATCTTTAATGAAGTCTGGCGATGTTAGCTGGGCTAAAATGCCTAACTTGCTACGCCAGTTGATGACGTGATGAAGATGATGGCGATGATGTTCAAGAAGTTGATGCGTACAGATACGGCAAGTTACTCACAGTGACTGGTCTAGACCTGTGTGTTGCTGGTACTCTATCAGAGTTTTAAAGCACGTTTAGGACAGGCCCATCGTCCTAAAACGTCCTTTACTGCATGTCCACAGAAAGCGGCAGTCCCAAAGTTGAAAAAGTTGCGATGACGTTTAAAGTTAAAGGAGGCTCCGCTAATTGAAAATGAGGTTCCTTATATACCTTAGAATCATGAGTTACAAATAACGTCAGCTATAATTGTAAATTTTATATACTTACCATTTCCTTCTTCGATTACTAATACTTCGTGTTTTCCGGAATCCTTGGTTTTAGCGGTCAAGAAATCGCCTATGTTGCGGTCCACTCTGCGACAAAACATAACAAAACATGTACGTAACTTTTAGAGTGGCGAAAAATAACGTATTTTTAAGTGACGTGACCCTAGCTTTCCGTAATTTACAGACATATCGACCTTGCAGAAACTACGCACGAACAGCACGAAGCAAGGACACCAGAGCAAACGGTAACAACGAAATGGTGATTAGGCTTCGTGAATGGGATACCCAAATAAAGAAAACGCATATACAAGGAACACCTGGACGTTCAACAGGTATCTATTTTTTTAATTTTGTTAATGATATCGCTCGTGCATATGTGTAACCTTCTTCATGACTATACGCCTCGCGCGCTGCCTGTAGGGGCACCACTGAAATCCCCCTAGCTGAACGTTTCGAAAGCAGTCGCGGGAGTCGCCGGCTCGCTCATCCCAGTCGCCGTTGCTTTTGCGGCACGTTCGCGACTGATATTTTCCGTTTGTATGCGTTGGAAATACATATTTATGTGGAGCAGTCATTCTGTTCGCAAATGTGGTGTATTTACGAGAGTATAAATGTTTCTGACGCGATTTTAATGTGGTACATTCGGTCCGCATAAGCGCCAGGTATGGGTCACTAGCCGGCGTCACAAAACCAGCACATATGCATAGAGATGATTGCGATTCCACTGCACTGGAATTTACTAAAGATACCCCCGTCCGCAGCGTTCGTTCAGATGCTCATGCTACGGCAATACACTGCGACGTAAATCGGTTTCGTGTGCTTTCTAGCGGAGCACTCATTACTGACAGCCGCCAGTTACGCTTCATATCTCGGATATTGATCACTAACCTGAACAAGCCAATATGTGGCATAAATTTCATGGATATTGTACGCAATAAGTACGATGGATATTGCAAAATTACATGTGGGAGTCAGCCCAAAGAATTATTTACGGCTGGGTCGTCTTGTCGCGAGGTGAGCGTGAGCTTTCCCAAACAGTCATCGGTTACATATATCCTCCGCTTATATCCGCGGTCGTGACTATACGCTTCTTCGAAACATCATAATATGACACAGGGAGCCTGCAGAATTTAGCACAAAAGTGAAATCAGAGGGCCTTATCAGATACCACACTCTTCCAACGACACCTTTTATCGCTTGTGAACTGCATGCTTCCTTACTGCATGCTTCAAAAAAATGTGCCCGCCGAGTGATCAGCTGTCAAAGTCGAAAAACAAAATAAAGGTGAACGCGCAGCCTGTGTGTGATTACTAAAACGGTCATTCCTTGATTTCGCTCCGCATTTGTACACAACTATAGTAATGCGGCTTCCTCCTCGTCCTCCCTGTCTTGGAAAATATCAGTGCATTTCGCATCTAGTTGGTCTAGTGAGTTCAACCTTGCTTGTAAGACGAACGTCTCTAGGATTTCCGAAACTGCACTGTTTTTCTTTTCATTCCCGCACGAGCTATTACGTAGCTTCCGGACTTGGCAGACCATTTATTTTTCCGTGGTTTCATTACTCCCCTTGGTCCATGCTATCAGGTGGGAGTGAGCACATATTTAACGACCGACAGACTTGGAATATACTTAACATGTTCCCGTGATCTCTATTTCTATAAAAGGCACAAGTTATTGTCAGGTAATCACCTCCCCGAATAATATTTTTCTACGTGTAAATTCAAAACACAGCCGAATTCGTTGTCCGCGCGGCAAAACAAAACCAACCTCTCATTGTGCCAGCATTAGGTCTAAGCGAGGCGTCAATAGAATTAACTTGCGCCTGAAATATTCGGAGGTGACAGTGGTGATATGCCGCTGCCATCGCCGACGCCCGTGAGAGCGTCGCCGAAGCGCCGCAGTACCGCGTCCCCGGTTAGCTCTTGTTGGTGTTCGAGCATTCTAATCAGGACTCAGCTGCTTTTGAAGTGTCCTAAACGTACTATTCGCTTACAGACATCACCATAACCAGATGTTGAGGGCGCTAAAGGCAAAAAGAAGCGAAAGAGAACCGAAACGCTGCATGAGCCGCTATCAGCTGCGCAGCGGACATCCCGTAAGCCCCGCGGAGAAGCGGCGGCAGGCGGCGCAGCGATCGCGAGGCTCGAGGCGTATATTGCCTTCCACAAACTCGGCGAGTTCCCTGGCACGCATTATTTGTTTTTTTGCATTGCTCAAATAAAGGCGTGCGCACGCATTGCTCAAAATGTTCACCATGTTCTGATACGTAATGGTTTGTTACCCCTTGCCAAGAGTTCGCATGTCCGTCGGGGTGAACATGATTAACAACTCCTATTTCGCGTATGTGTCACTGAGGTCGATATGACGCCAAAAAACACTGCAGTAAATCCAGCCTTGCACCGTGGGTTTCCACACAGGCAAATCAAGCACCTCGTGAAAAAAATCTTATGTTTCCCGTAATCGCAATCGAACCCGTCCCTGCGCGTATGAAGCCGACGTCTACACGATTTCACCCTTTGGACACTATTTTTTCTTAATTACTTCTTTGGCACAGAACATACGCCACTGATAGGTATAAAACCGTCGGCCGGACGTCGGCTGATGTAAAAGTTCTAAATAGACACCAAACGCACACAGTGCTTCTAGAACAGCTATCCCTTCCATCCCAGGCTCCTAGAACTTATGCACTTCAACAAACAAACTAATAATTTATGCAAAAAACTTGGTCACAGTGAGAGACCACATGAGAGAGATCACAGTGAGTCACCACTTAGCAAAATTAAAAACAACAGGTCAAAAAAATTCAAAGCAAAAGGAAAGAAAAAGGGCATCTGTGCCTCAAAGAGGGCAAAACAGGAGGGCCATTCGGATGCGGTATTAAAGCAAACATTTCTGGCCTTAGTAATGTTGGTGTAGTTACGCCATAACGCTCTTTAGAAGCAGACACCTTTACACAATGGGTTTCCGGAATGGCACGAAAACTATACCACACACCTAGACAAGGGGGTCTTTACTCAATAGTGCAAATTTAAAGCGCAACAAATTGCAACATTTAAAGGGCAACAATTTGTTGCGCTTTAAATTTGCACTATGGGGTACCAACTAGCTCGAACCCTCACGTTATTAAGTCTTTACTCAAGACACACGAAATGGTATAGAAGTGCAAGACACATTCGTAGTTTAATATAATCGCTGCGGATAATGAACGTTCATTTATCCGAATCGGGTTGTTCAGCATTTCCTTCGGTTTCGTTGCGCGGGCATCGGCTGTCCACTACACAGTCAGCCAACGCCCGCGCAACGAAACCAAAAGAAATGCTGAACAGCTGAGTTGAAGCGGACTTCTACAGTTTCATTGTTGGACACTGACTTGTCACAGTTCGTATGGAGAAAGCTTCCCGTTTTGTTCGTGTTTCTCTAAAAAGGGTGTTTTGGTTTTATAAATATAGTTTGTACGAAATAAGAATCTTAGAGACCACTCTTTTGCAGGATTTCACGAATTTGATAGCGCGGTGTTTTCTCACGGATGGTTTTATTGTCGAGTTATTGAAACAGTTTACAAAGGCCGAACATTTTATATTGCGTGAAAACATGCAAGAGAATTACCGATTAATGAGCAGCAATCTGATCCCGCTTGTTAGTAGTTCATTACTACCAAATATGGCTATGCGCAGCGAAATATGTTGTAATATTTTGTTTTTTAGAGCAGACATTTATACCATTGTATGAATGAAGTGCCTTTACATCGCATTGTTGTTTTTTTAAGATGCAAGGCGTTCCACAGAGGTGGTCTGTTTACGAAATAATTATTAGTATTCCCAGCGTTGTTCAGTGGACTTTTTACGCTATTACAACGATTAAAGGTGGAGCTTTCGCCAAATATATATTTTTGTGTAAATCCAGGGCATTAAAATAATGCCTAGATGCAACGAACCTCTATAGGACGAATGCCCGGATTTAAAGAAGTTCTGTTCCCTATTTCCACCCAATTGAAGCCCACGTGTGTTCGACCGCTATGTAAAGAAGACGCTGCGGTGGTTACCCTTTATGTAACGAACTCGCTAAGCTCATCAGGCATTGTTTTCCGAAGTTTTACTAAACAAATGGACGGCAAAAGGCACTAACGTACCGAATACTAGATCTACGTTAAGTGGCCAGCTGCTAGAAAAACATCTGGAGCCGCTAAAAACAATATTATTGCTGATGGTGGTGATGAGGGGAGCGGGTAGTGGCATCCTATTACTAACGCAGCCCTCACTTGAGGTTTCACTTGTGTAGCGTGACACCATGCCGCAAGGGTAGCTACATTTCACTTTTTTTCGTCCGTACCGCAAACGACCGTGCATTAGTAAGTTCGTCTGAGTGCAGTGTCGATTCGACACTTAGGTTTAGAAGTGCTAGGCCTCCCTGTCAGCGTTCAGTCGCGCGTGTCCACTGCTGTCTGTGGTGTTGGTTCGTCTGTGAGGAGTTCTGCTGCCAAAAAACGAAACCTTTTTTCTTTTCAACACTAGCAAGTAAATGCCATTGCCACCAGGTACAGTATCCCAGCTAGCACCATCTCAAGAATATTGTGTGCGGAAGTGAGCATCAACTTCGCGAAAAGGCGCCCTTTTTCACATACGTTCGGCTTTCGAAACGCGTTTGGGACCAAAGGGTTTAGAAAGGCAAAAGTGAAAATTAAGCTACGCTTGTGAATACTGAGTAAGTGACCTCGCCTCCTTGGAGCACCGTGCAGTGCCTAAACTGGTGCGAAAGCAACAGGTGCGAATCACGCAGTTTCATTCTGAAATAAGACCTTGAACTCTCAGTTCACTTTCACTGATTTCTATCATTCTGGTTTAGTTTCCACTTCATTCACGCTAGCCTTAACTCGAAACCTGGATGTAACGAATTGGAGATTTTTGTCTTCCTTATATCCAGGTTTAACTGTAGACATTTTCTGGCTTTTTCGTCCTTCGAACCAAAAAACATCGAAGCCCCAAGAAACAATATGGTTTCGGAAGTCTCTGCAATTGATGCTGGCAGCTGTACGCCGTGACACCGGCCACCGAACCACTGGGACCCCCAGAACCTCTGAGGAGTACGGGGTTATCTCCGGCAAAGAACAATGACATGTGCCGCCATTCGCAGAAAAAAGTCCTTCCCATGGTCAGAATCTGGCCTGGGACCCACGTGTTATGAAACCACCGCCAATTCGTTTAAGCGTTCATCGCATTCCGGGGCACAGTAGTTCCTTTGGGTCCATAGCGCGCCCATTGGATTTGGAATTGGCCGTAGAATCTAAGGCGTTATAAGGCGATGAACATTGGTAGAGAAGTGAAAGCTGGTGGACGAATGATCTGGGCCTGTCAGTCACGGAGAACTTTCAGCAGAAAGTTCGGAAACAAATGAGAAGTTATATGGAGTGCCAACTTCTGGCCTTACTACAAAGCAAACTTAGGTCGGCTCCACGGGCCATGGAACAAATAACGATGGTTTCACTTAGAGATAGAAAACAGACCAAAAAACGGAAAAAGGCGAACTTGAAACAGAAGACAAATTTACGGTAATAAAACACTTGGACGCTGCTTGTCCAACGCCTCGCCGTAGAACATGACGCGTACTAACAGAACACACGGGCGCACTCGCTTTCCAATGTCTCGCGCTAGAACGTTTTATCTCCACGCGCACTAAAACAACACACCGGGACACTCGCGTTTCAGCGCCTTGCGCTAGAACGCTTCGTGCTTCAAAGACACAAGACTTTTACAGCAAAGCTGCATACCTCTAACCCCGATGGTTTCATCTCCATGGGTAAAAATGCCAAGGCTCTAAGGCCTAACATGCCGAGCCCTCAGCATCGATAGCGCATTGTACACGTCATCATAACTTCAAAATCGCATCCTACATCGAACCCGCATTATCGAAACCGCATCATACACTTATGGACTGCGACTTGCCGCAGTGGCTCAGAGGCTAGGCGTTGTGGTGATGAGCACGAGGACAAGGGTTCGAGTCCTGGCCGCGTTTCTGATGGAGGTGAAAAGCATAAACTCCTGTTGGTCGAGCGTTAGGCGCACGTTAAAGATACCCAGGTGTTCAAAACTATTCTGGAGCCCTCCAATACGGCGCTCATCATCGCCTGCGTTGCATCCGCACGTTAAATCAATCAATCAATCAATCAATCAATCAATCAATCAATCAATCAATCAATCAATCAATCAATCAATCAATCAATCAATCAATAGTTATTAATTATTAATTACTAATTAGGTGAATAATTATTTCATTATTAATCATTATTAATTATTTAAGTAATTATTAATTAATAACTTATACACTGCATTGTCCCTTCCCCAGGTTTCACGCTAGTGGAGAAGGCCCGCCTTTTTAGTTTATTTTTGGTTTTGGGAGAAGGTATATCGCAGGCATATGTTTTGATTTTCTCAGGCCACTTTTGTGAAATGTTTGTTTTTTTATTTTGCCGGTTTTTTGGAAATTCTGTCAGCTCAGTCATCTTCATTTAATGTATACAACGAATAAAGGTGGAACTTCCGGCAAATATGCATTTTTGCCGAAATGCAGGGCATTGCATGGTTGGCTGTTTCGGTATTTTTTTGTTATTTGAGCATTGTTTTGGGGAAGTTTTTTGCTTATTCTTCGATTTTAGATGGAGATGTATTAGATGCATATTTTTTATTCGGTCCGATCATTCCCGATAGAAGTTATTTCTCTCTATTTTTTTTTTCGTCTTTCAAACTTCTAGCGTAATAATCATCTCCATTTACCCTGTTATAACGATTAAAGGTTCAACTTTTGTCAAATCTGCATTTCTATGGAAATGCTGCCCTTTACACAGTCCCCACTGTAGGGTACTCCGCAAAAAATTTTGCGCATAACAACTACATTGACGCCTGTATCCGCAAGGATCCTTTTCATGAGAGCGTGAATTTGGGCTTGTGGGTGACGCATACTTACATGCTTTCCAAAATATACATACCAGACGTGAGAAATAGCGAGGGCTACCGTAACGCGAAATAAATATTTCAGAAATCATGCAGATACATCAGCGTGAGCCATAAAAAAACAAAAGCATACAATACTCCCGCTGTGTGAAGGATGGCCAGCAACGCGGTTCGCAGACCAAGGAGGGCCGGGAAGAGAACTTGTTTTTTTTGTATTTTGCAATTAAGCATAGTCTCTAGCTTTTTAGGTGAATTAAACATAGTTGTGGGCAAACATCGGGTGTTCGATTTCGTTCCCGTGTCGTAGGTAAATTCTTCTAGGTGTAAAAATTCCCCCATACCGCTGATCCACGCAGGACAGCAGTCAGGTGGCATCAGGACCCGAGACATCGACGTTTAAATGTCCAACCAGCATTACATGCATGTCATCGGTGAGGAAATGAAACCTAGCTGGACTTCCACGCATGAACCTGCAACCCTTGATGTGCGCATGCATTGACGCGAAAGAAATTGACGGAAATGCCCATGAGAAGGCCGTTCTAGGTGAACAAAAATGTTTGGCTCACGTCGGCGTCGTAAGCGGGCCAGCTTGTCTTTACACGAGAGTAATCGGCACCAAATCTATGGGGGGGAACTTGAGGCAGAAACGGCGGCTGGTTGTTTGCAGCAACAGCTTTAGTTCTTTTTGTGACCATTCGCGCATCTGTTCGCGCCAAGGTTCTTTGAATTCGCTTCGTGCTTTCAACGACTAGGCCCACGAGGCGGCTCAACCGAGCCGACGTATAACCTGACAGAACTGCGCAATTTCTTTGAACTTCTCGTCAGTAAATCTGCCATGTATTTATTATTTTTAGCACTCCTCTTTCATAAAGTTCGCGGGAATCTGTGTCCAAATAGTGAGCTTACTAGCGACAATGAGTTTATTGTTGTAAACGTATTTTTATGTCCTGGGCTGTCCGTCTTCAGCCACACCGAGGGTTAGCAGGTAGGTGTAAATTAAATTGATCTCCGTCATTCCTGCGACAGAGTGGCCTATTAAAGGCCATATTTGCTGAAGGGCGATGCATTCCCGGTACTTCAGCAACTTATTCCAGCTACCTTTATGCATTCTTCGTAAAGTTATACCAAAACGTAGAAATGGGAATCCTTGATTATGAGTCCGGGATAGTCCGCGGACTTCCCCGGAAGTGATCGGGCGCTGAATTTTCAATGTTCCTGTAGGACTTCCAGTCCTAAGGTAGTCGTCGGAATTCCCGCCGACTATCCAGACTGGTAAATTGAGGACGTCTAGTGTTCACAAACCGTAGGCACCTTAACACTAACCGGCCGAGACGGCGGTGCAAAACTTCAATACGGTAATTTGCAGGGCAGGAGGGAGTTCTAAATGGACATGTAATTTTTCACAATATTGCGAGGGGCGCGAATAAAACTTTTTTTTTTCAGAAAAATATGAAAAATAAAAAGGACAATTTCGCAGAGATCTATATAAAATTCGACGCACTTATTAGGGCGGAATCCACAGACATCGTATAAAACACGAAATGTGACCGTAGGTAATCGCGACTACACCAGTGAAAGCAAATTATGACTCCTGTAAAACAAAAATAAGAAACATGCATACAATTTATTTGGATTCGAATAGGATACAACCCGGGTCGTCAAGAGCCACATACAAGTGTGGTAGTAAAAGTAGTAAAACACGCTTTACTCAGCCGACGAATTGAGAGTGGTTCCCTATACCGCAGCCGTACTTGAATTTGCTCGAGCCATTTGTATCACCAGCACCTGAACCTGCATAGAAATATGAAATAAGAAGGTGGTATTTTACTAAGGTAACACAGATGAAATATTTACGACTTATTCTAACTACAGGACGCATCTATATGCAACGCTTCAAAGCGTGCATTCTTTTTGCCGGAGAGCTACAGGCGCGGGACTTCACGTCAAATGACCCTTGACTCACCAGAGGCGTCTGTGTTTTAAGTAAAACACAAGCTGGCTGCGCGAGGTTGTGCTGAAGGAAGGCTTGAAGGGACCATGCAACACTTTTTCCAACTTCTTTTGAAATCCTAAACGCTTGCCTAACACAGTCGCCCAACAGGCTGAGTACTTAGATTAGGGGGTCGCAAAGTACCTTAGCCAAAAGTTACTGCTCGTTGCACATCAGGTAGCTTGGAAACTCGCTCTTAAAGATTTTTTCCCCTTTTCCCGGTGTTCATGTTCTTGGAAGGGCCGAATTACGTCACTTAGGCCATGAACGCCTGTTGGCCGGGTTTACTTCAGTTGCAGCAACGAACGGTTTTCGCTAGGTACTTTAAAAATAAAGCCACAAAAACAAAGCAGAAACAGAAGGCGTATCTGGTGCGACGAGGAGATCACCTATGGAGGACATCACGCAGTGCCGCTCCGTGCTGGCGATAACTGTAGCTTTCGCAGTTCTTCCACAAACGAATGAAAGAGTGAAAGCGTTTCTGAAAAGTGTTGCAGGGTCCTTTTAAGCTACATGGAGCAAATGTACTTCTTACCTCAGGGTAGCGGATTGGCCCGTTACATTTGCAGGATTTTGAATCTTCTGGAGAGCCATCTGTGTTTTGAATTAACTGCGAGCTGGTTGTGAGGAGGTGTGCCTAGGAGGAAGTGAAACTTTCTCCCTCAGTCATGGAAGTTGATACATCGGGGTACAATATAAGCATCGGAAGTGTAATTGCCTATGGTCATAAAAGCAGCATGCTTGGATTTCCATGCCATAAATCACAAATACACGCATGGGAATTACCGAACATTTAATTGTCGTGTATTTCGCCATCGAGATTGATTGCTTTATGTTAAATATTTCTCCCACATGCACATCTTCCCACCTAGTCCCGCAGTAATGGTCAGCCTCTAATTATATCTAGCAACGGCCACTATGAAGAACAAATCTGGAAGTAGCATTCAGCGTGTCGAAAATACACAACTCCTGTACGCCATATCAATACATCAATAAGTAGTATTTCGGAGGTTTTGTTATTCAGCGTAATATACAGCATTCATAATTCTCGCATATACGTGTTGTGAGTATCCTTCTTTTCATGATGCACACGTGAAATTTGCAAATGCGAGCCACATCAAAAACCTTCACCGTCACTACATGCGGGAAGCAAACATGTAACTCGTACTGTGTCGCTGTTCGTGCATTTTTGGTGCTTAGAGGAAGGAGAATTCTCGTTTCATAAAAACATTTTTTATAATTGCTTTACTCGAGACATTTCAGAATCAGTCCTACAGAGGCCTCCCGCGAACACACTTCAAATGATATACCCATTAACTTCGCAAAGTCGTATAACCAAGCTTTTTTGAACCCCCGCGAATTCCACGTAAAATGTCGTATGTTTTCCAATAGATCACTCGGGCTCGGTTTCCACCCAATCGTCCAAACCGTGTAACTTCGCAGACTAGCATGAGTCACTGAACTTAGTAACTGAACTTAGTAATTAGAAATAACATTTACAGATGATCATACGTAATTCTAGCTCTGGCTGCGTCGGCTTTGGCTTCAGTGAGCGGTAATGGTTCGGCCGGTATAGTGGAAATAATACTGATTCCTCTCACCTAGGAATTCTAGGCGCGCGTGATGAATAGCTATTGGAAAATGGTATCTACGGCCATAAAAACCCGCTTAGGGAGAGTCAAAACCGCAGTTCTAAATTCCTAGGTATGACAGAGTCGTAACCAGTAGTCCAAATAATGCGGCAGTAAATGGGCTCAAAACAATTGTTTTTGATTCCGTCTGCACGGAAGTGTACTCTCCTCACGTCGGTTATGTCTTTGCTTAACTTTAAAAGTCCTTACCCTTTCATTTGGAATGAACGCTATACACTATCACAGCGAAGATCTCGTAAGCTTGAAGGACGAAAGTCACTGTACGAGGCTCTGCGCTGCAGGTTCGCTGTCCTGCCCAGTTAAGGGGCGATGTAGATCTTGATACTTTTGTAGCGCAAGATACACTACTGTACCTCGGGAAGTCTTCGCGGGGTGACCAGTTTTGCCCTTGAGCGGTAGAGGTCAAACCACACTCCCTTCCTCAAGCGCCTGGAGCAGCGGCTCGATCACGGGGAGAGATAGGCGGCAGGGGAGAGGTAGCCGAGGAGGGAAAGGAGACGTGCGCCGGACCCGTGCGCGGGACGTGGCGGATGAAGGCGAAGAGTCCGGCGCCACACCGATGAGCGTGCGCCACAAAGGACGCGTAGCCAGCTGCGGCGCAGAACCGTGAGCGTTGGAGGAAGACGAACATCCAGCTTTCGTCCCTCGTATAGCGGCGAGGCTTAAACAACGTCTTCAGGCGAAAAAGAGAAAAATGCTACTGTTGCGTACAGCTTCGCTATCTTGAAATTTTAAGCATTAGTGCGACCTTCATTGTTTTGCTAGTACGTAACCATGACAGTCTTACCCGGGTTCCAGGAAAGTATTCATCAATTGCAGATGTTCCATGCCCACTGCGTTCGTCTTGACCAACTTCGGGTTGTAGATGTATGCATGGGGTGGGAAATGCCTGACAAAACCACCAGAAATTGTGAGCGCCCCTGAAGTAGAGACTCCGATGTACTCCAGGCAAAGATTTCGCAAGCGCGGAGCTATCCGCAGAGCATGCCTCATCTTCGCACTACTGCAGTCACAGGCTTGGCCACCTACGACATCGCACGGCTGACTCACATTTGTGAAAAGGACGCGGAGCGCTCGTTTCGCAATGAGGCTGCACAAATCTGGATCTCTAGGCCTACTCCACGGCGGCAGGCAGCGGTGTCTGAATCGCACACAAAGCAGGAAGAACAGCCGGCAGGCAATAGTAGTGACGGCGTCGACGGCTGACGTGATGCGCGCTTTGCATCAGTGTTGACGCATGAGCGGGCGCCTCACTGTTATGTCAGCAGTCAACGGTTCGCTGTGGGATAGGCTCATTAGCTGAGAAACGCTCCTTAAAAATTGTTTACAAAATATCCGTTGAATGTGTGGTGCTCACACGTGGCTCACAAAACTCCCGTTGTGCATTCTACCAGCTGAATGCATTTGAATGCCACTTGTAGAAATCTTTTCCTGTTCCTTTCAACGAAACAGGCAACACCTACTCTTGTGTAAATATATACGCTGAAAATATGTGAAATTCGCGTCCAGAGGTGCTACTACGCGTACTATCCGTATGGGTGATGGCACGCATGTGGAACTGTCAGATGTAAGACTTTTCATCCGGACATGCGGGCACAAAAATAGTTGTAGGCATTCGTGTATGTGGATATCATTAAGAATGCCACGCACACTTTTATTAAAGCAGTTGAAAATATTCAACAACTTCTGGCACGGATAAACGCGACAGGCTTGATGCATGAAATATTATTTACTGTGTTGACACGGCCATGAGTGCTTCATGATTGGCACTGCTATGAAACGTACCTAATCATGCAATAGTGGCGGCTGGATTTCCGCCCCCTCGTCAGCATTGCTTATCATGGTTTTGAAGGTATGTTGCGCTTGCTTGTAACACAGAGACGGGCACGGGAAAAAGCGTAGACTTCCACGAGAAGACGGCGCATAAACGTACACGAGAAGTGCCGTCTTCTCGTGAAAGTCTACGTTTTATCCCGTGCGGGCTCTGTGTTCACAGCAAGCGCAACATACCTTCAAAACCATGTTACACCAACCAGCCCGGCATCAAGCTTTACTGAACTTAATTGCTTATCAAAGCGTTTGCAGAAATCAAGCATTTAGGTCTCTGTCACCACATCACCCTGCAGCCCCTCCTTTGTCCCGTTCGTGGGACCCTCTGGCATGTTGGAAGAAAACCACCCTAAAAAATCTCGTGGCTGAGAGAGATAACCTGCAAAACTTTCATGTAAAGGTTTTGATATATCGTCCGAAATATAAAAAAAAAACATTGCAAAACACAATGCGTTACTGAAAATGCCAAATGGAGCTTATCACTCTGATTAACTGCTTGTTCGAACCGACTATAACGGCATTACATTGTACTGCAGCATGTGTTTGTGAGGAAAAACGCAGGGGTCGTGAAATTCTCTAAAAAACCCATTTAGTTTGTATAGCCAAGAGAAAGCTTCATAGTGATGGTACATCGTGAACTGACGGGACAGAAAGAACTTCGCCAAAACCAAGAGGGTGTAATGTCCCGGGCTATTTCTAAGCCAAGTGCAAAATGAAGCTATAACAATTTATAATCCTTATCTCCCCCTTCAAGCATTTCCAAGAAACTTTACGCTTCCACAGTTTGTCATAAAAAGATAACAGAGATAGTTTTGTGGTCTGCCTACGCCTTTCAGATTGTTTAAAACAATCTGTAAAAAGTGGCAAAAAGATTTAAATAATGTATTTTTTAGGATCCATTGTGCCTAAAATGCTCAGAAACACATTTGTGCTCGGTCATTGTATTGAAAATGCCAATAACGAAGTCTTCATTGGTTTGATGGTAACCAAACTGCTCCACTATGGGCGACCTTGATATGCGGCCTTTGGCAGTCGCCCGCGGGCTCCACCATCTGCATGGGGCCCACGTCGGTCGCATAGCGCTGGCCAGAGCGACGGGGCGCAGTCAATTTAGAGTGTCTGGTGGGAGAACGACGCGGCGCGTTATACTTAAGCTGTTTTCTATTTTGCTACGTAATCTGTGCGGGAAAGGGGGTGACGTCAAAGGCGTTTCGCGGGTGGTTGTTTAGGTATAAGCAAAAAATGGAAATAGTTTGACCGGTTTGATTACCCAACGACTGGGAGCACCATCAGATACGGAACCAAGCCAACGCTTTACAAGGAATTGGAGACTGAGTCTTCGACTCCGAGTATACGCATGAATCTGAGAAGCATGTTGACACCAGTGACATCATCCGTGCAGTGTATGTCATCATTCACACATCCGTTTTTCACCCCGTCACGTCACCGTCACGTCACCATCTTCCGACGTGGGCGACGTTTTCTCGGACAATTTCTCGTAGAAGACGGTGCGGCGGTGATGGCAGGCCGAGCTCTACGTTTTCGTTCTGTCAACGCGACAAGGCCACGCCCCGTGCTATACCAGCCGATCATAAAGCAAAGTTTTACGGCTAAATTTAGCGAGAAGGTCGCACGTAAAAATCTAAGCCATTTTCTTTAATTTTCAGATTAAGCCCACTCAATTCAAGGCTAAACTGATCACTAGGCAGACGACTCTGTACCCTGACGGAGAGCTCCAGTACCAACGCTCCTTCACTTACGTCTCCGTCGCGGCTTCTTGACGTGACGGTGCCGTGACGGTGAAAGTGACGGCTGTGTAAATGAGGGCCAATTCGCATTAAATTTCGAAGCGGTGTCACTGCAACGCGGTAATTCTGACGCCGTACCGAGTGGTGTCACTGCCTGTTTGCAGCTCTCAAGCCGTCATTTCTGGCTCTGAAAAAAGCTCCATGTAAACGACGTCGTCGAGTGTTCTCCATATTGTAGAAAAGCTCACTACTCAATTAACCACGCGCCAACAAAAGTTTTTGTGTTCGGGTATACATGGGCACTGTTGGTTAGATTTTGCTGGATAGTCGTACAGCTCAGTTGCTTTAAGATACGGCGCCCACATCCCGGAAACGTCGCCAGAAGTTATTAACGTTTTTTCTTCGGTGCCGCCTGCATTTTCTCATGCGAGAATAAAATAGGCAATAACGTGTGAAGAAGGGAGAGACATTCAAAAAAGGCGGAGTGATAAAGTCAAGCTTCCAGAGTATTGTTCTAACAAAATGTGCTTTATTGCGAGCATCGCGGGCCTGTTGTATACAAAACTAGCTGTATTTAAATTCTGAGTGCTCTTGACCCGCCACTTAGATGCTGTTGTATCACTACGTGCGTGCATATTTCCGGTTCCTTGTGTCCAGGCTTGGACGTAAAAACACGTTAGTAATGTTGTGTTTGTGGTCGTACTATCCATAGGTCATTCTCGCCGCGGGGTGCATATTTTTAACGAAGGAAATGGATTGTGATTACTCGGTACCACACTGATTTGCCTTCGTGTGTAGACGTGGGGTTTCTTTTTTCACATCTGGGAAAACACCTTTATTACTTCTCATTTCGAACATTTATATTTCCACCGATTGACCGCGGAAAGACGATGTGCAGCCTGTCTTTCCGTGTTTTCTTTCTTTTTCTGTCTGTCAGATTCATAATCCCGGCAAGTTTGTATTGGTCTTTCACTTTGGGTATGGTTCTCTATATGGCGTGACCTGCGCGTTGAATACTTTGAACTACGGGTACTGGCTTTTACCATACCATTAGCAGGCAGCAGCCCCTTACTACGGAGCTCCCGCTTTTAGAATGTTAATAACTTTTCCGTAAAAAAAGTATTTTAAAAAATGAGTAAACTCCAGTCTGCTTTTAGGCACGAGGATGCGCGTGTAGTCAGTGGCCACAGCAGGAGTGTGTAGCCAGAAAAAGTGAAAAAAAAGTCCCCAAGAAAGGAAAGAAGTGTACTCTTACAAAAATTTAAGAACTAGCGGGAAAATCTCTTTGCTCAATCAACGCTGAGCGACGAAACACTGTGAGCACTCGCACGAGAATACCGGGCAAAAATGGCAGCCGTTTGCAGCAACTAATGCTCCCTTAGCGGAGGTTGCGCCTCCAGCTCCGTGCAGGCTGCCAATATAAAAAAGACGACTACGATTCATTTTTTACCTTTGAAACCATTTAAGGAGTCTACTGATACTAGCGAATAAGAAATGGTTCTCATCACTACATTCCGGTGCGTTATTTACCATACTATTTACCTGGTCTGTTAATATCTCAGCCACCTGCTTTTCGCAAAATGACGGAGATACAAATAGCGATCACATGAATAAACGCATGTAATCCTTCACAAAGTAACAATTCGGTGTTTTTAGTAGGGCATGTGACATTAATCTAGGCAACATGTAATCGGGAATAAATTGTTGCCGAAATCGTTTTGGAGCGTCTTCGGTCTCTTAAGGTTAGGTGTTTAGGTCTTTTACAATTAGCAAACGTTTCTACACCTACACAAAAACACACACATTATGATTTCTTAGGTTTTGGGAAGAATGGATTATCCTTGTTAACAGATATTGAAACTTTGAGTAAACCGACATGAAATATTGTCCACGTTACCGAAATGGCTGCGAAGATAGCTATCAAAACTACATAAAATAAGCCAGTTCGATTCGCGATTTCTTGACATTGGGGCATCACGTAAACTGACTAGATTGAATTTTACTGCCTTAAGGTTAACTGCATCTCACGTCACGCCGGAAATATTAAAAAAATATCTAAAGCAACTATTCCGCAATTTTTTTTAAGAAAGTGGTACAAAACAGTCTTATACAATATTTTTTGAAATCCATTGTGGCTGTTGCAAAGCGCCTCTCTACCGAGACGGCACATTCCCTGTATCATTATTTTAAGTGCATCTCTACAGATTTTAATTCTGTGAGTTTCAGGCAAACGATACATGGTAGGGACAAATTTCATGCACAAAATATTGAAGAGAAACAATGTATTCTGTTTACATTAAACATGGTTGTGCTTCTGTACCTTTCCTGGCGTATGGTCTATTTTCGAAGGCCAATCGAAGGCTATAAATGTACCCGACTAGACGCTTTTATTTCCAAAATATATAAATAAAACTCACCCATTTCTACTCCGATGCACAAAGCCATAGATAAGTTCGTAACTCCCAGCCTCCTTAATTCTTGTGGTTTTTAAGTAAGTACAATAATACGAATATTCGTTAGGAGGTCTGTAGTTGCTCTTCTTCATATAGATTCTCTTGTCTTCAAATAAAAGCTGGAAGCAAAAACACGACCTTAGAACTCCGATTGAACTCAAGAAGTTCGAACTGGACATACCTTTTGTGTGGGAATTTTAAGCATCGATAACACACAAACGTAATACACGCGCCAAAAGTTCCAAAGCTCTGAAGTCCGAACAGCACAACTTGATTTTAGTGCGTTCACGATAGTGTAAAAAAAAGCTAGAAGTAAAAAATTACGAAGGAAACACAGAGAAACCACTAAATATCATTTGGCCTATTCTCAGGAAGTCAAGAGATCGCGGAGACAGATATAACCCCTTTAACCACCACGTGTTACACATCTTGCATGCGGCTTGGATGCGCGGAGATGCGTAGAACTAGCGCTTCACTTGAAGTGGCTCTAAACATTGCGTGAATCTTACAATAATATGAACCCACCAGCCATGGACCGAGCAAGACGCTAGATAAGATTAAAGTCGTACGCGCTACTTTCATCTTGCAATAAAAAAATTTCCTTTGCCGGACGGGCCATTCGATAAATCGGTTAAGCGTCGACACCCCAAGTCGCAATTTGTGGAGTGTATATAACGTTCGTCGCGGTTGCGTTTCCGTGGTTTACAATCACGGGTACAGTTCTCTAAGGCACTCTTGTAAACACAGCGACAAAGCCGAGAACGGCGAGCACTCAATGACTTCGAAACACTTTAAGTGCCCTCCCAGCGTGGTTTACTTCAAAACCTATTAGTCTGGCAGGCATAACCCTTGGCGTATTTAGGCGAAACAAAGTCGTGCTTCCTGTGCACAGGCGACAGAATCGTCTGTTCTTTTTCTTCAAACATATTTCCAGCCATCATTATACATGAACACTCTGTCTGCAAATTTGAAATAGTTTAATGGGGAACCGATAAACCGACTTGACGCTAACATGTTTCCACTTGCTTCAGGCTATGACCCTGTTCATGCATGTAAGTTATCACGCGAAATTATTTTTTTTCGGTGTTTTCGACTCCGCATTGTTTTCTCGGTTTATGTTTTTTGTAGTTCGCTACGCGTGGGTTGAGGAGAGCTCCAAAAGAAAAAAATTGTCAGCTGAAAAGACTCGCCGTGTTCCCCCTAAAATAACAATGCTAACCATTCGGTATGCGCTCGTTAGTATTTACCTTTTCAGCAGGTTCCGTAATTCTATGTGTGGGTGCAGTAGTTTGATGGTAATTGAAGGATGCAAGAGTATTAAAATAACCGAAACGGTCGTGTCAGGAAGTAAACGCTGTGGAGCAACCGAAATTCGCAAACGATGTAAAGGGAATACTATTACAGCTTACACAATCCTGCGTTGTAGGGACCAAAGATTGCAAGTCCCGATGTAGCGATTTATTTATTTATTTATTTATTTATTTATTTATTTATTTATTTATTTTTGCAGTACAAATGTTTTTTTATGTTGGTTTTAGAGGTAGTGGCCCAGACTACGTTGCAGAGAATGCATTCTACCCTTTAAGCTCAGCCTTTAAAGGAAACTTTTTACACGAATAGTATACGCAAGCAAAATAAGTCACGTTCTAAAATAAGTACACACAAATACTGTGATAATTGACAAACTGTACTTCCTTCCCCTCGTAAATAACCGTATTGTCCATTCTCGATCACCGTTGTTTTGTACTCTTCTAGACTTACTCGGATGCAGTTTACATGAGATTAAGCCAGGAAAATTGAAGGAACTATATGACAACCTCTAGTTTCTTTATTTTTTGCTATGTTGCCAGCATCTTGCCGCGCGTAGATTTTTTATTTTAGAGAAGAGATTACGCATTCCTTCTGTTTTTTTTTGTATCTCGCGCCTGCTATCTCCATTGATCGGAAGGGTATCGTCTGTCGTGGGTATATAGAATGTTCGCTATCGATCGTTACTGTTCTCGACGTGATTCGATGGTTCTGGAGGGATTAAAGCGGAAGGATAAATACTCGAAAAGCAGACATCGCGGCTTTCGATTCGCAGACTCAATTCTGCGCGCGTCACTTCAGTCACTGCTGTGTTTTCTGTGTGGTTTTTCTGTGTGGTCACCACCTGTGTTTTCTGTGTGGTTTAAGAAGCACAAGTTCGTTCCAATAATCGCCTGTTTCTTAAAAAAAATCTGCGTTGTCCATCTCTACGTGACATTATAGCCAATACGCGGGTACATTTTAGTATCACGCAATTGATATCCTGTTCAGTGTGCAGACGGGCGCAGTCGTCAGCGTTGATAAAAAAATTTAAATCGAGCGGCCTTTATTCACAATATTCAAAATGTATGTAATATGTAATAACCGCCATATTATACTTCGCTCTGGTACTCCGCTATTTATGGGTAAATCCGGTGGTTTATGGTTGTCTATCTAAACCGACTGTTTATTTAAGGTCGACTAGAGCAGCGCTAACGGTTTCCCATGAGTACCACACCACTGAAGCTTATTAATAGGAAAAAGTTGATAAGTAAATTGAAAGGTTTTTTAAATACCACGAAATTACAGAGGTGAATTGGGGAAACGGTAAATGTTTGGAACATCTTTCTATTCAAGGTAACCAGTGCTGTTTCGGTAGAGTGGCCTTTCCTAAAACCCTATTGGGAAGCTGTCTCAACATGGCTCCCACTTATCCCGAAAGCTTATATAACCTAAACAAAATTTGTTTTTCAAACCACTTCGAAAACTGGAAAGAGGGAAATGCTTCGGAATTATGACGGCTTATTTTCACCACCAGGTTTGTAAGTCAAAAAGGCGCTGGCCCTTTGAATTGCAGTGGGAAAAATTCTTGAGTCGTAATTAAGGTTGAACATTTCTCAACCCATACTTTTAACAAAAATACTTTCAACAACGACTCAACAAAGTTGTATACGCCACAACATATTTTTCTGGCCATATGTAAGATTTTTTGCGGTTTGCCCCTTCACAGTTGCGCATATCCATTGACACTTGAAATAACTGAGTTTCATCAGTGGGATAGAACACACTTTGTAGTCAGCTGTTCAAGCAAGAGCCTATTGTGGCTTAGTTATGCTAAGGTGGCATGACAATGTCCACTAAAGAATGGTTGTGAAATTGGGAAAGCGCGCCACCCTTCAAAGTTGTATCATCAGAGGGTATCGCTTTAAAAAAGGAGCGGCTGTTCTGCCCGCATTTCAGCCTTTCACAGTGTTTATCACCCATGCGACCTCGAGGCGTTGTCAAGAAGTGAGAGTGCACCGTTGCTGGTAATCACTTTTGCCTCTCTAAGCTCTGAATGTACCAGATTTCGGTGCTGGTTAACTTCTCTCGGTGTTATTTCTGATGCTTACGTCGGACTAGCTGATAACAACGAGTTTTGTTTTTAGCATGTTATGTATTTCCTTTAAACCCGTCTTTTTCTGGCTCTCCGTTATGGTATGGATGTTTTTAGCGGGAAGTGCTTAGTGTAAATTGGCAAAACAGGCCTGAATATGTTCATTTTATTCACCGTGAACGCTTTTTTAAATTGGCTACCAATCAAGGTTTGTGATATCCTGCCTAAATGTTTCCGATGCAGCGCCTGTAATATGGGCAACAATAATTCACTGCTTAAGCCTACCTTCCCTTACAAAATCACAACAACACGTCATAAACATACGTATCGGCAACGTCGAACGATACAGTACCTGGTCTGTGCACCCGAAGTAAAATGTGTTTCACAAACAGATGAAGAGCACTAATATTATGGCGAGTAATTCTCGAATGCATCAAAACTACCTTTGAAAATTCACACGAACAACTGAATGCTTGAACTGCACAGAAAGTTTTGATTTTGCTTCAGGATATCGGTGTTAAAATCCCCACCTGAAATGACAAATACGTTATTCTTCCGACCAACTTACAAGGGTTTGTCATAAATGTCTAAGAAGCTATCAAACTTTCCTTGATATAGGTGCTAAAAACAGAAATATTTTTTTTCCTTCTGAGTGTAGGGATCTTTCGAGTGAAAAGATTCTGAGGGTAAAGAGTTTGAGTGTAATCAATAGTTACCATGCTAAATTCATTTATTTTTTAACGCATATAATCCCCAGTAACTAACATATTCACGCCACCTACCGCCAAGTGTTACGGTTTAAAAAATAAGTGTCGAACTCGACTAACTAAAGCATTTTAAAGTCGTCCCAATAATTATTCTGAGATAACATTGCAGGAATATATTTTACAGAACATTCTTTGAAGAGAAGTAAAACGTCGTCATACTCGGGGGATATATATGAAGCCAACCGACATGAACATCCCATGAATATTACCTTGTACTACGAGAACGCAAGAGGCCTAGGTACAAACGCGCAGCAGTTTGACAATTTTGTTCTTTTACACAATTACGTGTACCGCATTAAAGAGACGTGGTTGTTAGACCACATGTCTTCCGTAGAATACTATCCCGACGAGTACGCTGTCTTCCACCATGACAGGGGTTACGAACACACGGGCCAAAAGTACGATGGAGGAGCTTTATACACTCTACTTAGCTCAACGATTGCATTTCGCCGCTTTGACCTGCAATTAAGAAATGAAAGCATTTGCGTAGAAGAGAAGGCTAAAACCGGAAAAAAACGTTCTCATTAGAGTGCATTATCTTCATCCAACTCTAGATAACCCTGCATTATTTCTCTTTTTAGCACGTATACGAAACTATAGACCCGGGCAAATATAGCATTCTCTTATTCAGCGATTTCAACCCACCCTCCCACTGGTGGAATCCAGAGGAAAATGTTGGCAATTCTTCCAAAGCAGCTCACTTATTCAACTTCTCATCCGGATTGGCATATGCAGACCCACCTCCTAACCCCGCATTAAACGTCCTAGACATTGCCTTCTCCAACGTGAGTTTTTTTTATTCCTAAGAGGCTCGAGAAGCCCTCGTTCTGGTCGACCTCTGGCATTAACCTTTCACAGTCACGGTATCCCTGCCGGTTGCTAATGAGCGGTGCATGGAAACCGATTCCTTTGATTTTTCCCACGGCGATTATAACGTGCAATAGAAAGCGCTCAACTAAACCAAGTGGGAGCCAGCCTACACCTCGCAAAATGCAGAGGCAGATGTGCAGCAGCTCACAAAAACTGCCCAAAAAGCAATAAATGAGCACATACCGAAAACGCCTAAGCCTCCTCTTTAAGTTACCTTCTGGTTTAGCGAAGAACACGGCACCGTGTCATGACCAAAGCGTCCGCATGTTACGCACCTAGCACACACATCTGTTCGGACTGTAAGTGGGATGTCTGCTGCAAGAAAATACTGCGCAATTGGATCGTGTGTACTATCCCTGTATAAAGTGCTCGTTATTCACAAAGTGGAGTTTCCATCGGCAGTATGGAACTGTACGAGGAAGTCGTCGTCTTCGCGCTTAGAGAGGGTGCAAAAAAGGTTCACTCACGTCTTTTCTCGCCCCTACACCCCGCTTGTAAATACTCTTACAACGACGTCCTCAAGCAGTTTAACCTGGAAAAACGAAAGTCTAGACGCACGAAGCTCTATTTATTTTTTTTCTGTTCAAGTGTAAACGCTGTAAATTAAACAGCCCGAAACTAGTGAGCTGTGTTCGAGCAAGGGCGCCATGGGAGCACTCCGTCCCCCCATGTGCTTTGATGTAACAATCACAGAGTTTCTGTCGCCTGTGTGCTGTGTGCAACCCGTGTATAATCATGATTTTCATGTGTCCTGGGACGTCTTTTCAGGGAATGTTGTCTTTCAAATTTGCTCTTAGAAATGCAAGTATCTGAAGCTCTTCGTGCTCCCTGAGGGGGGTATACAAAGGATCCCTATTTCCCGTTTTTGTTTGCATGTGTGTGTGTGTGTGTGTTCATACGCGAGTATGTTTTATGCATACATTTCAGTCACCTTTAGATTTATTTCGCGATACGTCAATTCGAATTTTTAGAACACGAGTGTTTCCAGATGCCTGTACTTTTCATGACCCCCTCTTCGTGCTTCCTAATGCATTCGACGCAAAGTTCATATCATATTCATGTAATTTGTGCCCTTGTGTGCTTATGTATGTGAGTGTGCGCGTGCGTGTGTGTATGTGTGTACGATCGTGTGTGTGTGTGTGTGTGTGTGGGTGCGCGCGGTGCTACAGTGTACTTCGTGATTCACCGCACTTCGCAACCAGTATCCCCACTGCATTGTTTGTTTCGTGTGTGTGTCGCCCTGTACTTCCTGTGTACCCACCAAGGAAGGCCTAGTGCTGTTGGTGGGCACGCTGAAATAAATAAATAAATAAATAAATAAATAAATAAATAAATAAATAAATAAATAAATAAATAAATAAATAAATAAATAAATAAATAAATAAATAAATAAAATGTGTAGGAACAATCAGGCATAATTTGCCAAACAGCCGCAAAGGATTTCGTTAGAAACCGAAGATTGCTCTGTACAGCTAGCTCTTGGTAATTAACGATGCGAGTACTCATCGGTTTGATCAGGCTAGATAACTAGCACGTCGATATCCACGTCGTCTTCATTGCCCACTACAGAACAAAGCAGCCGCACCTGGAACAGCGTCAGCAATAGGAGAATCAATGGCAAATCTTCTCTGTACTCAGTTTCATAGCCTCGCAGCCCTTGCGCTCGCGAGAGCGGCAGCGGCTGTCATGACCTTCCGCCTCGCGCTCTGCAGACGGGTGTCGTAATTGCGTGCTGTACTCGTGTAGCTCGGCAACAAAGTCAGGCGGTTGGAAGTTCCGTATTCGGTCGCCAACGCGCCCCGACAGCGCACGTGTCTACCGGGTGCCGGCGGAGTGCTGGATTAGCGTGAGTTATGCTCTAAGAAAAATAGGCAACGCAAGTGCAATAAACGGTGCCACGAAGAAACCTACTGCCGCGTTGGAGGGAGTGAGAGATTGGCCCGCGGGACGGCGTCAAGGATTTATACTCCCCTTACCCGCACCCCCCACCCCTTCCGAAACAACCCCCTAACACCTCCGAGAAGGATTTGGACACCCTTCCTAAAATGCCCAGGGGATTATACACACACACCCCAAACAGGCCCCAACATTCCCCAGGAGGATTTCTACCCCTCCGCCCCGCCAAAAAAATAAAAATTCTGGATAAACCCCTGGACAAGGCGCGCGCCAGCGAGCCAGTGCGGTAATTTCTCGATGCCCAATTTCGATGTCGAGCTTTAAGAGTACGGCACGCATAAACAACGGAGGCTTCAGTAGTGGGTAGGGGTGATTCATGACTTCACGCGCCAGCCTTAAGTTAACGTGTGATAAAAATTTTCAGTGACTTGCAGCTGTGGTTTTTTTACCAGAAAAAAACCAAGTGCTGCTGTCCCTAAACGTGTTACCGAAAAGTAAACGGCGGTATTCGCAGTACGTTTTGTTTGAGAGCGAGTGTTAACAAACTGGAAGTCTAGGTTGAATATTTTCACAGGCGCATTTTTCAAGGAGGGTGCCAGGTACTACTGTATTTAGTAATCAGCTTGCGTTTGACACTGCAGCGAATGTTTTTACGTATTGAATGGGCTACCACGTAAGGGTGTTTTCTGTGCGAAGGAGCGGATGCAGCAAACGGAACATATGTCCGAACCTGGAAATTCGAAGATTACTGCTTTTGAACTACACATTTTCTTCAAGGGTGATTTGTGCATTATAGCGAAAAACTTATTGTTTACGTCTACCAGACTCGTCCGTTTTGTAAGCACCTGAAGCTGCTCAAGACAGCAGGAATTGATTGGTGCTGTATGGGTCTTTCTTTCTGCCTACTATTTTTGTGTTTTGCTTCGACGTTGAGGTTTTAGTGAACAACATATTTTCTATTCTTGCTATTGTCAGCCATGTGTCTTGTGGTGAATAAAAAGGTGATTTGCATATAAAAGAGTAAGCAAAGAGAGCTCACGTGTTCTGGCGTGTCTTTTACAGAGTCACGTAGTTTTCCCCTGATAATTAGTTTACTGTGATCAGTGTTGTTACGCAATTGCTACAAATATGAACATCGACGCCATAAGCAATTTTCACGCGGATTCAATCTAGCCAGTGAATTAGATCCTTTGAAATTCATTTTTATTATGCTACTTGGTGTAGCCTCCTTGAAATTTTATTTTATCAAATGCAACAAATTCAAGTCATAATAAAATTTCCGTGAAATCTTTATTGACTTGAGGTACAAATGTTCTTCACGTCTTCGCGTAGAAACTTAAAAAACGCCTTCACTTCAAGTTATTGGAAAAATTGTTCAGGAAGTTGTTTAATACATGCCGATATCATTTTGACCAGTGCCTATTCTACAAATTGCTTGCGGCGTCATTTTGCGTTTACACGTGCCATATCACAGAAGATTATTTGTTGCGTGTAATCAATTATTTTCATGCTTGCATACCATAATTTTCTGTATAGTGGCATGTATAAAGCAAAAATCCAACTCCAAGGTAACTCATAGAAATGACATTGGCTGTAAGGACTGGCCAAAAAAGCCAGAAATGTGCATAGAAATAGCATGGCGCCCAGGTAAAGGCAATAATAGAGAAATTTTGGTAAAGAATACCTTTGGTAAAGAATTACGTTGGACAAAGGTAAAGAATAGACAAATTTTGGCCGTTCAGAGTTTGTCAGTTGTTAGCTTGTCACCTCTCCCAAAGACCAGCCAAGAAAGGCGCACAGAAGAGCTGGCCGAGACCATAGAGCTGGATGCCATTTCCCCCCCGCTTACACAGGAAGTAAACAAAACATGGCGGGCAGAGTTGCGCAGAAAACAAAAACTTGATACGAAAGCAACGAAGGTAAAATACAAGCCCGCCTATTTTGATTCCTATCCCGCAGATACGGGAGCTTTAAGGCGAAGCTTTGTACCTCTACCAGCCAAGTGTTCTATCGCGACCATAGGCGTCAACAGAAAAATCCAGAGAACAAATAAACGATACGACTGGTACCGCCAGGCGTGGAACCTGGACCGAATAGAGAAACGGAGCGCCAGCCCGGTGTCTTACCAATACAGCTATGAGTGCACGCGGAGACGGGAGATACAAAGGGTAACTCACCGAGCCCAACTTCAGGTTTACCCCCTGCGTTATGGCTGAATGCCAGTTTATAGAGTCAGGCGACCACTCGTGCTGCTGTGATTTCCGCCAACGGCACTTGTTGCGGCCGGGTGCGCGCCGGAGGTTCGCCCAATTCATCTTCCGAGAGTTTGGACTCGTGAGCAACACCGATAACGAACAACCGGCTACCATCTGTGGAACGTGCATTCATTTAACGCTCACGAATAATATAACTTCGGAGAAAACGCAGAGTCTGTATCTGTATCACGCCGATTGTGAGGCCATTGTTAACCTTGTGCTGAAGTGAAAAAATAAAAATTGGCCGCGTATCTGCTCCTTTCATTGCAAATGTCGAAGAAAGACGATAGTCGACTTCCGCCCTGGCAAGTAAATGCCTGCCTTCTTTTTACCGCTCACCTATCATGCTGCTCCTCGCCCGTGTCGTTCCTCCAAAGATAACACTCTAGAGGTTTGCTCGTCAAATTAAATTTAGGGTATTCCATTGCTCCAAGTCGGGTGCCTGCATGCCAGCGCTGCCCTACGGCGGAGATGCGCGTGGATCGAGGCGTTTTAGTACAACTTTTATAGAACCGCGTTGCCCTGCTCTACGTGCGTTGCAAGCGGAACGAGGTACCTATCTAGTGGAATTTTTAATTGCGGTTGAAGTCTGATTTTTTAAATGACACCATGTAGCGCCGGGAAAAGCAGGCACGGTTTTCCGCAGTTGATGTTGTATTTTATTTGCTATCGCAAAAACCAAAAACCAGCGAATTTTTAATAAATGAGCACTGCAAATATTACTCGTGTGATGATTTTCTGTCTTATATTTGCGTTATGTCTTCTTCTTGTTTCACAATGTTAACAAGAACATTAACACCGTACTTAGATGTGCAGATTTGGCTGTGGGTATATACGACTATTCCGCAGTTTCTGTTTCCCTTGGCCGTGGGGTTGAAGCGAGTCATAGACAGACAGACAGACAGACAGGCCTAAGTATACTCCAAAATTTTGTGGTTAAATGGCCAACGAAGGCCTGCCGTCTTTAATAACGTGTTGCAGGTACAGTGTAGCGTGTGCTTAACGCAAGTGTGCCATAGTCACCTGTGGTAGGGGGTGTATAAAGATTCGCTTCCCAGTGGCCTCCACAGGATGTATTGGCCGGCGCTTCTGTTTTGTGAAGCTCATTAAAAATGTTTATACATTAATGTTGCCGGCGAAACTGTTTCTCGACCGCCGTAAGCAAAGCGGCAGTGCACTGCGGAAACAAGACGGCTAGTTTTGACAACGTTGAAGTTGATGTATAAAGGCAATTGTAGATCTATTTCGAACCTTATCAGTATAATTAGTGCATCCTAGCTATACTTAGGGGGTACCGTATCGTTATTGTTCTCGCATTGATCTATTAAGGAAGGTGGCCTTCCAGGTCGCACATGTCAGGCCCTTCAGCTGTACGTGTGGCCCACATTACCACTCTGCCCTGTTTTAGGTGCGGAGTAACTTAAGACCGTACTCCGCGTCCATGCGCATGGCATTTACAATCGCAAAAAATCACACAGGCACCGGCAGGATTCGTGCCTCCCTCTGGTAGACGAGGCAGAGTCAGTGTCAGTCGTCTTACCCATTGGGCTAATACCGTGAGTTAGTACCCGAGAGCCAAACGGCTTATTCCCTCCTCTGGAACGGTGTGGAGAACCTTAGGATCTTCCAATGTTCGTCCGTGCCCATCGGTGCGAACACCACCATCAACAAAAATCAAGATAATTCGATTTGAGTAGTGAGTTGCAGTTACTTTTAGGGAATAATCAAGGTGCAAATCACGGCTCAAATCGAATGACGGTCGGGGCGCAAATGGGATGTCACTCGGGGCGCACCTCGGATGTCATTTCGACTCCCAGATCTCCGTAGCCTAGCCATCATCCACGGAGTAAAGATACTGCCATTTTATACAGGCCCTCCCTGTATTTCGAGGTCTGCTCCTGCTCTGCCAATGGCGCTAAACCCTTCGTAGTTCTTGTTACCCCTGTGCCCCCACACCACGTGGTAGAGAACCGTAGGCCTCTGAAAAATATGAAAATTAAACTAAGGAATAGTGCTTCAATCATCTGCCATTTCGTTGCATCAAAAAACGAGCTCGATTTTAGTAGCTTAATTGGTTTGTGTTCGATGCTTTACGGACGAGAGTGTGAAGATTTGATGCCTAATCCTCAGTAGTACAAGATCTCTCCGTTTCCGCGCAGATATGAGGAAAGGTAACTGGCGTGCGTTAAGGTGTTTGTGGTAAAGACAGTAATTATTGTCCGCTAGGAGGAACCACCTTAGGCACTTGAATGATACATACATCAAGGGCCGCTGGCCGAAATATTATCATAAGCTTATTATTATCACCACAGCTCCGCCTTACCCGAGTTCGCTCAAACTCGCGCCTTCTGGAATAACACCCCAGGTTGTTAGCCGGGTCTTCAAGTATGCTGAGCAGGTTCAAGCACTGTTTCTGGTGTCCACGGAGTTTACATATGCATCCCTAGACTTGTGTGTGCCTGTGTATGAGTTTTTGTCAAAGTAGATCTCAAACTCTCCCTTTCAGCCTGAAGCCCCACGCGATTCCCAGGGGCCCTTGTACACGTAAGGGAACTGGGTAATCCGACGTGGTTTATCGACGAAGGACAACCCACGCCTTGTTCTAGGCCTCTCGCGTGCGCCTACAGTCCTTGTTCCACCAGGGTCTCTCCTTGGGGTGACCAAAGCACCGAAGGCATGTGAAATAAATTTTTAAGGAATGCTTTTTCCCTCAAACAGCCAGCGGTTTCTTCGCTTAATGCGGGACAATAAACCCCCAACGCGGCGGAGGTGATTGAGGGGGAGGGGCCGGGGTGCACTCCCGGAACATACTGTAGGTTGGTGGTGCGGCAAATGTACCCAGCGTTGCCCGAACGGAGGTGCCTGCTCACCGGAGGATGCTTCGGCGGCAAAGCTTTGGCGTCTAGGGTCTTACGGTCTTTATCTTTGCGGTGTACAGGCTGCCGCCCAACTGTAACAGACATTCTCGGAACAGCGCAAAGGGACGGGGACGAGGTTGGAGATTTTCGGGTACCGCAGTGCTTTTGTCCATGGTGCACGAAATAGCGGGGACCTACGGAGCAGCAATATTGGCAGAGGAATTGCCCTGGACAGAGGCGGCGGCCACCACAACCACTCATGACACAGAAAGTGGTGTTCCGGCGGGTTAGGCTGTTGGAGAGAACCCAGCGAGAGGCGTGGGTGGCCCCAGATCCGTCTCGCTGACGTCGGTCGCCAGAGTTAAGACACCGCTCCGCCCCAGGCAGGCTCTGTTGGCGTAGTTCCCCTGCGGAAAGAGGCAAACCACTTCCGCGCCTTCTTGAAAGACGGTTTTTATGTCAACTTTTTTTTTATGGTTTTTTTTCTCAATCTGCAACTTGTCACAGGTTAGTGAATATGCAGGGTGGGGAGCATGGCACTTGCTGCAAGTGAATTGCGTGGTTTGGAAGAACGTTGTTGCGTAATGCTGTGGGGAACGCTTTGCACGCGTACGTCGGCACGGCGTGAGCTGGTTCAATGCCCGAGAGAGAGAGAGAGAGAGAGAGAGATAGATAGATAGGTATATATATATATATATATATATATATATATATATATATAGAGAGAGAGAGAGAGAGAGAGAGAGAGAGAGAAAACTTTATTTGCCGAGAAGTAGAGAGCTTGGACTAGCTTTGCCGCGTTAGTCAGCCAGGAGATCTTGGTACCTGGCGGCTTCTTCGGCCATCTGGACAAGGCGTAGCTGCGTTAGAGGATCAGAGCTGCGCAGCAGGGTTTCCCAATGCTTTAGGTGTTTGATATCTATAGGGCGTAGAGGGTTCTTGCTCCGTGGTTTTCTTCGGCATTTCCACATAATATGCACGAGGTCTGCGTGGTGGCCGCCGTGTTTGCACTTATCCGAGAAGATCTCTGGGTGGAAGTGACTATATGCCAGCGGGTTAGGGTAGGTATTGGTTTGAAGTTGCCTCCATGCTTTGGCCTGCGCAGCGTTGAGTGTGCGGTGGACGGCTGGAAATTCGCACCTTCTGTGTTTGTAGTAACTTGTTATCTCTTTGTAAGAATTGACGCTGTGGAATTTTTCTGAGTGCTCTGTTGCCACTGCAGGGAGATTAACTGCTGCTCGAGTGACGAGCTCGCAAGCAGCTGTGTGGGCCTGTTCGTTGCCCTGTAACCCTTCATGTGCAGGAGTCCAGATAAGTTTCGTTGACCGGTAATTAGCTGCTCGCAGCTGTTGAAGCATTCTTGCGGCGACTTGGGATATCCGCCCTTTGCTGTAGCTACGTATGGCTGCCTTCGAGTTACTGATTATGTATCTGGCTCGAGTTGGGATGATCGTAAGAGCGATAGCTGCTTGTTCTGAAGATGTAGTATTTTTTGTGAGAACTGTCGCCGAGGAGAACGTTGGTCCTTTGTGACCCACTACCACCACAGTCATGGCGTTGTTGTCGGGATAGTCCGCTGCGTCCACAAATGCCCGAAACTCTGACACTTGGATCAGCGCAGTTTGCTGGGGATGGGGGGGGGGGGGTGGACAGAACAGTATGTAAAACTGCGTTAATAGATTCTGGAAGGGCGGATGGGTTTTTTTGAGGATAATGTGCTTAGTTGCTATTTGATCTGTTACCGTGGCGTACGGTTAGGCGCCTAAGATTCAGGACATGGTGGTATCGTGTTCCCTTAAGCTTTTCAAAGCGTTGGCGTTCGTTTCGTTAATCAGATGCAGCTCAAAGATAGCACACTCAGAGCTGACCAGGCGGCGGTGGAGTGATACTGATATCCTGATTTGCGATGCGTGTTTGTATCAAGAGTCTATTGGCTTGTTGCTAGGGGCGGGGACCAGGACTGCAGCTGTTCCGAGTTTCTTAGTGGCATATTACTTGCCAAAGTTTTCTTCAAAGAATTCATTAATCGGGAATACTGACTAGGGAGAATCGAGGTTTCATTAGTCAACAGCTTCAATAATTAAGAAATTGGGTTAGTTGTCAGGCTTAGAAAGAGCGATGGATGGAAGGATGTGAACAAAACTTCGCAGCGGACCCTTGTCAGGGTCCGATTATGTTTAGAGAGGGTTTTGAAAATACCATGTGTCTGGGGTACTTCCTTCGTTGACTGTACCCTGATAAGAAATAAAGTCCGGGAGCTTCCTGCCTGTTTGACAGACAGGGAGCCCATCGGCCGGAGCTTGACCAACGATCCGACAGCCACAATTCAGGGTTTATACCCTCCACCTCTCAATGTATCGAAGCAGTTGTTACAGTTTATGAATAGGAGCTCGGGGTCTGAGGTGTTACCAATAGTGCCACCTTAAATACACAAGGTGGCTCTCGGAAATGCATAGAGGAAAAGAAGAAAACACAACGCTACCACGTCCAGAGAGGTTTCGTGCGCTCCAAAACTCCAACATCTTTTGCTGATTCAGGTCACCAAAAAATATTTCTTCATGAAACTCGTGGTCAATATTATACGCTTTGTTGAAGAAAAGCATATGTGATTTTAGGTCGCCCGGATAATGGTGTGTTGGTGTTAAACCCACCGTGCTTGCGTACCGTGCTCCTGTACGCCTCTTCCCAAAACAGTGTAGCCACAAGTTTGGACAAATAGCTCCGTGTAGCATCAGCTAGGTAAGACAGTGCGGATGCCAGTCGTTGAGTACACTTCAACATACTGACCTTGGCCATATAAAGGAGTTCCGAGTTTCTTTGGTGCAGTAAAAGCTCGTACAGGGTCATATTGGTGTGTCAATGTCGACAGAGCTGTAGAATGGTAGCATAATTATATGTCAGAGTGTTGCAGCGAAGCCAAAACTAACTTTTTGGCGTTTGGGGTTGGCGCGTGAGATATAGTCAAGGTCCTCTTGTTATTCTTTCAAACTTTGATTTGTTCTTCCACGTTCTAACCTCACAGTAAGGAATCCTGCAGTTCACTTTTCTACATTTCTGGAGCAGTTTTCTTAAAATATCTGTAACAAAATTTTAAATACCTTCGCTGTACATTTCGCGTAAGTCCAGTTGGGGAATAACTGTCTTTGAATTTTTGCTAGTGTCTACCTCATTTTAGCGAAGCTAAGTTTAGGAGTGTTATATTTATGTGTTTCTGGAGCGACTCTACCGATCTATTGCAACTTGCGTTTGCCTGCAGCATGTCTTTAAAGGTGCTTTTTAGCAGAGAACTGTGTGAGTCAGGTCCGACGACGGCCGCCTTCGTGGAGCACGGAACTGCGATGTTTGCTCGCCGCTTTACAATCACAGCTTGTTTTTCTGTTTCGTTTTTGTGATTTTGGTCTTTTGTATCTTCTTGTGTTAAGCTTTTAACTTTGTTAGCGGTGCAGTGTTAAAAACACTACATGGCGATACGCTTCCACTGCTAATCACATCACTACACTCTTAGTCGCGTCCCGGATAGCGTCCTATTTATATGCGGTTGGCAGCTTCAATACCGTGATATAAGAGGCCCTGACAGACTTCTTTTCCGTGACAAAACCTCAGGCGGTTACAGCATGCTTATATGCTGCGCCAACGACCCGTGTCACGGCCATATACTAGCGGACAGCCTGACGCCAGGAAATAAATAAAAAGAGGGGGGCAATCGTGACGCTCCGAACGATATGTGTGGCTTGCGGCGCATGCGCGTATTCCCCCTCACACAATGGCCCGCAACCTTCCTTTGCGGCGGCCGACGACACGCGCCCGACGACACGGCGACAGCCGAAAAACATTAAAAAAAAACTTGCGCGCACATGCGCAGTAGGAGTGGAAAAAATATCGTGCGTGGCGAGTTGTGGTCCGGTGATTTGTCTTTAGCGCGCGTGGGCAGTATGGAGTAATTTCAGCGCGGAGCAAGTTGGGGTCCCGCGCTTTGACTCATGCTCTGTATAGATCATACTCAGTTCCGAGCGTTCACACTTGACCACGTTCGCTTCCGCTGACATCAAATGTGTGCATCGAAATCAGTGTAACAGGAGAAGCAACTGCGAATGCAGTTGCTTCCCCTGTTACACCGACCCTGTTACACCGGCCACCGGGAACGCAAGCCAAGCAGCGGCGCCATGTCAAGCCGGCTGGTGTGTAAATTGCGGGCATAGCCCGGTTGAACACGAGCGGATAGGTAAGTCCCTGGATTTCTTTTTTTTTTTCGAGGGGTGGGGGAGCGCAGACTGTAAGAATTTGTGTTTGCAGACAATATAGCAAGCACCACGAAATTATGCCTTTTGCGTCGTCGTAAGAAGCCCGCGCCAAAACCGTTCTCCGATACCCGTGATCGTACGGTAAATTTGATGTTCTTATAGAGAGGATTCGGGTTCCCAGTGCGGCGGCCGTTTTGGGATCCAGGAGGAAAACGAAAACGCTTGCACATGTGGGGTACTTCCGTTGCCGTAATGAGTATACCGCGGTGACATAAAGAATTTGCATTTTTACACACGTCCCATTTTCAAGGTCAAACCACATAAAAACCAGTTTGAATTTTGTATTTTTAAATATTCTATGGCCACTGCCTGCCATTTTCGGTAAGAGTAGCAAAAAGTTAGTTATAACATTTTTTCTTAACCAGATTTTCGCGTCGTCGTTTCGGCTAGTGAATTTTCTTGCCCGTTGAGTAGTCTGGATCCTGTGGCGATTTGGAAACTTTCTTACGGTGCGTTTAAGTGGTATAGTTTTCACATGAAGCAACATTCATGAGTAACACCAGCCTCCATCTTGTTGTGTTCGGCACAGCTGTCGTCTGTCTGGAGGGTCAACTCGCGGTTTGCAGAAACATGATGCAATGGCAGCGCAAACGCGGCGCGGCGCCGGCGTGGAGGTTGCTCAAAGCGGTGGCTTCTAATGTTGTTACTCAGCCTCCTGTAAAAGCGTTATACAGGAGGCCATGGTTACAGATGCGTTGGCTGTTGGTCGGTGCGCGCAGTTTACCTATGCTTTAGCAAAAGATATTGTAGCAGTTTTATTCGATCTTTCATAAAATGTTTTTCCCCATACTATTGGTGGAAATTGTTTCATAAAAAGAAACTAGGGCACATTACCCTCAGCGTGTAACAGCTAAAAGGGTTTTTTTACGACGTCCAATTGACGTGCCAGCGTCAAATAAAATTATGCCAAAGTTTTCTCGCACGCCTTCGCACTGAAAAAGCGCTCGGCCTTCCTATGTATATGAAGAAACGTCCTTTTGGAGAGCTTTTGAATATAAAGCAGAAAGAAAGAAATAATTGCCTAAACTACAGCGATGCACATGCCTGAGTTATGATATTTTCACATATCTGCTAAGGTGTTGGTGATACTTCTGCTGCGCTCCTTCAGGTTATACTGTTTTACCGCCGATAAATAACGCCACAATTTTGTACCTGGTCACTTTTTCAACTACCTTTTCTTTTCTTCAGGCAGTGCCAACACAACAGAATGCTACCCGTAACTCGAGGTTTTTGAGATGTTTACAACGCTGTTTCCATTACAGTGCGACGAAATCCCGGAAGCAGCAGCTCCCAGGCCAAAGATTGCTGGGGGGGATTCTACAAAGGCCTTCTACATCATCGGAAGTGGTGTATTTCTACCCCCTCGTCTTCCCTTTCTCTCCCTGCGATACATATGTGGTGCAGGCTGGGAACCTCTTTCCCTCTCACAGTCACCTCACATCACCTGGACCATAATTGAAGCCCGGAGAAAGTACTTTTTCTTTGTTTCGTAATATATTACATTAGGACATGAGGTATACACGTCAGCTTTAGGCCAAACATTGGGCTTTATACAGTCAGCAGCCTGCAAAAAAGATGAGTTTCCTCCCTGTCCAGCAAGCTGCTGAAAATTCTATAAATGAAAAAAATAATTTTATCTTGACAGGTCCTTATTTTCTCTTCCACAAAAGAATATTTTCATTTGTGTGTTCCATAAGGGCAATCTGCTAATATTTGTATTTGTTATTTCAGTATAAGTATTTTGTGTTCGTATTTGTATTGTTGATATCAAATAAAAAGAAAACATCGTTCCTTCGACATGGTGTCATTCATGTAATTTTAATCTCACACTTGTGCATGCTAATGAATTCGAAAATGACAAAATACTTAAAATTTACATACCCAACTCAGCTCTCTGCTCATGTCCCAAGCTTGTATGAGTAGACTATCACTTCAAGATCCGGATAGGTTTAATGTATACAGATATTTGCTTTACAGCTTTGCTTGTAGCATGGCATTATAAATATAGGGAGTTTTTTTTAATTCGTGGTATGTGCATTGAGGCCTGATAGATCAGGTGGCAAAACACTGAGATTGTAAAGGTAAAACCTCATTGCATGATAACTGAGGTCATAAAGGTGTTCCAGAAGTGCACAAGTCACAAATGTGTTAGTGCAATTGCAGCCGTTGTAACACATTTATTGGTGGCAATGTTTTATACGGTCTAAAGTTCAGATGCACAAGTGTGCATTCATTACCAAGTGCTATGGTTTTGGTGAACGACCTTGAAAATGTTGAAAATGCTCAACCGCGACCTTGCGCTTCCGCGTAAAATAATATAACTCGTTAATAACTGGAGTGCGAGTTAAATGAGGCCACTTAAAAAAATTGCAAAAATTAAGAGAATTGTCTACTAATGCTCAGCATTCTTATGGCGCTTCTCTTGAGTGTGAGTGTTTTAGAGCCAAATTTCTTGAATTTTCTAAGTCCTGTCCGTCAAATTATCTCCATTCACACTATTATAACGATCACAGGTGTTACTGGCGCCAAATCTGCATTTTTTGTAAATGAAGGGCGTTACACGGCTCACCATTTTTCGTATTTTTTATATTTTTCTTGGTTTTTCGTTTTTCAAAGTTATGTTCAGCCAATTCTCTCGATCTACGCTATTATAAAAATTCCAAGTTTCCGCAAAATCTGCAATATTGTGGAAATGCAGGGTGTTATACTGTTTACCAGTTTGTCAATTTTTTATTTTTTTTTTTTTTTGGTTTCTTTGGTTCGACAAATGATCTTTACGTATTATAGCGATTAAAAGTGGAACTTCCGCGAAAACTGCATTTTTCTGGAAATGCAGGGGGTTACAAGTTACACGGCCGAGCGCCTATCCGGTCTGCGCGAGAAAACGCTAAGATATTCTTTGTGTGCTCGCGATCACCCATTCTTCAGGCGACGCGGCAATTCTGCAGGCGTCGCAACACAATATTATATAGAATGAGTAATTTATTATTGGTTCTTTACATTACCAGAGACGTAATTTACTACCGCCCCCTCTTATAAAAATAAAGGTGAAGGCTTGTAACAGCACCATCAGAAGAGCTACGACGAGCAGAAAAAATTCAGTACACCATTTCATGCTTGGTATACTTGCCACTCGTGACCAGACAGCTCTTATGTTCAGCACGACAGTGTGCCTTACGTGCTAGTTATTTGCATGCATTGTCATAGGAGGCACTTTCCGCGAATGGCCAAGAATACTTTTGGTTACAAGGCAGAAGAACTGTTATCAATTCCGTTTGCATCGATGGAATAAATCACCGCATGGCGCATCATACTGTTGAAATGGGCACACAGCATGACAAAAGGTTTCTGCTCGTAACAATGTACTTAAAGCCCTCCCAACCGTAGTATTATGCCTCTTTGGTGGAGTGATTCGAAAACGGTGGTCTAAAGAAAGTCACTCACAGCGGAATGTGTTATTTAAGACTCCTGCTTGACGCGCAACAGCATGCAGAATACTTATAAGCCCATGTTTGCACCCCCAGAAACCCGTGGGTCGTGGAGCAGTGGTTATGATACCCGCCTCTTCATGTGTTGTAGTAGACCCGGGTTCGAGTCTCCGTAGGGATGTGTGTATGTGCCTATGTGCACTTTGTGTGCCTCGCATGATGTAACATGTGTTAGAGCATTCGTCACGGGATGCTGACGTTGACCTGGCAATGCGAGCAAAAAAAAAACCGGATAAACTCAATTCTGGCCGATTGGCTGGTTTTTTCTTTCTTTTTTTTTGGTAGAAAGCAACAAGGCCGCTTATTTGAGGGGCCGTATGATTTGGGGGCCGCTTCGTAAGCGGGAATAGATTAGCATAACGGTCCGCGTAAAAAAACTACGGCCAGTGGCCTGCCGAACACACGGCCCGATGTTTAGGTGGCCCGCTCGTTAGGCGGCCCTCAATACGGTCGCTTAAACGCCGGGCCGCGTGTTCGGTGGGCCGCATGTTTGGCGGGCCGCATGCGTGCGAGGCCGCCTGAACCGCCGCTTTATAAGCGGCTTTAAAATGACGCAGCGGCACGCCTGCATGCGGGTCGTATAACCAGGAATTGACTAAGAGTGTACACACGGGTACATAAAAGCGAAAACAGTGCCAGTTGAGAATAATCATTCATGAAAGAGAAATTGATATTTTCACTGTCCAAGAAATAAAGGGAATACTGAACCACTAATATGTCAAGAGCCGCCCACAACCATTTTATGTTTTGTGTCAGTGAGGCAGTAGGCTTAGGCGGCTTGCCAGATGGTCAATATATTTAGATTGGGTTAAATTACAGGGATTGTTTTTCTGTGAAACGGGCAAGCTGTAAGGTTTTTTGTAATTATTGTCTAGAATTCCATGGACTCAGCTTCAACTTCCCAAACGTGTTTACAGAAAGTAGTTCTTTTAAAAGTTTTTCTGATTATTAGCAACAGAGAGACGTATCGTTTTAATGGGCGGCTTAATGTATGTTTGTAACTCAAGATGTTCAAATGGGCTGCAGCCGGAAAGTGACAGAAGTGCATAAATGCTTCGCAAACAGTTTAGACGCGTGGATTTGTTCATGTAGCCTGTGATTCTGGAGATGAGCTTGCGTTAATGTTTGCGAATTTCAATGCCCCGAGCAATGCGCGAATGGACATATCTTTCACGGGGTTTCGTGTCGTAATGTTGAAATTACTGTGCTGATGTTTCTTTAGCTGGCCCTATTTTATTTTTCAAAAAGAAGACGAACGTAAGTTACAATACGTTTACATGAGAATTGTTGATATTTACCTCAAAATATTTCGAAAACGAGACTTTCACGGAATTTGCACAAGAATACTTTCGCAAACATACACAAGCAGAAGGTTATGAACTGCGGGACATGTGAAAGTTTTCGAAGCATCAGCGCACGCTTAGCGCCACTGAATCAGGAACCGCCATTAAAAGAAAAAGGTGAAGACTGCTAATAGCCTTAAGTATATTTTTAAGGCGGTCCTTAAGCCCCTATGGAGGTGATTTGCACACCTTTATAACAAATGTACTTGAATTACCTTGCTTAACAGCAATTTCGGAAGACGCCGCCATTTGCCGACCCTGCCACCTAAGTCGTGCTCCGCCTCCTACTCCGCTAACGCTCTTACAATCCTCCTCCGGTCGTCTCATGATGAGCTGCATTGAATTTTGTGCACTGCAATTTATTTATTTAGTTCTCACTTCTGTTGCCCATTTCTTAGGACAGCCGCCATATTTTGCTACGTTCTGAGTTTCTTTCTCAGACTCCAGCAGCAGGAGCTGTAGGCAAGGTTATTTTAGGATTTCTATCTTGTAGCTTTTGGAAGTTGTTTTTTGACTGGAATATAACAAAGGTTTTCTTCCCCTGAG
This sequence comes from Haemaphysalis longicornis, assembly GCF_048455015.1. Lineage (NCBI taxonomy): Eukaryota > Metazoa > Arthropoda > Arachnida > Ixodida > Ixodidae > Haemaphysalis > Haemaphysalis longicornis. The sequence goes on from NW_027526233.1 coordinate 46,591,151, forward strand.
TAGTTTTGCCAGTGTAACCCATTCAAGTTTACTTCGTAACTTGGCTCTGTCCTGCCTCAGCGCTCCAGGCACTCTTATTTTGCGAGGGCGGCATAGTCCAGTGTTAGACCTACAACAGGACGAAGAAAGTATTTGTTTAGTATAGGCAACCCTATCAATACCATTTTATTTTTCATACAAATGAGAAGGGATACCGAAGGACACCGCAAAAATGTCAGGGATTCGTTTGAAAATTGCAACGGACAACACAATATTACACAAATTAACTGTTCCGATAAATTTTTCATAATGCGACAGTTTACCCGATTGCACTATTTATTTTGTTTGTCAAAAACGCGTCGTCCACGTTGCATAAGTATAGCCGGCGTATAGTTCAGAAAATATTAAAAAATTAGAAAAAAATGCAACCAACATGACAAAGGGTAAAATACAGGTGAATAAATGCTCAACGTTACACCTTGGTGTTCCAGAAAACCCCTACACACAAATTAACTAAATTACTAGAAAGGGATTTAGTTTAATTTGATCTGCTCAAATACTTTGTCCGAAACGGAAAGCTCGAACGGAGCCACTCAACCAAATCAGCTCAATGACAGTGGCTGAATAAAGGAGAGTCTCCTAATTTGGTTGCAACATTTCAATCTGATGCCTGCATTGCGGACATGTATAGTCATTTGTACAAGAGAAACTCAAGGAAGGTAATTTCACAAGCACCAATTAGTTTAGCTGGAAACCATGTGCCCGCTAATAGCGTGCGTGTAGGAAAAGCAACATCGATTTGAAAAATGGCCGTAAAAAAAAAAAAAAAAAATGCACGGAGAAAAAATGGTCGCAGTGATAGGACACTTGAGGTCTCTTTTTTTCAAAATTAGCTCGACCCCAGCAACGCGAATTTGGGAGACAAGAGAAAGTTTGCTACGGGAACTAAAGCAACGCTTTCAAAGCAATTATGTGATATATTTTACACGTCAGCAAGGGAAGTTAATGGCAGCAAGTTATAAAAAAGTATGCCGTGAGATTGAGCAATTTTAGGGTTATAAGTTTGAGTTTGGTCCATATTGAATTGAAACATTCAAGCAGATGCCGTAGTCGTAAGTAAACTTTATTTAAATTGACTTTCAAGCGTGGTGCAATTCGGTTTTAGTGGAGAAGGCATTAAAATGAGCAACAGAGCTTTAAGAACAACACAACTATACATACAGAGGAAGTGAGTCCTGTTGGCACCATTTAAAGCTGTTTTCGAATTCTTCTGTAGGATAATTTTTCGGGCGCGCCTAAAGCCGCTCATGAAGTAAGAAAGCTGTTTATTGCCTTTCCGAACAATTCCAGAAAGTTTCACGAGAAGGCTGCTCATATTTTCTTCTTTACATTAATGAAGTAGTTCCTACTCTCAAGGGTTGGAGAAGGGGAGTTTTGCCAGGGCTTGTAAGCGGGGGCTTTTTTGTTCAGCACTGGAATGGTAAATAGTTGAGAAACAAATATAACCACATTTACATCGTACAGAAGAGTGAGACACAACAAAATCATTGTTTCACATCTATAAGTTACATTTCGTCCACGTCCTCTACCGTTCACTTCGTCGCTGACATTTGATGACATGTTTGTTCGATCTCCTCATTGCATTCTCAATTTATAATTGGCTAGCTGCTAAAAGCAAACAAAAATCTTCCGAAAACGCCACCGAAACCATCTGAGCAGTGAAGCCAAAAACAAACTCTCATTGGGCGAGTGTTTTTGGCTCATTTTCATCCGTGATACAGCAGGATCTGGCTTGTTTTCGTTACGAAATGAGATCCGGGTGCACGTTTTCAGGGGGTTATCTCAACTGTTTGAGTGCCACCCGTTTTTTAAGGATATTCGACGACTTTTTATTGTCACCAAAGTTTCATCCTAAATCAACCGCAGCGATGAAACATGGTGCCAGACACAGTATCGGGGTATTTGCTGCACTGGTTTACACTGATACTTTCGCATGCACACCATTATAACGAGCTCTTGAATGGCGCAAAATGTTTTGTCATAGAAGCCTTAAGTAAGGTGGCCACAACATAAAAAAACAATGCGCCAGGTTAAGAGTAAAAATCACCCAGCATTCATAAGCTTAAATTATGCGGATTACAATTTCATAGATAAAGGTAGTTAGAACTACAATGAATATATAAACAGTACATCTTACGTCTTTGAAGTGGTACTTTGTCTGTTTTATTTTTTCAATACTCTGGGCCAAAGATAGTCCGAAAAGGTAGGCCATTGCAGGAAGATACATAATAATGATGCACTTGAACAAATGCTCTGAAAAGTGCCTGCGAAATAAACTTAGAAAACAGTAAATGTATGTACACACGGGCTTTCACGAATGAACTGCGCCACTAGCGGTGATAGCATTGTCAAGATATTCGAAAAGAAACACTTGAAATGAATAAATATTGGAGCTACAGCCTTTTTTTACCCGGCATTCTTTTTTAACTGCTAAAAACATACGATGACGTGATTATTTTCAGTTAATAATGTGTATAGTTTTATTCAGTGAGACAAGTCGCGACACACATCATCAGTTGAAAATTTCTGCACAAGGAAATTCCATATAGCTTTGTATTCCTGTTGAGATACCCAAACGAAAAGCCAGGATTGTGAAGGTTTCTTTTCAGTAGTGGCACAAGCCCATTTCATGGTGTTCAAACAAAACCCTGTTTGAAAAACTTCATATGATACCAATGCTTTGGCTTCATTTCTTCCAACACTGGTGTTAATGCCGCATAGCTCTGAGATATGTAAAATTTGTGTATTATGGCTCCGCGATATGCAACAGGGCGTTGTCACATAGCCAATAACAATGCAGGTTTCTTCCGGTAAACAAGTTTTATTGGAGCGAACTTCCGCTCGGCTACAAACAAAAACTCAATATAAGAGGCGAAGAAGCAGTCAAAAAAGAGACACGCAGAACAGAGTGTCGGCGAATAGAATGGCGTTCCGTTTACCTTGCGAACGTTTATCGTTCTGTGTTACACTTTCAGGGACCATCCGATTAGATGGAAAACCCCGGCGATAAAAGAATAAAATTCCAATAAATTGAAATCGAGCGAAACACTCTCCATAGCAAATCAGATAGCATGCTCTGTACACAAAAGACCCGCGCTTTGCGTAGAACACAGGCTCTTTCCACAAAACAAGTGAAGAAAGGAAATAGTATGATATGACATTATCGTGGCCTTCAAGTGGCATCGACCCGATTCTAAAAAAAGCCAATTCAAAAACTAAAATTCTCTCATCTTGCATGGTGAAGGTTAAGGCGCACGCGTGGACGACTCAGGGCCGCATACGCAGTCGTGATGTGCCGCAGGTACTGCGGGGACAACTTTGCTTATAAAAAAAGTTGGCCAACGCATTCATGAGTTCGGTAGTGTCCGAAACACCATCTTAAAAGCTTTTAACTAAAGCCGCGTGGTCAGCTTTGTGAATGAACCCACACAAGATCAACTGGGTGAAAAAAGGTAATTCAGCATTGAAGGTTGTAGCGTCGCATATTCAGGCGCTTCTGGCCTGTTGTACCAGCTTTACCAAGCTTGAGGGCCTCCTTCACACGCTGTAGGTACCCATGGCAGTCTAGATTGATGTCGTATTGTTTTACATGCGGCAGCCAGGTATTGAATATTTTTGTTGGCTGTCTTCCGTAGACAAGCTCGAATGGTGTTGTGCACAAACCACGACTCTAACTTCGACGATCCTGCGTTAAATATGACGAACGGGTTGCCTCGATTACATCCTCTAAACTGACAAAGTGGGAGCTACCAGAACAGCGCAAAGTGAGCAAGACAGGATAACAAATAGACAAAACACCCCGGGAATTCGATAAACACCTTGCTACACAAAATGTAGGCTGGCCAGTTCGCAGATATCAGAGCAATCAACAGCGCGGAAAGGTAGGACTACAGGATAGCGCCCCGCCTTATTTATTTACGCTTTCTATTTCTGTGCTGTCTTTCCTTCCTGTCTCTCCGCACATCCTGACATGGCGCAAAACGTTTACTCGAAACGACGTGGACCAGGGCGAGCTACGGGGTCCCGATGAGGGAACAGTCCGCGGAGAACAAGTGAAAAACCAGCTAAAACCGTACAGGACATAAAATAGTATATATTGACGCTAATCAGCTCAGATAGGCACAAATCCCCCCAAAAGAACTTCCACGCACTATCAGTCATTGCTTAAAATGTTTTAATTCTCGTAGTTCGTGCCTAAACTTTACATATGACTTATACGGAATCAAGTAAGAAATAGGCAGTTTGCCTCTAGCTCCCGTCTCTATTCACAACAAGAGATCATCATCATCATCACCATCATCATCAAATTCATAAAGACCCAATCTAGGTCAACTGCAGGATAATTGTGTCTTCCAGTGACCTCGACCCGCGTCTGCCCTGCGCTGCCCGAGTGCGTTGTTTGCCTTCGAATGTTCTGATTACGTGTCTCCATTGAGTCATTGACCACCCCTTCCGCTGGTCTCATCTCTTGCTGGCGATTCTGTCGTCGCACTTACACGGCCAGCATAATTTCACTTTTTTCCTCATTTGAACTCTAATATCTTGCACTGGCGCGTGGGCCATAATCAAGGTTTCTTGTTACCGGTCCCTAAGCGTTAGTCATATCATTGTTGTTTTCATGGCGCTTAAAGTGCATTCAAGTTGGCTAATACGCCAAGAGTCCGCATCATATGTCATTAACAGCAGGATGCACTGATAGAATCTATTTATTTTTTACTTATAGTGGTAGCTCACTTTTATTTAGTTGCAAGTGCTTGCCGAGTGCACCCGAAGCCATTCCTGTTCTGCGCCGGAATTCTTTCTCGTGGTTGTGATCAGCACTAATCATCTGGCCAAGGATGTTAGAGGTTATTAAAGACGATAGTCTTTCTTCGGCTAGTCAAACCCAGAAATTTTGGTGTCTCTGTATATCTGTCTGTCTGCCTGTGACTCCATTCAGCCTACCGGGAAAAGTACAATGAAGTCTGCGCAATAGTCTTGTATACTTACAGCTAGATGTAAAAGTCTAATTCCGCTTTTATGTTCATACTTGTCAACATTGTTGATCAAGAACAAGCCATGCACAAATATTTGGCAGAAAATTTATACATAAGTGATATTTACAGTGTTCATTTCCGAAATAAAATACTACATCCACTGGAGAAAAAAGATACACTCCGTCGCCTGCTCTGGCCCCCGCATCTATAGCTTCTGGCGGCATTTTACCAAATCAAGCGACAACAGTTACGAAAGGTTCAAGTAGATATGTTTCACGTTCTGCTTGGAACGCACATGGAGTAAGGCAACGTGGTTCTGCAAACCTTGAAATAGGGCGCTTCAATTCACGGTCGTCTCCGCCGTACGGAAGCGCTGGCATCAAGACACCCGACCTGGAGCAGCGGAACACGGTAAATGGAAACTGAATTGAGCAAATCCTTAGCGCGTTTGCCTTGGGAGGAGCGCCACAGAAGAGGCACAGCATGAGAGGTCAGCGGGAAAGCAAAGGAAGGCATTTAGCAGGCAAATGCCGACAAAGACTATCGACTTTTGTCGAAATTTGCAGCGAAAGTAGCAGATACACGGCCAAATTTTCGTTCGAGTGTTTTGTTACCAATGCTGAAAAGAACACGTTTAGCATAGTTATGTGTCATAACTTAATATATATTTGCATTTATCCTTACCCCACGGCGAATAACTCTGATCGCAGATCTTCAATTATTCTTTTAAATTGTTCTGCGGCTTCACTGAGCAAGACTATGCCGTCTGGAAATTGTAAGCGGGTCAAATATTTCCTGTTTATCTGTCAACCTAAGTTTTTCCAGTAGGGTTTTTTAATGCACTATCTAGAGCTGCTGTGAACAATTTTGGCAGTGTTGGTATCTCCTTGTCGCGCTCGCTTTGGTATCGGTAATTTTCGTAGTCTCTTGTGAAGTATTATCTTGGAGTGCATTCATTATATAAGTCGTTTAGGAGTTGTAGGTACGTCTCCCATATTTCTTGGCCATTTAAAGCGTCCGTCAATGGGGCGGTGTTTATTAATCAAGCGCATTTTGTAGCCTGTAAATGCACTATACAGCGGTTTATTATAGTGTGCGCCTTTGTCTATTACTTTGTTGATGACATGGATGTGATTCATTATAGAGTATCTTTTTCTGAACCTCGTATGTTGATTGTGTTCCTGTAAATCGAGGCTGTCGTTTTGAAGGTGAACCATTAACTTTCTGAACTGATTGTTTACAATCGACAGCAGGCTGATTGGTCTGTAATTCGTGAAATATTTGTCATCCTTCTTCTTGTGAATTAAAACTAGTTGGCTTTTTTTCCACGCTGTCGGTACCTTTAAAGTACATAAACATTCTCCATAAATGTTCTTACGCATAGAATTACGTTTCTTTCTTTGCGGAGGTATTTTGTCAGACTCTTTTCTACATGATGCTTCTCCAACAGCGCTGAAAAGTCTGTTATTGCTGTTGTGTTGCTATCAAGGGCGCCGAAGCTCTTCTCGTTGTCGCCGTCTAAAAGTGCGAATACTTTCTGAAGGGATATTTTAAAGTCCTATGTCCTGTCTATGGCTGACTCCATGCTGGGTGTATTATTGTTTAGAAGCGTCTTTTTTTCTTAATGAAATTCACCCTTACGTTGCACCTACCCAGCGAATGATCACTGCACCGATTCTTAACTAGATAGAAAATGAGTCGCTGCCGTCCAACCGCGACGTGCTTCTATGATGGAACTATTATGTGATTCTAGCGCAGAAGTTTGACTTACTTCAATGAATAATGTCCGCTACCACTGGCAGAATCGCGGTAGTGATAAAGGCTTCTGTATACGACAAGCATGCACAGCAACAGATAGACTAAAAGAACGCAAAGGAAAATTAAAAATTATGAACAGGTCCCTGTATGGGCTATTATAGGAGTTGTATGTTTGACGATATCATACCCTTCGCAACTGTAAACTCAGCAGCAGATAAGTCAGGGACGCAAAACGTACCGACAAAAATCGGTGAGATAGTTGAAAGAGCTGTGATGGTCATGCATTCTCACCGGATACGAGAAGGCGTGGCTGCCCGATAGTTTTATATATTTTCTCCGGACCAAATGCCACTAAGCATGTGCGATTCCTCAACATTGCCGACACGGAAGCTTATTTTTTTCATTTTAGAACGTGCTTCATAACGCCTGCACTCTATTTCGTTCGCATGTAACCCGATACAGCCACTATAAATTGGAGAGGAATGGGGCTTCCCATTCCGCAGCACTGCTGCTATCCTGTTCTCCTATTTTTCCATTTAAAGCGGAAAGAGGGGCTCATCGGTTACTAACAAGTCATACTTGTAGTGAACATGACACAGGACGAAGGAAAGAGAAGACAAAGTACATAATATAATTGTTGGGTTTTAACGCGCCGACACAATGCAGGCGATGAGGCGCACCGTAGTCGAGGGCTCCAGATTATTTTTACAACCTAGAGATTCTTACCGTGCGCCGAAATCTCATACACACGGGCGCTTTTGATTTTTGCCTCCATCAGAAAAGTGGTCGCCGCGGCTGGGAATAGAATTAGAGTCCCCGTGCTCAGCAGTACAGCGCCTTAGCCATTGAACCGCTGCGGCAGGTAAATTATGGCAATTACTTTATGGCAAGATCACCAACAGTAACATCTGCTAACATACTTGTGTGGCATTGTGACGTTAATCCGGGGGCAAAATCTTGTTCAGCGCCCGCTTAACTTGGCGGTTTAAAATGAGTAGAAGAATACGGGGCACGGAAACGTGCCTCGTCGATAAATTTGGGTGTGAATCTGGAGCACATGACCGTTCAGACCATCAAGTAAGGTATTGTGATTATTTTGTTGTCTGTGTGAATAAGTCACCTCTGTCAGCACGGATTTGAAGCACCAACAGCAGGTATTCTTGGATTGATAATTCCATTTACAGTGAAATATACCAGACACATTGAATATTTATGGAGCCACACATACCATAAAACAGGGGCAAATAGATAAAAAATTGAAACTTTAACAGATAACTTGCAACATATTGCGGGTGAGCTGTCACGTTTGCTGCTGACAAGAAAAAAGACCTGAATTTAAAACCCAGAATTATTGAGCTGCCAAAAACACTTTTGTTTTTCTGCTCGGGCAAGTGTAAGACATAATATAATAATAGCTACAGGCATATCCTGATACCCACAGACAAGACGATAAAAGAAGGCGCTGTCATAATACGCTACCGACAGTTGTGGCAAAAAATACCACACAGGCACTTATACACAGTTTGGCTATGCCAGCCATTTCATCAATATGCTTTGTGTATACAATGATATGACTCGTTGCAACAAATAGTTTTCCACGGAGCTTCCGTCATGTCGTTTTACGTGGGGAGGACTGCAGGGTCGCGGCTTTTATTTGTAGCTCGTACGGGGTCACGGCGTCACGCACACAAACGGAAGCTCCGAAAAGAAAGCCGCTTGCCCTGGTCGAGATCGAACATGGGCTCCTCCCGTTACGAAGCTAATGTCTATTTTGTTGCACCGCAAAAGCTTTTGAAATAGCCAAATGAGCGAATTGCACCTGCTCTTGCCTTAAAATGGTACTGAGGGTTCAGACATCGTACAATAATTCAGACAGTTCATCCATCCAAGAAAGCTAAGTGCTACAACATTCCGCAGTAAAACATAAAGAGCCTTGCAGAGTTTTTTAAAGCCTCATCAGTGCTGCCAATCTTCCGGTTTTTCTTATTAGAGTATGTCGAGTAACTGTTTTGACTGCTAATATGTAGTTGCTTCTTCAGATCTGTCACAGAGACCTTGCAACATCATATTAAGGTGGAGTACGCGGATCATTTAAATTCTGCTCAATGAAGCAGTTATTCTTACAGGATCATTGCAAAATTCCCATTGACAAAAATTGAAGCAAGATGTGGAGTACTGAATCTTTCGAATAAATAAAGCTGTACGTCATCTTCATGGTCACAGTAAAATGCATAGCTTCTTAGTTCCAGTTTCCTGACAAGAAAAACAGTATTCCTCAGCTGGCACCACAACTTCCTTTTTCGTTTTAAAGCAAAGCTTTTTACCGGTGTTGTACACGTTCCTCCAAAACAGGAACGAAATCTCGTTCCTCGTTCCTTCCCAATTTTGAAACGAGTTGCGTTGCAAGTTCCTTTATTGAGGAATGAACGCGTTCCAGTTCCACTTCGAACATTGGAACGTGTCGTTACAGTTACGTTACATTTTATTTTTTATCTGAAAATATGGAGTCGGATTCCTCAGGCAAAATTAAGTGGGAAATTTAAAGCTCACATCGAGGTGCGCATTTTATGGGAATACGAACACAACAAAACGCTCCTGGACGTTTCTTTTCGGGGAGCACTGGACAAAGTCTTGACATGTCTAACTGCGATTTCGGTGCTCGTCTATTATAGGTGCAACACATGTGACACTTCTTACTTCGGTCTTACAAATGAGCAGTAAGGTTAATGCGCTTCAGATATGCAAATAAAAAGTTACTCACATGCCGGAACGTAATTACATGTCTTGCATAATAAACCGCATCGAAAGGAACTATACAGAGGCTCTTAATAAATGCGGATTTACATCTGGAACAATATAACAGTTTATTTAAAATACCATACAGGTTCTTTTCAGGGAATTTATAAAACGGGTTACTAAGGTGAAGCTTTGCGGATCATACAGCACAAATTGGCGAGTAACAAAACACAGCAGAACAAGAATTCGCTACGAGGTTCGCAATCCAAGTTTAGGTCGGGAGAAGATAACAAGAAAAAAAATACAAGCCTACAGCGTAGTCACGGACGAAATCTACGCACAAGAATTACAAAGTATGCCGAATACAATCAGGGTAGTTGATAAAGGACAGAACCAAAGAGTGCCAAGTATGTGGACGCGACGCACCAATGAGCTGTGGTAGTTATAAATGCGCATGAGGGAAAAGCACAGCAAATAACACGGAGCACAATAACGCACGTAAACAGATTTGCACTATAATAAAAATAGTCGGTCAAAAAGTGCGACACTATAAAGTAAAAGAAATAACATTAAATAAATAAAAAGTAAAGAGAAAACAAAGAAACTCACTCCGTGGTAAAAATGACAGCTTCGTTGGCTCTTCAAGCAGAAAAAAGATAATTACTTAACAAAGTTATTGGATGTGGCACAAGGCCAAAAAATATGGAATGAATGAAAAAAAAAAATTGAGAACAATTAGTGGGAAAAAATGCTCGAATGTATAGTTGAAACTAAATAGAGTCACTTGTTTGAACTCAGCAAAAGTTGCATCTCGATGTTGGAGTCAGACAGACGAATCCGTTTTTTCGTAAACACTTCGTTAGCAATGTAAAAGATCCGTTCAACGCAAGCGCTTGAAGGTACTGACGTGTTGTACTTGCAAGAACGTTGGTTCAGTCCTTCGAAGTTCTTCGTCTGCGAAAGCTGGTAGTCAACTGGTAACAGCAGGTACCGCGACAGCTCATGCTGTGCCTCGGATGTAAGAGTTTGCTTCTCAAAGAAAAAAGCATCGGGCTAGGACAAGGTGGCAAAATCTGCGTCGGATGGCACGGTCACTGCAGCCAGCTCTGTCTTTATGTCGTTCGTCGACTTGCCTCGCATACAAGTGTCTGGGATTTCTGATAGTTTAAACCTTGTGATGACCCAACTGGCGACCACGATTTTGCGCTTTGCTTTTAGGGTTCAATCAGCAATCCCGAACAATTCCCGGTGGCCCGGTGAGCCTGCAATCCCGCTGACCCTTCGAATGACCTCACAGAGAGAGCACTTCCCTGGACAATAACACACCCGCGCCCGGCGTGCACTATTGCGGTAATTACCCCTGGCAATATGCGGTGGTTTCACAAGGTACCTGCAGTGCCGCTCGGACTTAGGAACCTTTCCCCGGCAGGGAACAATTATATCGACCAGACGCACATCCTAGAATCTCCAGACAAACGATGAAAGGTGAAAAGAATTCTCGCGGCTGCGCTGTTGAGCCGTCGAATGCCGTGAAAGTTCAACCGGCATGACAGGAAGCACAAGCTGTGACCCGCTGCGTTGTTATTCTTCTGCCTTTCACTTTTGATATACCACATTCCGCTGAAGGGCGGGCAAATAGGCCAGCTTATAGAAAGAGAAACACAGTAGCGACATGTGGATTTTTGTATTCGAACCCTGGCATCAAAAACAGACAATTCCTAGCGATGTAACGCTTGCAGAAGGAACGCCGTTCCTGCCATTACATCAAAAACCTACCGAGTTACCGTTACAGTTCCACGGACCCATATTGGAACGGTGGCGTTCTTCCGTTCCTCCAGAAAGGAACTAGTTCCAGGAACGGCGTACCTTGGAACGCCGTTTCGTACAACCCTGCTTTCAACCTCTACCAGCCAACGGGTCCTTCACGGAGCACGGAGAATTCACTCACGGAGCACACAGTAGAGGGCGCGGCGACGGCGAGTAGTCGCCGCCGCCGACGGGTGCGTCGGTGGGCGCGTCGGCGGCTTTGTCATCTGCTTTAGTGACAGTTGTTTTGGGTCAGTTTTCGCGCAGCTTTGCGTCTATTGCGCGGTTCCTTCACACGGCTTGATTAACCTGTTCTACAACACTTTCTGGGTAATGTGCACCCGACAACATTAAGCGGTCGTATGGCAAATATACGTTAGGCATTCGCTTGCAGCGCGGGAAAACAAAACGTACACACCACATACAGACATCCGGCTGATATTGAAACGCTATCTTTTGCGCACTGCTTGCCAGAAATGGGACTCCATTTTCAAATTGGTAAGTACCAATTCTCTTGTGTTTAGGTGGTATTGCAAAAGCGAAAGGAGCAACTGGTTCTGATCATCACCAGCCTATGCACGCCAACTGCAGGGCAAAGGCCTCTCTGATTATTCTCCAATTACCCAGGTCCTGTGCCAACGGTGACCAATTTTTCCCTGAAAAATTCTTGATCTCTTCTGCCCATCTAACTTACTGCCGCCCTCGCAACGCTTGCCTTCTCTAGGGATCCACTCTGTTATCCTTAATGACCAACGGTTATGTTGTCGTCGCATTACATGCCCTGCCCACGTCCATTTCTTCTTAATTTCTACTAATATTTCTTTAACAAGCGTTTGTTCTCTTTCTCTAACAAGCGTTCGTTCTCTTGATCTTCTTCTTCTTCTCCTTGATCTTCTTGCGACTGTGTTCTCCGCCACTTTCTGACGGAGAACACAGTCGCCCAGATAGCCGAATTGGTAAGGCATTCGAGATCTAATCGAAAGGCGTGGGTTCGGTCCCCACTCTGGGCGCGTGTTTTTCTTTCTTTCTTTCTCACCTAATTATTAAAAAAATAATGTAACGTCACTAACGGTAAAAAAATAGTAATATAATAATCTAACCATTCCCCTATGCCTTCTTGGGCGTTGTAGACTGCCGGCATTTCTTTCTGTATTTCCTAACGAGCCCCTGATTTTCCAAACCCTAAATATATATATATATATATATATATATATATATATATATATATATATATATATATATATATATTGTAGTGAAGAATATTAGCTATGCTCCGCAAAAGCATCGGAGGCGTCATTACCCACAATGGGTCATGTTGACCAGTACGAGCAGCGTCATCATCAGCAAACAGACTGTCGGAAATCCTCATCGCCATCGCCTAGAACGACGGGGTTCACTCGGACTGCTTCGCTCGGCTCGTCTCTGCTTCCCTGGTCCGCGATTCCTGACCTCTCGCCTTCAGAAAGATCTTCGGCAATAAATCACCTTTCATTACATATATATATTTATATATATCCGGTCGAACAAAAGAAGTTTCCAATGGTCCAGAAAAAATATCAAAAAGTAGAGTCCGACGCAAGACTTGCGTCGGACTCTACTTTTTGATATTTATATATAAACATATATATATATATATATATATATATATATATATATATATATATATATATATATATATATATATATATATATATATATATATATATATATATATATATGTGTGTGTGTGTGTGTGTGTGTGTGTGTGTGTGTGTGTGTGTGTGTGTATTGTCATGGGACAGAAGACGACGAGGATGACGAAGAAGTGGCTGGCTCGCAGCGCGCGCTGTTATGGCCGCATTCCGAATTCTGTAAATAGATTGTTGCTCATCCTTCAACCATCGTTCGAGTCATTGGCGCTGCCGCCACGTTACATTTGGGGGAGAGTGCGGGTCGTCATCCCCGTCGTGGGTGCAGCTTCCCACCTCATCGGCATCGCTGTAATCATCGAGGGTGCGGGAACCGCGTCGGGCAGCCGCAGCCCGAACGCTACAAGAACTCGACGACGTCCCCCCGCCCCGTGTCCCCAGCCCATGACGAGCCGATCCGACGACGACGTTTGACTTGACGACGACGACGACGTGTCCCCAGGCCTGTGGTTTGACGTGGTAGCAAGCCCTCACCGGTTCGTCATTCCTTTGTGGGAGCGTCGCTGCTGTGCGCCGGAGCTCACCAAACCCATCCCTTGCATGCTAGGTGGCAAGAGCTTCACTGTATATTCTCATCACATCGTTCACTTTCACCGAGCTCATCATGCTACTGTGGCCTCGACGGGGACGGTCGCCTTCAAGGAAAGTGGCATTTTACGCCATCGAAAAAGATGAAGACAGCAGCCGCATGTGGCGTCATGAACAAGCATCTGCGATGACGACGCTTTGTGGGGCATGCTGCCTGGCATGCGTGGATGTCACACACATTGCTCATCTGCGTCCCTATCGTCACCGCGCTGCAGCTTCCGCATTCCGAATTCCGTAAATAGATTGTTGCCCATCCTTCAACCATCGTTCGAGTCAGGATGTGCCGCTACGGTGCAACACACACACACATATATATATATATATATATATATATATATATATATATATATATATATATATATATATATATATCAGAATAGGAAATGAGGGGCTCGTAGAAAATAAGACAGAAATAAGAGTTGGCAACCAAGAAAACCTCAGGAAGCAAAGGGGAGGATGTGGTTGGTCATTCAAACAGATAAAGAATTTCGAAAGAAAGAAAGAAAGAAAGAAAGAAAGTGGACAAAAAATGCACGCCAGGTGCCTCCAGAATACCGGTATGATGCGATAACCACTACGCTACCGGTGGGATGTTCTCCCACCACTTTCTTGGGTATTGATGTTAAAGTATTTTTTTGTTTCTGCACTTGGGGGTGGTAGCCAGCGCCACTCGGACTACTCGGGGTGAAGGGGACCTTCTTTTTAATCTCCGGGCCGTGACTCGAGTGTATACGACATATCGAGAGTGCTCGACCAGCGTTGACCCCGCTCAAGCTTCCTATGGCGTCAAGACTGACAGGACAGAGGCCCTCGCTATGCATGTAGCGAATCAGAATAGGAAATGAGGGGCTCGTTGAAAATAACTCAGAAATAAGAGTTGGCAGTCAAGAAAACATCGGAAAGCAAAGGGCAGGATGTGGTAGGTCACTGAAACAGATAAAGAATTTGGAAAGAAAGAAAGAAAGTGGAGAAAAAATGCCCGACAGTTGGGATCCGAACCCACGACCTCCAGAAGACCGGTCTGGTGCGATAAACGCTACCACCGGAGCGATTTTTCCCTCCACTTTCTGGGGTATTTATGTTTAGGCATTTTTGTTTGCTGTGCTTGGGGGTGGCAGCCAGCGCCACTCGGACTACTCGGAGTGAAGGGGACCGCCTTTTTAACCCCCGGACCATGACTCGAGTGCCTACGACATGTCGAGAGTGGTCGACCAGCGTTGAACCCTCTTAAGCTCCCTATGGCACCAAGACTGCCAGAACAGAGGCCCTCGCTATGCATGTAGCAAATCAGAATAGGAAATGAGGGGCTCGTTGAAAATAACACAGAAATAAGTGTTTGCAGTCAAGAAAACCTCGGAAAGCAAAGGGGAGGATGTGGTAGGTCATTGAAACAGATAAAGAATGTGGAAAGAAAGAAAGAAAGTGGAGTAAAAATGCCCGCCAGGTGGGATTCGAGCGCACGACCTCCAGAATACCGGTCTGGTGCGATAACCACTACGCTACCAGCGGGGCGGTTTTCCCCTCCACTTTCTTGGGTATTTATGTTAAGGTATTTTTGTTTCCTGAGCTTGGGATTGGTAGGCAGCACCACTCGGACTACTCGATGTGAAGGGGACCTTCTTTTTTAACCCCTGCGACGTGAATCGAGTGTCTACAACATGTCGAGAGTGGTTGAGCATCGTTGAACCCTCTTAAGCTCCCTATGGCACCAAGACTGCGAGAACAGAGGCCCTAGCTATGCATTGTCGGAATCGTGGAGAACCGCGACCTGCGATCCCAAGCCAGGGCGCGCTTCGGGAGAGACGCTTTTGCGCTGAAACCGGTGCGGCCCTTTGCTGGTTCGTCGGCGTCCCCCGAGAGATGGCACCACCTATGTGTGCGGGGATAGGCGCGCGGGCGCGGGCGGCGCGAACGTGCGCGCAGGGGAGTCGGGGGGAGTCTCGTCGGAGACCCGGTTGGGCGAGATCGGCGGAACGCGGTGGTGATGGATACATGCATCTCAGGTGGGAGCTTTGTTTGTCGCGCGCCGTGAGTGCCCACCTCCCGTTCGCGGTCACGACCCGGACGGCGTGATTCGTGAACGCCGTCGAGCCTTGTGCTCGCATGCGTTGGGATTCCCCAAATAAACGGCTGTGCTTCGGCACTACTGTCTACTGTGTTCTCGTATCGGCGAACCTCGCTGGGCTGCCGTAGCCATGGGAGCCCGCGTGGTTGACACGCCGGGAGCTAGCGTGGGGGCCTACTCCAGAGAGCTGGCAAGGCCCCCGAGGAACCCCTCATATACCCCACATGGCGCCCAAACGTGGGTCTCGTATTCAGACGA
This sequence comes from Haemaphysalis longicornis, assembly GCF_048455015.1. NCBI lineage: Eukaryota > Metazoa > Arthropoda > Arachnida > Ixodida > Ixodidae > Haemaphysalis > Haemaphysalis longicornis. Next base: position 46,607,065 of record NW_027526233.1, read on the forward strand.
ATTCGAGGTTGCTAGCTCCCCGAGAAATGCGTTGCTGCAGTCGTAGCCCGCTATCCTTTGTCCGGAAGACTTCGGAAGAAACGCCTCGCGCCAGTCGGTTGCAGGCAGACAGTTATGATGCCCGATACAGCCGTGACGGCAAATGTGTAAACCTTCCTACACGCACCAGGCGGTGAGTCAGGAGGATACCTCCGAGCACCGCAGTCGCGGCCCGCTTGCGAGACGGGAGGTGCGTAGGCCTTGTTCCAACATGGCGGTGGGTGGCCTTCCTCGTAGCGCCGTCCCCGCGCAGTCGTGCCGGCGGCGCCGGTTGAAGTTTCCCGCAGGCGCGGCGGACACTACCGAGCGAGGGTGCGGTGTTTGGGAGTTCGCAAGCCGCACGATGAGCCCGCCGCCGCTACTGCGCTTCGAGTCCGAGACGGAGTGTTTGCCGATTTGACGCCTGACAAAGAGCGAGGGGGATCGCTGAAGAATCAGTCTCCTCTCGCTGCTGGGGGAAGTGGGAGCAATGGTACCGTTGTCTCCGCGCTTTCGGAGTGCGTGCGTCTCGATGCCGTGAAGTCTCCGCTCGAGATTGCGTTTAGGCAGTAAGAGCTTCGCGCGGCTCGGCAGCGGGCTCGTTGGTCGCGAGAGATCGCCAGTCTTAGTAAGAGACGGACTCTCAGGCGACCTATACCGGTGATTTGCGCCCGTAAGCCGCTGGTATTGCGGTTGGCGCTGGCTCTACGGCAGCTTGTATTGATGCGAGTGAGTTGCAGGAGCCCCGCCTGCTTGATGCTGACGCTGCTTTGCCGACCAACGCACCAAGCCGAAATTACTCGGACGGGTGTTTCAATGCTGACCCCCCGTAATAGTCGGGCGAGCTGCCTCCAGGCGGGGGTGGCTGCTGGAGCACAGTTGCCGGACTCGTGATTCCGCGAGCAAGCGAACGTGCAAGGGGGAGTCCTCTCGGGCATCTTTGTTACCCTATTTGGCGAGATCGTCGATAAGGTTTCCGGCCAGTCACCGGAGATTGCGGAGTCCCGCTGCTCCCCACGTCAAGTTTGGGAATCGTTTAAACTGGACGGTGAGAGCGAGACCTGCAAACGGATACCACCGGGAGCCACGCCAGTCACCACTGCCACGGACAGCGAGGATGGCCTGCTGAACCACCGGCGGGGCCGAGCGCGGCCCGCGGAGCTACCGCCAATTGCTGCTCCAGCCTGCCGGGCGGGGGCCAACCGTTCGGGAGGACCTGCGGCCGAAGCGGCCACGGAACCCAGGACGCGGCGGGATCTGGCGCCTACGCGAGCGGCGCGAGCCTTCGGGCAGCCGCAGTGGGCGCGGCCGTTCCTGTTGCCGCCTCGAGCTGGGAGTGGGGGTCGCATCATGGCGCGACCCCGGCGTTCGTTGGCTGCGGCTGCAGGCTACCCCCGGGCCTGCCAACCTGCTGTGCTGCCCAACCGCGAGAGACTCGGAACCATTGCAACGTGGTTGCGGGTTTGTGAGGCGAGAATCGCGACGGCGGCATGGTGTGGCGAACCTTGGTTTGGACTGGCATGGGAGTGGCGTTCGGTGGCTGTTTTGCTGACTTGAGACGTCGTGACGAGTGTGGTGCAACGTGACGTCACTCGAGCTCAAGTGGCGTCCAGTTTTAGGGGGGAGGAGTGTGGGAATCGTGGAGAACCGCGACCTGCGATCCCGAGCCAGCGCGCGCTTCGGGAGAGACGCTTGTGCGCTGAAACCGGTCCGGCGCTTTGCTGGTTCGTCGGCGTCCCCCGAGAGATGGCACCACCTATGTGTGCGGGGATAGGCGCGCGGGCGCGGGCGGCGCGAACGTGCGCGCAGGGGAGTCGGGGGGAGTCTCGTCGGAGACCCGGTTGGGGCGAGATCGGCGGAACGCGGTGGTGATGGATACATGCATCTCAGGTGGGAGCTTTCTTTGTCGCGCGCCGTGAGTGCCCACCTCCCGTTCGCGGTCACAACCCGGACGGCGTGATTCGTGAACGCCGTCGAGCCTTGTGCTCGCATGCGTTGGGATTACCCAAATAAACGGCTGTGCTTCGGCACTACTGTCTACTGTGTTCTCGTATCGGCGAACCGCGCTGGGCTGCCGTAGCCATGGGAGCCCGCGTGGTTGACACTCCGGGAGCTAGCGTGGGGGCCTACTCCAGAGAGCTGGCAAGGCCCCCGAGGAACCCCTCATATACACCACAGCATGTAGCGAATCAGAAGGGGAAAATGATGGGCTCGTTTCATTAAGACCAAAATAACGGTTGGCAGTCAAGAAAACCTCGGAAAGCAAAGGGGAGAATGTGGTAGGTCATAGAAACAGACAGAAAACGTGGAAAGACAGAAGGAAAGTAAATAAAAAAAGACTGCCGGGTGGGATCCGAACCCACCGACGGTCTGCTTGACTTATCGAGCGCGGCCTTCTGTTCTCTTGCCCTCTACGCGTGCGGTCTTCTACTACTCTCCTCAGCCTAGACGTAAGATTTGGCCACTTCTGCTCCGGACTTGCGCCTACGGTACTAGTCGGTGATCCTCGCTGTTCCGATTTCCGCTCTGAACTTGGGTCCTCTGATCGACACACTCAGGATGTCGTGGTCGGATCCCAGGCTGACGTCCTCGTTCCGCCAGGTCGCGTCGAGAATCCCCGCAAGCCACGAGAGATCCAGGACGGTGTCCCGGTTCATGCCGGTTACTTTCGGGTCGCTACCCCGGGCTTGTTGTCGAGCGCCAGTTCCAGGTCTTCCATCGTCTTCGCGAGGGCTGTGCCCCGCTTGGATTGAAACTTGTAACCTCACGTGGTATGTGGTGCGTTGAAGTCTTCGAGGACCGCGAGGGGCCTGTTCCCGGCCAGCTGCTTCGCCTGGCCGACCGCCTCATCGAAATTGAAGTCCCTGCGTGACAGCCTGCAATAGGCACTCATGACTAACAGGTTCCCTCCGCTGCCTATGGGTCTAGTGTGTTTCCATAAGGGTGTATCTCGACCTGCAGATGAGGGAGTTAATCGAGAAAATGCATGCGCTACCTAGAGTAACACTCGCTGGGGTAGTTAAATCAAACGAAGCGTCCGGCACGCCAACACGAAACGCAAGGTGCCACGGCAGGACCCCGCACCCCTATCCGTTCGCGAGGCGGAACCATCCACGTCGTCGTCGCTCCCGTCACGAGAAAATAAACGCCGAGACCTCGAAGCCGGAGGGGGCGTCGCTAGAGCCAAGTCAGATGCAACAGCTACAGAACGGCCTGGCGGCGGTCCTCGCGGCCATTCACGAACTAACCAAACAGCAGAAAACAGGCAAACACAGCTGGAGCTCTTAAGGTCCAAGGAGGGAAGCCTGAAGCACGAAATGGCCGTTATGCAGTACAGGATTGAGGACTTCTCCACACAGCTGGACCAACAAGCCGCCAAGACCTCGTCCTTGGGAGCAAAAATGCGGTACACGGACCTCTCAGGGAGCAGAAGGTTACGCGCGAGTACCAGTAAAATCAAGGGAGCCGTCGCAAGTCGATGCGACCAGGTGACCTCGGACGACGATGAAGAGGAACAACAATATTAGACGCAACCTGGGGGAGACCACAATCTTTTAACAACAGAAGTCCAGGGGAGTCAAGAAAAAATGGGCAGAACTTCAATTACACATCGAGAGCCTCGATTAAAAGCCGGACGTGATCGCGCTCCAGGAAACCCGCGGCAGACCAAGAATCCCGGGATACATGACTTACATGGACCCGTCGGAAGAAGGGACGGCAGCCATGCTGCGCAACTACGTGGCGACCACCCAGCACGTCATGACCCAGAAGGGTTGCGAACACAACGGGACGTTCCGAAAGGATCCCTTCGTCAATCAAGCTCAGCGGAGACGCCAACTTACCCGTTCCCGTGGGAGTCAAAGGTGGTTCGCCGTCATGGGAGAACTGTGTCTGCATAGGAGAAACCATCAACTGTCAAGGCACTTGGTAAAAACATTTCGGAAGTTGGACTATGATTTCAATGACGCTGGGACCCGTCCCGGTGGTCGTCTCTTCATCTATTAGGGACACATTATTCGATTTGGGCTTCGGGTGTAGTACTCGGCCAAGGGCTGAGCCGAGGCTGGCATGCAAGTCTTTTGTGCCGGCCTCATTGCTCGGTGCTGCAGTCCTACAGCGAGATGGGCGAAGGCTTGTGGGCTCAATTCGGCCGGCTGCGCGGCCAAGGCTACTGCTAAATGGGGTCGGCCAGGCCATCTACCACGTAGTGTCTTGCAACAGGAGACGCCCAGGCGAAGAGGCAGCCTGCAAGAAGGCGCAGCTTGTCGCAGATGCAGACAGCGACGTTCTCACTGGGGCCTTGCTGGTGGGCACGCATTTCTATCAAGCGAGCATTGTAGCTTGAGGACAATGCACTGAACGTCGCGATTAGTGTACCGCTCCAGCTTGCGCAGGGGGACGGAGTGACCTTCGTAAAGTTGCCACACTCGGGCAGCGTTTCGCAGGCGTTCTTGTACAACTAACAACTTGTTGTTGTCGGGTCAGGCCTGATGGGTGGCAAGGGCATCGTTCAGCTTTAACCGAGAAACAGCATCGCCGTGGAACCCTCGGAAGACCGGAACGCCCGTGCTGGCGGACGATGCAGACGGGCTGGGAAAGGCGTGGCGAAGCTGCTTACACATCTCCATGACGGCCTGGGCATTACAAAAAGAGTTGCTGGCGTTCACAGCAGTGCTCGTGATTGCGAGATGTTGGTCACTCACGGAGAAGAGTCCAAAGTGCGCAGAAATTACGGCGCGAACGGCAGACGCAGCGGTGAGTCAACAAGACGTCGGCCGCTGGGGAATGTCACGCTGAAGGCTGGCTCGCTTGGGGACTGTGCTGCCTGGCGTTTGGGACCGCGTTCGGGACCACGGTAAGACCGCGGCCCCACCGAAGAACCTGGGCAGCAGGCCTGGAAGGCTTGCCAGGGCTCGGCCGCTGCTGAGGGCCATTCCTGCGGGTGGATTGCGGCGAGGGAGAGCAGGTCCGGAGGCTGGGTCGCCTCGAGGCTTCAAGGGTTGTTCGCTGTGCCATTGGTACTGAAACCGCGAATGCTTCTGAAGACGCCATGTTTATTCTCTCCAATCTAGCGATTTGCTTCCTCCACTTCCAGTCGGCGGCCATCCTGTTTATTTAGCAGGGGATTGATGACTGAGCGTCCTTGAAGCTTTCCTCTGGCAATGCGTTGCTCTTTTATGCTATATATATATATATATATATATATATATATATATATATATATATATATTTATGTGTGGCAACACCAGGAAATAAAAACGTCGGGCCACAGAACAACACATATATTAAGAATACGTCAGCAGCTGACGGGCCAGCGGCAGGTATGCCTGGCCGAACGCTCAGAGTTTCCGGGAGCACTGACCGCTCGCGCCACGAGGCTCGCGCAGTGAGCCGCAGAGTGGTGCTTCGTCGTCTTCGCTGCGTTCATGCTGCTACAGGAGGCCCCCCTTCTAATGGCGGAGCCGTGGGGTAAGGCGGAAGGATATTTTGGTGGTCGTCGTGTTGGTTTTGTTGTCTGTTGCGGCTGGGGTGGCTGGGGAGGGTGATGCGCACTTAGTAGTGTGGATTCTTCCGGTTGTGTAGAGAGCGGCTCTTCAATGAACGCTGGTTTGAGGCGATCAACAGAAATAGTGTCTTGTCTGCCATCCAAATCCACGGTGAAATGCTTATCAGCACGGCGGATGACGTCGTAGGGTACGTCATACGGGCGCTGAAGTGGTTTGCGCACGGAGTCATGGCGGACAAAAACGTAGGGGGACGTTGTCAGCTCGCTGGAAACATGGGCATCCGCACGCTGTTGACAGCGTGGTGCGGGCGCACGAAGTGAGCGAAACGAACCTCATAGTTTGGTCACGTAGTCGGTGGGATCAGGGCACGGTGATGATTCGGAATCAGTGAAAAACTCTCCCGGCAGGCGGAGGGACGCACCAAAGACCATCTCTGCGGGCGTGCAGTGTAGATCCTGCTTCAAAGTAGCCCGAAGACTCAGCAGACCCAACGGAAGGGAGGTGGACCAATGGGTAGCGTCCGGCTGTGCCCTGAGTGCAGTCTTGAGGGAGCGGTGGAAACGCTCAACCAGCCCGTTGGCAATAGGGTGGTACGCTGTGGTCCGAATGCGGGAAGTGCCAAGAAGGGTCAGAAGGTTCTTGAAGAGTGCCGACTCGAACAGGCGACCTCGGTCGGTGGTGATAGTTGATGGGACACCATAGCGGGAAACCCAGCCGGCAACGAAGGCGTTGGCGATGGTTTTACTACGTATGTCGGGAAGAGAGAACGCCTCGGGCCAACGCGTGAACCGATCCATGAAAGTTAGTAGATACGTGCTGCCTTTTGAAGGCCAGGGACCCAAAATGTCTACGTGCACCTTGCCGAAACGCTCAGTTGATGCCGTAAACAAGCCGAGAGGGGCCTTGGTGTGCCGGTGAACCTTTGACTGCTGGCATACGAGACAGCAGCGCGCCCACTCGCGTACGTCCTTGTTGATGCCCGGCCAAACGAAATGCTGTGTCAGCAGATGTTGCGTGGCTCGTATTCCAGGGTGCGATAGTCTATGGAAGGCATCGAAAACAATGCGTCGGAAATTCACCGGGACGAGTGGGCGCGCGGTGTGCGTGGAAACATCGCAAAGCACCGGGACAGCACACGATGGGATGAGTACTTCAGAAAGGTGCAGCGGGGGGTTTTTTCGAAAGGCTATTATTTCGGCGTCATCTTGTTGCGCTGATGCGAGTGCGGTGAAGTCGATGTCAGCGGAGTTGTGGGAACTGGAGATGGCGCCGTCACATGAGAGTGCATCTGCGGCAGCGTTGTCCTGCCCTTGAATTCCGCGACAAAAGACAGATGGCGGGTTGCACGCGGTGAAAATTTGGTGGAATTCGACCGGATGGTGAAGGTCAGAGGAGTGTGGTCCGTCTCGTAATGAAACTCTCGACCCTCCAAGAAGTGGCTGAAGTGGCGTACAGCCATGTACATTGCAAGGAGTTCTCTTCCGAAAGTGCTGTAGCGTGACTCGGCGGGTGACAAATTGTGGGAAAAGAAAGCAAGGGGTTGCCAGGCATTGTCCACAAACTGTCGCAGGACAGCTCCGACTGCCGCGTCAGATGCATCGGTCATTAGGCAAAGCGGAACTCCCGGTCTCGGATGAACGAGAAGGGTTGCCTGGGACAGCTTGGTCTTGACATTCTTGAAAGCGCCTAGTGCCTCTGGAGACCAAGTGAGTGGAGATGCTTTTGGTTTGTTTCCCGTGAGCATGTCTGTCAGTGTGCGGAGGAGAGCGGCGCAGTTCGGGATGAAACGGCAGTAAAAATTTAGGAGGCCAAGAAACTCGCGGAGTTTGCATATGGAAGATGGCTGCGGAAAGTCTTGGATGGCCTGTACTTTTGAAGGCAAGGGGCGACTGCCATTCATGTCTACACGGTGGCCGATGAAGCCAAGCTCGTGAGCACCAAACTCGCACTTGCCTCTACTGACGATAAGGCCGTATTCGGCAAGGCGATTGAAGAGTTGGCGAAGGTGCTGGATGTGTTGTTCTGCGTCGCTACTGAACACAAGCAAGTCATCGATGTAAGCGAAGCTGAAAGGTAATCCTCGGGCCACGGTGTCAATGAACCGTTGGAAAGTTTGTGCAGCGTTGCGAAGGCCGAAAGGCATGCGCACGTGCTCAAAAAGTCCGAACGGCGTGATGATTGCCGTCTTCGAATTATCTGCCGGCTCCACAGGAATCCTATGGTATGCCTTAACAAGGTCGATCTTAGAGAAAATCGTCGCCCTATGCAGTGGTGCTGAGAAGTCTGCAATGTGCGGAAGGGGGTAGCGATCAGGAACAGTTGCGTTGTTGAGAAACCGGTAGTCTCCGCACGGACGCCAGTCTCCAGGTGACGGCTTTGGAACCATGTGCAGCTGGGATGCGTAAGGGCTCGACGATGGTCGAACTATTCCTCAAGCGTGTGTTCGAACTCGTCACGTGCGATCTTGTAGCGATCAGGCGGTAAGCGTCGAGCTCGAGCGTGAATGGGTGGGCCCGTAGTGACAATGTGATGAGTGACGTCGTGTCTAAGGTTGAGGAGGAAGTTGGCACGTCGCAGAAGGGATGGGAATTCCTCGAGAAGCTTGTCATAGACCGACTTCTACGAGGTGCTTGCGACCGCCAAGAGCGGTTCCTTTGATTTCATACCAAGCACAGAGAGGTGCGTTGTAGCATCAATGAGGCGCTAGCGGTGCATGTCAACTAACAAGTTGTAGTGACGCAAGAAGTCTACGCCAAGAATGGGGTAGGCCACATCAGCGATAAGAAAAATCCATCGAAATGTTCTCCGGAGGCCAATGTTGAGTGACAGCGATTGTTCTCCGTAGGTTGCAATGGAAGTCTTGTTGGTGGCTTGTAAGCTGCTTGTGGTTTGCCTGCGCTTGCGAAACACGGCTGAGCACGGTATGATGCTGACCTCAGCGCTTGTGTCGACAAGAAAACCAAGTTCAGTGGTTTTGTGCGTCACAAAAAACAAGCGGCTTACTTCGTAACCGACACCACTCGCCGCCTGTAGTGGTGCGCCGGAGAGTTTCCCTGAAACGTGCAGGGGGTTGTACACTTCCGCGCTGCTTTTCAAAAGTTGCGATGATACCAGCATACGCCTTGTCTTGAAGGCGACGGCGAACGGCGGTCCGAGAAGGAACGGCCGCGCGGGGGAGAGCGTTGGCGCTGAGCTGAGAGAACGGATTTATGATCTAATAGCTTGGGGATCTCCCCACGGAATTCCTCAAGCAGGCTCTGCAGCGCAGGTGGAGACGGCGTTGTGGGTGCTGCTTTAGTGGGCCCGGAACGTTCCGGGAGTGATAAGTTGAACACGGGACGTTCGACAGGAGTGGAAATGTTCATGACGGAGTCGGCAAGTTGGGTCAGCTCAGAAGTGGATAAACCTTTCGCGGTAGCCAGCAACATGCGGACGGAGGTGGGCCGGCGTTGAAGAAAAAGTTCTCCAGGCAAAGCTTGATCGAACGTGGCTTCCTTTTCTCCAAGGAGCTGTTGAAGGCGACGCAGTAGCTGTGAGGGTTTGCGATCACCGAGTTCTTCAGATTGTAGAAGCTGCAACCGTCGCTGTTCCGACATTGACGTTCGCTTGATGAGTTCACTCGTCAGGGTGTCAAACGGGGCGGTCGCCGGCGGTGAAACAATCAGGTCGGGAAGCTCGGTTGCAACCTCAGGAGGCAGCGCAGACACGAGGTGATTGAATTTCTGGCTCTGCGACGTGATGCGAGCAATGGCGAACCAGCTGTTTACCTGGGCGAGCCAGAGCTGTGGGTCCTCCGGCCAGTTCTGGGGAAGCTTCAGCGAAAGTGCAGCCACGTCACCCTAAGCGGCGGAGGATGTTCGATGGCTGTCATCTGCAGCGGTGGCTCCAAGCTGGGATTCAAAGCGGTTTGATTGTCGGCTGCCATGTCTGATGTCCGTGGTCACCAATTCTGTGGCAACACGAGAAAATGAAAACGTCGGGCCACAGAACAACACAGAACACGTCAGCAGCTGACGGGCCAGCGGCAGGTATGCCTGGCCGAACGCTCAGAGTTCCCGGAAGCACTGACCGCTCGCGCAGTGAGCCGCAGAGTGGTGCTTCATCGTCTTTGCTGCGTTGATGCTGCTACATACATATATATATATATATATATATATATATATATATCGAAATAATACTTTCGAGAAGGTAGCAGCCTCAGAGCTCTGCCAACATTTTGACAAGAAGACAAGAAGACTGAGGCCGCTACCTTCTCCAAAGTGTTATTTCTATCTGGTGACCATCTTCAAAGCCTTCTTGTTCCCTATATATATGTATATATATATATATATATATATATATATATATATATATATATATATATATCACCATCATCACCAGCCTATCTACGCCCACTGCAGGGCAAAGGCCTCCCCCATTATTCTCCAATTATCTCGGTCCTGTGCCAACTGTGGCAAATTTATCCCCGCAAACTTCTTGATCTCATCTGCCCATCTAACTTTCTGCCGCCCCCTGCAACGCTTGCCTTCTCTAGGGATCCACTCTGTTACCCTTAATGACCAGCGGTTATCTTGCCTTCGCATTACATTCTCAGATAATGAATAGCAGCCTACCATTGTCGCTGAAGAAGAAAGTGTATGACAGCTGCATCTTACCGGTACTCACCTACGGGGCAGAAACTTGGAGGCTCACTAAGAGGGTTCAACTTAAATTGAGAACGACTCAGCGGGCAATGGAGCGGAAAATGATAGGTGTAACATTAAGGGATAAGAAGAGAGCGGAGTGGGTCAGGGAGCAAACTGGTGTTAAAGACATATTAGTAGAAATTAAGAAGAAGAAATGGATGTGGGTAGGGCATGTATATATATATATATACATATATATATATATATATATATATATATATATAGGCAAAGAAAACTTCAAACAAGGTAGCAACCACGATAATTGCCAACGTTTCAGGCAAGAGACTTGCCTTCGTCAGGGAAGGTAAATCTTCCCTGACGAAGGCAGGTCTCTTCTGCAATGTTGGCAACAATCTTGGTTTCTACTTTGTTCGAAGTTTTCTGTTCTTGTGTTCGCTACGATCTTCCGAGTTTTATTTCTCCCTGGATTTTGTATATATATATATATATATATATATATATATATATATATATATATATATATATATATATATATATATATATATATATATATATTGTAATGGAGATTGCTTGAAGTGCTCTCGCCGTCCAATCCCTCTTCACCGACCGGTCAATCCCCAAATGAGCATGTACAACGGATCAACGGCTGTCATCACCAGTGCGTGATCGCGCGGCTCGATTCGAATCCTCTGGCTGGTTCACCTTGGCCGGTTTTGCCTCTTGATCCCTGTCCAGCGGACTCTGTCTTCCTTCCAATAAACCCCTTTGCAATTGGTGGAGGAGCCGGGGTTTGAGGTAAACCGTCGTACAGCCTGGAACTCCGCAGCCGGAAGCTACCAATGCCCGTCACCCCCATGGCCGCTGCCGACCAACCGCCTCCACAGGTGCCATCGGTCATCTGCGCTGGGGCGCGCCGTCAGCGCGACCCGCCGTTTTTCAGCGGTAAATGTGACTATGACGTTGAAGATTGGTTGTCTTCTTACGAGCGAGTTAGTGCTTACAACAAATGGGACGACGCTACCAAGCTGCACAACGTCGCATTTTCCCTCGAGAAACCCGCGATCTTGTGGTATAACAACAACGCAGCGACCATGAAGACCTGGTCTGAATTCAAGAACAACTTAACTCGTGACTTTGATCGACCCGCCGTACGGAAACTGCACGATGAACAACGCCTGCGTACACGGGCGCAACTACCGGGTGAGAACTTCACTAGTGACATTGAAGACGTGGATCTTTGTCGGCGCGTCAACTCATCCATGTCCGATGATGACAAAATCAAACACATCATGAAAGGAGTGGACGACGACACGTTCTACATGCTTGTGTCCAAGAACCCTCGATCCGTGATCAAGAGGCAAATCCGTCCAAGGTGAACCAGCCATAGGATTCGACTCGAGCCGCGCGATCACGCACTGGTGATGACAGCCGTTGATCCGTGCTGCATGCTCATTCGGGGATTGACCGGTCGGTGAAGAGGGTTTGGACGGTGAGAGCAATCAAGCAATCTCCATTAGAATATATATATATATATATATATATATATATATATATATATATATATATATATATAACACAGAAATAAGGGTTGGCAGTCGAGAAAACCTCGGAAAGCAAAGGGGAGGATGTGGTAGATCATTGAAACAGATTAAGAATTTGGAAAGAAAGAAAGAAAGTGAAGAAAAAATGCCCGCCAGGTGGGATCCGAACCCACGACCTCCAGAATACCGGTCTGGTGCGATAACCACTACGCTACAGGCGGGGCGATTTTCCCATTCACTTTCTGGGGTATTTATGTTAGGTATGTTTGTTTCCTATGCTTGGGGGTGGTAGCCAGCGCCATTCGGACTAATCGGGGTGAAGGGGACCTTCTTTTTAACCCCCGGGTCGTGACTCGAGTGTCTACGACATGTCCAGAGTGGTCGACCAGCTTTGAACCCTCTTAAGCTCCCTTTGGCAACAAGACTGCCAGAACAGAGGCCCTCGCTATGCATGTAGCGAATCAGAATAGGAAATGAGGGGCTCGTTGAAAATAACACAGAAATAAGGGTTGGCAGTCGAGAAAACCTCGGAAAGCAAAGGGGAGGATGTGGTAGATCATTGAAACAGATTAAGAATTTGGAAAGAAAGAAAGAAAGTGAAGAAAAAATGCCCGCCAGGTGGGATCCGAACCCACGACCTCCAGAATACCGGTCTGGTGCGATAACCACTACGCTACCGGCGGGGCGATTTTCCCATTCACTTTCTGGGGTATTTATGTTGGGTATGTTTGTTTCCTATGCTTGGGGGTGGTAGCCAGCGCCATTCGGAATAATCGGGGTGAAGGGGACCTTCTTTTTAACCCCCGGGTCGTGACTCGAGTGTCTACGACATGTCCAGAGTGGTCGACCAGCTTTGAACCCTCTTAAGCTCCCTTTGGCAACAAGACTGCCAGAACAGAGGCCCTCGCTATGCATGTAGCGAATCAGAATAGGAAATGAGGGGCTCGTTGAAAATAACACAGAAATAAGGGTTGGCAGTCGAGAAAACCTCGGAAAGCAAAGGGGAGGATGTGGTAGATCATTGAAACAGATTAAGAATTTGGAAAGAAAGAAAGAAAGTGAAGAAAAAATTCCCGCCAGGTGGGATCCGAACCCACGACCTCCAGAATACCGGTCTGGTGCGATAACCACTACGCTACCGGCGGGGCGATTTTCCCATTCACTTTCTGGGCTATTTATGTTAGGTATGTTTGTTTCCTATGCTTGGGGGTGGTAGCCAGCGCCATTCGGACTAATCGGGGTGAAGGGGACCTTCTTTTTAACCCCCGGGTCGTGACTCGAGTGTCTACGACATGTCCAGAGTGGTCGACCAGCTTTGAACCCTCTTAAGCTCCCTTTGGCAACAAGACTGCCAGAACAGAGGCCCTCGCTATGCATGTAGCGAATCAGAATAGGAAATGAGGGGCTCGTTGAAAATAACACAGAAATAAGGGTTGGCAGTCGAGAAAACCTCGGAAAGCAAAGGGGTGGATGTGGTAGATCATTGAAACAGATTAAGAATTTGGAAAGAAAGAAAGAAAGTGAAGAAAAAATGCCCGCCAGGTGGGATCCGAACCCACGACCTCCAGAATACCGGTCTGGTGCGATAACCACTACGCTACCGACGGGGCGATTTTCCCATTCACTTTCTGGGGTATTTATGTTAGGTATGTTTGTTTCCTATGCTTGGGGGTGGTAGCCAGCGCCATTCGGACTAATCGGGGTGAAGGGGACCTTCTTTTTAACCCCCGGGTCGTGACTCGAGTGTCTACGACATGTCCAGAGTGGTCGACCAGCTTTGAACCCTCTTAAGCTCCCTTTGGCAACAAGACTGCCAGAACAGAGGCCCTCGCTATGCATGTAGCGAATCAGAATAGGAAATGAGGGGCTCGTTGAAAATAACACAGAAATAAGGGTTGGCAGTCGAGAAAACCTCGGAAAGCAAAGGGGAGGATGTGGTAGATCATTGAAACAGATTAAGAATTTGGAAAGAAAGAAAGAAAGTGAAGAAAAAATGCCCGCCAGGTGGGATCCGAACCCACGACCTCCAGAATACCGGTCTGGTGCGATAACCACTACGCTACCGGCGGGGCGATTTTCCCATTCACTTTCTGGGGTATTTATGTTAGGTATGTTTGTTTCCTATGCTTGGGGGTGGTAGCCAGCGCCATTCGGACTAATCGGGGTGAAGGGTACCTTCTTTTTAACCCCCGGGTCATGACTCGAGTGTCTACGACATGTCCAGAGTGGTCGACCAGCTTTGAACCCTCTTAAGCTCCCTTTGGCAACAAGACTGCCAGAACAGAGGCCCTCGCTATGCATGTAGCGAATCAGAATAGGAAATGAGGGGCTCGTTGAAAATAACACAGAAATAAGGGTTGGCAGTCGAGAAAACCTCGGAAAGCAAAGGGGAGGATGTGGTAGATCATTGAAACAGATTAAGAATTTGGAAAGAAAGAAAGAAAGTGAAGAAAAATATATATATATATATATATATATATATATATTGTAACGAAACCAACGACCGATTCCTAAGACGCCATAACCCTCCAGCACGCGCTCCAAGCCGCTTCTTCCTCTTCTTCCAATGGCCGTCTGTCCTCTTTGGTTTAGCAGGGAATTGGCCGGTGACCTGGCTTTCAGCTTTTGCTTCACAGTCCTTCACGCCTTCACAATATATATATATATATATATATATTTAACAAGAGTTGTTAACACGGCACAACAATAGAAGATGGCGAAGCGCCATTGCCCAATCGGGTATGCCCCGAGGATTATTGTGATGACGACGAAGGTCCAAATCGGACGTTCATGCCCTCGACCTCGTACCGGCTAGACCTGCGGTGGGCCCGTTGCCTTAGGCTACGTCTTGAATAAACCCCCACGATCGACTACCGTCGTGACAACAAAAGCTTGATCAGGGCTAGTTGGTTGAACATACTGAATAAATTTGAGGCGCTAAACAACGGGGACCAGAAGAAACACGTAGACACAGACAAGGCGCCACTTCCAACTAAGCTTTAATAGTGAAAAACCCTGGATTAAATACAATGTTTTGACGTCATGCAAAAACGTCACACCAACAACGTGTGCCAACCTATACGTGTCCATAGGTTGGCACACGTTCTTGGTGTGACGTTTTTGCATGACGTCAAAACATTGTATTTAATCCAGGGTGTTCACTATTAAACTTAGTTGGAAGTGGCGCCTTGTCTGTGTCTACGTGTTTCTTCTGGTCGTCGTGACAACTGTTCCTCTTTGCAATATATATATAATGTGTATATATAGGTATATGTATATTTATTTATATATATATAAACTTCTATATATATATATATATATATCCTCGACATGTCGTAGACACTCGCGTCACGACCCGGGGCTTAAAAAGAAGGTCCCCTTCACCCCGAGTTGTCCGAGTGGCGCTGGCTACCATCCCCAAGTGGAGGACACAAAAAAATACCTTAACATCAATACCCAAGAAAGTGGTGGGGGAACAGCCCCGCTGGTCGTTTAGTGGTCATAGCACTAGACCGGTATTCTGGAGGTCGTGGGTTCGGATTCCAACCGGCGGGCATTTCTTCATCACTTTTTGTCTCAAAAAATTCTTCATCTGCTTCTAGAACCTACTACATTTCCCCATTTTCTTCCCGAGGTTTTCTTGACTGCCAACCCTTATTCTGTCTTAATTAAAGAGCCCCTCATTTCCCATTTCTGATTAGCTACATGCATAGTGAGGGCCTCTGTTCTTGCAGTCTTTGCGCCAAATGTAGCTTAAGAGGGTTCAGCGTTGGTCTACAATTCTAGACATGTCATAGACACTCGAGTCACGGCCCGAGGGTTAAAAAGAATCTCCCCTTTACCCCGAGTAGTCTGAGTGGTGCTGGCTATCAACCCCAAGCACAGAAAACAAAAAGGCCTGAACATAAATACCCCAGAAAGTGGAGGGGAAAAATAGCCCCTCCGGTACCGTAGTGGTCCTCGCACCAGATTGGTATCCTGGAGGTCCTGGGTTCAGATCCCAGCCGGCCGGTTTTTTTCACCACTTTCTTTCTGACTCAAAAAATTCTTCATCTTTTTCTATGACCTACCGCATTCTCCCCATAGAAGCACATGAAGAATTTTTCGAGAGAGAAAGAAAGGGGTGAAAAAATGTCGGCCGGGTGGGATTTCATTACCACTTTCGGAATTACATGGGCCCCTCATTTGCAATTCCGGTTCGCCATATAGATAAATATATATATATATATATATATATATATATATATATATATATATATATATATATATATATAAGAGAATAAAAACTTCGAACAAGGTAAAAGCACGATTGTGGCCTACGTTTCAGCAAAGAGAACTTGCTTTCCTCAGGGCAATCTCTCGCCTGGCAGGCAGGGTTTATATAGGGGTAGGACCCCAGGTGAAAGGAGAGGGAAAGATGGAAGGGAAATTGAGCAAGCTGATTGGTTTCGGAGTGTGTCGGGGGAGAGATTGAGGGGCCAAGAAGGTTGTCTAGTTTAAGCCGCGAAGTAGGTCACACGGAAGTCAGCTGGTGGCTGATATTCGTGGAATTTCTGGACAGAAAGGATGAGAGGGTGCTTATTGACCCGCCGCGGGGTATAGGAAAAGGATCTCAGAACTGCCGGAAGCAGACCAGGCGGTGAGGGTGGGGTCCTTATCAGAAACTATCTGCAAGCCTCAGGTCAAAAGAAAAGATAGAGACGGGGGAAAACTAACTAGGTCAAAAAAAAAAAAAAGGAGAAAAAACAGGGAGGGAAACCACATAAACCCACACGCAAAAGAAAAAGCAATGGCCCGGCAGCTGAAATGGCACGTGTCACCCACGGCAACATTCCTGGTACAGGCCTGTCCTGAAACTCAAAAACGAAAAGATAAAGTTAGAGTGACGTACGGGGCACAAGACCACGCGGAGTAAAAAAAAAAGAGAAATTAAATAAATAAAATTGAATTCCAAAAGCAAAGGTTGGAGGCATGAGGGCGAGTATTAAGCTAGACACTAAGGAATGAAGAAAAAAAAGAAAAAGAAATTAGGTGACCAGGTACAGAGGAGAGTGAACGGTCATAGTCTTTGGATGAGGAATATGCACGAAAATGCCTAATGCTGTATTCCCGGTGAATATCGCAAGGATTCCAAGTTGCCCTTAGACGCATTAATTCCAGCAGGTTCCATGGAGTTGAATTTGTGAATTAAGTAGGATTCTCGGTATTTCCTGTCCCTAGGGGACTTAAAATTTGACTGAAGTATATATAACTTAAGGTCATCAAAATTGTGGCCTGGTTGGTTGAAATGCTGCGCTACAGCTATGGAGGATTTGCTAAGAGTATCTGCCCGGTGACCATTAAGTCGTAGGCTCATAGGTTGGCTCGTTTCGCCTATATACTGTTTGTGGCACATTGAGCATTCCAACATATACACAATGTTGGATGAAGTGCACGTAAAACTTGAATTAATCTTGTGGACATAATTACTGGCTGTGCTTCTTACAACGCAGTCTGTTTGCAGGTGCCTACAAGTCTTGCATCTGGGGTGGGAGCAGCTGGCTATGACTGGTTGCTTTGAAGGCCCTGTTTTAGCATGGACTAAAATATCTTTTAGATTCCTGTTTCTCCGGTAGGTAACCCTTGGTGCTTCCGGGAAAGTCTTTTTAAGTCGGTCATTACTGGCTAAAATGGGGTAGTACTTCCGCAGTATATTGTTTACGTTTGGGAGGGCGTTTGAAAATTTAGTTATTAGGGCAGGTGGCCTGGCGCTTTCGTTTTGCCGCTGTTTCTTGAGAACGTCATCCCTTTTGAGATTAGACACACGTTGGTACGTCTGATCGAGCGAGCTTTCGGGGTGGTTCCTGTTCATAAGGGTGGCCTTTAGTTCGTCTAGGTGCTCTACGTAGTCACTGTCATCACTGCATACTCTTCTAAGCCTGGTGGCTTGTCCTACAAAGATCCCTTGTTTGCAGTGTCTGGGGTGATGGCTTTTATAATCTAGGTACTGCTGCCTGTCTGTTGGCTTTCTAAAAAGCGTGGTTTTAAGTTTACCGTTGTCTAGAATGACGGTAGTATCTAGGAAGTTCACTTCTTTTTCAGAATACTGGCAGGAGAATTTAATAGTCGAATGCGAAGAATTGAGATGGGATATAAACGTTTCTAGAGTCGCGCGACCATGTTCCCAAATCATAAAGATGTCGTCTATGTAGCGGAGGTAAACCTGAGGTTTATGCGGAAAAGAGCTTAATAGGGTAGCTTCAAGTTGCCCCATGAAAATGTTGGCATAGGTCGGTGCGAATGGAGTACCCATGCTAGTTCCAAAAACTTGCAAAAAGTAAGAAGAGTCAAATTCAAAATAATTGAGAGTTAGAACTAGTTTTAACAAAGTTATGTACACTTCTGGTGCATGTTGGTGCGGGTTAACTGATAGAGATTTTGAAATCGCTTCAATTCCTTCGGCGAACGGAATGTTTGTATACAATGTAGCAACGTCAAGAGTAACAAGGAGGGTTCCACTGGGTAGGCGCCCGCCCATATTCATCTCTTCTATTATGCGGAGGAAGTGGGGGGTGTCCTGAACGAATGAAGGAAGAAGAGCCGGAATGTCGGATAGGTGATGATTCAGAAACAGAGATAGTGCTTCGGTTGGGGTATTGTTATTCGAAACTATGGGTCTGCCAGGAATGTCGGCAGTGAACAATAAGTCTACGGGGACTTTATGGACTTTTGGGAGGAGGTAAAAACGTCCTGCATGCTTATTATTCGGTTTCATGAAATTTAAGTCAGTAGTCGTTATTAATTCTCTAGATCGTAGATCTGTGAGGGTCTGAAGGATTTTTAGGCTGTATTCCTGGCTCGGATCGTTATCTAAGGGCTTGTAGTGGCAAGGGTTATTGAGCTGCCTATAAGCTTCATCTTTGTATTTTCCCATAGGTAAAACAACTACACTACCACCTTTGTCGGCTGGCTTTATGACTATGTCGGTTCTGGCTGATAGGCAATTCAGGGTAACTTCTTCCGACGGAGTTAGGTTCTTGCGCTTGTTTGATCGCTTAGTTGTTGCCGAAATTTCTCTTGATACTGATTTTAAGTACAGATCCAATTCTGGAGATTGATCTAAATCTGGAGTCCAAGTGCTAGGAGGGTGGAGGGTGCGTTCGTTAATGTCGGGTTGGTCCTGCTTCTCCGAAAAAAACTCGCTTAGTCTCATTCTCCGAGAAAATTCAGTGAGATCTTTGTGTAACTCATATTCATTCACACTGTTATTTGTGGGACAGAAAGTTAGACCTCGTTCTAGGATACCTTTTTCGTCGGCCGTTAGTGTTTTGGAAATGTCAATAACGTTGCTGGGGCAGGTAGCGAGAGAGCTCGTTTTTTCTGTAGGATTATGGGCTGGGGGAGGAGGTTCTAATAAAGCGATCTCTGTATCGAGGGGGGACATTACATGACCTAGCACTTCATAGTTGCGGCTATTGAGAGGCTGATCTCTTACAGTACATGCTGCATTTTGCGAGGGAAGTTGGTCACGCTGAAACTTAACCGCTTGCTTATTGCTAAGATCATTTTCCTTACGATTTATGAAAATATTGAGATCTAGTTTCTCCTGCTCGGTTAGTGGAAGGGCTTCAATCTGGTCGTTGAAGAGGCTGAGTTGGCTAGTACAGTGTTCTCTAAGAATTTCTAGGAGGGAAAGAGAAGCATTATTCAGAATATCTTGCCACCTGGCAGCTAGTTCAGGAGGGAGCTCACCAAGGGCACATCTAACTTTTAGGCGGAGGCCTTTGGGGATCTTTTTGCTTTGGAGATACAAGGAGTACGTTTTTAGATGAAATCTGTAGTTGGTTTGTTTGCCGGCTAGTTTTCGAGCTTTGAGGAAAGAGCGGGATTTAGGGGTTGGAGCATACGGCCTACTCGGTGGTAGTCATTTGTGTTTGTTCCGAGCAGACCTCCGGGGTGACACTTTTTTGCTTGGAGTCAGTAGTTTAGGGGGGCTGCTAGGGTCGAGGTCCACATCGATGCCTGTTTGGGTGCCTGTTTGCGTTATACTGCGTGTTGGGGTCTGCGTGAACCATGAGCGTGTTGTCTTTGGTGGGTCGGGTTGTTGTTCGCTCACGTGCTGTACAGCTGGTGTTGGTGTGCTGGCCGTCCACGGTTGGTGTGCTGGCGTCACATGTGCTGTTCTTAGGTGGACATGACATTTCGCTACCGTTGGGCCGCAACACCAGCTGTACAGCACGTGAGCGAACAACAACCCGACCCACCAAAGACAACACGCTCATGGTGTTGTCTTTTCCTTACTATATCCCTCATTTCCTTACTATATATATATATATATATATATATATATATATATATATATATATATATATATATATATATATATATATATATATATATATATATATATATATATATATAAATATATATATATATATATATATATATATATATAAATATATATATATATATTTATATATATGTATATATATTTATCTATATGGCGAACCGGAATTGCAAATGAGGGGCCCATGTAATTCCGATATATATGTACATATATTGCTGAATCAAGCAAATTTGAATAATAAACTTTTTAGTAGTAGAAGTAACCAGGTATGATTGTATAGGAAATTTAGATGCAATCGTGTTTCTACGCAGTTTCGATTGGCAAAATTCTTGTAGCGCATCCATAGTCCCTGATATCGAACTGTGAAGTTTAATTGCCGTTCGCATGATTACGCTTACGAATACAAGCGCATAGACAAGACAAGAAGTCAAGACAAGCGCATAGCTCCTCTGTCTTTTTTTGTGTTTCGATAGCGGTTCCGAGTACTGCAGATTTCGCTAACGCCAGCCAAGAGTCAATGGGTGCAAGTTATCACTTTTTTGGTGCCTCCACTCCTTTGTCAAACCAAACATCGTACACAGCAGGCACGCCACACATGCGAGGAGCTTTGCGCCGGCGCAGACTGTCTTGCATGCGTAATCATGCGAACAGCAATTAATCTTCGCCGTTTGATATCTCGGACTACGGATGCGCAAGACGAATTCTGCCGATCGAAACTGCGTAGAAACATGATTGCGTCTAACTTTCCATCACAAACATGCCTGGTTACTATAGGTGCTAAAAATTATTTCGTCAATTTGGGGTAACTAAGCCTCCGAAATCAATAATTACCTCGTACGTATGTGTCCCCCTGAGCGCATAACCTCACTGTACAGGTCGACTTCGCGTAAATCTAAGCGTCTATTTTTAAAAAAGTCTGTCTACCTAACTTTGATCACCCTGCATATATGAGGTAAGTAGAGACAGAGACACACTAGAAAAACATTAAAAGATAAAAGTTTACTCACGTTTTCGGAAGAGTACTTCCTTTCTTCAGAGCACAGAATAAGTTGGTTTCAGTGTTTATATATACAGAAAATGTAGCAAGGGTAAGGGCAGGATAAGGGAAGGGGAGTTTGTAGAATGCGATCATGGTTGGTGGGCAGCGGAAAAATGAGAGAAGTGGAAGAGCGAAAAAAGGATAGCAAGAAATCCCAGTCAGGCGGTACGAACACGAGAGAAAAATAAACAAAAAAGAAAAGAAGCAGAACGAAAAAATTTTTCACAAGGTAATTCCCCTTTGCTCCAGTGGCAACAGGGGGAAGGAAGGGTCAAAACAAAATATGCCCATGCACGCATTTGACATCCGCAAAAAAATCACAGTCACGCGGAACCAACATGAGAAAACAAGAACTGAAAAAAGAAGAAACAGAACGGAAAAGAAAACAGAAATTTAAAGAAGGCTGCGCTAGCATTGTTGGCTTTGATACTCCCTCCTTGTAATCAATTTGTGCACGTGAGCGTGCGTGATTCCTTTCCTCTCCACTTCCTTTTTTGTATTGCTGTTTTCTAATATTCTTTGCTGACCGCCTCGGCGTTCACTAAACTGGTACCATGTGCCGACCAGACGTGTACCCTAGGGTACGCATCATGAACGTGCACCTGGGCTATCTTTCTTTTCATGACTTGTTCGACCCTTGTTCAGGGAGTCCTCTCCCTGAAACGTCAGTAAACGTATTTCTATTTTCTACATCTTTTCCGTTTGTCTCTGTCTCTACTAACCTTATATATATATATATATATATATATATATATATATCGAAAGGCGTGGGTTCGGTCCCCACTCTGGGCGCGTGTTTTTCTTTCTTTCTTTCTTCTGTATATTTAAAAAAAATGTTTACTTAATTAACCGCAGTGAAAAAGAAAAGAGCCTAACCACACCCCTATGCCTCCTTTGGCATTGTAGACTGCCGACCTATCTTTCTGTATATATATATATATATATATATATATATATATATATATATATATATATATATATATATATATATATATATATATATATATATATATATATATATACATATATATATTAATTTATTTATTTATATGCCTCCCCTATGCCTTCTTTGGTGTTGTAGTCTGCCGGCATTTCTTTCTATATATATAAATATATTTATATATATATATACAGACAGATAGTTCGGCAGATATAAATATATCTGGTAAATATAAATAGCGCAGAAAGTGAAGGAGAACACAGTCGCCCAGATAGCCGAATTGGTAAGGCATTCGAGATATAATCGAAAGGCGTGGGTTCGGTCCCCACTCTGGGCGCGTGTTTTTCTTTCCTTCTTTCTTCCGTATATTTAAAAAAATGTAAACTTCATTACCGTAGTAAAAAACACAGCCTAACCACACCCCTATGCAACCTTTGGCGTTGTAATCTGCCAATCTGCCGACCTATCTTTCTGTATTCCCTCAACGAGCCCCTCATTACCTTACTATATATATATATATATATATATATATATATATATATATATATATATATATAGTCATATCGGGGTGCTAACAACCCCACAATAACGAATTTCTAACATGTAGCCTTTCAAAATCGCCGTCAGATTTGCCCTATTTTCAATGTAAAAATATACCACGTCTACGAATTTCAGTACAGGCATATTTCAGAATAATGCACGCAATGTACTGCTTACTTTACTGTCGAGACACATCAGTTTAACGAATTTGGGAAAATTAAGAGCAGGTGTTTTGTTGTGAGTGATCGTGCTGCGAAGTTTGCGCGAGATCCAACTAGGAATGCAGCTAGCTACATTGCCAAGATGATGCTACAGCAGTTACCATCCCGACGCCAACGAAGGCGTCTGTGGGTTACATAACACACAAGGAGATGAGATATTGTAAAAAATTGACGTTTTGTTGCACACAAACCAAGTCCACACTTTCCTCACTCATTTCGGTGATGTAGCGATGAGGTATTGCTCAATAGCAGAATCCGTCATGCGTGCTGCAGTCGCCCGAAGAAAAAATCTGATTTCTTCAAAATAAAGCTGATTATTTAATGTGTGCAACGTTTTAATGCATATACTCCCAGGTTACGTCATTTTCGTCCTGAAGTAGGAGCACTCACTTATAACCGGAAGTTTTGGTTACAACGATATTGTTAAATAAGGAAAGATTTTGGGCTGTCCCGCGTGATTCGTTATACCGATATTTTTCGGTATACATAAATATATATATATATATATCGAAACGCGTAGGTTCGGTCCCCACTCTGTCGCATGTTTTTCTTTCTTTCTTTCTTTCTTATATTTAAAAATGTCAACTTCATTAACCATAGTAAGAAAAGAGCCTAATCACACCCCTATGCCTCCTTTGGCGTTGTAGACTACCGACCTATCTTTCTGTATATATATAGATATATATCACACAGAAATAAAGGTTGGCAGTCAAGAAAACCTCGGAAAGCAAATGGGAGGATATGGTAGGTCATTGAAACAGATAAAGAATTTGGAAATAAAGGAAGGGGAGAAAAATTGCCCGCCAGGTGGGATCCGAGCCCACGACCCTGTTTCAATGACCTGCCAAAACCTCCCCTTTGCTTTCCGAGGTTTTTTGGACTGCCAAACTTTATTTCTGTCTCATTTTCAACGAGCCCCTCATTTCCTATTCTGAATTGCTATATATATATATATAAAATCATGCAACTTTAGTCTGCTGAAGGCAAGTCCCGTTGCCGCTACGTAAGTAAACATTGGTTGTTATTGTTCTTGCTGTGTATCCGACTCTTTACTTATACTATATATGTGTATATATATATATATATATATATATATATATATATATATATATATATATATATATATATATATATATATAGATGTGTGTGTGTGTGGGTGCGTGCGGGTGCACATGTCCGTGCGTGTGTGCGTGTGTTTGTGTGATACCGAAGCTGGTTTTCAATCTTGTTCCTCGTTCTTGTTGTTTCCACATCCGCTGCACTCATTATCTCCACTGAGCTGCAGCTACAGCTTCCTTGTGTTTTTTTAGCACATAATAATATATATATCGTGAGGAAGATGCCTAAGATTGCAAGAAAAGCATTAGAGGAGTCGTCAAGTCCTCGGGAAATACAGTTTCTCTTTTTGAGGGCATAACTCATGCAAAACACCACATTACACCACTCCAGTTAGACAGACGGCTGTGTTTTATCCGTTGATGGTTCTACTGGATATTTTTCACAGATGTTTCTAGGAGCATTCACACCGTTTCTCATTTACTTGTACTTTTTAATGCATTGCTAGAAGGGCATGAACTAAAGAATGTCGAAATACTTTTTGTGATACGTTTTAGCAACCACAGGGCGTACATTGCTTCTGTTGAACATTATCACTGAGCCAGTAGGGTCACACGAAAGGTGAGGGGTCGAGAAATTTGCCTCTGTGGTGCTTCAAAAAAAACTTTATAAATCACATCGACGGGGAAAAATACCCGTCATACATTAGTAATCAATTTTACCGACTGTCTCAGGAAACAAAGACGTGTACTGTCTGCTGTGACTTTCCTATTGCTAAATTTATTCAGCTAAGAGAAATGAGTCAACGTAGGGAGTTCGTTTTAGTCTTGCATTTCTCTTCTTTTGCATTGTGATTTGCAGGCTCTGATTTGCGCTCCTATTGTTCTGCTTATAGCGAGTTCCATTGTAGTTTCTTTTATGAATTGGATTTTCCTCACGTTTATAGAGGGTAATGTTTGCGAAAGTATCTAAGTAGCGTTTTTTAAACAGTTGGCACGGCAGGTGACCTAAGCGTCTTTACACGAGGGGTTGTTTGTGTATGATGTAGAAAATGGTCTGCTTTGTTCTGACCTTCTAGCGCACACGTATTGTCATCTCACGTGGTATCTGGCTGTATGGCTGCAAATAACCCTCAGACCAAGGGCGACGTTTATGGCTGTTTGTTCAAGTCTGAATGTGAGTACGTTAATTCGAGTACTCTGCCAGAAGGCCTCGAAAGGGTGCGGGGTGCTCCTGTGTAATCGTCGAAGGGCAAATAAAGTGTGTTTTTCGTCACTTCACGAGGTCAAGCAGCCAAAGGTTCTGCGCCTTTTGGTGAGTGCATGTAAAAGTTGTTGGGCCAAGAACTCGGTAAATCATTATGCCCGGTTTTAATAATATATGTTCACATGATGTAGCGATACATATTGTCTACACTGTAGGTCTCATTGAAGACAATTGCTCTTATCTTCATTGAAGATCTCATTGAAGACCTCATTGAAGGTCTCATTGAAGACAATTGCACTCGCGATGATTCAAATGTTTCACCAGAGGAGCTTGTAAACCTTATGGAATAGTATCGTTTATTGCAGATGGGATTGTGCACAGCAAAACAAAATATGTTTTTTTTCTGTGCTCAATAACACGCCCCTGATGGCAATAAAATTGGTATTGTTCTGATATGGCAGGTTCTGTAAATCACACACATACAGAATATGCAATCAAAACGCCAATCAAAAGTGGGCGCCTTTCAGCGCTTGCTATCAGTATCCAAGTGCGAAACAAATACGACGCCTACCCATCCCATATCAGGTCAGTTTAAGTTACGTATCATTTTTGCGCCCCCACTTAACAGTACACTTCAAGAAAGACCCAAATCAGTTACGAATAGGGCATCAATGTTCTTGATTTTAGTGCTCATACTTTAAGAGCGTTTCTTTCCACGGCGCACCCTTAATATTTTAAACCGTGGCTCCAGGTGTCAGTACTCCGGTAGTTTTTAAGTGCGAATGCACTTCTTAAGCGAGCCTGAAGCGTCCGCCGCCGTCCGCATAGCAACAGCTGCGGGTGCGCGCGCTCCTCGTCTTCCTTGGCAACGGGGGGAGATGGGCGCGCGCTGCCTGGCCGCTGACATGGCACATACCCACGTGGGGGATTGGCCAGGAATCTCCTCGTCTTCCTTGGCAACGGGGGAGATGGGCGCGCGCTGCCTGGCCGCTGACATGGCACATACCCACGTGGGGGATTGGCCAAGAATCGGGCGTGAGAAGGGCTAATGCACCCGCTTAAAGGAGTACTGACACGAAATTTCAAAGCTGAGATCCGCTCTAGCAATCAAGTACAAGGACAACACAAATAGGTGTCTGTGAATAAATGCATCTTTCTTTCTTTGTAGTTGTGTGTGTGTGTGTGTGTGTGATCTCTCTTTCGCGAACATTACCGAACCGCGCAAATTTAAATCGTGCATTCGCACTTTCACATTCTCCCCCTCGGGGAAATGCGGGGAATTTTTTTTCCAGATTTTATATTTTGGGTGACTGTGCGTTTCTCGGCTCAGCGCATTGTTCCTGCGCAACATATTTACATACGTATCGATCAAAATTATAATGTGTAACTTCTTTTTGCAAGAACAGTGTGATATCAATCTTTACCGTTCTAGTATTATTAGGAGAATGGAACGCCTTACAGAGAGCATTCAACTAGGGGTATTACATTTTTAGAAGGCCGTTTAAACGTTGCTATGTTAGCAGAATTTGTAATAGTCAATTGCCTCTTTCCAGCTCAATTGAACGATCTATCTGTTTCCTGTATGTGCCTTTTTTGTGTGGGCTTCTCACGAAGCCTGTGTAATTGTCCCCCCTTCACAAGCATTTTTTCTTAATATACCATGCCGTAGTTATCAGTATCGTTCCCCCACCAGCCACATACCAAAATAGCGGATACCTGCATTCTATAGTAGCAATAGCGGTTAGCCCACAACCCGTTCAGTGTACGTTCGATTAGAAAATGTTAATTCTACTGCGACTGGTGAGAAGCAGATAAATTACGAGAACGCGCGTGCTACTGAATGACGGCTGTCCGGCCACAACTCCGGGAGCGTCTACTGGTGTTTCGCAAACACATTGCATAAAATATCTGCTACCTGCTCTGTCCGTACAATACAATCAAAACTGCTTAAAAATTTTCAATTTTCACAGGAAGCACACGTAGACAAAAGTGCAAGAAACCATCTTTGCAATCGTTGAATTTGTGAGAACCTTTTAGGTCGAAAATAATTATCTGCGCCTTCAACCTAGTAGACATTATAAATATATATAAACACACACACACATATATGTCAATATATATATATATATATATATATATATATATATATACATACACACAAAGTAGAAGTAGGCTCTTGGGAGACCTTATTTCCAACGTTTCGTCCTGCGACACGTCTTCCTCATCCTGCATCAAATAAAGACTCTACTTCATGACTTTATATATATATGTATATAAATTGTAACAGAGATAGTGGCCGTTAGAAGGCGCACCAGTGTGGCCAAATGGGTGTGCGCTGAACTGAGACCGAGGCTGAATGTTTGGTGGCGTCAATCCCCCAACTGGGTCTATGTGCGAGGCTCAGTCACCGGAGCAGCCCTATACCTGCGCGTGGACTCCCGAGCTAGCTTGGCCTCTGATACAACCAGCCCCCGTTACCACGCTCTAGCCGTTTGCTAATAAACCCCATTATATTTTGGTGGAGGTCGTAGTCTGCACGGTCCCCGGCCTGGAACTACGAAGCAA
This sequence comes from Haemaphysalis longicornis, assembly GCF_048455015.1. Lineage (NCBI taxonomy): Eukaryota > Metazoa > Arthropoda > Arachnida > Ixodida > Ixodidae > Haemaphysalis > Haemaphysalis longicornis. The sequence goes on from NW_027526233.1 coordinate 46,634,670, forward strand.
GCGAGTGCTCCCTCCCGTCTCCCGAGGAATCGAGCACGACATGACCTCGCCGCAGCCTGCGCCCGTCATCTGCTCCGGGTCACTGCGTCAACGCGACCCCCCCAGTTTCACCGGCACCGACGACGTCGAAGCGGAAGATTGGCTCTCAACATACGAAAGGGTGAGCACCCACAACCGCTGGGATGACGTTGCCAAACTCAACAACGTCCCTTTCTCCCTCGACAAATTAGCTCAGTCATGGTTTCATAACAATGAACCGAAGATGCAGACTTGGTGGGCCTTTAAGACGAGGTTCCTGGCAGCGTTTGGTCGCCCTGCTCTACGCAAGCTAAACGCCGAACAACGCGTGCGCGTCCGAGCCCAACAGGACAATGAAAGCTACACGAGTTACATCGAGGACATTGTAGACCTTTGCAAGCGAGTTGACCCTGCGATGCCGGAGAGCGAGATCAGACACGTTCTCAAAGGGATAGAAGAGTTCGCCTTTCAGATGCTGCTAAACAAGAACCCCCAGACAGTGGACGAAATCACTACATGGTGCCTGAGCTATTATGAACTGCGCAAGCAGCGTGTCGTTACTCGCCAGCGCACATCACCCCATGAAGAGTGCTCACGGGGATGCCTTTCCTCTCTCACGATGCCACATGACCTTTCTTCTCTTCTCCCACACATCGAGGAGTTCGTGCGCGCAGAAATTGCTCGACAGCTGGCTCTGCTTCCCAGTGTTCATGAGCCTGTGCCTTCGTCTTCACTGCCTTCGACTGTACGCCGCGTAATCCGGGAGCAAGTCGCCGAGGCGCTTCCTGCAGTTCGCCAACCTACACTTGTGCCGGCCCCCGTGGTAGCGACCATCGCGCCACCCGTGGCGCCCCCGTGCGAACCGCAAGTGACAGTGCCCCTTGAACAACCGGTGGCAGCGCCCATCGCACCACTAGTGACAATGGCGGTGCCCCCCGCCATTCCTGGAGCGCTCCCCTTCAGTTACGCTTCAGTGGTCCGGCAACTGCAGCCCGGTGCTTTCCAAGCGTACCAGTATGTGAGAGACCAGCGCGCGACGCCTTACCCTCGGCTACCACCTGAACCGCTGAACCCCTGGCGCACATCTGACAACCGCCCTATCTGTTACGCGTGCTGCATGCCCGGACACGTCACTCGGTTGTGCCGTCGGCGGCCACCGCCTGCTAGCGACGTCAATCGAGTGCCCCCTTATGGACCGCAACCGTACTACACCCATGGAGACTCGGGTCAGGCACCGAATTCGTCCTTTGCCGACCGTCCGCCCTTTTCCAGCCGTCGCTCCTTTTCCCCTCGTCGCCGTTCGCCGTCTCCCATGCGTCCCCGCCAGAATCCGACCGCTGAGGGAAACGGCTGCAGTTCCCGAGGCAAGAGCTGCAGCCCCGTCGAAATTCGGAAGCCCTCCTCTCTCACCCGCCAATGTTATAGACGTGACTGTTGAAAGTGTCGCCACCCTCGCGCTTATTGACACTGGCGCCGCTGTGTCTGTGTAGAATGAACGTCTACGCCTCTCATTACGTAAAGTTACGACGCCTCTCTCTGACCTTACCCTTCGGACTGCGAGCGCTCAAGAGATTAAACCGTTGGCCATGTGTACCGCTCGGGTTCTCATCCAAGACGTCACCTACGTCATCGAATTCATTATTCTCCCATCATGTTCCCACGACATAATCCTCGGCTGGGACTTCCTATCCCGACATCACGCCATAATCGATTGCGCACGTTTGCAAGTTGAACTTCTCCCGTCCTACGAGCCGCTGCCGAACGAGCTGTCGACCAAGTTAACTGTTTACGAAGACACGGACATTCCCCCGAGATCTTCCGTCATAGTGCCCGTTATGTGCAATGTGAACGACGCGACTGTGGTTTTCACGCCTTCCGGGTCCTTCCTCTCGCGCAAATGTCTGCTTTTACCCTCTGCTGCCATCGACGTCCAGTCCGGTTGCAGCTTAATCGTCATCTGTAACCCATCTTCTTGCCCGACTACCTTGTTCCATGGAGAATGTATAGGGTGTGTGGAAGCCGTTGACCCTTCTCACGTGAACGCTGTGCCCGACGAACCATCGCTGCTCACTGTTGGCACACTTAGTCCTGCGCGTGCGTCAAGCTCGGATGCGTTCCTGCAGTCCGTCGACAAGGGCCTTAGCCTTGAGCAACGCGACAAACTCATCGCCCTCCTTCAGAGTTTTCGCGACTCCTTTGATTGCGTACAAACCACCCTGGGACGCACGTCGGCAGTTTCACATGAAATAGACACCGGCTCCCACGCCCCACTGCGGCAGAGACCATATCGCGTGTCACCTGCGGAGCGCCGCGTGATCGACGAGCAAGTGTCCGATATGCTTACCCGTAATGTCATCCGACCCTCTACCAGCCCGTGGGGCTCTCCTGTTGTTCTGGTCACAAAAAAAGACGGGTCGATCCGGTTCTGCGTGGATTATCGCCGCCTCAATAAGATTACGCGCAAGGACGTTTATCCGCTGCCCTGTATCGACGACGCTCTTGACTGCCTCCAGGGTGCCGAGTTTTTCTCCTCCTTGGACTTGCGGTCTGGTTACTGGCAAGTCTCAATGGCTGATGCCGAATATAATGGGGTTTATTAGCAAACGGCTAGAGCGTGGTAACGGAGGCTGGTTGTATCAGAGGCCAAGCTAGCTCGCAAGTCCACGCGCAGGTATAGGGCTGCTCCGGTGACTGAGCCTCGCACATAGACCCAGTTGGGGGATTGACGCCCCCAAACAGTCAGCCTCGGTCTCAGTTCAGCGCACACCCATTTGGCCATACTGGTGCGCCTTCTAACGGCCACTATCTATGTTACAATATATATATATATATATATATATATATATATATATATATATATATATATATATATATTCAAAAACTTGGGTGCGACCACTTGGAAAACACTAACAAATACTTTATTTCGACAGTTTCGACCAGTGGTCTGGTCTGCTTCAGGGAAAATTTGTCGTTTCGATTGTCGTTTCTATATATATATATATATATATATATATATATATATATATATATATATATATATAGAAACGACAATCTCACAAACAGCCGGGGAAAATCAGGTAAGGAAACACAGAAGTCGAGGAAGCAACAATAAATATAACGTTTACTGATGTTTCTGGAACTGAGTACCTTTCTACAGAGCACAGGTAAGCTAAGTTCAGTGTTATATATGCCAAATGTAGCAAGGGAGAGGGCAGGGCATTGGAAGAGATTACGTTCATTCAATCAAGTGAGGTTTAGAAGGCGGCTTAAAAATGAGAGATGTGGAAGAGAACAAACGAAAAAAGAAAAAAAAATCAAGATTACATGGGTAAAGCATGAGAGAAGGAAAGGAAACAAAGAACAAATAAAGCACACTAATAAAGTTAATTGCTCGTTTCAGCGACTGGTAGCAATATGGGGCAAGGGCGTTGTCAAACAGAAGACATATTAATACACGCACATGGCGCACATCTGGCCATAATTATATGTAGCAGAAAAAAAAATTTTGGTGCTACTGTCATCCGTACGCGTGCGAAGAGGTCAGGAATAAAAAGATAACCGAAAACAGGTGGAAGCGGCACATAACGCCCACCTGAGGAACACATCAGCTTTCCATATGGCGGCCTCAGGGAAATCGGAGGCAGAATGAATATTAGAAAAAGGAAATAAAATAAAGATATGGGAGAGAAAGCAATCACTCAGGCTCCCGTGCTCAAATATAGTAGAAGGTGAGAATATGAGAGGTGACCATGGTACCACAGCCTTCTTTCGAAATCGTATTGTCTAGACCGACTGCTCGTATTCGGTTTAGTAAACATACTTTGCTAAAAAACGCGGTGCTAGCTCGCATCTAAAATCGGCTAGTTGGTGTCACCAATTGATTGGAGATGATTATCGAGTGAAATAAATAAACAGGCATTGTACTACACGGTCAGATCTAGGTTTGCAGTTTATGAATAAGAGGTACATAGACGGAGAAGAAGGAGAAAGCCGGAATTTCAATATGTCAAAATACACGTTAGTTCACCATAAAATGTATTGATGCGGAACGACGCTGACTTAAACTTATACAATAGATAGGACTCTCGGTAATCGCGAACAAGTTAAATTTTACGAGATTCAAGAATTGTGGCTTTTGGGTGTAGGACAAAATTGCCCCGGACCAAATAGGCCCGGGCAATGTGGTTGCAAGTGGAAACCCGGACAAAACGGTCCCAAGTCAATCCGTACGAAGTTGTTCACACCGTAAGAAGTTGTTCATATCTGTACCGGTTACTTTATGGGTGAGGGATGTAAAAAGCGGAATCTTGCGAATGTTTCGCATTATTTTTGAAGTTTCAAGACGTGAAATGAAGTTAGAGCAAGATGAAAAGGCAATAGTTATGCACATACTGCATGATTTCATGCTGGTGTAGGCCCGTTAGTCACATGGCGTTTGGTAACAGGCTGATTTGTATTAAAATGTTAGTTCTCATAAAACACTTCCTTATAGGGGCACGAAAGCAAAATTGGTTTTGATTTACTTGTTATTTTGATTTCTTTCGTTTTAAGAAATCAAAATATAGTCTTCAGTGAGGTACAATGAGCCGCGATCTGACGTCGCTCATTTTCGGTTACTGTGTGCGGACATGCACTATTGCTGCAAAAAATATTTCGTATAAACAGTACAGCAGTTTTGTTAGTTCTTCTAAATAACTCTCATATTTGAACACCTATTGGCTCATAATAGCACTTTTAAAAATATTTAGTAAAAAAAATTGTAAACTTTCGTCTTGCGAACTTGCCTTTGCCTGCGGGGCAAATGCAGCCTGTGCTCGTTAAAATTGGTACGATTGTAGGAATAAAGTTTGTGCAAAAGATTACCACCAGCGCTCTTCCTGTTTATTAAATCTAAGCCAAAATAAACAGTGAAATCATACGCAAAAATCAACTCTGTTTTATACAACACTGATACTTTGTCAAGCTGAATTAAACTCAGAATTCCAGCAAATCAGCAAGAGCAATCAGTCGGCTCAAACAGGAGGGCAGGACATTTTCTCCTCTATATTTCTTGAGTGTACTCGGTGATATCAGCACCCTCTTCTGCAAACTCAGCTGAGTCGCTCCCCGCTTTCACTATCTTGCGAGAATCTTCGTTGATACGCCTCCTGTCCTTTGACACCAACAGGCGTATGTAAAAAACGGTATGTCAGGAACAGGCCGCATCCTCGTAAGGCGGCTTCCAAAAAAGAAATGAAATAGTAATATTATTGTCAGTAATAAAGAATAAATACAAGAAAACGCCATCCGTCACCTATTAATGTGAGCGAAGTGATTAATTGCGATAATGTGCACGAAAATGTATTCCACATTTCAAGCTCGCTTGCGGCCTTTTCTTCACGCGAACCACATTGTGCGGATTTTTACTTGGAACCATTTTGTCCGGGACCGTTTGGTCCGAATCCTGCGGTCTTCAGCTATTCAAATGAATGACCATGAGTGTTTCCATGCCCTAATAGAGGCAATTAGGGGTAGGTTTTCACATGGAAGCGGTGATTGGTAAACTTCAAACTGGAGGGTGTTGGCCGATGTACGGTTTGCTGCAGAGGGTGCATTACAGCAGGTGTACGACATTGGAGAAATCACAGTTCAGGTTCCCTTTTTGTAATATCATAATTGTTTGAAGACGCTTGCGCGGATTTAAACTATCATGTTATTGTAAAGGAGAACTCTGACCGTCTGCTTTAAGTGACACCGAGCAGAAGGAGTTGCAACAAAAATATAAATGACGCGTCTGTGAGCCTGACAAAATTGGTAATAGAGCACAGTATACGGAAGGCCGAGGAGCTCAAATCAACTGAACTGGTAAAGCGCAAGCAAGCAGTTCTCTGTAATCTGGAACAACTTGAACTGGAAATATAAAGGATACAAAAAACTGGAAAACTCCGAAAAACAAAAGGAAAAAAAAGCGAAATACGAAAAAAGCTTCGATTTCCAAGAACGCCGAACATCCGACGGCGATTGCCGAGGTGAAGGGCCTGGCGGGACTGTAGAGTGTGTTCGGCTCAAAAAGTAGCCTTTGGTGCTCTAGCGTGTTGAAGATCCGAAATAAGCACCCCTATCAGGATGAGCCGATACACCCGCGCTCTAACATGCCGAACATCTCAAGTGGAAGTAAAATTACTGCCAAGGGACCTAAACTTCCGTCTTTCTTCGGGAAACAATAATAAATTCAACCTATATCAGAACCTCGCCAACGCGAGAAACCTGCGCCTACGGATATACTTTCAGAAGCGCTGACTTAAAGCAAAACATTACTTCCTGCCCTTTCAGTTACAACGTGGACACCAAATGAGCGACGGGATAAGAACTTGGATCTATACATTCCAGCCGTGCAAAAAGACATAAGGGGCGTTTGGGAGAGATGGTTGTCCGACCGCGCCAACCTCACCAAGGACGACCGTGAAGCACTGAATAGCCAGTGAGGATACTGCCTTCGTAAGAAAACCTCCAGACAATGGCGGGGATCTAGTGATTGTGAAAAAGAATGACTACTTAACTGGGCAGCGACAGCTATCTGACGAGGCTTTGCACCGCAAGCTCGCAGACTACCACACATTGCAATTTGAAGCGAAAATTGGGGATACAACAAATTCCTTGCGGTGCGCTTAACCAATTCGATGTATTAGGCGATGCTACCCTGAAATTCTAGGTCGTGACGTTTCTATGATTAATTTACTAATAAAGTGTATTCTTACTCCTGCTCCTGTAACAGTTACAGAATTGATAAATATGATACATAGACTAAAACCTCTTATGCTATGGTACACTCAGCTGGCTTACCTAGGATAATATCTCCCAGTACATTGGTGTACTCGGCAGTACATTGCCAACAATGTTTTGGAACAGGTGAGAACGTTTGCACTCAAACCTAGCATAGCCTTTGACACTACAGTAGGGATTAGGAGATGTATTGTCCGACTGAACTCACAAAACACGGAGGTATTTGAATCATGTGCGGGCATTTTGAGCCACCCTGCTCAGCTCAAGAAGAAGTAATTCTTATTCCTTCTATTGTGCTGTGCCAGTTTTACCCCATTCATTTCCATGCATATTGCTACGAGGTAAGCTTTTTTATTTAAACGATATTTACGACGTAGGAGATGTAAGTGCCAGAACCTAATGTACAGAAGTTCAGGCCAGCCTAGCCGAGTCGGAGTGACGTTGTCTTCTCCTTTTAGCTGCCCCATCTTCATCAATCATCAAACCTGTCCTGCCTAATACACAACCAAACTACATCGCCACATTATGTAATGGGACGTATACTACCAATAATAAACAGTCAGGGGAGCACAACAGCCGTCACCTACCCTGATATCAGCCGGGGCCAAACTCAGTGGCACATTTTTTTTAAAGACGGCAGTCTTGATTGGGCTACTTAAACCCACAGATTTGGTGTGCCTGTCTGTCGGTCTGTCTGTGACTCGACTCAGCCACCCGGCAAAAGTAAAACGAAATGTGCGTAGTAGTCTTATATACTCCAACCGACATTTAAATGTCCAAGACTGGTTTTTATGTTCATACATGTCCACATTTCAGAAAGAGAACAAGGCATTACGCAAATGTACGATACAAAAAATGTTACATAAGTCACATTTACACCGTGCTTTACAAAAAAATCATTGATGCTTGATTTTTGCGAAATGAAATACTGCATGCATTGCCGAAAAAAATTCACTCTGCCGCCTGCTTTCGGCGGCGCCACTGTAGCTTGTGGTGGCATTTTATGCAATCAGGTGGCAACAGTTAAGAAAGGGTCCACTAGATACGTTCCACGTCCTGCTTGGAACTACCTCGGAGAAGGGGAACATGGCTCTATAGATGCTGAAGTAGGGCGTCTCGATTCACGCGCGTTTCCGCCGTACGCTTGCACTGGCATCGAGGCACCCCGTCAAGAGAAGTGAAACGCGGTAAATTTAAATTGATTTGAGAAAACCTTTAGCCTCTTTACCTTGGGAGGGGTGCGGCGGAAGTGGAACAGAATGAGAGCTGAGCGGGCAAGCGAAGGGAGGCATTTACTTGGCAAATGTCGACAAAGAGTATCGTCTCTTGTCGATATTTCCAACGAAAGGAGCAGCTACGCGGCCAATTTTTTCTGCGGGTTTTCAGCACTTTTCAATTGACGGGAAAAATCTTCTTCCCGTGCAAGCCAAAATACATTGCCTCGAGAACTCTACGCGTATTTTAACTGTCGCTATTTCTGTAGGTAATTGGCCCACACTTCGCACCCTAAATTGGCCCCGCGTAGTTTATTACGCTACGCGGCGAGCAGGGAGGAGATGGGAGGACATTGTCCAAAACGCAAATCTTGCTTGAGGGTGTGCGGCCAGGAGTGAAAATGGAAAAACTTAATCGCCCTATGGTTACAGATATTCGATGATGGCCTCGTGCTTCTGCGGCCGTACTGCGAACCAGCCGGCCATCTATAATAAAGCCCTGCACGAGACCGAATGAAGCACGCGGGCTGAGCCAGAGCACGTTTTATGAAGCCCAAACCTGATCCGGGCCAGTAACACCTTACCCGCGCTCCACCCTGTCCTCTGTCTCCTTAAGGGAGCACACCCGGAACGGCCACGCCAGTCGTCTGAAGACCACGCTTGGCACCGGCCCAGTTCTATAAGCATAGGGAGGGTCCGAGTGGCGTGACCGGACCTGTGTTCAGATGCTGGTGGCGATGTTTACTGTAATTTTATTATTGTTTTCGAAGTGGGTAATCAGACCGAGCATCTATTGTGTACACCAAAAGTCGATTGAAATAAAAAAATTAGGTTAAGTAGTGCACGTTTTTTAGACTCTGCCGGTTCGGTCCACAGTACAGCAGCGTAATTATATTCTTGTATCGGGGGTACCGTCAACTTTGACAAAGAAATTCCCGGCTACATGACTTGGTGGTCTGGGGCACAATTTGGAATGCTAAAATTTTTGATGACTCATTTCAATTCACGAGCACTGTACAGGTGTGGATAAACAATTAAGGGAAGAACTTGCGAATAGTTTAAATAATTTGTCTATCTCGCTTTCTGCCAGCCATTACCGGTTTACATGAAGCTCTTTCTGTTAGGGAGGACTTCTTTAAACACAGACCAATGAACCCAATCAGTTTCCAGAAGAAAAAAAGATCATTTATATATAAGATCCGTGTTTCGATTAAATAGGCGGTACCTGTATGTGCATTGAAGTATATTACTTGCCGTCGTTGCTCAGCGAGCCTGTTTGTTATGAACGCTAATTTGATTCCCAACCACTACAGAGTAATTTTGATGGGTTCGTCATGGAAACACACCTGTACCCTCAAAGGTCCAGAGACCCAGGTTGCCTGATAATTCCGTAATGCCGCTACAGCGTTGTTTCTAATCGTATTTTTTGTATGTTATACGCCAAAATACAAACTCTTGATGCGGTATAAAAACGCACTTTTTAAACAATCCTTACAACAAACATAAAAAACGTCTGAAAATAAACTCAGAGCATTTTTGTCAATGCTCTATTTTACACTTCTTGTGGGAAACAAACGGCTGGTACGAACGGCCTCAATCCCCATCGCAGACCGGGCTCATGGCTTGGATCCCGATTTCGGCGGAGCCCTCGGCATTGAAACGATTTTTCTTTTCTTCCCTGACACCAGACCGGCACGGACCTGGCTGTCCGGTCCACCCGGGCACATGCAGTGCTGTAGTCAATATCTTCTGTAATCAATTTCTTTTACTCTAGTCAAGTGCAAGCTCTGGCCCCCGTTACGTCACCCGACTGACTACAACCAGCGCCTCTAAACCGACAGAGCAAGCTGACTTTGGAGTAAGCTAATTCTGGGCCACTCGTGGTAAGTGTCGAACGGACCTTCGTCTTCGTTATAGGTACGCATCTGTGCATCAGTTGTGATTTTGACTGGGAATACTGGTCCGGGCTCATCCACGTTGCCGGAACCTCTAAGTGTAGTTTCTACAGCCGGTACCAAGGGTATCAATGCCAGTACACGCCGAGGTCAAAGTGTATATTTGTTTTTTGCCGCTCTTGTGTCAGAACAAAATCGGAGGATTCGATTATATTCTCCCAGTGGTTGCGAGTTTCTTTGACAATATCATCCCCAATGTCTCCTCTACAAGCTTCGCCATGCGTTCGCTTCGTGCCGGAAGCTCCAGGCTAATCTGGCCCAAGGACCGAAGGTTTATTCTTCCATTTTTAAGTGCAGTTAACACTGCTACTATAAGCGATTTATTGACAATTCCACCAGACTAAAAAATATAAAGCTGAACGTTGTCAACTGGGTTATATGGTTAGCGCCATTCAGCAGAAGTGCACAACATACCGTTTCTCCTGACTAGCATCATGTCAGGTGGCCGCAGCGCGATTGAAGGTAAATCACCAGTGTTAACAAGGAATGCAGAATTTATCGATGTAGCACATGCTATTACCAAGAACATCATGCGGACCAACTTGTATATTAGGTCATTAGGATGCTTGGGTCAAGATTTCCATCATGTTCTTCCTATCACCTGCATACTGGCTTACGTAACAAATGTTCAATCCCAGCTCAAGTTTGCGTCCGACATCCGGTACTCGTAGCGTCACTGTTTGATTAACAAGATTGACTCGATCCGAACCGAGCTAGAAAGATTATATCACAAAAATCGAAGTACCACTAAAGTGTTACAGTTACACTTAGTATTCCACTTCCACCAGCAGATCATCAACGCTAGATTCCTCACTCATGCCTTTTTCAGAAATACGTTAACAATGCACAGCACTAAACGATAAATAACTATACACTGATGTTTAATTTATTTTCTCTCCACTACGTTAAAAGGGGTACAAATATTCTGGGCGTACTTCCCCCCCTATCAGGCTTTATAACCTTCCTGATAGCATCGCCGCCGAATAAAAACATTATTTATTTTGTGACCTTCTGCCTTTTACTGCACTTACATTGCTTTTTATGTGAATTTTGTGTAACCGTGACTTTTTATTTTACCTTTGAAGTGGCTGTTTGTAATGCTTGCGGCTTAGGGTAATTCTATGTCATAAAGATCTTTGTTTGCTCAAGATATAGCACTTATCGTTGTACCTTCCGGCCCTGTTGTTATGTATTACGGCCGATTTTCGCCTCATTTCTTCTTGAATTGCGCACCCTTTTGTGTGAATTGTACTATTGTTATCATTTTGCACATTTATTTATGTGCTCCTTTTTACTCGATCTCGCGTCAAGGCCTGGAAGGTATTTTAACTCTTTACGTGTTTCGCACGATGAGAAGACGTCCTTGCTAGTATCCCTGACTTTTTTCGGCGAGAAGAGCTCGTCCAAGCAGTATAAGTGCTCCTGTAGAATATTCCGCACTAGACACGCTCGTCTTTGGCTTAGGTTGCGTGTCACGCACTAGTACGAAGAATTTAATGAATGATTTTGTTTCATCCGCCTGAAGGAGTCCTGTTTATGACTGAAAGAATGGCAGCCGGTGGCGGCGACGTTTTTGTTCTAATAACAGAGCTGTTAGTCGTTCTAGTACACTTCTGAATCAAAACGTTTAAAAAAAGGTTTCAGAAACTGTGTTCCTATGCTTAGTATCACATTACGCCCTTCGTTGGGGATATCATACGAGTTATATAAAACGTAATATTGCGGAGTGCGTTGGTATATTGAGTAAATGTAGAGTTCTGTTACCGGCGAGAATAAAAAAGCAGCCTCATTGTGCCTCTGTTCAGTAATGGTTACGGTATTTTTTACTTGTATTGGGAGTTGAGTCAAAATCGTTCATGACAGGCTTGAACCGCATGCAAAAGAAGGATCTGCTGTGTGTACACAATGTATGAAACTATGTCAATACAATTCGATACTTCCAGCAAAATTCCATACTCTATATTCAGTCTTTGTAGAATCAACAACTAGTTTTAAATGATTTTTGTGGATTTCAGAGCTGACCAGAGATTTTTCGTTTTAACTGCAATAATACTGAAGTGGCATGTAATAATGTGGCATAAAAAAGTCATAAAATAACCAACTTGAATGAATTACGGCAGTGAAACAGTTACAAGAAAAATTTCTAATCTCCTTAAAAATCATCATGCAGTGTTTGACATAATTGAGCACGCTTCCTCGGTAGGCGTTTTTAGACGGAAGACAAAAATCTGTTTTATATGTGATATGTATCATTTTCATGCCCTTTTTGTTATTTTGTTTAAATGTTTACGCTATATTTGTTTCCTCTGAAAAAGCCGATTTTGTGAACGGTAATTGTGTTGTTTTACAGAATAGTTATTATTGTGTTACGCAAGAAAAGCGTATATCTCTCCTAAGTTATGTTTCTTTGTAGTATGTATTATTACTCTGGTTTATTACGCTAAAATTGTGTTCGGTATGTTTGTATTATTTAGGCATGTCCGGTTGCATCTGTTGCTGTCGCTTCTGCTAAAAGGTGTGGGGGCCTAGTTAAGCGACTATTACAGTGGTCTTTTTTTTACGTACGTTGGGATTTCCTCATTGTCAAAATAATTAGAACAAACGAACAACACGCACGTGTTAGCTGGCGTGTACGCGGACATAAGGGAGCTTTTCGTCTTTGTCATCCTCTTCTGTGAACAAGAATCAGATATTGATAATGATCTTTTGTCTGCAACTGAAGACGGCAATTTCGCTAATTCAGCTGCCCTTCTGGTGTAGTAAGGACATCCGTGAAGCAAACATTCGGAGTGCTCGTCACCCACTCTGCGCATTCTCTGCCATAAAAATCCGAACAGATTCAGGAAGCTTCTGAGGTAATATGGCCAGGGAGAGTTGAGCCTACAAAAGTAAAGAATAACAGGGCATGTGGACTATATTTTTAGTAGTCCAGCTAGCTGGTTATTGTGTACTGTTCATATACAAACTCTATTGTGTTGATTTGGCTTAGTATGTGGTGCAAGTGTTTTTTCCCATTCTGTAGCTCTATTTAAATCAAATTCAAATCGAAATCGCCAAAAAATATCGGGAATTTTGGCGAAAATTTCAAAATAATAAAACATTTCGTACGGGTTATACAGATTGTTATAAGACGAATTTATTTCCTAGAGGCACAGGAAATTTGGCCAACTACATGGAATTGTTCAAGCAGTTCCAAGGAGATCGATGTCCAGCCGGTGCTCAACCTCGTTATCTTCCTTCTCCAACTCCGGTGATGAGGCAGGCATGGCTGTAAGCCCTGGCGTGTAATATCGGCGTAACAATATATTCAAGAAGGGCAAGAGGCACCATAGGAGAGGAGGACTACACCTGCACCGTAAGCAGTATTCAAAGCTTCGCTTCAGGTAGTATAGAAATGACGCTGGAGGAGCACGAAATTGAGCGAGGTAATCTTCGCAGTGGTAACCACTTTTCCCAATTTCACCCAGCCAATAAAAGTGAAGTTTTCAAATTCTACACAAGGAAGCAAATTCATGCGATGTGGGCATCAGCTGAAAAACTACAAAACAAGATATGATTGGAGGAACACTGTTCGCCAACAATCGCAAGTAGATTTGGCTAGAAGTAACCTTAAGACAAGAAGAACTTTGTGATCACGCACAAGAAACTTTATTCGCAACAGCAAAACCTACAAGTATTCGCTGTCTAACAGTGCTTCTCGCATTGTTCTGCTGAGCCCAACGACGCAGGTTTGACACCTGCCGCACTGGCTCCTCGCTTACGGAGGCAGAAAGGCAAGACCATCATTTGTCGGGATTTCAGTGACACTAAATATCCCCAGGTGGTCAAAATTTATCCGGAAGTGCTCCACTACGGCGTGCATCATAAAGCAGGCGTAGCTTTGGCGTATTACAACCCACAATCAATCAATCAATCAATCAATCAATCAATCAATCAATCAATCAATCAATCAATCAATCAATCAATCAATCAGTTTCTTCTCTAAAAAAGTATGCTTTTAAATGAGCAGGTTTTACGTTGCCCGACAACACAAGCAATGGAAAATAAATTTTATGGCAATGTTTCTTTCGTTTTTGAAAATTTTTATTCCGTGTAGTTGGAGATTCACAGCGTAAAAACCATAATATTCACAGGCTCTGCTCATTAATCCAAGACAGTGAAATTTGACTTTACCACCACGTCCTAAACTGCGCGTGCTGGCTTTGAAGCCACGACGTTTTTTGCTAAGCTAATCGGGAATCAGAGGGGCAGGCGCGATGATACCAATGAGGAGTAGCTACCATCCCCTGCTTCTGTCTACCGAGACACCATTAGAGATCGTTTTGGTTGTCTTCTGGTTGGGCCCGAACTGCGTTCATTGTGTGTTAGATGTCGCTCTGCGTCACCATAGCACTCAGTCGGATTATATTTACACTGCTATTGATTATTTAGTATATATTGCTAGCTGGTATCTAGTATTCATCAGCCGCCTTTCAATAACAGTGCAACGGAATAATTATTCTGTATTCCCAGCTGGTCTACGTTGTACAGAATTATTCAAGGTAGATAATTTATACTTCCCGTAATAGACTAGGCTAGATACTAGATTAGGGTATCTATAGACTAGGGTATTCAAAGCTGCCTGAGTGTTCAACGTTTTCTTCACAGGCTTTTCATGTTTTATTTGACTCAGTCTGTGCATGAGCCAATGCAATGTGGTAATACTTAACATTTAATACTTAGTATCCTTTGTAGCAACGTTGAAACCCAGGTGTACAGGAAGTAGGTGACTGCAGATTTGATCACTGAATTGTCTTCTTCTCAGTGAAAGGTCAAAGAACCATGAAATAGCAATTCTTAACAACTCCAAGGCATATATGCCAATGAACAGTATACTCCTAACCTCCTCTCACACTCTCTACTACAACTGTAACTCGCGTTCTTCAAATGAAAGCTAGGAGGATACTTTGAAATAAGCTAGAGTTACATTCACAGAATGTCAGTTACTCCCACAGAAGACGCCCCTTGTTTTACGAAAGGTGTAAAGCAATGTCTATAAGAAATTACACGGGTGCGCCGACAGGCTAAACAAGCAAACCTGCACAGAAATTAGCACCTTCAGAAACATTCAGCATCAAAATATTTAAAATTGCAATACGGGAGGCTGGAACATAGTACCTTGAGTGCACAATACTTTTGATTGGGAACAAACTACCTTTTATTTATTTTTATTTTTTTTTTTATTTCAAAAAAACCCTAAAGGCCCTCTGGGGAGGGTATTACATAGGGTAGGGGGGTTACAAAGGTGTCACATAAACTAGAACAAGAACAAAATAAACACAAGAACTAAAAAATGGTACAAATCATTAACATTGCTAGAGTGAAAACAAATACAAAAATTAGGTAGAATAATAGGAACAGCTATTGGTACAGGAACTAGAACAAACTACACCGATTATAACCACATGGTATATTACAACATGTCATCTGACAAGGCAAGAACTGAATGAAATGACGCATGAAATGATACATATTATACATTGATATTTTTGCTCAAAGCATTAGTAAATTTCGTGGTATTAGGTTCAGTAACAATGTTTGTGAATGAGTATCTTCTCTGACGAATATTATTGACCCGCAGGGTCTTTCGCTGACCTATTTAAACATATGTGTCTAATAAAAGTTCAACGATATAGCGACCCGGAGGCATTTCCGTGATACAATAAATTGAGGAAATGAAGGCGCGTGCTGGCTACCGTATCTGGCACATAAGAATTTGTTGCTGTAGCACAAAGTATTTGTCCCAATATCTTCTTTTCTTACGTGACATGCAAGCTATGTAGGTGTGCTTCTATTCTCTTGCCTTTTGCTACCTCCTTTTTAGTTTTTTATTGCAGTCTTTTTTTGTTTCATGGGGGTTAATGTTTGCAGAAGTATCGCAGCCTCGGTGTGGACCTTCTACCGGGGTTGCTTGTGTATATAGTGGAAGGCGAAGTGCATTGTTTTTTCATTATAGCGCTCACGTATTAACCTTTTGCCTATGCATCCTACTGTATGGGTGCAAAGGCCTTTCGTGAAAAAGGTGACATTTATTGCTCTTTGCTAAACTCTGAACCGCAGAACGTTGACTACAATAGCCCGCTGAAAGGTCGCAGAAGGGCGCGGGGTTCTTGCGAGCAAGCGCTGTTCGGCAAAAAAGCGTGCTTCACGGGAGCGGAGCCAGCTCACGGAGATATGATGTGTGTCACTTTCTGCTGCGTGCGTCCCTACATTTCTGTGGCCCAGATCACGGTAAGGTTTTATGGCGAGTTTTAGAATTATATCTGCAAGCATATCCAGCAATGTCCCAATGAACATAAGAGACGTGCTCAGTTTTTTTTCAGTGTTCGCCTTGGTGTTGGCGATATTAGGGTCGTCTGGAATAGTGGCTTTCTCTGCTAGTGTCGCTGTTGCACTAGCCGAATACACCGATTTTGTCAGCAGGGGGAAAGCCGTCAAATTTGCCTCAGAAAACTGTTATTTCTTTACTCTGGTTTTGCGTTTTTTTTTTTACTTTTCAAAATTACTTTTCAAAATTTTCAAATTTTTTCAAAATCATATCGTTAAACTATGTTTTTTTATTCTCTCTCCTTTTTAGGTGCTGCTGTTGGTATAGATCTCTCTTCTTTATTCTTTCTTTCTTCTTTTCCCATCTCTTAAAAACTCGTTTTCACCGGTTCAGTTTGTTTATTTTTCATTGGCGTCACCCGTGATACGTGTCGTACGCGTTGGGCTTTTATTTTACTTTATAGCCCTTTATTTTGTCTGTTGGTATAGTTTACGATAATTGATCGCGTTGTTACCCGATGGGTTTTACCTTGAAACGCCTAATGTTGGCTTCCGCGTATTTTGCAAGCAGTGGCTTGATAATGCTAGCCGAGAGGAGGTTGGTAGTTGGAAACTTACACAAAGTAAGAAGGTCCTTCCGGAACTGCGCCAAAAAGATCGGCTGTGCAAGCCACTAGTCAAACAGCGTACGTGAAATCCCCACTTAGTGACGTTCCGTTCGCCTGGGGCTGTGGATTATTCGCGAGGGGTATTGAGACCCTGGATGTTTCTCGCTACTTCTCGTACTCCTTGCCGCACTCGCCACGAACACCACGCCCCGCCCAAAGTGCTATAAAGTGTCACAAGCAAGGTTGTTTCAAATCGCTACGCCACAATAAAAACTCGACGTTACTGTTCAAACCTATGAGACAATCCGTTACTAAAGCAGATAGCTTTACTAAGGCTCTTTGGTCCCGAAAATTTTCGTTTGTGCCTCTGTCTCATTCCGTTCAGACACCCGGCCCAAAGGTACACGAATTCCAAAGGATAAAGTAATACAGGGGCAAACCCTTTGCGAGCCAGTAAACCCTGTAAATTACGTCATACCTGTCAACGCGGTTTTGGAAAAAGAGAACGTTTGGTATATTGGAGGTTAAAAATAATACATATTTGTCTATTAGAAAATTTCGTTTATGTTGAAAATAGATCTGGGACAAATATTTAACATATCAAACAAAAAGCGGCTTTGAACACAACATTTTAACCCCAAAACCATACCACTAGGAAGCATTTTAAGTGCATTTTAAATCGGAAAATGCATTCTACATTTGATAAGGCACTCTAGCTATTTAGGGCGCGAAGTAAAATTGACTTGAGCCCACTTTAAGTGTTTTTGCAGTGAGAAGCGCGAAACGAAAAGGGAAAGGGCGCGAGAAATTGGCGAGGAAAAAAAGAGGGGCACTTACTCGTGTAAGTGCGGAAGAAGACAGAATACTTCAAGGAACTTAAAGAAATTACGAGGAAGACTCGAAACCGACGACAAAAACCACGAACGCAACAGCGAAAACGAAAACTCCTAGATACTGCGCAGTGACTAATGAAGGAGACAGAATAAATGGGGAAATCGAAGTTAGTGAGCTGTAAATCCTGCCATGAAAATGCAGTTTCAGCGGTAGTGGCAAACAATGTCTGAATTCCAACTGCAGACCTTGTTTTACTGTCTTTCAGATGGCTTTCGTTATCTGTTTCCGAAAATACTCCACACATACGGAATCGTCAAAATATGTGGTTCGCTAAAAGGCACTATTTGTGAACACCACTATTTCACGCTTCACGTATTTATTCCAGTTCTACAACAGGCCTCGCCACGAAAAATTCTGAATATGTGTTGCGTCAGATTTACACCCTTTTCACCCCAAATTACTGCCAGAAGCAGATTGTGAGTTTAGCAAGGAAAAAAACTTGTTACTGTTGACTTTTTTGGCACTGCCCACAACATCCACACACATCGGTCCGTAAGAGAGGCTGGCAAATATTTTCCCACTTTGAGCACAGCCGAGGCGGCTCGGCTAGAGAACATCATAGCACACGTTATGCTGTGACCATGATAAAGCAGTTTCGACACCTTTTTTGCAAGAAAAAACGTTTTAGGAAGTTAGTACGTTAGTTTGCAAGATTTTTTTCCGTCTGCGAAAACATTATGTGCAAAAAAGATTTGCCCAGGTAGCTCTAATGGTGCAACGCCGGAGAAACACCAGAGCACAGTGTCTGTCCCTTTATCAGAGACACGGCTGTTGCACGTCACATAGATTTACGAACATGCCGCTGAACGTTTCCCAAGACTGCCAGGCCCGGATTGTGTCGTCCGCAGGCTTTCGCATGTTTCCCAAATTGAACCGGGTTAGCACGCGCTAGAACCCGCGACAACCGGATTCGCGAACTCAGCGTATGAAGCACTAACTCAGCGGCGGTACCCCCCCCGTATAAAGGCAAGCGCAGGCCAAATTACGCGAGCAGTACGCGAGAGATCACACAACGAGCGCCGGGCACCGTACTCTTGAATGTAGAGCTTGCCGAAGCCGGGCGATCCATACGACGTGCATGCTAAAGGAGCTCCGGTATTTTTCTCGGTATTTTTTAACGTCCTCCTCACGTGGCGCAAGCCCACGAGAAAACCTGTACGCTCGCGGGCGCTCCTCAGGAGACGCACGCTCAGGCTCCTCAGGAGCGAAAACAAAGATTAAACAGCTCTGCTTTCAAAAATACACACGAAGGCATGCTTGCTGCGTGGTTCATTGCTTAGGCCTCTTTAGTCGCCTTCAGGTTTCCTAACATACAACTACTATTACGTCAAGCGTAAATTTGCGTTAACGTTTGCTAAGAAGCCGTGTACCTCTACCAGCCAGGAAACTTTCCGTGTCTGTGCCAGCAGAAAACTCCCAGGGTAATAAAAGAACTTGTCGCAGTGCCAGGATACAAACCGCGACCCGAAGAGGGGAATGGAGGTAGAGCCCACCGTCGTACCGACTAAGCTACGCCCACACAAGGAAACGGAGAGAAAGACGGTGTGCTGAACAAGCACAGCGACTAGTGTACCGCCAGCGCTCATTAAAATACCTCTTGTGAAGTGCAAACCGCGTAATGCATGATAACGGCGTTCAGGTGGTTTGGATTAGCGGCGAACTGAGCAGCATCTGTGGAGGTGCAGGGCGGTTCTTGGTGGCGGCGTACGAAACAAGAGTAAGGTTGAGGGAGTGTGCGATAAGACGTCATTGACGCGCCTGCCGGCCTCCTCTCCAGCCATCGCCGGATTGTCCTCTCCGTTTTCTTTGTGATCCCGCTGCTGCGTTCGATCACTGGGTTACTCGCACCCGCCTCCGCGAAATCGAGGTAGCGGCTGCCAGAGTCTCTGCTTTCACTCTTTGTCGGGCCACGTGTGCGAATACAAGGAACGTCGTATGGGTACTCGTTTTGGGTGTCGTTTAAAGCTTCGCAGTCCTACCACCTGGACAGCGTAGACAGGAGGCAGTTTTTTGTATAACAAACTAAGAAAGGTAGTGTTGAAAATAGTACGAAAGAACAAAACTTTATTTTGAACTGCACTTTGCCCCTTAGGTTGCACTAATGCATTATACAGATTAAGATTCAAACGAATAAACATAGGGGCATTATTGGGCTATGCAGTCTCAAGACAAACATGCCAAGAAAAATCTTCATGAGCCGACCTTGAGCTCAATAAACTCGCTCAGAGCGATCTGGTTTTTTGTTTGACGAAATGGTACTTGCGGTTTCTAAGGTGCATGTCGCTGATATTGGAGCTTACAGGCGAAAGGAAAAAAAAACCTCAGTCGCCTTTTCAGTGTGTAAATGCATCTACGAATGCCTCGCGAACACAGCGTACACATACAAAGAGCGCATGCATCAACTAACTGCGCGACCGGAGACCTGTTTCACAATGGTGCAGCTTTCGCTTTACCGTAAGCCAGCAATGACGCTTTTTGAGGAGCCTGGGTAATCAAGACAGTTGTGACAGCGCGGAGATGCTGACTAGCCATTCTTTGTTTTTGAGTAAAAGTAAAGTTCTGCCCGTTAGAGGATATTAGGAAAGAGACATTACTGTAGTCAAACACGCATTCTTTGCGAACGAATCTTTGCGCTTTACCCGTGGCAGGCGTCACCAAGGCATCTTCTGTTTCGACGTTCTGCGGCGCCTGATGATGTTCCCGTGGCTTCGGGATCACAAACATATAATAGACTCATTTGGCCGGTTTTTCCGCGGGCTTGGGGATGTGGTTGTTAGCTCCAAGAATAATAGGCGCTATGTTTAGTTTTTAGAATGCTTATTTCAGCACCGTTCGCCGTAGACACATAGAACTAACCAATAAAATGGTCACTGTCGCTCCGTAAGAGAAACACAAGGTCGATAATTCGCCTCCCCCCTTTTTATGGGATGTCACGCCACTGCCAACGAATGTGGAACGAAATAGTGCCAACACTAATGCGGGCACCCGCTTTAAAAACTTGTAGCCAAGCTCTCATTGGGACACCTTCATGTTTACCCCTCGAATGACTCCAATGCCATTTTGTACTGATTAAATGAACAGACGAACATAAACGCGCGAAACAACAGTAGCGGCGATGAAGAGCTCTGCGCTTAGGAACATTGTATTTGGTACCTTTTCGAATAAATAAGGTTTCGCACCTATCCATCCTAAACAGCGCTTAACAACACAACGACGAAAAAGAGGGGACACAAGGCGGCGCTGACTATCAACTACAACTTCAATGGCAAGAAAACAGACATATATATACAGTCATACACCACACGTGTCTTTAACCGTCATCACTACGCAGAAGTGCGCAAAACCATCTTTTCGTAGCCTACTTCCCCCAAACAAAACACATCCTAGGGCATCGTTTTCGACAGGAAGGCAAATTCTTTATCGTACAGTGTCACAGAAGCATGACTAATGCCCTTCCTTTCAGTTTTTCTTATATGAAACGCCTCCACCAACTCTCTTGTGAAGTCATTATTGTGGCGCCAAAGAATACTTGTGTCCTTATACAATGGGTTGCATTTTTCTTGACTGCTTTCCTCGTGGGCTTGCAATGACGAGTGAAATGTGCAAAAGGAATATTCGTAAGCGAAGCACGGTGCTCCATCAGCCGTACATTGACGAACCTGCCTGATTGGCAGGTGCGTAAATCTATCTTTAAACCTTTCAAATATAATACTGGAATACAAATAAACAATCTGATATATAATTAGTTTTCAAGTTCAGTTTGGCAATATCCCCCATTTTATACAAGCACGAAAGGTACGGCTCAACTGAGGCAAAGGCACTGCCGGTATCCCTTACAGCTATTGTTGAAACATCATTGAGGAAAAATTAAAGTAAGGAACGTCGGCGTGGAGAAACCACGCAAGGATGCAGGCTGCTAGTAGAGAACTCCGCAAAATATGCTGTGCAGTGAATATTGGAAGGCTGCCTAATGAGTAAGCCGAGAGACTCACGAAATATTTTGTTCCTATAAAAGAAGAATAAAAACAGCCTAATGAATACAATCTCGTCATATAAAATGTATTTATAACTTCTCATCTTCAATACGCCGCACTTGAATGGCTCTTTGTGAATGAAAAAAAAAAGATTCGCGACAGCTAGAATATAACAATTAAAAATCTTTATTAATCTTAGCTAGAATATACTCGATCAACGGCCATGAGTCTTCTATTTGATAGTAGAAGAGTGTTTATTTTCGGACGGTATTTATGAAACTTAATAACGTCGCACCTTTGGAAGCACGAATAGCTCGCAATGTGAGAATCTCTGTGGCATAACGTCTGAAACCCGATACTACAAGGACAACAAAACCGAGTCGTTAGAGCGCTGCAACACCAGTTTTCACTCGTGAAACTGCTTTTACAAACAGCACTTTTAAACGCACAGTGTCAGAGTAGACTGCGCTGAAGTGTATAAGGTTTATCGCGCCGACGTTAAACAGGTGGTGAGCCGCGGTGCATAGTGGTCTTCGGTTTAATTTTGACTCCCAGGGGTCTTTATTGTGCGCCGTAATTTTGAACACACGAATTTTTCGATTTTCGCCTCTATCAGATAATCGGACGCCTCGGCTGGAAATACAACCAGGGTCCCTGGGCTCAGCAGCAGAACGCATTAACACTGAGTAACCCCGGTGGTTGGACCTCTTTGCAATCTGTGTTTTTGAGTGTGATATATTTACGAGATCTAGAAAGCCCTTGGTTTGCTTAGATATGTGTCTGTGTATAAAGTGTCTCGATGTCTGTTCTTACATTTGTGATGTGTTTTGTGTACTCTGCTGCATACGTGGGCAAAGGTGGCTCAGAAAACTCAAACTAACTCAAAAATTTATTTTGGAATCATTACTCACTGAAACTGATTCATTCCTGAGAAAGACATCTACGCCCACTCAGACTCAAACTGACAGCGAGCGCCAACGCAAATTTGCTCGGGCTCAGAACTCACTCGGGCCTAGAACTCAAAATGAACTCAGAACTCAAATGGACTCAGAACTGAAATGAACTCAGTACTCACTCGAGCTCAAAACGAACTCACAAACCACTCACGCATAGTGGGCTGGAAACTTAAGATGAATACGAATAGACTAACAACTAACTCAGGCTCAAACGTCATAATGAACTCAAATGCACTGAAACTCAGTCGGGCTCGAAACGTAAAATGGAGTTTGAGCTTTTGAGCCCGAGTGAATTATGAGTCTGGTTGAGGTGTGAGTTGTATCTGAGTTTTGAGTCCATTTGTGTACTGATCTGAATTAACTAGGGCTTCGAGCTCAAAATGGACTCAGTCCTCAAAATCAACTAGAAAATCAAACGGATTGAGAACTCGAAAGGACTCACAACTCACGCGTTCTGACAACTCAAAATTAACTCACACTTCAGACGGGCTTAGGGGAACTCACACGACATATGGATTCAGAGTTTGGAAAATTCGGGCGGGTTCATGAAACATACGAGCGCCAACTCGTGAGCTAAAATTCTCGCGTTAGGAAGGAAGGACATGATCTCGTAACTCCCGTGTGGCCGTCAATTATGCCGCTGCTAATTTAATACAGCTACACCTCCTAGGCCATGAGGTCTAGCATTGCTTACAAGCAAAGTTAAGTATGCATTAAATACCAAACCCTTGATAGAGGCTGTGTCTACATGGCAAACAGGATACAAGCTCGAGCATGCGCTGGCATCCAGGAGAAGAAGCAAAGAACAATGAGCATGGTGACGTGCGCTCCGTCCGTTTAAATCGGAGCTGTTTATGATTTTAGGCATTCCTGTTCTGCATCCGAAAGAAACTCCCTGTGGCAAAGCCAACTGCTCCCGTATTGTCTGTAAAGCTTGGGGACTTCATTGAAGTTGCTTTTTTAGTTTGAATGCTTGCTTGATTTTAATGGCTCGACCTCAGGCAGTGGCCGCTGCTGGCGCCGGTCCAGAGCGCCTCATGTGCAAATATCACCAAAATGGACTGTACATGTCATAGCGTACCCGTGTGCAACACGCATGTTTCCGTGCTGTTGAAATCTATAAACGCTTGCAACCTACTACGATTTCCGTCGTTTGGTACGTACGTGTTTTTTTTATAAATTAAGTCCCTGGGATGCACATTCAGCTTAATTATAGACCGCATCATGAGAGAAATGGCTGGTCACAGATTCGGTTAAAATTCAAAATCATGCCTCCAGGGTAAGTAAGGTAGCACATTGAGTGTATTCACCTGAATCAGCGGATCCACGTAGGACATATGAACAATTCTTCCGGGTGATAATCATGGTATAGGCACAGTGAGTCACAAATAGCTTTGAAACTCATAGTGGTTCTCCTAAGGGGTGGGGTGTATCAAATTAAAGGTTTCGATTAAGGAGATAATGTTGTACAAATAGACGATGCGTCCTGTCATAATTATGACATATTCATTATGAGTCATGAATTCATTTAAAACTCACAGGCATTTCGCAAGCAGTGCTAAGTACTAATTGAAGGTTTCGACCAGGAGATTCTCACGGGGCCAATAAAAACAGCTTCCTGATTATAATCATGACACTGCCATGGGGAGTGAAAGATTGGGCTGATGTTCAAAAGGATGTGCCGCTAGGGCTATAAAGGCATCAAACTTCAGGTCTCGATATGAGGGAAATAACATGGGACAAATAAGAAATACTCCCTGGTCATAATCATGACATACTAATGAGAGTCATAAATTGGGTTAACATTTATAGTGATGCCTCTTCTGAGTGTAGTGTATCAATGCCAATGTTCAATTAGGGGAATAACGTTAGACCAATAAAACATACATTTTTGTCGTAGACATGACGTAGTGACAATGAGTCATTGATTGGTTAACACTTATTGGGATGGCGCTAGAGTGTCTGGAGTAACGAATCTCAGGTCTCGGAGAGAGGACTCGCGAGTTGTAAATAAAATTGCTTCATGGTGTTGATCATGTCACAGCCATGGTGAGTCATAGATAGGGATAAAATTCAAAGTGATGTGCCACTCGGGCATGGGGGTGTCAATTTGAAGGTGTCGATGACGGAAATCACGTGAGAGAAATAAAAATGCTTCCTGATCATTTCTTGACATAGTAATGGAGCGTCATCAGTTGAATAAAATTTCGTGATGTCGTTGGGCAGTCAAAATCACAGCCATTATTATCAGCCTGTATACGCCACTTCAGGGCAAACTCCTCTTCCAGAGATCTACAATTATCGGGGCCCTGTGCTAACTGAGACCAATTTTTTCCCGCAAAATTTCTTGACCTCCATGGCCACCTAACTTCCAGCCGCCCCCTCCCCCACTTGCCTTCTTTCGAGATCCACTCTGTTACCCTTAATGACCAGCAGTTTTCCTGCCTTCACATTACGTCCCTGACGACGGCCATTTCTTCTTAATTTCTAGTACTCCGTACTCCAAAAGGCCTGTGTCCCCTGACCCACTCCGCTCTCTTCCTGGCCCCTAATGTTACGCTCATCATTTCCCGTTCCAGTGCTCGCTGAGTCGCCCGCAATTTATGTTGAACATTCTTAGGGAACCTCCAAGTTTCAGTCCAATAGGTGAGTGCCGGTAAGATGCAGCTGTTATGCAATTTCTTCTTCAGGGACAATGATAGGCTGGGGCGTATGGGATATCCCGCATACGCTGGGGCTAATAGGATGCCAAATTGAGACTTTTTATTAGAGAAATCATGTGGGACAAAGAAAAAATGATTTCTCGTTATACCACAGGTACAGCTGAATATGCCAACGTTAACAAAAAAAAATCACGCCAATCCACCCCCTGAATGTGGTTGGAAAGCAAAGCTGTAAACGGCACCCACAACGATTACCCATGCGACGTTACTTAAATTCACTCACATCACTCTACAAATAGTTAAACCAGAGAGAAGTGAAATGCACTTAACCACACCATTTATTACTTCAAAGAGATATTCTTGGTGAGGTGATTAGACCCTGCCGTTAAATCAATGCATGATGCATGAGCGGCGGTTGATTGAGTTGTATTGGTGTAGCACAAGAGTGGACACTTTTTTTATAAAATTAAAGTAAGCTCCAGCCCGGTGTTAGACGATCTGACTTCTCCGTCTCTGCGCCGCGGACGGAGGCGACGAGATTTGCGGCAGAGGCGGAGGAGGATAAGCAGGAGGAGGAAGAAGAAGAAATACTTCTGATCATATTTCTGAACGGCCCTGAGTGCAGCCCAGGGGAGTGATTCCTTCTTCTGTGGGGCCCATATGCAGTCCGCGCGGCCTGTGTTCTGTCCACCCCCTAGAGTTGGGTAGGTAGAGAGGACCTGGACAGCAGCATCTCCCATTGCTCTTGTCGCGTAGTTGACGGAAAGAGAGGAGGGTGCTCAGGGCTAAAGTCGCACACCCAAATTACAGAGCGCATTGTTCCTACTTCTGAGCAAAATTTACATTAAGCGTCGTAGCGATTCGGATGTATTAGGGGAAGACGCGTAGCATGTGGGAAGAAGCCCTGATTGAATGAGCCGTAAGGTAATTTGTTGTTCTCTGGAAAAATCAGGGTTAGGTTAAGGTACGGTCTATCTCAGAAGGCGATAATGCTGGGTTATCTGCCTGAACGTGACACGAGTGTGACTGTCCTCGTACAGCTCCATCGCACGGGAGGTAAAAGCGCAGGCGTGTTGGGTGGTCGTATTAGTTGCCCTCCATTGAAGCGTGAGGGGGTGTCCAGATGAGCTGCATGTAACCGTTTGGGGAGTGGTTTTTTCGCACGCGCTGTGCAGGTCAGGAGACCCAACGCGGCTGGTAATTCCAGTAGGCTTGCTGAAAATCGGTGACTGCCCTCCGAACCCCTTGTTGAGTGAGAACCAAGGTGATGGCTGCCTCTTCTGCTGCCGTCATGTCTTGGGTCCTAAGCGAGGTACACGCAAGGAGGTTGGTTTTGGAGGCAGCCATGATTATTGCGTATTGCTGGCCTCGATGGTTGGAGGCGTCTGTGTAGATAACTGTATGATCCCCACCGAGGGTGGTGTTTAGCGCTTGAGCCCGTGCTATTTGGTGACCCTCGTCATGTGAGGAGTTCATATTTCTGAGCAAAGGGAGCATCTTTAGTTTTAGTCGCCAAGAGTCTGGGAGTACGTCAAGCGGAGTGACATTCTGGGCTGCCCAGCCAATCTGGTGAAGCATGCGATTACCCACCGCACTTCTGAGTCCTACCTTCTGGTTAGAAAGATGGCCTTCTATCAGCTCTTCCTCCGTGTTGTGGAGCCCCGTGGTAAGCAGCCTCTGTGTGGACGCAATCATGAGAAGACCAATGGCCTGCTCGACCGCCTTTATAATCATTATATAAAGCATCTCTGTGTCCTCCTTGTCGAGAATAAGAGAGGGGGTTGACGTAAGTGACTCTCTAAAGGACAAAAGCTTCAATTAATCGAAAGGTACCGGATTCCTTAGGGCCTCTCTTCTTGGTGGCAAATTGCCTAATCATGTGTATGCTTTGATTAATGCTGTTTTTGAGGCGCTGCAAGGAGACGTCACTCTTGGTGTTAGTCTGGAGACGTAGGCCCAGGATCTTGATTCTGGGGCTTGCAGAGATGGCCTGACAATCAAGGAGTGTTTAAGTGTATTCCTTGATTTGGCGTGAGAGCGGACGACAAGGAGCTGTGATTTTTTACGTGAACACTGGAGGCCACAGCCTTTAGCACATTGGCGTACTAGAAGTGACATTCCATGCACTGGTGTGAGCTTCCTTTAATTTTCTCAACTGTTAGCACGTGAGCAAGGTTCGCACAGGGCCGCTAGACGGGCGTGAGAGGTCGCGTGACGCTTTCACGTGGTATTCAGCGAGAACGCAAGGGGTAAAACCATAGATGTGCTTTTTGAGTACACCACCTGTCGTCCCCGTCTACACGTGGGCTCGTAGCTAAATCGGTAGGACAACGGGCTCTGCTTTGTTAGTCTGTTAGTTCCGGGTTCTATTCCCGGCGGTGACAGGAAATTCTTTTATTTGCTCGCTGGAGTTTTTTTATCACTTTTGTGGTGATTCAACGCGTTTTAAGAACCAAACGTATGTCCAAATGTCGCCTTTTCACGAACTTGATGGCCTTTTCCGCACTCAAAACTGTTGGTAAGATGCTTCGAGGGGACACTGTAACAGGCGGTGACGTTCTGCTTTTCCGACGGCACCCTGGTCTTGACAAAATAGAACTTTCGTTTTGTGGCCGCAGTAACCCTCATCTAGGAAGCGACACCGCCGATAGCAGTGAAGACGCCCCACTACAAGCCTGCAAGCAGGGCAAGCATCCAACAGGCACCGCATTGACTCGTGGAAGCGCCGCGCAGTTTGCTGTGCGAGCTAAATTTACAACATTAGTGTATTAATCAAGGCGACTTTTTAGAAAAATGGCGAAAAAACATTGACTCATCAGCATGAAGATTTCTTTACGTCAACGTTAGCTGTCGAAACGCCTTTGTTGCGTATAGGCCAAAAACACATGGTCTTCAATAGAGGTGGAAATGGGGAATTCAAAAACTTAGTTCAATCTAGGAATTATGGAAGTTAGTTACCTCCAAGTTTTACTGTAATAAGGTGTAATAAGGTAGTCATGGCGAGTCATAAATTAGGCTAAAACTCAAATAAACGCGGCTGGGGTGTGCGAGATACAAAATAAAGGGCTCGATGAAAAAAATCAAGTCGGAAAATAAAAGGAGCATCACGCTGAACACTACAAGTTGGGAATAGTTCAACTCCGCAAATTCCGGGCACTAGCACTGACCACTAGCACAAAAGGAATTCTGCGGTCAAATGAAAGATTTTTAGTGTGCAAACGTAACCCAGGTATTGACCTCATCGCAAAACCGTTACGTGTAGTTACTTCATAAGTAAAAAGTTTGAGTTTTTGAGTAAACATTTTCAGGCTGAAAAATTTCTGGTTTCCCTGTAGGGTGTCAGGTGCAGCAAAAGCAAACACATGCCAATTAATATTGACGAGTTCGCCCTTGAAGGACAGCAATATTCAAAATCCCTCATGTGGTGCTTCAGACGGATTAATCTCGGATGCGGATTTTGACCGGGACATCTTTAAAATGTGGCTTGGTCAACACTCTGCGGCTGGCAAAGTATGAAACATAGAGCGCGTAGCCACCAAAAACAACAACGCTGGTGAACAGCAACAGTGCCAACATGGAGAAAACGATCGCGGAAACATTTCCTAAATGTCGGGAAGGTTCAATACCGCCGCCTGCAACTTCTCACTTTGCCCTGCTTGCATAACTTGCATACTTTGTTATTTAATGTGTCCACCAGTTATCGGGTCACCTGCAATATATATTGCCGTTTTCTGAATAAAATTTCCAGTTGGCCATTGCGCATCTTTCTGTGCTTTTGTATTCTGTGCCAGTTCCCTTCACCGCAATTTCTCGCGATGAGCAATGAAAACGTTAGCAATGAATGCGCCGATGTGTTTTCGCTGCTTTCAATGTCGATTGTGCTAATAAATAACGTGCTCTAATATGGGGGACGTCTGCATTACCCATAAAGCAACCATACGCAGGCGCAGCTCCTGTCGTTGACTTTATTTTGGGTACTTCAGGTTGATGTGGCGGCCGTTAGTACTTTGCGCAGGAACTACGTAAGTTATTTGAATGGCTGAGGGCTTCAGATATTTACGAACTGTGGCATACAGTCGCAAAGGTAAAATGAAGTAAGCTCACACTAACGCGCAATACTTCAAGGTAGCGAGCCTGTTCGCAACCTGGACGACTACCACGAAGGTTTACGTCCACAATTTCAATCGATTTGCTTCTTACCCGCTGCCGCAACGACCCTTACTCCATAACTGTAGCTATAAGAGTGACTTTCCTTCATTTATTTGTGATATCACCTTAGAAGGGCGCACGCTATGACGTGTATTTCTTGTTACTAGCAAGTTTTGCCACAAAAACGGCGAACGCTGGACTTTTTAAAACAACCTTGAACAATCTCCCTAAGTGGGTATGCTTGATTTGACAAACGTGCGCTCGCGACGGTGGGCAGTCGCTAGGATGTATGCACACACGAGCGCTCGCAATTTTTTTTTAACTGCCGGGATGATTGGCGTAACCTTGGCCAATCTGCCTAAGTGGTTATGCTTGGCTTTACAAACGTACGCACGGGACGCTGAGCAGTCATCGCGGGGCACTCGCACAAGAGCGCCTGGCAGTTTCTCGGTTTCGTTAACTCCCTGTCGGTCGCCGCGAGGCCCGCGATCACGTGCTCACGTTGGCATTTTTAACTGCGGTATTTTGAACTGCGCACACGAAAAATTGCAATTTCCTAACGAGCGTTGCTCTTGGAAGGAAAGGAAGCGCACTTCTTTGCACACGGCAGTGGGTGTTCTTTCTTCGTGATTTTCGATCCGAATATCTGTTGTAAGAGGGATACTTAGAAGGAATAGATGTATTTAACAACTGCACTCTGGTTTAGGACTTCTATATTACATCTTTACTTTTCTTCATAGGGCGGTCCCACCCGAATAAGAGGTAATCCACTGCCGCCTCCCAACTTGGTATGGATAAGGATATCCAATTGCTTATAATGTAACTACGAAAGCTGTCTTTGCAAATAACACACAGCACCACTAATGCAATATTTTGTGTCATCATAAAAATGCGCAATTGGTAAAGCTAGCAAATTTATTATTTACAAAAGTCTAAATAGGAATTATTGGTTACAAGAGACAAAGTAGGCTAAAAATATTCAGTCAAAAAAGAATCCCCACGAAATGTCCCAAAATAGCCATACGTTATCCCAACTTGTTGATCATCCACAAGGCCCGCGCGAAAAAAACCTCGTTAGAAGAGAGCGGCGGATCATTACTCAGCAATTGTGCAATATTTTCAATGTTCTGCTTGTATCTGGTTTTCTGCACAGGGATCCCTTTTGCTACAAGCCAGTCGTCTGGGTCCTGTTTTTGATGATGATGATGGTTTAAGTTTAATGGCGCAAGGCCGACATGGGCAAAGAGCGCCAAATACAAAGTCAATTGATTAGGAGGGAGGGACCCGTTTTTGTTGCAAGGAGGCATTAAATATTATTTCCAAGTATCGGGCATACCATTCAGCGTATACCTACGCAAGAAAGCTTTTGGAATTTCATCCGGACACACAGATTTATGTTCTTTAATGTATAGCAGGAGTGCCTGTATTCCTTCTATAGCTAATTCGTACTTCTGGCATGTTGAAGTTGAAGCAGTACATTCTGGCATGTTGTAGTTGAAGCACTACATTTGGAATCATTTTAAAAGACCGACTGGAAGAACTTCTTACGGCAAGACGGAATTTTTGAACAGTCGGTTGTGATTTCATTTTGACGTCAACAACAATGCTGTTTTGAGCGATTTGTGACAATTGACCCCAAAACTTTTGCAGGGAAGACACCAAGAAGTTCGCAAGTGTTTCCTCGTAATATTTCTGTTTTTCTTGCCTAAGCTTCGTTCGCAACTGTGAAGATAGGCTAGATATCTTTTCACGATTTTTTGCTTTCCTTTGCATTCCTATTTTAAATGTAGAGCATTTCTTTAACTCGCACTGTCACCCGTCGTCCCTCGGCGTTGTCCGCTCCCAACAACAGGTGCTGGCGCGCATGCGCGTGCTCCGGCGCTGAAAGAGGCGTTGCAGCAGCAGGTGCTACCTCCTCTCCCTCTACTGCGCGCGCTAAGGCAGCGGCGAAGCGTCAGCGTCGAGCGGCAGATCCCGAGCGTCGAGAACGAGAGGCCGCCGCCAGTCGTCAGCGTCGAGCTGCGGATCCATCGAATCGAGAGCGAGACACGGCTTCGAAACGTCAGCGGCGAGCGGCGGACCCCGCGTTACGAGAACAAGATGCCGCGGTCGGCCTTGTTGACGTAGTCCACGACGTACGCCGCGCACGCGTAGTGGTCGAGGATGATCTGCAGGTCCATGTTGGAGTCGAGAACCCTTCCGATCCACGGGTTGAACGCGTTCACGCGCTTCTCGGCGGGGGTCCTCGCGTGAAGCACGCACGGACGCGACGTGCTAGCCCGCAGAATCTCCGAGTACTCCTCGCCGGACCGCACGTCGAAGGCGTGCAGGAACTCGTCCAAGCTCGCAAACTCCCCGTGCTCCAACGCCTCGTGCATTTCGTCGTACTTGGCCTTCAAGCGCCATCGACGCACCCCTACGACAACAACTAAAACTACCACCGCCAACTACCACAACCTACGCCACGTGACCACCCCCATTGCTCTGCATTTACTCGTTTTCCCTCGCACGGGGGCATGCGACGGGAGCACTTTATCGCTTCAGACGAACATCTCTCGCGTTATCAAGGGATTTCTCCTATTTTTTTAATTGTACGAATGGATTTACACAGTGCAAGATACAGGTTTTTAATCTTGTCCACAAAGAATTGACCTCATTGTCAGGGCTCAGACTATCTAGATAAAACGACAAGCAGTCAATGATGCTGGTGTCGCCAGCTTTAGCAAAATTGGGTACAAGCGCAATGCATCCTTTAACATTTGAGGCAGGAACGTCTGTTTTGCTTTGTACAAATACAAGTTGATGGTCCGATGTGTAATCTTCTGCTGCTATCTGGTAATCCTCAAACCGTCCATTAAGAAATACAAAGTCCAATACATACTGCGCTGTTCCCGTTTTTTGACTGCTTTCCTGTACCAACTGTGTTAAATCATTACCGAAAGCAATTTCCAGCAGCGCTTCGCATTCAGCTCGATCCTTTGACTCTATGGTAAGTGAATTCCAGTCAACCCCAGGCAAGTTAAAATCTGTGGCAATTATTAACCTCTGTTTTCGCGTCTTTTGTAGTTCTATATAGTGTTGAATCGCCTCTAAGTATTCAATCGAAGCGTTAGGGTATCTATAGATTGCTCCTATTACGCCTAAATTAGTTCCTAATTTTACTTGGCACCCAGCGCTTCCATGATTAGGAATACCGTTCATGTTCACGCATTCAATATTTTCTTATGATTGCAAATCCTTTTCTTCTAGTGAGCTGGTATTACTGGTCGCAGCCACGTTTCGTTGACAATAAGCACATGGGGTCATAACTGGCTAGCACATGTTCTATATCACCGGCTTTATTTGCGAGACTTGGAGGATTACCTTTAGAAGTTGAAAGTCTGTTTCCTGGAAGACGGTATTTCACTGCCAAAATTTCTTGCTGTAGTCTTTGGCGGTGCAAGTTTGGTTTCCGGTTGTTGCCATTTCCTGACACGGCTATCTTTAGAATAATCCCAGACGTAGACGTTGTTAAGTACAGTAAGCCACTCTCGGTTCAAGTGCACGCGTGAGCCTTCTTCTTTTACTTGAAACGCAGTCTTCCAGAGCAGCTTGCGCTTATTCAGTGTCTGTTTTGAATAGTCTTCGCCAACAGAAATACCACTTCCTTTTAGTTTTCCGCAGCTATTGAAAACCTATTTTTCCTTATAATCATAAAGCTTCATTATTAGTCGCCGAGACCTGAAGGGTTCTTCTGCGGATTCGTTCTGATGTGGCTTTCCGATTCTGTGCATCCGTTCCAATGTTTTTAATTAACACCGAGCGTTTTCTTCAATACTTCAACGACGACCTTTTTTTTTCAAGTTCTTCTGAAGTTTCCTCGGCAGTCTCCGGTATTCCAAACACCATTAAATTGTTTTGCCGCATTCTGTCCGCCGAAGCAACAAGTTTTTCCTGTTGCTTTTCCAAGTCTGAATTGGAAAACGGCATATCGCGCAAGCGTGAGCGATTACCAGATCGTTCGGAATTGTTGAAAGTAATGCTCTTCCTTCGTTTTCCATTCTTTCACACCTGTGCTGCACGGGCGTTTCAAAGGACATTTGAGTCAAATGGCCTTGGAAATTTGAAATGTCACTTGAATTAGGAGTTTCGCCGATCTGCTGGACGCTGCTTAAACGCAGTTGAAAGTTTCCACATTCACACGCTAGGTTTCGGTGTTGCCGCTGCTGCCTGCCTTGTTGCGTCGTCGCAACTAGACAAAAAAAATCGAATTTCAAAGTTTTTCTCTACCACAAAACGCCATCGTGATTAATAAAATGGATTATAATGTAAATGCTGGGTAGTTTTCAGCCTAAATAGTAATTACTTTTAAGAACTTGGCTGTAGTTGGGAGCTTACGTCTTGATTTCTGGCCGCACTGGCCCCGCGTCTTTTTTCAGTGCAATATCTCACAGCGGTGGCTCTTGGCTCCACCATCGTTTGCCGTAAATGTGCTTCCTTTTTGCTCCGTTTCACGGTTTTTCTAGATCTCGATAGATGAAAATCGACGTAGAGGCATCCAGCAGGCCGTGGAAATCTCCTAGAGGCAGCAGCACTTGAAGAAATCGACGCAAAAATGCAGGCGGCGAAATACCGATGCTGATGCAACAAAAGAACACCTCCTCTGTGTCAATAGTGTTGTATCCTGAACTGCGGTGTGTTTGGCGCATCCCAGGGAAAGATACATCTGGATACACCCACAGCACCAAGGCTGGTTTGAAAGACGCTGCCACAGCTGGACGAGCAAAATTTAAAATGCATCTTCCGAATGTCGCGAGCGACATTCCGCTTCCTTTGTCAAGAAATGCCGAGAAAAACTGAAAAGGATAAATACTAACATGCGCGACGCAACGCTGGTGGAAAAACACGTTGCTGTCGGCCTGTACAAGCTGTGTTCTTCGGCGTAGGACACTACTATCGCCCTTGTGTTCGCCGGGGGTGATCGTCCATTACCAAGATTTACCGTTAGCTCTGCGAGGCGGTTGTGGAAGTTTTGTAAGGGTACTGGGTAAAAATTTGGGCTGGGGCTGAGTAGGGCATGGTACAACGTATCCCGGAATTCACTGCCGTGAGGGCATTCCCCCAGGCCTTAGGTGCCTTGGACGGCTGTCGTTTCTCGTTCTCACTACCCAAGGAACACGGGGCCGACTACATAAACTACAAGGGTTGGTAAGCTATGATTTTACCTTGAGAGATACTTTTCACATGATGATTTTCTTGCAGCGTAAAACTGGTGCCCTTAAAAATCTAAACCTGCCTTCAGACGCGTTTTGGGTCAGAAAATAGAATTTCTAAAAAAGCAGTAACGATGAGAGCCAGCCTCGTCTAGCTGATGCAGTGTCTCACACATTGATACTTTACATTTTGGTCGCTACAACTTGTATCGACTTGTGCTGTGTATTTTTCAGGTAGAACACGATCCTGCTGGCCCTTGTGGACAACCGATGCCAGTGAACGTGGGCTCACCAGGCCGGTGCCACGATTCGTTCTTGTACCTGCGATCAGACCTGGCTCGCGATGTTAACAGGCCACTGTTCCAGACGCCACTGGTGAACATCAGCGGCACGGTTGTGCCTCCACTGATCCTGTGTGATCACGCCTTCCCCCTCATGCCTAACCTTATCAAGCCCTTCAGCCCCAGGAGCCAGCTCGACGCTGGGCAGAAAAGGTTGAACTACGACCTCTTTAAGTCCAGACGCATAGTTGAAAATGCGGTTCGATGGACGAAGAAAAGGTTCCGGTTCTTGCTAATACGCATAGAGTGTGACTTAGAAAATGCCAGACTCGCTATGCATGCATGCTGCATTGTGATTAATAGCGGTTTGCCGCAGTGTTGTGCAAAATGTGAGGCACGCAATGCGCTGTGTGATGAGCCTGCACACAATGCATTTATTAATAATATGCATTTATTAATAATACTTTTCGCTATTCTTTCTTCCCGCGTGCAATTCGTGAATGGAATGCACTGGACGCAGTCGTAACACAGCAACCAACACTAGTAAAATATATGGAACTAATTGAACATGCTGTATTAGCCTAGAATAAGATATGATTACCAGTAATTAAATTCTTTTTTCCATGCAATCCTGCCGGTTCCGTTTGTTCCTGGAAAGCATTTGCCTAGACTTTTTTTTTTCTGTGTTTTGAGTCCAACTTGATGCTTTGTACACCGTGTGTGTGTTTTCTTATCTTGAGATCTCCTGATGGTTGACGTACATTGGCGTTCTTTTATGTATTATGTAAGAATTTACTAATGCTATGCTTCTATTGTTTACATTATGTGCTCTCTTTGTGTAATTTTTTTATATAGATATTTATAGGACGTTGATGAGCGATGACATGTTGCCCACCCCTGTAATACTCCCCTTGGGGGAGTGACAGTATTCTGTAAATAAAATACAAATGCTGAGCAGGCCACTGGGAATTCAGTGAGGGTCACCACTGCTGAGGTCTACAGCAGACAGGGAAGGGACGTTTATTTTCTCCTTATTGCAGGTCAAAATACCTCAAAATGGAGTTGAACAACTTCTCTTGCATCTTGAGCTGCGGCTCGCGCAGCTCGAACTCTTTGGTCCTCGCTGCTTTGAGGTCTTTACGGAATAACCGCTGCCCGTCGAGAAAGCTCAGAAATTTACAGCAGATGAGGATTTCCGCTTTTGCCTGGGCGGCTGCGCGGGCGGTGTTGCATGGCTTGTGAGGGCGTTGGTGGGTGATCCTGCAATTGTACAAGTGGAACAGCTGGTACCTCGGTGAGAGGTGATTCATCAGTGTTGCAAGGAATGTTGTCCGGTGGGTCCAGGCCAGTAAACAAACGCATCAACCACTATCTCTTGGTCGTAGCCTGGTGGCGTGGTCAACTGAACATCGCCACCATCCTGGGTATCCTTGGCTGTCCCTCGAGGCCCCATGCCATGGGTGATCCGAGTATAAAAACAAGAACAATGTGCACAAAGGCATTATCATATGGCAGTACAAAAAGAAACGTGTTGAATGATACAAATCAACTGCATTCGAAGTAGCAACGAGACGGAACTAGGAAGAATTAAAATCATGCCTACGTGAACTGGCTCAAGTCTCAACTATGGTAACACTGCTCCTTAATACTGCTTGGATTGCTCGTTGCACAGCCTTGTTATATTTTCTTCATGTAAAGTATATTGAAGCGTGGTTCCGTACAATGTTCTGTGGTCTATGTGCATAGTGTATAATGGTTTTTATTTCTTTGTTGTTTAGTCCTTTGTGTATATTGCTCTGTTGCTGACTGTTTGCATCGTTTCAATGTTGTCGCAGAAGCTTATGGTACTTCTCATGCATTGATTATTGCTGTATGATTTCACGCACTGCCTTGTGGCATTTCCTATGTAATATTGTAATATAAGTTTTGATCACTATGTTGTACAATAATTTGTGTGTATTGCTTTGTTGCTCATCTGTTAACCGCACCTAAGCGACTCAAGTAAGCTAGTGCTTTCTGCAGTCATCATTCAGAGTTCGGGATCACTCTGTGTTTTTCTTTGAGAACAAGAATCTAAATGCTACCCAGCAAACGAACTCGCATTGTTGTGTATGTGAAATAAACAGCTGTAACCTCTTTCGGTGCTCTAAAAAAACAGTGCTTGATGTTTTAGTCACCGCAACCTGAGACTAGCCATTGTGGCTTGCCAGTTATGTAATGTGCCGGCCTGCGCAATCATTTTGACATTTATGAAAGCACGATACGCTCCAGTGAATGTTATCTTTTCGCAAGAAATGTAAAAGCTCATTGCAATATCTTCTGACTACAGCATGCTTGAACAACTCCAGTGCAGCCAACTAAGTTAACACACTGGTAAATATTTAGCATAGAACTTTAGTCACTGAAAATGTACTATTAATTTGTTATTCCATGATCGTATGACTTCTAATTATCCGCAGGACGGAGGTAATGGGGCTTTCCCAAACTGAGCTTGGAATATTGCTTGGAAGGCTTGCGAGGAACTTCTCAAATCTTCTGTAGAAAATAACCTGGACAGGGTCGTACCCAGTTTTTCGGCCTTTTTGCCTTAATCTAAGATAAAATACAAGGTAAGCAGAGGTACACAATAAAATTCTGAAGGCGCTTGCCGGACGCATTGGCCCTGCTAATGAATTAGAAGGCGATACATACAGCAACAACACACGGCAGTGCTGCTTAATGAATATTTCGACATTTCTTCAACGAGTAATCCCATAATTCTTTGCCATCATAAATAGCGCATCGGTAACCCCTGCACCGCCCATGCCTTGAAAGGAAGAACTAATATAAAAACATGAACACCTGATAAACAGTAGAATCGCTAGAACTGGGAAATAGGCGGGTGCTCACTGTATAACTCTATAAATTCTCAATTTTCGAGTGCACTTACCAACCACTCAGAGGCCGTCAACCATTTCGTCATACGTGCCACTTTCCTTTTCGTACGCAGCAGGTCTCCAATGCGGCGTTCTTAGAAGTCTACAAACACGCTCGGTGCTGGTATGCTCCAAACTGGCGCACGCTTTTGCTTTTTTGCTGGTTGCAGCGACGCACGCGATATCTCTGCCCTTACAATAAATGTATATAAAACTAGAAAACTGATATTAAATGTATTAAATCACGTACGATGACGTGATTGCTGTTAAAAGCAGCACCAGGGACAACAAGACCTGACAACCCCGAACCTACAAGTACAGGCAAAAGAAAACGGCAACATGCCATCTGATCCCGTCGCAGATTTTGTTTTTCGCACCGCCGCGTTGGAGAGTAAACGTTACCTTATAATTGTAGGCAGATTAATCAGCAACAAAACTAGCAAAAAATACCACAAAATAGCTTTTGGAAATATCAGTTTGCTGATAAATCTTTTTTTTTTGTTATTGTGGCCTGCAGAAACGGCGTGCGAGTGCACGAACGTTCGCGTTTCAAACGTTTTCGAGAATTTGAATTGTCGGTTGTCACCCTCCTTCGACTCAAATGGCATTTGAGATCAATGCTATTGAAACAGGTCGTGCGGCAGCTCAAAGGTGTCATTTGAGCCAATTGCCATGAGGCTCAAAGGCCTCCGAAACGCTAGTGTAGCATGGGTTGATACCGCAGCGTACTCTAAACTTACAATACTTACTAAACGTACTCAATACAGTTCTGCAAAAACAAGGCTATTTATCCTTGTTTTTACAGAACTGTATTGAGACCGTACGCCCGCGTAACAAATAACAATTCCTATTGGTGAGGTGAACGTCATGTAGACACGGGAAATTTCCGAACTGTGGCATTATCCGAAAGGCACTTTCAATTTGGGCGAGAGCGTAGTGGGGGACAGCGTTTGTGAAATAAACCCGTCTAGTTGTCATTGTTGCTCCCATCAATGCATCACAAGGTGCTTTATACTGCTGTTTGTTCAAGAGCTGCTGTGGTGGTTTATTTTTTCCAGGGCGGAGTGCAACAGCTGTCAAAGCCATTTCGAGGGTGTTGTAGCGTACACGGCTGCTCATTTCATCCGTCTGCTCCGCGCCCCGCGGGTCTGCGGAAAACAGCGGAACAGCCACTTCAGAATTACGTTCTCTCCGAGCTACTGCAACGGACGGAGCAACAACGCGCGGGCTGCTGACTGCGGAGGCCATGGGTCTAATAAACATCTATTCCTCCTCCTGTGTAGGTTACTGTTTGGTGTTTTAAATTCTTGATTTCTCTTCGTTACGTTATGTCAGGTTAGGTCACATTACGTAGCGTAATTATAAGGGAGACCAAAGTAGTACTCGAGGCGGCATTTTTTTTTAGAAAACACTGGCTAGGGCACTTTTGTGGATTGCTTACAGTGCCGTCGTACGGTGCTCTAGACAAAGACGAGTTTTTCATTTGCGCGCTCAAGTCACGCCCGTAAACCGCAGTGAATGTCGCCAAAACCCGTTTCCAAGTCGAAGGTCACAAGCCGTGCACTATGCTCACCTCCAGTTGTCTAAAATCATCAATGAGCTGTTGTGGTAGACGTGTTCTGTGCACGACACTGTTTGGTATTCCACCAAGGGAAAGTTTCCCAAATTTCTTTTTCGGGCGAAGCATATTAAGGCCGAGGCTTATCCGTCCAGCGTCCGGCATCCGTGCCCACGGCACGGCATCGTGTAAATCGAAATATCTGTGGACAAAAGGTGTACAAAAGGTTAACACGAACAAAATAAAGGTTCAAAAAAGGTTAGAGAGAGAGAGAGAGCGACAGTGCTCCTGGAGAGCCATGCTGCGCATGCGAGAGGAGAATTGGATTAAATTAGATTGCATTGGATTGGATGGGATTTTAAATCGTTTTAGCAGCAGTAAGCAATCTCACAGGTGATTTACGGTAAGAACGTTCTCCTGTGCTGCGCCCATTCGTCAGGATTCACTTCGTAGAGATGAGTGAATTTTTTCAGCTCAGTCTGTTTATTGGAGCTTCCCTGAGAAAACAGACGTGATGTCGAACACCATAGGCCTTTTTAGCTTTGAGAAACCGTCCATCGGTCAGATTGTGTACCATGCGGCAGCGATTTTGTTTAGGGTAACGCTGCATTGTGAAGCACCGTAATGACTATCGAATTAACCCATTATTACCAAAAATTGATACAACTGCAATCTAGAGTCTGTTCATAGGCCTCTGAGAATGGCGGCCCCCTCTCTTGGCTAGTTTAGATATGAACGTCAGGCTCTTATTGGAGCTAGTCGAGAGAGGGCTCCACAGCCCTTTTGGCGAATATAAAAATGAAGTAAAAGAATCAGAGACACCCACGGCCGTAGCAAGAAATATTTTTCGGGGGGCGGGGGTTATGGAGTTTTGTAAGGGGGTAGTTTTCTTGAAAGCAACAGTAAGTATTGCTTTCGTGCTGCCTGGAAAAGATTTCGGGAGGGGTCCGAACGCCACCTCTGGGTACGGCCCTGGAGACACCGAACTGGAAAAAGAGGATGGACGCGAAGAACTCCTTAGATATATACAGGATCTGGAAGCAGGACATCACAAGGGAAATAGTCTTCGATAATACCAAAGGGAGTAGTTGAAATTAACGAGGATGGATGAAGTCGGTCGATGATGATGTTGATTTTGAAGATGGCTCGCTGATCGAAGACACATAGCTGACGACGGTCTACTCCACAAACTGTACACTTTAATACAGTATTTACAAAGAAGTTACAACTGACATCGCAGATCCGAGCTAGAGACGAGCTCGGGACGAGCCCGCATCACGCGGGGCTCTATCCTCCCCCCTACAACAAACACGTCGGTTTTATTAAAAAA
Source organism: Haemaphysalis longicornis (assembly GCF_048455015.1). Lineage (NCBI taxonomy): Eukaryota > Metazoa > Arthropoda > Arachnida > Ixodida > Ixodidae > Haemaphysalis > Haemaphysalis longicornis. The sequence continues at coordinate 46,675,445 of NW_027526233.1, forward strand.
AAAAACACGCCTCCAAGGAAGGCGGAACCAAAGAAAGAGAGGAGGGCACATCATTAACAGTTCTGGCCGTTTATAGGCCGCACAGCCGCCCACAGGCGGAGCTCATAATTAGGCGGTTGCCCCCCCCCCCCCCCCCTTGTCCAAAACTCCTTTCCCATTCCCTTGCAAACCAGACGTCAATACTCAGAAAGGATTCGCACCGGAAGCCGCGACACTAAAAACCAACAAACTACCCAATTCTGACGCGTTGTTACACTGATTTAGCAGTACCCTCACAGAGTCCGAAAGCAATAAATCCCGAACCGTCGTTCCAATGTACATCTGTGTCGCGTGGGAGCAGTTTGTTTACGCGGATCGCCGCCATCGCTTCATCCCCGCTTCCCGGCTGCCACCTGCAGCTGCTTCCGGTCATTCTCCGAATTCCCCATTCCAAAACAGACCGGCACAGTGTCGTGATTTGTTTAAAGAAAGTGGCCACCGCCACTTTGACATTTCGCGTCTTTGCGTTGAGTGTGCCCAGCGGTCCGTTCCCAACTTGACACCCGACGCGCCCGGTGCGAGCCAACGGTGCGGGCAATGCACCACACGGCCTCGCCCCTCTCCTGCTTCTCAGAATTAGCGGCAAACGGTTCCTCTCCGCTGCCGACGCGTTCAGCGGGGTCCGCGGCCCCCGACCACGAGAGAACAACAACAACAAAAAAAAAAACACTCGAAGAAAGTGGTTCCATCTGCGGCGCGTCGCGCCCCCCAGCCCCTCTAGGCCGGCTAGTTGACACTCACTTCGAGCCTCTACGAAAATGAAAGAGCAAATACAGTGCAAGCCAGTCTCCGCAATTAGGCTATGCAACCCCCGAACTTAACAGGAGTGCATTGTTTTTTGAAGCCCGGTAGGTTTGCTAGCGGAAAAAAGCGCTTATCCAGAAGCCGGTACAGGAAGAACTATGCGCCGACTGCAGCAGGGAGCCAGAAACCATGCGACATATTGTAACGGAGTGCAAAAGTATCCGTTCAGTCCTCAGTGAGAGAGCCATCCAGCTTCCGGAAGCCCTTGGCTTTAAGGTTAACGGAAAAGTTAATTGGACAGCAGTAGACGATATTAAAAGAAGGTTAGAGTGTTGGTGGGAAAACAGCAGAGAACAATCTGGGAGGAAATGCGAATAAATAAGTCAGGCTAGCACGAAAATTTCATAAAGGTATTTTCTTTTTAGTGTCTTTTGTATTTATCTTTTGTATTTTGGGCGAGGCGATTGTACAGTGGCGTTAAGACTAAGGCCGCTGAGCAACGCCACCCCATTACAGAGGAGAAGCCGCTAAACATCATCATCATCACCACCATCATCGAATAACTGCCCGCACATGACTGCTCTCACGTTGATTGTACCTGGTTTAACTTTTTCTTAATTTTAGTTAGACTCAATAGCACTTTGTTTTCTCCTCCTTGCCCTCTTTCAAAAGAATCACGTGAACTCAATAAAAATAATATATTTTTGTATGATACCAGCAGTAGGAATATGGACCCAGAATCCCCGATTAGACAGCTGATTAAATGGAAGACATCTAAACTCAAAATTAGGGAAAGAAGTGAAGTTGTAAGGGCGTGTAATGCGGAAAGCAGGCAACCAGGTGGTCCCCACAGTAACAAAGGGGCTCCCGAAAGACTACACAAGTGAGGGAGCATTCCCGATACACAGATGTGACAGCTCGAAAAAAAGATAGCATTGTACACAGCAGGATATTTGAAGTTGGACGTCTAAGGGGCACGCCTTTCTCGCGCAATGGGCAACAACTGATCTATGATGATCATTGCTTGGTAGGCGACAGTAAGACATTTCTATTTTTTGTTCAACGATTTGTATTTCTTTTCTCGTGTTTTCTTCAGTTCTCTGTCTTGTTGGAAGACGCGGTGATCCTTTCATATTCAAATTCTATTGTGCGTAGCCTTTTATGAATATTATAGCCATTCTTACTTGAGTGCAATGGTGGCAGTCCGCGCATTAGAACCGCAAGCAAGGTGGAAAGAAAAATATTGAGCTGATGTCTGCTGAACGCTTATCAGGACCCAATCGAGCGTGCGCCTGTGTGATCTGGCGGATATCATTGAATTGAATTGAATGACATTTATATTTGTTAGTTGCTGAAGAGAATGAATAGCTTTAGCAACCCGCTTGTGACTTTGAAGTTAGCAGAAAGTTAAAGGCGATGTCATTTTATTACAAATATTTATTGGCAATCGAACTTGTTGCAAATAACAAGGACATGACGACTGTCGCGTCGGTAGTGGCGGACCACTATTCACAATTGCTTTTCCGTAGGCTTCATTTGCTCCAAAATTATGCCGTTGGAGCAGAATGCGGCACCGCCAGCGCCCACAAGACTAGTTTGACAAGGTCTGGTTTGTCACCCGCCATATTTGCGTTCCAGTCGTCTGTCTCCATCGCGTCTGTGGCGTTCTCTTTAAAGGAACACTGAAGTTACTTTGTCAAGCTCCTCTTTTTCTCGCACTGCGTAGACTGGCTCAAGCGAACACACTTCTCATCGCTTATACGGGCGATAATTCGGTACTTATTTTATAAAGCCTGAAAGAGGAAAAACAACCATGCGCGGTTTGCGGCGGCTGCACCAACAAACCGCAGTTACGTCAGGTAAAGCTGCTACATGGGTGGACAATGTCAAATACTAGCATTCAAACAAGTTTCGGCTTCGGTACGGTGAAACAACATGCTTGACATCCGACGTTATCGTTGGATCGGCATTCTCGCTATCTCAATAATCGCAATACCGCGCTTCTGTCGTGTCGGGTAAAATGCCTCAGATAAGCCTACCAGGACGGCTTCGCATCGCAGCAATAGCCGAGGCCAAACATGTGGATGAACGCCCTTCGCGTCACCGCAGACGCTCAAATGCCATGCGCTTTTCCCTCATCTCTCGAGTTTGCCTCACTCATTCCCGTATCGTAAAAAGCGTGTTCGCACCAGGCCAAGGGTCGTCTGATTCTGGCCTGCGCCCACTGCCCGCAAGCAGTTGGTGCTTAGGGCAATAGCACGTCAACGACAACTCCCTATCGCGTCAGTGTCAGTCAGCGTGCGTTCTGCGAACTCGCTCGTGCATCGAGCAATGCCAGTTACGAAGAAAAAATGGTGATTTCAGTATATAAAACATTGGCCGAAAAGGAAGCAACCAATTTACAAAAAAAAAGGATGTACCCTAAGGAATTCCGACTTCGCTTTGCAAAATAACTTACCTAGGGCTTCAGACCACTCGGTCACGCGCCAACGCTGCCGGTGTTGAAATTATAAGGTGCATATTGTATAACCAGTTTACACTTTTATTTTTCTTAGCATTTCAAGCAGCCTAGATGACTATTTCTTGTATAGCGCTCGTGCAGTAAGCGTCCAACAAGTTTCCACAATATCTCACGTCTAGTAATTGCGTTTCTCAGACGGAAAGGCGTTCGCAGATGTGTGGTCGTGCTGGTGGCCACTGTGCTTGTTCACCCAAGTGCAAAAAAGTGCTTCCTTCACCCTAGTGTTACGCTGTACGGTAAAAGTTTCAGATGATTTTATTTCCTAAGTACCTACATTGACTTCGTTGACTCTTCTCCGCCCTTCAAGTGGCCTTAGATTTTCCTACTGCCGTACCAGTCAGCGAAGCGTCGCATATGCGCTTGTGCAGCGCTTGTGTGGAGCGACATGGAGCTTGATGCAGTGTACAAACTAACAAAGTAAAGAAAGGTACATTCTTCCATTCACAAACGGATCGTGGCATAGTTTCAACTCAGCGAACGAATTGCGGCGACCCGTCGGCGGGCGGAGGACTAAACGCTGGGCCGACTGACTTTGTCGGAAGGTCGGCGAACCGTACAGTAGCGCAGTCAAGCCAAGACACTTTTGCACGCAAATGCCACAGAAAATGGCCGAGGATGCAGAGAGTGTAACGGCATTTCCGAATTGAGTTTTGTTCTAAATAAATTCGCGTAAACGCTCCCAGAGTGGTGGAAACATGGCCGAGGGACTCCGGAATACAATTTTCGCCAGTAATCACGCAATGATTACAAATCACAGAGTCCCTTCAATGCACCGGAGGGCGTTCGCCTTCAGCTGGTCGGCGTTGTGCTCGTCGACGAGAACGAATATGTCCCCAGTGACAATTTCGAGTACAACAGGTCTTGGCACATCGCTTTCAGCTTCCACAAATGGTACTTCCTCGTTGGCTGCGACTAAGACTTCCTCGGACTTCCCTTGGTCGCGACCTTGAGTCCGCCATCCCGAAGCCTGCCGATAATTTGATTTCAGCGAGGGTAATACTGCAGTCGCTTGAGGCACAATGCAGGTATACTTTAGAGGGCCAGCTCTGACGGGTGCTGTGCACATTTTCGGTAGGTAACTAGACACCAAGTAAAGTTGACGTGCCCCTCCGCTGAAAAGATGTAACTTCCTATGATGTGTCCCACCGCATCTCGGGGCTGGCTGATGTTGTGAATTATCCAGGTGCAGGTAGCCTTGGTGATATTTAAAGGAGCCATGAAGACAAAATACAAGTTGGGTTTATTACAAAGGCTCTTTCGTCCTGATAATAATGACACCGACTTCATCGCAAACTTCCAAAAAATAACGGAGATATTAAAGAAAACGTGTGGAGCTATGGCGACTCGCTAGCCCGTTTATAGCTACTTTTCTATGAAGTCCCAGAATCTCTTTTGGGCGATTGACGGCGGCCGATATATTCAATCGCCAGGGAACATGACTGGACGATTGTAGTGGGGCCGCTAGTTCCATTTGATCGAATCACTTCAATGCTAACGTGCACCTAACCCACTCAAAATTATGCTTTTAGTGGCTTTTATGCCCATATGACGTTTCTCGCGGAGGTAACACGTCACTGTTGCGCGAAATTTGAACGTTCTGAAGCATTTCACGGGTTTTCATTGGATAAAAAACGTCTTTCGTGGCCGGAATGGCGCTGGGTAAGGCACTAAAGCCTAACTCTTTCAAGTTAAACAAAGTTGTATTTTCTCTTCATGGGCCCTTAAAGTGTGTTTCGCAAAAAACGCCGTAAGTTACTGAGGTTTTTTTCTTGATGCGAGCATCTCTTGCTTGGGGGAGGTCCCCCGTCCGTGCCCCATGAGCAGCGCCTCTGACGATGATTGCGGCACGATGCCCCTAGGGATTGGCCAACCAAAGAATCCATCACGAGATAGCTTCGCGTTCAACCACCGTCGTCATCTTCCTGTAGGAAAACTGCTGAAGAAGAAGAAGAAGGAGAAGAACACAAAGCTGCGAAGAGGAGGGCGTGTACGTTGCTCTCAGCCGGTTCATCAACATCAACAACCTTTACCTCACCAACGATGACGGAGACTACCGATTCTACCACAGAGACGACAACATCGAAAGAACATGATGGACGAGTTTCGGCGCCTCAAGAACCACCGCCGACTCAGCGTAACACAACAGTACTTCGTGCCTTTGCCACTGGTGTGGACCTGGACTCGAAATTCCCTCTGCCGCTACTAAACACCAGATCGCTCGACATACCGGCAGCACAATGGAACCACACGGAACCCCCATGATGCCTCGCATCCTCATCAGGGTTCCCCACGGGGAGATGGTGTAATTTTTTTCAGGGCTTGAGTATGATACCATGCTTAGCAATCCTGAGCACGCAGCGTATGCACAAAGTGCAGAATGATTGCCGGCGAATGCAACCGTGTGCCGACTTGTGAACTCACCAGCTGTTGCTGCGCCGGTGACGCACGAAGGATGACAGGCGTCTCTGGTCTGCAGTGCCGATTTGAGTTTAAAAACGGGCTTGCCGACATCTGACAGTTGATTGAAGGCCAATTTCACGGCGATTATTTGCGTCGATCACGAAAGATTCACGCGCCCCGAATTTTACGTCGATCTCAACCTTCACGCAACATGAAGCAGCGAATGCCACCGGCTGGTCAAGGTGTATGGTGATGATGATGGCTTGGCGGCTGCCCCTTTGTAGCGGAGGGACACTCCTAGGTGGGTGTTGTTGTTGTAAAAAGTATTATGAATAGGACGGCACTAGGCGTGTTGCGGTGGGAGGGGGAAAAGGGAAGGGGGTTACGTGCGTCGCACTATGGAGGCTTCACACGCAAATGTCCACAGTGAGAGTAGAATTCTCTTGTGGTCGTGTGTTGTCCGGATCGAGTCCTCGTATGTAGATACGGATGACGGGCGATGTTTGTCACGTGCGTCCTTCAGTCCTTCACAGTCCCACACCAGGTGACCCATGTTAGCCGGCTGGGCGGCCAAGCACACACTACACTGGGGCGGCAAGCAAGGTGGCGGGTTCGGCTGCTTGGAGTACTGTGCGTGGTTCCACCTTGCCACCACGTCCTCCGTGCCGGCAGAGCCACTTCGTGCTTTCAGCCCAAACACTTGGGCGCCCCGAGGAAGACCCTTAGTTAAAATATAGTAGTACCCCGCTGTTACGTTCCTCACTATTGCGTTTTCCTGGATGTTACGTTGTTTGTCATCGGTCGCGGCATAGCTTCCATAGGAAATAATGGATTGCGAACCACGCTGTAACGTCGCAACTGTGGGCCCGTTCCCGTATGATGAGTCGCAACCTGACACTCTGAAGCCGCTTGGGCACCGCCATTTTGGCTTTTGATGTGTCTCGGTAGGCTTTGTTACTGAACTGGCTACAAGAAGCCGCGAGCATAGAGCTTCTTAAGCTAGTGACAAACTCTGTGGCTGCAAGCGAGTTGGAGAGGCCAGCATGTTCACTTCGGAACGACGGAAGTTCCTGGTGCTAGCGCCGGCGCACTGTTGTAATGGTGCCGTGCAGCTTTTTTATATAAGGTCAGTTGGCAAAGAGCGCGGCCCTGCAGCATAGAGATAATATACTGAAATAGAGATAATATACTGCAGTACCGCGGCGCGGGCCGGTGCTGCCGCCGACCAGGCGGTGGCGCTGGGGTTGCGTTGACATCGGCCTTGGCGCGCCGTCTGCTGCTCCTTCCTTGCTACTCTCGGCGCTTTCTACACCATCCATACGGTCACTTGCGCCAGTTATGTCGAACAAAGGCCCATCATTTTGGCAGGACGCAACACTCCCTTGGGGTGGTTTTCTGCATGCCTTTGGGGCCTTCGCTTCGAAGCTGATCAGGTATGTTAGGGGAAATACGGGGCACCGCCCTCTCCCTCAGGATCCACCTGCCTCGCGGTATCCTTAGTTTGACCGTTCACGATCTGTTCGTAACAGTTGACGATGTCTGAAGGCTATGAATGAATGTCACATCCATATATCTGTGACGTAACCTTGAAGTTTTTCCGCGGAATCGCGCTTTCCCACGCCTTCAAGCCGTCAGGATCCTACGGCGCCTTGAAGAAATGACGCCGCACGGACTTCCCCGCTGCCGAAGCAACCCAGAACGACAGCCCGGCGCGCACCACGTAAACAAACCGCACCGACACCTCAGAAATTCACTAAAATATGTACGCACGATGACACCATAAGATTAATACGTTAATACAAACGTGATGGCAACAATGGAGCTCTAGATAGCGGGTGACTTACCGACACCAGCTAGACGCCGGCCCATTGTCGTAGCTTTCCTCAATGTTACATTTTACCCGGCTGTTTCGTTTTTTTTTTCTTTCCTGCTCCGGTAAAAACCTATTAACGGAGTTCCACTGTATTCTCCCGAGCGTCCTAGCGACAGAAGTTTTGTTAATGGCCGCTTTTCCTCGCTCTAACGAGCGCGAATCCGCCAATCCTTCAGTCGACGCTTCGTAGCGCCAACTTAACTCATCATCATCATCATCATCATCACCAGCCTGTCTACGCCCACTGCAGGGCAAAGGCCTCTCCCATTTATCTCCAATTACCCCGGTCCTGTGCCAACTGTGACCAATTTGTCCCCGCAAACTTCTTGATCTCATCCGCCCATTTAACTTTCTGCCGCCCCCTGCTACGCTTCCCTTCTCTAGGGACCGACTCTGTTACCCTCAATGACCAACGGTTATCTGCCTTCGCATTACATGCCCTGCGCACTCCCATTTCGTCTTTTTAATATCTACTAATGTCTTATTAACAGCCGTTTGTTCCCTGACCCACTCCGTTTTATTGTTCGTTAACGTTACACCTATCATCTTCCGTTCCAGTGCTCGCTAAATCCTCCTCAACTTAGGTTCAAATTCAACTGGATTCAGCGCGTCGTTACTGGTCACCCGCCCCGTTTGCGCTGCACTCACTTTCATGGTGTAGCTCGCGCCCCGGCGTGATGGTGGACGTGCAACCAAACCTTCATCTCAATTGGTTATGCGCTTCTCGCTTGAGACGGCGCGTATGGACGAGTGGCGTGACGTGCACTCCCGCTTGACTTTGCTGCCGCGGCTGGCAGGCGCAGATATCCGGCAGCAGACGATGCGCCTCCGTTTCTGAAGCAACGGGGCGCACGCACAGAGAGCAGTGGGGGTGAGATCAAGTGCGAAAAAACTGGGCCCATCTCCCCGCGAGGGGGACTCGAGTAAATGCGTCGCATAGGGGGTGGGTGTATTGCGTTAATGTTTAGTGTTTGGGGAGTTGGTGGTAGTGAATGCGTTGTATCAGCAGGTTCTTGACGTATTTTGAATGAGTCAAGGATATAAGGCGCGTTCGTAGCCTCCCATTCTGTGTCGGCTTTGTGGCGCAGTGGGTAGAGCACCATGTACATTGCGTTCCACCCGCAGGGTCGAGAGATCGAAACCAGGCGCCGGATAGTATTTTTTTATATAGTGTAGGGGGAGGGGTGCGGACAACGACGATGCGGACTACGACGGGCGTCAACGCGGGTGACGTCGTGAGTTACTGAAATGCTCTGAATTTAAAATCCCTCCCGTGACGTAGGGCCTCGGTGGACCAACCTTCGGCGACGTTGCTAGGACGCGGGGGCCGGAGTCCTCCGATGAGCGCGTGAAAACGATGCGACTTCCTTCACACTTCACCTTATGCGCGAGTAGCCACCAGGCTGTTTATTATGCTTTTCTTTGCGCTCTGTTTGTTTACTTGCGCACGGCTGCTCGATGGGAACTAGGTTCACGCACCGCCAATTGGCAGGCGCGTGACAGCCGATAGGGTGGCTCATCTAACTTGACAGTTGCCGCCGCTACTTTCGGCGGGGGCGCCACACATCGGTGACGGCTCCCGCGGCCCTCGTTTCGGGGCGCCTACGAAATATCGACGATTATCGTTCCTTTAAACGTGGTTTATTCACGTTCTACCGCACGTATCTCGAAAATGATAACCCCACAATTTACGGCAAAGGTATGTCTTCAATGTCTAAGAATTTCATCTGTCTGATGACGGCAGTTCTTGTTCGCGGTTTAAAAAGACGAGTGCGATGCGGCCGCTCCCGCAACCCAGTTCCCGCGATGTTCGGGATTATGACTGTACAACATGTTACAATGCCAATCCGGTTTAAACACTGCAGCCCGTTTGTGCTTGAAAACAAAAACTCCATTACTGCTGCCATTCACCATGGTAATTGAAGGACAACTTTAAAACGGCCGTGTTTTGAGCTTGCCAAACACGGGCTCAGCAGCCCAGGGCTGTCTCATGTTTGAATTCAGGCATGGTAATATTACTCCTAACCAAATGCCCCGAAATTCCGAAAAATTGTAGAAGGCCACGTTTATTTTAAAACCGGTAATTTACTCATTAAAGGAGCCATGAAGAGAAAACACAAGTTTGGTTCATTCGAAAGATTGCCTCGTTAGAACCATAACGACACCACTTATAACGCAAACTTCGCTCAAATAAGCTACATAATTAGGAAAAAAGGAAATGGCCATGCGACCCACCAGCTCATTTTCCGCAACAGAACCTATGATGTCACTCGAGAATGCTCTGCCATTGGCGGAGGCCGGCAAAAGCAAACGCATGTTAGGTTACAGTTTGCATAGCGAGCTAAATGCCCGTGAAACATACTGCACATTCTTTTCATGACAAAGAACGGTGGAGTAAACGGTTGAAGTTCCGAACGAACACGCAAGCGTGTATGCCAATGCGTACGAAACTACCGACAGCCGAACTCGACATCTCGCCGTCGCCACCGTCGCGCAGACGAATTTTCGGGTTCAAGGCTCTTCGGGGCCAACGAACCGTACCAGCACGCACAGCCGCGACCTTGCTTGGTATCGTAATCCCTTCACAGGAGGTTGGCCGTCATATCGCCCACCAGCAAAGGTAAAAATAGAAACAAGGGGAGTAAGGAACACAGAGCAGCAACGAGATAGTGCCACTCGTCGCACAGGTTTCGGTATGGAGGTCGTGTTAGCTTGCTGCTGTCGTTACGAGCTCGCTTACAGTTTACAACCACTGAAAACTTCAGTGTCTTCGAGTACTTCACAATGAAATTTCGTTGCTGTGTTTTGAAATGCCCATGTAGTACCGGCAAATCGTCGAGGGAGTGCGACATGCCCACCGGTGAGATCTCCTTTCATGTGCTGCCCAACGACGAACCTCGGCGAAGCAAGTGGCTATGTTTTGTGAACTTTGCAAAAGGAGGAGAAAGAGAGCTCAAGGAAGTACGAGTGTGCTCGCTTCATTTCCGAGGAAGTGATTACGGCAGGGACCCGGACATGCTGGCGCTCGTCGCCGAATTTGTCAAATCGCCGTCTAGTGCTCTGACCTTGGGGGAAAAAATTGCCGTACACACCGCCCATTGACGCTCGAATCTTTCTGGTTGGAGCAGAGAGCTCGAGCGAACGGCTTTCCATACACGACACCGGCCAACTGGCATAAGCGATACTGCTACTGAAATTGAAAATACGGCACATACGTACCAGTCTCTATTCGTCCGTCGCGACGGGGCTGACGAGGCAGTGGTGCCGACGGCTGGGCGTTCGTCTGTTGTGGCTATCGCTGAATGGTCGCTTTCCCGTCCACCGCGTATCCCACAACTCTTGCCGCTCGTGCACTTAGAAGCATTGAGCGTTCAAGTGGTGTGAGGTTGTTAAATGCAAGCCCGAGCTCCTCGGCGAGAATTTTGTTCTCCGGATCAGGCGATTCCATGACTAGGGCTGCGGGCGCACTAGGTTTTACTAGTACTTTTAAAATGGCCGCCGTCTCGGTCGACTCCCGCGTGTGGGTGCTATATGGAGTCGACATACTAAGTATCTGTTTCATAGACCGGCTCGTATGACGCCATTGCTCACGTGACGAAATGTGCAATTTTAGCGGGAGATTTAAAATTTTGGCTTAAATTGCCTTATTTCTCAGTGAATAAAGCATCATTTCCTTCAGGGAAAGCGCTTGGGGTACTATTAAACACCTAATCTTTCGAATAAAACAAACTTTTGTTTTCTCTTCATGGCTCCTTTAAACAGGGACGTAAAATGCATGCGCTGCGTACCTGATTGCTTTGCGCGAGAGAAATACCTGTGTAGTATCGGTAATGTGTTTGTGATTTGCTTTGTTCTTTCCGTATTAAGTTTCAACCGTGGTTTGATTTCGCATGTGCGCTCGAGTGTCCCGTATGTGTGAAATTTGATGTGTGAAGTCTGTTAGGCCGCTTGGGTGGATATTCATAGATTAATTAAAAACTGCTTGGCAGTGAGATCGTGTGTATTTTTGCATGATTCTATGTTGCTTAGCATTTACGCTGCTTGTCATTTTTCATTATGAACAGCACTGAATTAGCTCAGCTTCCAGTTTTAATGATCTGTGCATGTTAACTTCAGGAGGGTGGCACCGGAATTAATGCGGAAAGCAACACGCTTGGAAGGATTGCAGCATCGTGCGTAGGCGGCGGGCGAGGGCATGGAAGCAAAGTTAACGGTTGCCGTCCGTTTGTACTCGCGGTGGGGTGCCACGTATCGGCGCAACTCCGGTTTGTGCGGGAAAAGCAGCAGCGGTGGGAGTGTTGAAGCTTTCATGAGCGCTTTGAGCTTTTCGTTTCGCAGAATTCCGCGCACTGCGCGTGTAATATAGCGTACAAGTGTGCTCCTGGCCATGAAATGCCCAAACCTGCTGCGTTCCGCACTGCAAATCGAATTCCTCGAAAACCCTGGACGTGTGCAACCACGAGTTTCCAGCCAAAGAGTGACTCCGAGACGTCTGGCTGCACATCATCTCCCGTCAAGGGATGGACAAGGGCAGCCAATGGAAGCGAAGCCCCAGATAGGTCGTTTGCTCGCTGCACTTCAAAGAGGATGACCACACGGTGGGATTGAAGCGCAAGTTGTTGCTGCCAACAGCTGTGTCGACAAGATTTCCGTCGTGCCCAACGTACGTGCTGCCGGGAAGCCCGAAAAGAAGGAGGGCGCTTGTTCGGCCGCCACTCGAGTCGTGTGCGTCGGCATCTCAAGTACGCAATCAAGGGCAAGTAAGCACAATGGTTACAGAAAATGAAGCGATTGAACGTTCAATTCTGGGCCTAACTGGGAATGAAGAAAGAAATCAACCGCACTCACCGACAGAGGCAGACCCAATCCTGTACGCTCTCACGGACATGCAATCATGCAGCCAACGTAATTTTGAGACTCAAGAATACCAAACTTTGTTCCATCTGATAGGCTTTTTTGATAACACCAAGGGAAATGCCCGCCGCCTTAAAATGAAAGCAAGCAGCCTAAACAAAAAACTACAAAAACTGCAGGAACGTTGCGACGAATTCCGCGAACAAGTAAAGAAGTATTCGAGGAGGATCGCGCTGTACAGGCAGTTTCACACAGCGGACAAATTTGTAAGCTCCTTTCAAACACCGTATTGCCACACCTCGCAGACTGTCCGCTGGTGTGGTGCGCCAGCAACAGGGGCCCGTGCCCCTGTCATGAGCTGTGCGAAGTGTTTTTGAAAAAGCTATTGAGGCCGCTTCTTGCCAACTGGGCTGGCGACGTTGATAGCTCTTTGTAGAACCTACTGACGCTTTCGCGAAAGCACTTCTCGCCAAATGTTTTCCGCTCGTAAAGCTGATGGCCGGTGAACCATAGGCGAAGAGGACTTACATATTTTCTGACCAAACCAATAAATCCCCCTTTCGATGTTGCATTATATTTACCTTTTTATGTCCCAGCGATTTAATGCAGTTTAATTTACCTTCCAACTATATATTACGTTGTGTAACTAAAATCAAAGAACGACTGCCGCAGTTTTCCACCATTCCAACTGCATCCTGTGCTCATTAGCGCGTTTTGGTTCCCATCTAAATAGTGTTCTTCTTGCAGTAAATCAGTTCATAGTTGCGTTCGCTCTGTCCACTTCATTCGTGTGTCCTCCCTAATTTTGTGTACCCTGTAACCTCACGCGCCGTCTAACAATATTTCCAAAGCAAATGAACCAATGGACCCTAAAAGGTGTTAAGGTTATTCGAGTTTTCTTTGAAAACGCAGTTAAAGCAAGGTGTCAAAATATTCAGTCACATTTGTCAAACGCGTGAGAAACGGGCGTGTACGACACAGCATGAAACGTTAATGTCATTTTTACGTATACGCGCAAGTTATAAGCTGTAACGTAATAAACACAAATGCGGCTGCTAAGACTAGCTTGCCAGGCCAGAGATTATTCCTGAAAGCCTTGGGAAAGTTTTTAGAACAAAATCCGCCTATTGCGCTCGACGTTAGCAATGCGCCAACTGCTAACGTCGCATTCGGCGCGCCAAAAGGAAACCAATTGCAACGCTGCGCCTACTTCGGAAATACTACTTAGTCAGCCACGCCTATATTGTGCGTTTCCGCCTTTCGTATCACCTCATATTATTATAAATGATGAAGATGCTGACTTTGGCCGACGCTGCAGTCATGAACAACTCACACCGCATTGAAACCGTTACAGCGGCCGGCAGCCGCCGCTCTTCTTTCACCGATGAATAGCGCCGCGACTGACGCTGCGGCGGAAAGGGAAACTAACGCCGTCACCGGTGGAGAGGCGCGTTCGGCAGGCCGGACATAGTGCCCATCGAGCGGACGTGACTTGCGTATTTGCAGCGACGCTTAAATTTTGCGCGTTCAACTTCGCTACAATGATTATCGATTTTTTTTTTACATTTCGGCTACCTTTTTACTCACCGCGAAGCTATGTCACTTTTCTGGCATTTTTCTGGATGCTCGAGAACACACAGTTTGCACTTTGGAAGAGAGTGAAAGCCTGCGGAACAAACCATCCTGTCCTGGCAGTCAAGGAGAAGTCTAAGCGGCAAGTTCGAAAAACCGTGTGATGTGCAACAGACGGGACCGCGACTACGGGAGTGGGGCCGCCAGACATCGTTCGCGAGACGGGGGTATGGTTGTGGAACTTCACAGCCACCCTCACTGGAATGCGGAATTTGTGCTTTTCGCGCCGCATTTGATTGATTGATGGCAAGGTTTAACGCGCCGACGCAATGCAGGTGATCAGGCGCGCCGTAGTAGAGCGCTCCGGATTAATCTTGACCACCTGGGGATCTTTAGCGTGCGCCGAATTATCGAACACACGGGGGTTTTTGCTTTTCGCCTCCATCAGAAAAGCAGCCGCCGTGGCCGGGAATCGAGCCTGCGACCTCGTGGTCAGCAGCGCAACGCCTAAACCACTGAGCCACCGCGGCGGGTACGGAGCATTTAAGATCACTCCCACGAACACCGGAGAATATGGAGGGTGGAAGCGCCGTTAAATGCCACACTTCGATACAATTCATGCACATGCGCAGTACCCATTGGGCTATACATTTGTTATTAAAATAGACGCTACCCACTGGAAGCGCTCTCTTCTCTTTCGCTTTAACGTAAGACGTGTGTGCCGTTGTTAAAACTGTTAAATGGACACAACAGTGGTTTTTAAACTTTGTGGGTTTACTTGCGCAAATTGTAGTCTGGAGTCCTAGGCCACGTTCCGACCACTCTCAGTGCGTTGAAGCGATTGTATTTACTGCAAACATCAATTAGAAAGGGATGTCGTCTTCTCTGCATCCTCCTTGCCGATTTTCTCTGACGTTTCGTATGAAGCTCACTCAAGATGGCTTGGTTTGACTGCGCTACGGCGCGGCTTGCTGAGCGCTGACGCGGCGGGTGTGTGTGTGCGTGCGTGCGTGCGTGTGCGTGCGTGCGTGCGCGTGTGTGCGCTTGCGCGTGTGTGTTTTTGTGTGTGGTCCAATTCGTTCACTCAGAAGAAACTATGCCACGGCGCGACATGTGCATAAAAGAATCTTCAGTTTGTTAGTTTGTAGACGGTATCAACCTTAGTAAAGGCAAAATCGAAATAGCTCAGCACATCCCACATCCGATGCTCCTCTGACTGCTGGTTGTAGAAAGATATACTTAAAGGCGGAAGATGAGTCATCAAAGGTTCCATAGGTATTAAGGAACTAAAATCTACGTAAATTTTTACTGTGAAGCATAAAACCAATGCGCGGGGTCACATTTTTGCGCGCTAAGTAAACTAGCACAGCGGTCAGCAGCACGGCCACACGTTTTCTATCGCTTTTGCTGCCCGAGGAAGGCAGCCCGTAGAGATAAGACATTGGTGGGAATGTGGGGGGAGCGACATGCACAAGCGTTATACAAGAAATAGTAATCGAAGGTGCTAAAATGCTCATAAAAAAACAAAAATATATCGGCAACGCGATACATACTTTATATTTCAGCCCCCGCAAGTGCTGGGGCTTTGGCCAAATGTTCCGAAGCATGGGTGCAGTGTTTCACAATTGGAATGTTCGAAATCCCAATAGGATTTAATGGATTTTTGAATACGTAGCATTCTTCGCTGAATACCAGCCCAGTCAGGACTATGTAACACCCCGCATTTCCCCCCAAAATCCGATTTCGCCATAGAACACCAGCAATCGTTATAATAGTGTAGGGGAGATACTTCAACGAAGAGAATTAAAAAAATGAAAATACAACAAATAAAGTTTCCTAAAAATTATCTCGAAAGATAGAAAATATTCATCTTGTACATCTCCCTTCAAAACCCAAGAATAAACAAAAAAGTCCGCAAAAAAACGTTTCAAATGCGAAAAGGAAATAACGAAAAAGTGTGTAAAGCCTTTTTCAAAATTCTGTTCGACCAAGTGTTTCCATTTACGCTATAATAACTATTACTGGCGTTTTAACGCCAGTTTAACTCTAAAAATGCAGATTTGGCGAGAAAGCACCAGTAATCGTAAAAACACTGTAAATGGAGATAATTTGTGGACTACAATTTTGAAGAAACAGAAATAAGCAAAATAGAAAAAAATGCTCTCCAATCCACCCTGTGAAGATGGTTGGAAAGCGAAGTTTTAGACGACACCCACAACGATTACCCATGCGATGTCACTTGAATTCACACACGTGGCTCTACAAAGAGTGAAACCAGAAACTAGTGAAATGCACTTAAAGGAGCACTGACACCAACTTTTGGAGTTAATATTATTGCACAGTTCGCTTCCTTCACTCAACAGAATACCCTGGCTGAAATATGAGCGGCCTGCGACGCGAAGAACATACTTCAAGTGGATCTCGTTTATTGCGCCGACGGAGCAGCGCGCGGAGCGCCACTCAGCAAATGGACATCAGCATGACATCACCCCGTGAAGCCAAAAGTGACGTGACAGCGCTCGCCAAAAACTCGTGACGTCACTTCACGCGAGCGGCCCCACGAGCGGCGAGCGGGCGCAGCACCCTCTCAAGCGTGCGCCGGTGAAGTCCGCACAAAACGGTGAGGTCAGGCCGGAATTCTGTCATATGCGCCGTACGGGATGAAAGCGTGGGAATTTGAAACAAACGATTTTCAGGCCGTTCAATGTAATTAACTATCGCACGCTGAAGTATTTGAAGTGCTGTTTCAGGTTCGCCAGACAATCACCCATCGATAAAAGCAATAAAAGTGTAACATCAAATTTTCGTGTCAGTTTCTTTGCTGAGATTTTCTTTGCTAAGGTCAAATCAGTGCGTGATTCGTGAACGGTAGTTGGTTAAGTTGCAATGAGGCAGCAGATGAGTGGAAACACTTTTTTTTTAGATGCAGAGCATCTGATTCACTTGGCTTGTCCATCCGGCGTCGTCGTCGGCGCTGTCCGCCCTTCCCCCATTCTCCTCGCCGCGCCAGCTGTGCTCTCCGCCGCTCACCCCCTCTCCTCTCCGATAGCGAACACTCTCTCGCGAGGGGCATTCGATTGGATTCGATTGGATTTGCTTGGATTGTATTGGCTTGGCTAGCTTGGATTGGATTGGATTTAGATTAGATTGAATTAAAGTGGATTGTGTTGGATTGTGTTGCGTCATAGCCGCGGCAGACGCGCTGGGGCCGGCGCATGTGCAGTACTCTCTCTTCCGCGGTTTCCTCTCTTTCGGGCGCGCTGCACATATAACCGGTGTGCCGTTCTCCGACGAAGCAACATCCACGCTTGGCTCAAACACCTAGAGTCCACGCCGCTTTACAGGTACGCCAACGTCGTCATCGACTGGGACCGGCTTACGCAGTCCCCTCAACGTTATGCGCGCTATAAAACGCGGTCCCTTCGCCGCTTCGCCTATGCGTCGCATCTACACAGGGGTTCCCGTGAGGGGAGATGGGAGTTTTATTTATATAAAATAAAGGATTAGACGACCTCACTTTTTCTCCGTCTCTGCCGCTGCCGACGGAGGCGACGAGATCGGCGGCGGTGGCGGAGGAGAAGTGAGGTGTCATGCGTTGGTGTCAGCTTTCTTTAACTTTTACCAACTCCTAGCGCATGCGTAAGGCGCGCACACGGCTGCTACACGTGTCGTGGGCGGAGCGCACAGCTGCGCGGAAAGTTGCGCGACGCTATCACGTGGCATTCAAACGAGAACGCAGGGGGTAAACACGCACATGGGCTCGGTGAGCGCACCGTCCCCCATGGAGGAAAGGAAGCTTTCTTTCCTCCAGTGTTTCCCCGTCTCCGCGTGCATTCGTAGCTCAATCGGCAAGACAACGGGCTCTCGCTCCGTTTCCCTGCTCGTTCTAGGTTCGATTACTGAAGGTGCCAGCAACTTGTTTTATTTGCTCGCAGGAGTTTTCTGTTGACACCAACGGTCGCGAAAGAACCCTTGCGGGGTAGAGAAAAAAAGCTCCGCTTTAAAAATCGAATCTTCGCTAAACTGACCCACCAAATCCA
This sequence comes from Haemaphysalis longicornis, assembly GCF_048455015.1. NCBI lineage: Eukaryota > Metazoa > Arthropoda > Arachnida > Ixodida > Ixodidae > Haemaphysalis > Haemaphysalis longicornis. The sequence goes on from NW_027526233.1 coordinate 46,693,488, forward strand.
AAACTTCTATGCAGGTTGTATACCTCCACCCAAAAGCAGACTGAACAAAAACAACATTCAATGTATTCAAAAACAACGTTCAACGTTCAAAATAAAACAACGTTCAAAGTACGAAAAAAATACACGGCGCAATACCGCGTACCACCCTACACTTTCACAAAACGACAGATTTGGCGAAAAAATACCAGTAAGCGGTATAAGAGCGTAATTGCATATAATTGGTCTAACAAAATTTGAATAACTACAACTATAAGCAATGCAAATATAATATTTTCACAAAAGGTATCTGAGAAAGTCAGAAATATGAACGTCATACATCTCCGCCAAAACCCAAGAATGCGCAAAAAAAATTCCACACAAACGTTCAATATGTGAATGCAAAAATGAAAAGAAAAGAACAGAGAAAAACTGTTTAAAGCTCTGCATTTCCCCCTGCAGGATTGGCGTTAAAACGCCAGTAATAGTTATTATAGCGTAAATGGAAACACTTGGTCGAACAGAATTTTGAAAAACTGCAAAGCCAAAAGAATCAGATAATTGCATTCTCACAAAAATGAGCCTATAAAATCAAGAATATCCATCTTGTACACTCATGGACTATTCGAATACGACCTGCGGAGCGCCCGGCCGAAGATACTGGGGCCGTCACCTGGCAGCAGCCGCGGCAAAACGCACGGACATGCGCAGTTGAGATGACTGGAGCGAGGCTGCGTGTCCCACTGCGATATGTCGTCCTCTTCTTGCTCGCATGCTTGCCTTGTCGCCATGCCGCAAGAGCGCTGCAAGCACTGCAAGTTCTACCGCCGCTGCAGCTAAAGGTGTTGGTCGCGTTGAGAGCAATGCAGCGCGTAACTGCTTGCAGCTGCGGCCAGTACTTGCGTGGGAAACGCATGCAGACTCTCGTAAGGCATATTGTTGGGCTCATCATGCTTTCCTGAAGAAAACCAGCGCACAGAAAGGGACACAAAAATAAATGCATGCCACCTAACTTCTAAAGGCACTGCATTGTTTTGCGTTCGTGGTGCAGTGGCTCGGGAATTGAACAATGAGCTAGCCGCCAACAAGAATACCCGTTTTTTCGGCGGAGTCATGGCTGAGCCACTTGGCGGACTCGGTGCTCGTAGCACACAAGAGATATACCAACAGAACTCGTCTTCAATCACATACCACATTAACTGCACGCATTGTGTGGTCTCCGAAAATTACGGGCTGAATTTTATTATTCACAAAAATTCAGAAGATATGCAGGTCCAACCATTCCTTAGGTCAGTTGCCCTTGCACAACAATTTGGCCGGCCCGATTTCTTTCGTTTTTTTTTTTTTGGCAGGCACCTAAGTGCTTGTAAAAATCTGTGGATCGGGCATTACTGAGGATGCTTAGGCTTGACCAAGGTGTCCATTGTTATTTGCTTACGTTACTGCATTCCAAATGCAAAGCTATGTCGGCAATGTGCCGATGGCGCACACGGGGACCATGCGCTCGTTTGAGCCGAGCACACAGTGGCCGAAGATACTACCTCGCGCCGCATCGCTAAGAATTATTGCTTTCACTTGCGGCATGGCGACAAGGCAAGCATGCAAGAGGACAGAGCGAAACATATCGGACACGCAGCCTCGCTCCCGTTATCTCAACTGGGCATGTCCGTGCGTTTTCCGCGGCCAATGCCAGTTGACGGCACCGGTATCTTCGGCCAGGCGCTCCGCAGCTCGTATTTGAATTGTCCGCGGCTGTACGTCTCCACCCAAACGCAAAATTAAGCAAAAAAAAATGTCCGCCAAAAACGCTCCAGATACGAATATAGAATGGCGAAAACAGCGAAAAACAATTTAACGACCTGCATTTCCACAAAAACGCGTTTGGCGAAAAAAACAACACTAATCGATAAGAAAGCGTAAATTGAGATAATTGCTCGAAGAGAATTTTGGTAAACTAGAAAACGGGAAAAAAAGAAAAAAACGTAACTTTCCTAAAAACAATCTGACAAGACCAAACCTAAAGCGAAGATTGCGCATACCTGCGTTGCTAGAGGCATTTAGGATAAACAGACAGCTAGAGCAGCGATTAGCGCAGCCGACTAATGACATCCGCCACACATTGAACGACATACAACTTCCATTGGTTTGATCAATGACTTTGGCCAGTCCGACAAGCGAAGCTAGCCGGCCAGTAAGCGCAGACCATGTTTTCTTTTTCTCCCATTAAGGTGCTGTGCTGCTGACGCCAAGGACGCGGGTTCGCTTCCCGGGCACGGCGCCCGCTTTTCTGATGGAGGCGAAAAGGGAAAACGCCCGTGTGTTGGAGATTTAGACGCACGTTGAAGATTCCCGGGTGGTAAAAATTAATCCGTAGCCTTCAACTACGGCGCGCCTCGTCGCTTGTGTCAATCAATAAATCGCTTTGTTCCACTGCGTGCACTAAACTATCCATAGTACACGTATACACGTGTTGAAAAGGTGCACGAAACGAAATTTTCGCGCACTTTTCTGGGCGTTATCTCGTCGTTCACACCCAACAGCAAAGCGGAAGACCAGGTTTGCGCTCCTAGAACACGAAAAAAAAAGCAGGACTTAATCGAGTTCTTGTGTAGTTGTGAGGAATACTTACACTATTCACCTCTAGCGCTCCAGAACTACAGTAAACTAACAACCCTTTAAGTCTGTTTATTCCAACAAAACACATGAAAGAGCAACGTGACACATCAAAATACCTTTTTGTTATAGCGATAACCTACACTACATGCTAACGATTGGAAAACGATGCCTATCCGTTTACCAGGAACATCCCGTATAATCCGCACTGGGCGCTACACCAATACAACATCAACATATAGATTAAACGCTATCATTGTCACGACAGCATAAAAGCTATAGTCTCAAAGGTAAAAACTCTGTCCGAAAATATGTGTACTAAAACTGTTCCGCTAACATGGTGGCAAAATGATTGCGATAGTAGCAAGAACATATCTGCCACGCCTGCAAAACCTACGTGAACAAACTGGAGGATGGCCCTCATATGCACGAAAAAAAATAATGACATACATCTAAACACAGGATTATTGCACCGAAATCGAGAAAACCTTCACGTGCATTCATACTGATAACTACAGGGCCCGAATATTTCGCAGTTCTCAATGCGATGCTAAAAATGGTACGTACATGCTGTCTGATGTAAAATAAAGATTTGAAGAATAATCGACAAAAAAGACCTAGAAGCACTTCTTGTGATGTCGAGGCTTGGCCTGGCCAATAAACGTGGCCATCGAACAGCCGATACAGGGCCTGTCCGCAAGCAGTGCTCCAGCAGGCTGTCGATCATCTTCACTCGGTTCCCTGCACCATGCTGGTTGCCGCAACCAAGTCAAGGTCCGCCCGCAGTTATCACCAACGACGTAGTGCAAGTGGAGTGTCTGTAACATTGGAAGTCGAGAAGTCATGTGGTTAAAAAACGACCGAACTTTCTCGTACTCAGACGGCGTGCTCAGGTCGAGGCTGAGGTGATGTAGGCTGCTGAGGGCGTCAAGCTTTTCCTGGTAGAACTCGAGGCCACGGTGCACGGAGCTGTCTCTGAGAACAAGTGACCGCAAATTGTCGTTGCAGCTGAGCACATTGCAATCGTTATATGTCAGAGACATTGTGTCCCAATCGGCCATGAAGGAAAGCCGGAGCTCTGACGTGCGGAGATTGGCGATGAATTCGAGGGACCGCACTTTCAGAACGCCGAAAAGAGTAAAGCGGCTGAGTAAACTACGCTGCTGCAGAAGAGCCGCATCTGCTCCACGCACTCGGAAAGGCTTGCAACAGAAGGCGCAGTGTAGGCTAACATTGTCACAGTTCACCCGCACGTCTAGTTCCTCGAGCTTTGATGACACCTTTGCCAAGTTTCTTACAGAATACGCCCGGTTGATGCCGCATGGCGCGAGGGACAGAGCTCGAAGCCTCACGGGGATCGCAGCCAAGACATGGCAGCAGTCCATGCCACCGGCGAAGTGAAACGAGTTCACGTTCAGCTCCGTGAGAACTGGGAAGGAATTAAGGAACATTATAAGGGGTGTCCTGAACATGGAGCCGGCGTAAGAAGCGGTGTACAACGCGGGATAAGGCAACATTTCGAGTGCGAGCACCTCGATATGCGTCCAAGTCATCTCGAGCGCCGCTTCCGACAATCTATGTTGAACACCGACTTCGTTGCTTAGTGTCACGACCACATGCTTGAAGCGAGGTAGTTCGACGGATTCGGACTTGGCGCGAGCACGCGAGTAAGTGGCGCCGGCAGTGGACGCTCTTAGGCATACCTGGTTCGCACACGCAGAGGCTCTGTTCGAGCAGTTGGAGGGAAGCTGCCACAAGCGGAGGTATCGCGAGGCGAAATACGGCTGCTCGCCCCGTAGCACGTCCAGCTCTGCCGAGTACACAAAGATCGCATCCGAGGCTGTGGGAAACGCCGCAGCGCCGATACACGCGGCCGTGGCTATGGTGAAGTCACCGTAAAGGCCGTGGAGGTGCAACTCCTGAAGCACAATGCAACGCCTCAGCAGGAAACTCAGGAGTGCGTGGTTGTCCGCGCCCTGACAGGCCACTTCCACGTACGTGCTGCACAACTGCGGTACCGCCCTCTCGTTGTACGCGGCCGTGAAACGGCGCATGAGGCCGTCGCTGAGGTTCTTCCCGAAGAAAGACCAGTCTAGGCGCTTAAGTTGGGGGAGCCATTCCATTAATGCCATCAGCAAGGTACTGTAGGGCACTGGACAGTTGACGCAGCGGAGCTCCGCCAGTGCGTGGCAGGTCCTCACCCAGGAGAATATGACGTCCGGTGCGGCAACAATGCAGTTGGACACGTCCAGAACCTTCACATTGCACGTCGTGCGAGTCGTGAAGAACCGCTGGAAGGTCCCATCGTCGGAACTTGGAGCGCAGACTATGTTCGACAGAAGGTGTTCATGTCTGACAATGTCGGTGAAGCAAGACGCGGTGGCTTCCATGGCGAGTAGCACATCGGTGTCCGCGTAAGAAAGGATTCGGAGCCAGATATCGTGTGGAAGACGGGAGTAGTCGCAGTCGCAAGGTGCCACCGCCATCCCGGACCGAGTGCTTCAAGGCAAAACTTTGAAATTTCCCAGGCTGCTGCGGCTGTCTCTTCCATGCACTTGTGAATACACGGGAGCCACATCCGCACATCCGCAGCGGTCAGTACATTCACACGTGACACAATCATGACGCAGGCGCAGTTAACGTTGAGCTGTTAATCCTAGCTTTTAGTTTTCACGGCCCGCTAAGGCAATTCGTTATCTCGGACTTCGAAGGTACTGTACGTGGCACATCGCAGCAGAAAGAATAGCTGATACTGAGCGAACAGGCTCCGATATACGCGACGTCATTCATATGGGTTCCAAGCTCAGAACTTGTGGGCATGCGCTGACCTCCAGCGCGTTTTAAAACACAGCGTACCGTTGGGTTGGCTGCCTCTTTCGTGGAGGGCCGTTTGGCACTTGTTTACTACGCATTACAGCGGCGATGGGAGGCCGAGCAAGAAGCATGTAGAGGCGTCACCCTTCGCACCTGACCAGAACCACTTCGTTGGCAGTTCGAGTTTCGCCGAAAGGCTCGCTGTTATCGATTAGCGCTGTGCACGAGTATAGGCGCCCTGTTCCAGGCTGAGGCCGCTGTGAGCGTAGCATGTTTCCTACTAAAGTTGCCTATATCGTACACAAGCGCATCGACAAAGAAGTGGTGGTTTCTCAGCCCATTATAACCCACTGGCTGCAGTGTGCCGTGCCAGTGGTTTAAGGGGATTGGGATCAGACAGAAAAGATAACCGCGAGGAATGCATCGATTCCTTTATTTGCATTCTTCATCACCTACAACCTCATTGGTGGGTACGATATCAGCGACTGGCGCTTTTTTAAAGCGACGTTTTTTACCTCTACCCCCAAGGGTTCTGTCGCGACCGTTGGTGCACACAGAAACTCCCGCAAACATATACAAAAGTGACTGGCACTGACAGCAATACTAACTGGAAAGAATAGAGAAACGGAACGAGGGCCCGTTGCCTAACCGAGTTAGCAATGAGCCCAAGCGGAGACGTAGGAGATAGACGGGGCAGTCACCGGGCGCCCCTGCGTGTTTCCCCCCTGAATTCTCGCTGAATGCCACGAGATAGCGTCACGCGACCTCTCACGCCGCTCTGCGCTCTGCCCACGGCACGTGAAGCGGCCGTGTGCGCGCCTTGCGGATGCGCTAGGTGTTAGAAAAATTAAAGGAAGCTTACACCAACGCATAGAATCTCACTTCGTCGCCTCCGTCGGCGGCGGCAGAGACGCAGAAGTGAGGTTGTCTACTACCGGGTTTAAGCTTCCTTTCATTTTATAAAAAATGAGTTCCCACTCCTGTGCTCCAACAATAACACTCCAAACAACCACTGTTCAAGGATCGTGCATTCATTTAACCTTAGCAAAGAATGTCTCTTTGAATTATTGAGGCAGTGATTAAGTGCAATACAACTCAAAGAACCACCTTTCATGGATCGTGCATTCATTTCACCTTAGCAAAGAATGTCTCTTTGAATTAATAAAGGCAGCGATTAAGTGCTTTTAATTGTGTCTTTTTTAACCCTTTGTGGAGCCGCGGCTTCGTTGCGTTGGATTCGCTTGTGGTATTCACTCTGTGTGGTATTCAATTCGCCGACACTCGCCGGCGCTCGTCAATTTTTTGACTGCTGCTTCGCCACATTTGTATTATTTCAGTTGTTAGAGGAGCACACGTTCGGTCCAATAAACTTGTTTTTCCTTCAAAGCAACAGCGTCATCTTTGGCTTTGTGAGATCTGGTAGAGGTTCTGGGTAGATGAACCTTAAACCCCCTTCCAGACGTCAATGAAGCCCAACTTGTGCCACCCGCCGACAGCAAGGCCTAAAGCCGTAGTTTGGACTATTGCCAGGTACAGTGAAGTCAAAGACGTCACGACTGGTACCATGAACGACGCTGCCATCATGACTAAGGCAGCGAGCACTCCTGCTGCTCTGCAGCAACCCCGGGAGCCACCATCATTTAACGGGTCACCTACGGAGGATCCTGAGGAATGGCTGGAGGATCTCGAGGGGGTCCGAACGTTTGACTGATGGGATGACGACGAAACACTACGGTAAGTGTTTTTCTACTTTGAAGACTCCGCATGGATTTCGTTCGAGATCCACGAACGTACGGTGACGACCTGGGAGTTATTCAAGACTTAGCTTTCGAAAACGTGCAAGACTCTGGTACGCAAGGAACGGGCCCCGCAGCTGCTCCAGACACGCACGCAGCATCCCAATAAAGGCGTGCTCATTTTGACGCAAACTGCACTCAGACAAGCCGTGTAATGAGAAAAACAGAGAATTTCCAAGCGACACCCTAGCTACTTTCCCACGCTGAACTGATGACGTATTATGGGCGGCTTATTGCGATTTGCTGAGGTCGACGAAATCCAACGTAAATTAAAAATGGAATATACGCTTGCAGAACAAGCTAGTTTGTGCTTACATTCAGAGCATGTTTGTAGCAGTATGAAAAGGGAGACAAATAATGGAAGCTACAAACGAACATGTAAACATAGAAGCACTTGTTCGTACGGCGACAACTATGGCGAACATCGCTGCACAGCCTTTAGGCGCCTTTTGGTTGTCTAACGCAACCCTGGCCACGTGGCACCAGCGAAAGGTTCTTGCGTCTCCAGGTTTGTCCAGCATATTGAGTGATTCACGGGACGATTACGATCAACCGTAGCAAGAGCAATCCGGTACTATGCCAGTCAACAACTCAGCAAGTGCGGACACGCAGCCGCCCTGAGGGGTATCGTATGCCATGGACGGACGGTAAACAAGGCCACAGATAGCGTTTCGCCGTTTTCTGCAGCTTTGGTCATTATAGTAACATTCGTTTTAGATACCGGCTCCGCATGCGTCATAGTGTACATCACGAAACAGGCGATGCAGCGGGTAAATTAAATTTGTGGCTTAAATTGTTTGATTTGTCACTGGATAAATCAATGTCCCTGTTGGACAAGCCTTCAGGGCACGATAAGACACCAAATCTTTTAAACTGGGCGAACTTAATAGAATAGGCAAACCTAAATAGAACGAAATAGTGTAAGGGCTTCCTGCGCCTTTGTCAAGCTGCTCGAGCACCTTTTAGCCAGGAAGTCGTCCAGATGCTTCTGGGAATAAAACTGAACTGAACTGAACTAGTTCTTCGGCTTCATGGCCCCTGTAGACTTTGGTTTTGGATCATTTTCGGCAGCTGCGTAATTCTTATATGTTACTTTTCCGCGTTTTGTCTTGCTTCGTTATTCAATAATTATTTTTTGTATTCGACCTGACCCAAGCCTTTAGCTGCCCGTTCAAATATGCGTTGAGTTATTTCGTAGAGTCGTTCAAATACGTTGCCTTATAAAAAAACACGACTCTCGAAAAACTCAAGCAGAGTGTTCTGAGCCGAGTGATCTCCCGTTTTGTGCCGCACACAGCTCTTCTCACGGCGAAAGTAGGTGACCAAGCTGGGAGAAAGGGCAAAGCGAGTAAGAAAACAACGGCGGCTGCGTTTACCTGGCTGCATAGAGTTTCTTACTGCATACACTAGAGAGGAATCAGTCGCTAGCGTCTATGCGGCTCACATCAAGGCCGTATGTGTGTTATGGGCCACCATTGCATAATGCGCTCGCCTTAGTTTCATTATTGGCCTGGACTGAAACGTTTTAGTGCCCGCTAATTTAATCAAAGTGCCACAAAAACGCGAAGAATAGTGTGCAATTATGCAAGTGGAATATAAAACAGGGTGTTTTGAAACTAAGGAAAAATGACGTAAAGCATATTTTTGCCGGAATGCCTGTGCCTGCTATTCTGCATGCCAAGGTGGTAGTTAGGAACAATGTGAATAGGGAGGGGGGACTCATTAGAGACTCCTATTTTATTATTTTACCACTTTTTCAAATAATAGGTTGCTATGAAGAGTTTGGAAAGTTTTTGCAGCGTGCCAATGAGAACGTCGCCTTCGTGGTGAACCGGTGCACCGACGATCTGCTACATTTTAACAAAACTTGCTGCTGAGCGAGTTGGCGAATACTTGAAGAAAAAAGAAAATGTGGTGTTAAACAGTTGTGCACGATGGCAGCATAGAACGGATACGGGCGCCCGTATCTGTCATATCTTGTCTTCGTCGAAGTACGTTTTGTTTCGTTTTCTCGTCAGCTACAAATTTTGCGCCGGAATATTACCCGCTCAGTCATACGTCCTTCGACTTCGCCATGACCACCGTGAGGTACGATCACGCACTGCCTGCTGTTTCACCGAGCACGGCTACTCGAAACAGGGGGGATTTCGGCTTCGTCGAAGCTCGAAGACGTGCTAATGCATAGTGAAGAACGCAAATCCCCAAAAACCGCTTAAAGATCCAATTGTAATTCTAAGCCAAAGCAAAAAGTTGGGATCCCCCTGACGACATGGATTGCCAGGCGCAGTTTCCTCCCAGGTATATTTACTAAGAAACTCTATATAGGCCCGGCTGCGCATGTTAGGATATGCAACCGGACTCGATCGAACCGCCGTCACTAGCTGTCACCCGCACCGTGCGAAGCATTCCGCTCGAGCTTTCTATGGCCCCTTCCCCGGCAAACTATTGATTTATTGGTTGATTCATTGATTGATTGTAAGGTTTAACGCACCGGCGCTACAGAGGGAATGAGGCGCGCTATAGTGAAGGGCTCCAAATTAATTTTGACCACCTGGCGGTCTTTAAGAGGGTTCAGTAGGTCGGCGCCAACTCAGATTCGCACTTTTTCGCTTCATAGATGACATCATATATCGCCCCCAAAACGCTACGTCAGGTAGCAGCAATCTAGCAGTGTAAAAACAGCCAGGGCACCGCAGCACGCTTTATTCTACCGCTCAAAGAAAATATACCCCAGATGACTGCATGCTTCGGTCTCGGGCGGACAAAAGCGTTCTCTGATATGACCGAAGACCATGGCCAAGAATGTCAGAGAGAGAGAGAGAGAGAGAGAGAGAGAGAGAGAGAGAGAGAGAGAGAGAGAGAGAGAGAGAGAGAAATAATTATTTATTGGAGAGTTTAACTTCAACCCATATCAGTACGGAATGAATACTGGCATTACTTGGCAGACATGTTGTTTCTTTATTGCGTTTTCGCATCTTGCGCCTTTTTCCGGGAAAACGCGAAGGCGGCGACTTGCAAAGAGGGCGAGGGGCGTTCTTTTCGTTGCCTGGATGAAAAGCTTCATTCCTTTCCTTGATTTGATTGATCGTAGGGTTTAACGCGCCGACGCAACGCAGGCGATGAGGCGCGCCGTAGTGGAGGGCTCCGGATTAATTTTGACCACCTGGGGATCATTAACGTGCGCCAAAATCATTCCTTTTCATGCGACCCCGAGATAAGGTTCCGCCGTCTAAGAAGGCAGGGAAAATGTATTTGCCTGCTTCTTAAACCTTTGGTATCGTTCTACGCACTGGGGTAAAAAGAAGTGTGGCAAGGACAAAATTTAGCGTACACAATTCACTTTCGTGCCAGCATATACAACCGCAGGTACATGGCTGCGATAGAAGAGCATCGCAGCGAGCTATTGCAGCGGCTTGGGATCGCGTCAGAGGCTATGGGCTTCAGACTTCCCTCTGCATGCCTTGTGAATCCTGTCGTTTAGCCCGGGTTCAGACTGTTGCCGCAACTGTCGTAATAACTCTAAATAACCACATCATTCCTCGTCTAAGCCAACCGAACTGCGTGACACGCCGTTTTTTCGCGTCCATAGATCCCGATATGGCTTTCGCGTCAGTAGTCTGAACGTGGCCTAACGTGACGGTTACTCTATAGAAATTACGTTATCTGCGCTTCCATCGCAATCATGTAAACGCGACTTCTCAAAGGAAATTCCCCTCCATCTATGCGTGTTAAATACCTGTAGGGACGATTTACAGTGGCATCATGCGAGACTGCGAACATTTCCTTGTTCCTTTTCGGAGGGGGACCATGCATGTATATCACAGGCCTGTCACGTTTATCTTTTCTTTGCACTGTGTAGTAGTCAATTTCCGGTGAGGTGCTGAACAAAGCAGGCTTTAGTGCCTGCTCGCAAGCGTCCGTAAAGGTTGGTAGTAGTGTGGTAATGTGATACTCTGCACTACTTGTACACTACACCCACCTTTACTGAGAGTAGTGAGTCTAGTGAATGCAAAACTATACCAGTTTGAGCGTTCTAGTACCGGTGTCGTTTGAAAACAGCGCGGAAGACGGGACGGAGCAAGTAATAGACGACACAAGCGCTGATGTCGTCTATTACTTGCTCCGTCCCGTCTTCCGCGCTGTTTTCAAACGATATGATGTACCAACAAGCCCTTCAGTGCACCCTTTTGCAATTTAGTACCGGTGAGCTACGCGACGCTGTGACGTACTATGACGTAGCTTCAGCTACGTCACCGCAGTCATCATCGACCTCGAGCGCGGCGCATGCCGGAACGCGCGAGAAATTTGAAACAGCCCTCGCGTTCGCTGCATGCCGGGACTTTCGCGGGAAACTTCACACCAGGGCGCAGCCAATCGTCCTCTGTTTCGGGTGGCGCCATCCTATACACGAGTGGGAGAGGCTCGGGACGGGAGCCTCTCTTTGGGTGCAACTGGCGCCATCTGTCCAGGTGTCGCCGAGGTGTAGTTTTCGATTAATACCATCTCAACTAATTGATTACTTACCCGTTCACGTGAGCGATGACGAAGATGGTCGGCTCAGCACGACCAGAGGCCGTGGAAAGAAAATTGCTTCCCGGCTGGGCCGGGATCGAACTAGGGGCTCTTATGTCGCTAGTCTGGTGTCTACGCCATTGCTCCACATAAGCAAACCGCACCCGGACCTACACCCCGGCCTCCGAAAAGCGCGAAGTCAAGAGCACTAGACCACCTATGGAAAGCGTGCAGATGTGTCTTACTCGGACTCTAGCACCTACCCCAACGGACGACAGCATCAAGTTGCCGCAGTTACCACCAAAACCACCCTCGTAGCTTCTGCAACAATCGAGACGTCGTCAACATGGATTGCCGAAGAGTTCACCATCGCATTACCCCTCATTCATACGAAGAACATGTCATCATCACAGATTCTCAAGCAGCCTTCAGAAGATTTCTAGCCGGAAGGGTGGCCCGCACAACCTTGAAACACCTGTATCAGCATCAACCGTGCCGGAAGGTCACCCTCATTTGGACTCCTGGCCATTCCTCACTGACGGGCAATAACTTTGATCACCAGCAAGCCTGCGCCCTGTCCCTGCAGGCTACTGAGGATACCGCACCGTCCGTTCCTCTACTGACTTTTCCAGACATTTCACAATATTACCGGTTCGAACGAGAGCACTTCCCTCCTCCACCTCGTAAACTCGCAAAAGAAGAAGAATCCCTCCTTCGCTTTCTGCAGAGCAATACCTTACCGTGTCCGCCTCCATCGCATCTTCACAATGCAATTTCCGGCCGAATGCAAGTTCTGCTTACAAACCGGTACTCTTCCCCACATCGTATTAGAGTGCAAGCACAACCCCAACCCCCTACCTCTTCCATCTCCCCTTCCCAGCCCTGAGTTGTGGGAGAACCTGGAGACCAGCAGCGATCCAGACGTCCAGACACTTTTGACCTCCAGTGCGAAGGCTGCCCGCTCATCACATGGCTTCCTGGAATAAGTAACCACTCCCACTTCAGCGGCTAAATAAAATGTTTTTCACTCACTCACTCACTCACTCCGGTGCAAAGTGTTGGAGGAGAATGTGTCCTTTGCGCTGTGCCGTTGCCACGGACGCTGCCCTTGATAGGCCACGCTGCATGCTGGATGTGAGGGGATAAACCAAAACCTGAGGGGCGGGGTTGCAGACCCGTTACTGTTTAGCACAGCGTCGTTGTCTTCGACGCGGCCGTCGTTAGGTGGCATTGCATGCCTGGGAATGAGCGACCAAATCGAAAGCTGCAGACAGCAGAGCAGCAGAGGTGCTGCATGCCGGGATATGAGCCGGCAATTTGAATTCGCTGAGGTTGGGTTTTGACATCGTTGCAGACAGGCGTTTTAAATGCATAGCATTTTAGTAACTCACAATGTCACGTGGCGTTGGCGTGCCTTGTCGTAGTCCGCAGGCGCGCCTTGTCGTAGTCCGCAGCCAGGCCACTACACTATAAAAGAAATAACAGTTTCCGGCGCTCGGTTTCGAACCCATGACGCCGCGGCCGGAACGCAAGGTGCCCGGCGCACTACCGACTGAGCCACGAAACTTTTTTTTTTTTTATTGCCGGTCTTCGACAGTGCAACACAACAGAAACAGATTTCGATGCACCGAACGCGCCTTATATCCTTCACTCATTTCTGGTTTGTTTCGAAAGCGCCACAAGTTGTCCCGCGCCTCCGAAAGATGGCGACACGGGTCCCGCGATCGAGAGGTACGACTTGCCGGCGCACCCCCTCGGAAATGCTGTGCATTTGATCGTGCCCCTCGCGAGGGGGATGTCTTTTTGTTTCTCTCTCTCTTTTTTTTTTGTTTACACATCGTTCACATGGGCTACGCTGCATGCCGATAAATGAACAGGAAGTTCAAACGTTACTTTTCTTTGTATTTTACACGAACAGGTTCGGCAACAGAAAACAGAACCGATATCCTTGAGATTGGCTCAAGCGGGAGCCGGCGGTAAACGTGAGATGGACGAGACTGGGTTAACGAATTCTTGTAATGCCTGCGAGTCGGAACAAATCCGAATATTGAGGCACATACGATAACTGTTCTTGGTCTCTCCCATTTGCTCTATTTTGTAGCATTTGTTTGGCGATCGCTCCGAAGCAAGTTTATAAAATACTAGTTAGGTGTCTTTATGTACGTTATCGAAGTTCATAAGTTACCTGTGTGCACCCTGTGAGGAATAACTCGGGCGCAGCAGAAATGCGCCATAGCGGCCATACATGGTGACAACATGGGCAAATCTATGTTGGGTCCAAGCAGTGAATCAGATTCTCGCTTTCTTCTAGCTTCAGATGAACGCCTTTCGGGTTGGCGCCCCGTCGGGGAATTCTCTAATTTCGGGCATCGTATTGAGCGGACATAAGTAAAGCCCGATGCTTTGCGTCTTGTTTCCGCGCAGCGTCGCGAGCAGCGTACAATTTCCGTACTTTAGGCGGATGCCCCACGGAGATGAAAATAACAGCCGAAGACAGCAGAGCGTAAGGTGAGCGCAAGAGCCAGCACCAATGCTCGCTGACGGCAATGGATTTTTGTACGCTACGGAATCATGGCGATGTTTTTTTTTTATTTTCTCACCAATCGCACCATCAGGAATAGGATTGGACCTTCGGAATGCGGTAAGCAAGCTTATCCCCCTTTTGCTTCTGTAGAGCTTATGCAAAAACTGGCGCTCTCTTGCGGCAACCGCGTGCGCTTCCGCCATGTTGGGGGATTCCCGAATCTCCGGATACCGCATGATAACCCGGGGTGAGTGACGCGCACGTCGGCCTTTATGGTTGTCCAAGATGCTTAAATACTGTCGTGTAACTTGCTGTGCACAAAGATGATACGAGGAAAACCACGAAAATAGCGTACACGTATTTTTTTTATTTCTCAACGGAAGCATCATTCGAGCGCTGCGTGAAGTCGTTTGTGGGGGTCGACTTCCCTTCGCGTAGTAGTATTATAGCTAGATCGCATGCATAGTCACGAAACGAATAATATGTGCAGGACTAAAATTTCCGCGCATTTCCCCGAGGGGAAGAATGTGAAAGTGCGAATGCACGAGTTGAATTTGCGTGGTTCGGTAATGTTCGCGAAACAGAGATCACACACACACACACAACTACAAAGAAAGAAAGATGCATTTATTCACAGACACCTATTTGTGTTGTCGTTGTACTTGATTGCTAGAGCGGATCTCAGCTTTGAAATTTCGTGTCAGTACTCATTTAAGCGGGTGCATTAGCCCTTCTCACGCCCGATTCCTGGCCAATCCCCCACGTGGGTATGTGCCATGCACAGACACCTATTTGTGTTGTCGTTGTACTTGCTTGCTAGAGCGGATCTCAGCTTTGAAATTTCGTGTCAGTACTCCTTTAGGCGGGTGCATTAGCCCTTCTCACGCCCGATTCCTGGCCAATCCCCCACGTGGGTATGTGCCATGTCAGCGGCCAGGCAGCGCGCGCCCATCTCCCCCCGTTGCCAAGGAAGACGAGGAGATTCCTGGCCAATCCCCCACGTGGGTATGTGCCACGTCAGCGGCCAGGCAGCGCGCGCCCATCTCCCCCCGTTGCCAAGGAAGACGAGGAGCGCGTGCACCCGCAGCTGTTGCTATGTGGACGGACGGCGGTCGCCGGAATGCAGGGTCGCTTATAAAGTGCATTCGCACTTAAAAAGGGCCCAAAGTGAGCTATTTTCTAGCCCTGCATTTGCCGCCGAGCACTCCTGCGTGCTGGTAGTTAAGGCGCACTGCAACGGTCAGCTTGTAGTTGATCGTGTGGGATGAGTTTTGACTCTGCCGCTCATGCTTTGCACTTTCGTGTTTTCTTTTTATTGTGGACGTTCGGTACTATGCACTCTTTTGTTTGCTAAACATTACAGGAAATAAGGGATCCGCGAGAGTTGCAACATTCATATAGCGCCATGAGTAGCACAATTGTAACGTACCTAGTAACCCGTGTATCGGTCATTTACCGCTCGCCGCCTGCGGTTCAACCGTAGCCTAATTTCCCAGGATCATTTTTTTTTCGAGCAGAATTTTCTAAGCGGTAGTGTGCACCCAGTTTTGTTGTACAGGGTGCGAGCAGGTCGGGACGCTCAGCGGTCACTGCATGGCACGCGTTCACGAGCGCTCGGCATTTTCTTGCTCTAAGGTTTTCTCAGTTTTTTTTTTTTTTTTTTTGCTGAAGCCTTTGCGTGTGCAGAGGGCGCGAGGGGGGGTTGCCGCGAGGCCCGCGCTCACCCACGCTCGGCAATTTATTGGTAATTTAATTATTCATTGACACATTTACTGGTAATATATTGGCAATGTTTAACACGTTACACGCCACATGCATTACGCGCTACACATTACGGCCAGCTACAACAGCTCCGCCGTTAAAAATGCCAGGTTATTAAGTGTTTTGTTTTTGTTATTTTGCAGGTTTTCTCTGCGTCCCAGAGGATTTTTGGCGTATATATCGGCATTGCGGAGTGCCCCCGCCCTCCCCCATGTTAACCTCAGGGAAGCCCGCATCGGCTCGAAGTGTTTCATGAATGCCGTCCTGAGGAACCCTCAGGATGCCAACCAACACGGATGTACTTCTTTCAATGTTTGCGTTCTCAAAGCCAATAAAAAGAAATGCGACAGCCTCCACAAGGTTCCCTGCTAGTGCCTCCCTGACTGCTTTTTCGATGCATAATGAGGATTTATGAAGTCGCTCGCAAATCTGGGCAACAGAGAAAGGTCCCCTAATCACTCGTCGCCCATTTTGCTGTGCTTAAACCTGAATATAAAAGGATCGCCAAGACCACCATCCCCCAACATGGCCTCGCGTGCTCGTTTCGTTTTTCTTCCGGTAGATGGCGGCACTTTTGCATAAGATTTATTGGCATATTTGGCGTCTCGTTAGCATTACTACTCCTTATCTAACGTCTTATCTTATCTGGCATGTTATCTAACACCTCTATCGGGTGAACGGTATTTCCTCCTTCCCGATAGCACAACAGTCCTAAACCTCTACTCAGCGAATTCCGCTTCAACCAGCCAGCTTTCGGCAGAATTACTGAAGCCACGTCGTAGCAATTTAGTGTTCTTTACACATGTTCGGACGCTCCTTGCCAATATTTTGTCAACGGTGTAAACGTGTTCCGCTGGATTAAATGTAATTTTGTTCCGCTCACTCGCATAAAAAGTTCGCAAGATTCTCGTATAAATCAGGTCAGCCACGCGATTGGTAATTAAAATATGCTCAATGACGGTTTCACTCACCTTGTAAATCTTGTCTGTAAACTGTTGCCTAAAAGGCTTGGCAAATAGTTTCTTTTGTAGATGAAGACGCACAGTCTCCTACTACAAACGCTGGCTTTTGCGTCTCGCGGTTCGCTGGCAGGTAAAGCAATAAAAAAAACATTAATTAGTTCTCGCATTTTACATCGCGTAGGCTATCATAGGGACTACAATTGTACGATCTCACAATTACTGGAACAGCGAAAAGATAGATTTTCGTTCGGGTAGCGCTCACGTAGAGATACAAGCGGGTTTTTTTTAAAGTGCGAATGCACTTCTTAAGTGAGCCTGAAGCGTCCGCCGCCGTCCGCATAGCAACAGCTGCGGGTGCGCGCGCTCCTCGTCTTCCTTGGCAACGGGGGGAGATGGGCGCGCGCTGCCTGGCCGCTGACATGGCACATACCCACGTGGGGGATTGGCCAGGAATCTTCTTGTCTTCCTTGGCAACGGGGGGAGATGGGCGCGCGCTGCCTGGCCGCTCACGGTAGCCGTCTCACGGTAGCCGTCATAAGAGACACTACCTTAAAATAATGACCTGCATAAGTGTCTTACATGAGCATCGGATTGTAGTCTATATTCTCATGACAGTGGTCTGCATTCATCGCATAAATGCATTGATCACCAACACGTTGTCTGAACTGTGACATTAGCTACATTAAAAGATGGTGCAGCAAAAACCAACTGCCGATGAATCCAAACTTGACTAAAGTGATGGTTTTCAGTTTACACACAAAAAAAACAAGGACTTGAGTAATATTCAACCATTGTACGCTAATTGTCAAGCAATATTTTCGACAGCTGGCCCTCATGGTTTAGTATTTACTTTTCCGATTTCTGAAATGCTTTGTTCGTAGTAATTTCCCGAAGAAACAAGCGCATTTGGACTGAGAGTGATAATTAAAGCACGTTAATATCACCCGTTATCAGCACCTTTACCAACATACTATGATACTATGATAATTACCCTAGACCCCACTGGGGACCTATATACAACACCGATATCGCTGCACTGCAACGCATTCAAAAACCAGCTAGTTGAACACTCTTGCGAACACTTACAGCGCCCACTTCACACGTCTTTTGCATGAACAAAATGGGCACTCAATTTCACAGCTTACACAATAAAAAAACCAGCTATTGGAATACTCACGCGCAGCCTCTAAAACGCGCTCGTCGCACGTCTTTTCTGTGAACCTAATGTGTACTCAATTACATAGCTTATCAGACACAATTTGTGCCTTATAACCTTCGGCTTCTCCATTATCCTGGCATTCTTTACATAACTGGCCACCACGACCTATAAATCCAAATAAAAGTAGATTTTCCTTGTTATATAATTTTTACTGTCGGCAGGGCATCTAACTATGACAAAAAACACCATCGGCTTTGCTAGTGTAAAGGCGTGCAATAAATTGCCGTTCAATATAAAAACTACATCATCCGGAGTAGCGTTTAGGCTAATACTCCTAAACAAACCAGCTTTTCTAACCATTTCTGCTCATATGGGTAATTTATTTCGTCCCTTTCCTTGTTTTTAGAGACATGTACTTCTTTATTAGTGATGCTCGCTAAGGTGTCTGCAGCTACCCGACTCATCCGAAGAGTTTCCAACCGCCACGCGGGCATGAAAGAGACGAGCCTCCTCCGACTTGTACAATCTTTCGCGATAAGCCACATTGCCTACGTCGCGGCATTCCATAATTGGAAAGCAGCCGAACGACAGAAGATTGATGCCATCATCCGCAGGACATACAAGGCAGCACTTGGACTATACGTGCACACCAATACGGACAGGCTTCTCGAACTTGGCGTCCACAACACGCTGGACGAAATAGCTGAGGCCCAACGTACGGCGCAGCTTGAAAGATTGTCACAAACAAGAACGGGATGCTACATCCTACGACGACTCGACCTCCGAGGACAGGAGATGCAGGACAACAAGGTCCCAACATCGCTCCCACAAGATCTGCTGCACAGCCTCCACGCGCCTCCAGTTCCCCGGCACATGAACCCAGAACACAACCAGGAAAGGAGACTCGCAAGAGCAAAGACACTCACAGCAACGCACGCCACGGATAAGGGCGCTTTCTACGTCGATGTAGCCCAATACCCGGGCCGACCAAACGCGTATGTCGCAGTTGTAATAGCCGCCGTCTCTGGTGACGTATACACTGCGAGCAGAATGAAAGCCAGAAGCGCACACCACACCGAAGAAATGGCCATTGCACTTGCAATCACCAATCCAAGATGCACCACTGTGCTTAGTGACTCGAAGACGGAGATCATGCATTACGCTACAAACTGTGTCTCCCCCAGTGTTGTGAGGGTGTGCGGGGCCCTACCCCCCAGAACGACACCAGTGACTTTAAGATGGTTTCCGGCACACGTGGGTCCACTGGACTCACGCGATGGACACGGCAACCGCAATGAGGAGGCGGACCGGGCAGCGCACGCGCTCACCAGCCGCGGCGCTCCTGAGAGTCCAAGCCCCCGATTTGCGACGCAAGTGCTCGAAGAAACGGAGCCACTCACAGCATATAGAGACATTCTCGAGTGGTACCGCATCAATCGCCGAACTTTCTCACCACCACACCCTAACCTAACTAGACAAGAAGCAGTGATTTATAGACAATTACAGACTTGTTCATTAATGACTCCAGTGGTAGCCAAACACATCTGCCCAGAGGTGTATGTTAGTGATATGTGTACACTATGCAACAGAGAGAGAGCCACCATGGCCCATATCCTATGGGATTGTGAAAATCACCCGCAAGAAGCCAGAAACACTACAATTCCGCCAAGATTCATGGACGCCATGAAGAATGGAAACTACGAAGACCAACTCCAGGCTGTCCAGCTGGCAATGGCTGGCCTCGAACGCCAACGGTCTGCAAGCGCCGCCTCCACGGAGGTTGTGTGAGCAGGCCTGGCAGGGGCTCAGCTATTGCGACGTACTAGCCGCGTCTTCACAGCAGGCTCTAATAAAGGTTGTTTCTCTCTCTCTTTATTAGTGATGTTTATTTTGTAACTGTTTCAAACGCGAGTTTTCTCGATGTCGTAATTCAATGCTATATTAACCTTGCATTCCTGTGTTTATGCTGTATTTGTTATTACTTGTGTTCATGACTGCTACTAATTGCTTAGCTCTATACAATAAAGAATAAGGCGTTTCATTACAGTTTACAACTGTGGACCTCTTCCTGTCTATGTTTTTTTAGACACTGTCTTTTTAATTCCATTGTCACAATAAATTTAAACCGAAATGTTTGTACGGCCCCAAACCAAGACAACTAGTTGCAGAGGAACAAACAGTCCCCCTTATCAAGCAGAAGCTAACGCGAGGATAGCGTCTTGCTCAAGTTGTGTGTGCCCCAACCACCCAGTCGATGAAATCCTGTTAACGGGCCCGATGTGAAGAGGGAAAACTAACTACAGTTACACCTTAGAGAATTTTCCGATTTGCTCATATTTGCTCATCCTGGTAATGTGCGCTAAATGAGATGACGCGTAGCCGAAGGAAAACAAAACGTAACGCATTACGCCAAGTAAGTAGCAGTACATTCTCAAGCCACAGTGACAGACCACATAGAGATAAATTCCATGCTACGGATATTTTGTCCGCCAAAATCAAAAGAAAAGTGAACACTGCTTTTAATCACGGAGGCAGGAGTCCTACAACCAAAAAAAAAACGTTAAAATCAAATCATCAAAAAGGCGGGGGCCACAATTGCAGCACGAAACATCTTTTCTTGATCAGGAGAGATCAACAGTGAAGGCCGAGAGCACACCATGGGCGGTGAACCCCAACAGCACTCGCCCTACGTTGATGTGCAAAGAGTGCAACTCGCTGCGAGAGTAGGCGGGGCACAGTTCGAATGGTAGTAGCTCCTCGGCATCCTCCGTTGTACGTATTTTAGACAACAGGCATCACGGTCACTTCTCGCTCACGATCCAGGAAATCTTCCCTTACGCTGTCCACGGTGTGCTCCAGGAGGCGTTTGCAGTAGGCGCGTCCGGACTCGGTGCTGTTTCCGGGGTCATCGGTGCAGCACATGCGGTGCGCCTTGGCGCTCTTCATCACCTTGGCGCACCTCTGGCACAAAGCTTGCAGGCCGCTTCCCGGCAGACACTCGCCGACTGGACGCTGCACCTCCGCGACAGCCTGGTGCCATGCCACTTCCCCCGTTCTCGGAGGATCCGAGCAGCTGTCGTTCAGGCAGGCCACGAGCACCCACACGAGGAACATCGCGCCGTGCGCTCGGTGGAAGTCCACTGGCGCTTCAGCTCTGTCGCCGTTGGCCCGTGACTTCTCCGCGCTGTCCAGCGATAAGATAGGCGCACGTGAGAGGGTCCTGTCTGTCGCCCTCGCAGAGTCGCGTGCGGAGGCTTGGCTAGTTTTAGAAGGCGGCGTGTATTTTCGTCGCGTTGTGTTGACTGGATGGTCCCCTTGTCGTTCGTTACGCAAGTGTCTCTGCTATCACGCAGCACTCGCGGGCGGTCTGGTTGCGAAGGACGGGCTGTGGCCGACTTGAGGAAGGCGTTCCATTTAGATAGCACGTGCGTCTCGCCGGGCGAGAGGTTCTTGTAGGGAGTGTGAGCCTTCGCTGTTTCTCAATCTGAACGCCTGTGCATCTGCGACAATCTTTGGTGTGCACATGTAGGCTGTCTTGATTTCCCGATTTTGCTGAACACGGATATGCACTCCACACGTCAATTATTGGTGTTGTAAAGGACATTGCTTAATCTTTTCTTCCGATTTAAAGCATACTTTCTTCCGCAGTGTTTAAAACAGAGAGATTTCCTCAAACATGGGTCAGGCAGATTATTATTCCGCTCCGGGGAGATTTAAAATAAACGAAAACTCGTACAGATTCACTCTGTGCCGATTTTCCACAAACAAATGCAATTTCGTATGGTGCACACCGAAATAGGGTACCTAAATGGCAAATAGATGCAGTTGAAACTCGTCATAACGAACACTGATGTAGCGAATTATCTGCTGTGGCGAACTATATACTATCTTTGGTTGGTCACGCTTTATTTTAATGGCAGTTATTTTTGTATAACGAAACTGAAACCGCTAGCCGCGCTCAATATACGGATATAACGAAGAAATATTTGACCAGGAGGCTGAGAAGCTACTTGAAAAATCCTTCGGCATGAGAAACTGCAGAAGTATCAAGGCCCTTTTGTTCGAGGATACTGTGGAGAACTCCACCCTGCTCATTTCTATGAGTAGCTAGCAGATGAAGATCACATCCTTTATTAAATAGTTAAAGACGCAGGCCTGTTTTCTCAAGTGAACCTTTTTTTGCTGTACGTTCACGTACTCATATTCCGCCTCATTCAACTTGAAATGCAGAAAGGAGGAAGGTAAGGGTTACCTTGTTGATAGTGGATGGGAAGCCTAGCCGGATTGTCGATTTCTTACACCCGATTTTTACCTGTACTGTTATAACGAATATTGGATAAAACAAACTGACTTGCTGTCCCGATGCTACTTCGTTTTTACGAGGTTCGACTGTACACTTCCTTGTATTGTAAAAGCGGCTTTGACGCTTAGATGGAGTATGGTGTCTGCGGCATCACTACCATAATACCAATATACATGGTGAGGAGCCTCTGTTACGGTCATTGCCCGAGAATGTATCCGGATACCTCGCCGTGCTTTTTTAACACCCCCACAAATGAAGCTTCCTCCGCCCGACACACACACCATCAGTTTCACCTTCGACAGGGGTGCCTGCTGCGAGGGCGGGCTGCGGTTATATATAGTAAGCGTATACGCAAGCAAGGTACAGTGCCGCCGCCGAAAATACCAATCTCTGGCCTCCGGGCAACACTACCGCTTTTAGATGCGACGCTGAGAACATCTCTTGTCGGCGGCCCTGTCCTTCCTGCGTGCGTCCGTTGTTGTCCGCAGCCTTTCCACTCTCCCCCTCTCCTCTCCGATAGCGAACACTCTCTCGCAAGGGGCATTGGATTGGATTCGATTGGCTTGGCTTGGATTGGCATGGCTTGGATTGGCTTGGCTTGGATTGCATTGGATTGGATTTGGATTAAAGTGGATTGTGTTGGATTGTGTTGCGTCATAGCCGCGGCAGACGCACTGGTGCCTGCGCGTGCCCAGGTGAGAGCGCGCACACTCTCTCAACATCGGCGGGTGTGCGGCCCAGCGAGCTCTCACTCCGCCGGTGGGCGGCGCTGCGCGCGGTGCTGCGCATGTGCAGTACTCTCTCTCTCCGCGGTCTCCTCTCCTTCGGGCGCGCTGCGCATATAACCGGTGTGCCGCTCTCCGGCGGCCTTTCGGTGGACGGTTGCTCTCCGTTTGCGCTTGAACCCCCCTCAGCGTCGCATCACACGAGGGTTCCCGCGAGGGGGGGTGGGCGTTTTTTAATGTACTGCACACCTGCAATGTCCTTTGAAAGCATACTGATCTTAAACGTTAAGAAAGAATGTTAGAAGTATGTCTGAGCCTGGCTCAGAAAATACGAGGCGGTATATTGATTCTATGCCTCACAGATGCTGAAACTGGGCGATCATCTGTATTCTCTTAGAAAAAATGGCGCAGCTGGCACTAGTTTTGCAAGGCGGGAAAAACGGGAAAGCTGGGGATCGACTCAGCTTATGCCTACATCGATAGATGATCCCAGGCGAGCGGATCCACACCACGAGCGGGGTACTCTGGTTCTGCCAGTCTTCGCGAGAACAACTTTATTGAGCCAAACAAAATTGTGGCGACTACGTGCCAGATGGGGTAGTTCCTCTTCACGGACCCATATGCTTCCGCGACGGCCTGGCCCCTGGAAATCACGACGAGCTCGTCTTCCAAGCCGGGGCTGGTTAACAAGGTCTCCCATCACTCCTTAAGGAGTGTGGAAAGGGTAGGGGAGGGTTGAGTAAGGGGTGCGGGGATGGTCTTGGAGAAATCGTATTCTCCTATGACGTGATGGAGCGTGCCCAATTGCCCACAAAAGCTACGCTCTTTTTCGCATCTCCGGGGGTACATTCTGCTTCTCAGATAAGGGTGTGGGAAGGATCCTGCTTGTATTTGCTACAGATCGTTTGCTGCGCTCTGCTGAGTGATTTGTGCTGTTCAGGGAACCGCCTTCTGCCTTCCCTGTAGTGGCTGGTGATGTCCTCGTAAGTCGTTATGGCCTGCAGCTCGTGCTCGTCTGCCCGGTGTTCAAGTTATCGGGCGAGCTGGTGGGCGAGTTCGTTGCCCTACAGCCCTGAGGGAGCCGGTGTCCATATCAGTTCAACTTTCTGCTCGGGTATGCCGCGCATTCCTCCCTCTAGTATTCTGATTGCCGTCAGAGACACCTGCCCTTTTCTGTAGTTACCATACGCTTTCTGCGAGTCCGTGATAATTTTGCTCAAGTTTGGCAGCCTGAGCGCCAGCGCTATTGCCGCCTCTTCCGCTTCTTCCGGGAACGCCGTTTTGACAAAGGCGCACGCGTCTAGTGCGTGTTGCGTCGTGACTGATATTGCGGCTATTGTCAAAAACTTGGGTAGAGAGGCGTCCGTTTAGAGAGTGACCCCCGTTGCGTCTTCTTGTTCTTCCGCTTGTCTTAGCCTTTCGATCAGGCCACTGACCCTGGCCGCTCTGCGCCCGTCGTTGCAACCCGGTCTCATGTTTCGGGGTGGAAGTTTTCATTGGATTTTATGCGCTCAAAGCTTGGGTAAACGTCCCGTTTCTTTGTGGTCGGCATCTTGCCAGCCCAGCTTGGTCAGTACTTTTTGGTCCTCCGAAGTGTGGCTGGGTCTCACTCTCTGGGTAGACAGGTGGGCTTCTACAAACTCTTCCGCCGTATTGGCCGCGATGCCCTCCACTGGAGAAGCCGGCGCTACGATCGTTTTTACGTCACTTGTAGGATCAAAGTTCCTATTTTGCTGCGTAGTTGGCTTGCAGCGCGTGACACCTCGCTTAGGAAGCACGTTCTAAAGGTATTTTCGTGTTGATTTCCTTCTTTTGAATTTAATTCTCAGTGCGTCAAGCACAGTTCGACCTAATGGTGACTGTATAACCTTATCAACTGTGGTAGATTATCCGCAAACACCATGAGCGTGGTGGTTTATTACGCATGCGACCGAAGCGTAAGCAGCGGCTTGTTTCCACGATCAACAATGTGGACTACGAAGATCGGCGAGTGAAGTTTCTAGATTTCCCTTGTTTGCAAGAAATGTATAAAGCAGGAAATCGTGAAGCGTTAACTGCTGGCAGAAGCTGAAGCACCCGCCGTGCCTGCCCGCACAGACGACGGTGCGGCTCGAACCGACGCAAGTCGCGGCAGCAATTTGTCGCCGCTTTTTAAAAACCAGGCAAGTCGTGGAAAAAAGTTGCAGATTGGTGAAAGTGGATGTTAGTGTGATTAAAAATTCTGATAGGTAGTGTCATCAGCTGTGGTTTTCAAAGCGATGGTCAAATATCTGCCGCGATTTACGCCGACTGGCCGCGAAGGTCGGTAACGGCAGCGCCGGCCCATTCACGCACGGTGCGGCGAGCGGCCGAAGGATGGCTATGCTTGCGCGCAAAAATCGGTCGAGGCCGTGCAGGTATCTTTATTGTCGATAGCTTCAACGGAAATCACCACGCTTACAGAGTTCCCAGCGCGGTGAAACGTTCTGTCAGGGATTGTCACTCGCAACATTAACGGCGATGAAATATCTGCGCGACGCCAAGCCTAAAGTTGCCAACTTTCGATTACGTACATCCGAAGCCGGCTGCGAGCTGTTGGCGAAGGCCCTCCCGTCGCGCACGCGCGTGTTGCGTTTGGGTTCCTCTAACTTCTTGGGGGCCCCCAACGCTCGGTTCTCCTATTCTAAATATCCCGATTACCCGAAATCATTAACAACGTGTTTCGCCTCGTACGCAGCCTCGCCTTCTGTGAGCAGTCGTGAGTTTCGAAATTGATGCTTGAGAAATGCCGGCTTACTGTAAGCATTCAAAACACGCTGTAATTATAAATTACCATGCCGAGCACCTAATGAAGACTAAGTATAACCTTTTCCGAACCCGCTCGAAGGCGTTAAAAACTCGCGTTCATACCGTTCATACATTGCGGACAAAGTCGGGAAAAGTAAACATCAGCCGTGCAGAGTACAGGCTACGGCAGTGATCGTTACTTAAATCCGGGCATGACTATAAAAGCATCGTAGGGGAAATAGGCACTGATTAAGCCAAACTGCAGGCCAGAACAATACTTTTAAGCATGTGCGGCGAAGCAATCTGATCACCGTTCTCGCGTCATTCATTTACCAAGCAATACGAGCAGTTCGCGCGGTGAGATCATAAGTGAGCGACGCCTTTCCTTCGCTGTTACAAGGTGTTTGCTTGCACACACATGTTCCGTTACAAGAATTTCATAATGAATTTACAGCGTACTTTTCTCGGCATCAGTTGCATCGTCCTTGGCGGTAGCAGGCTGCGTATGTACGAGCTGCGGGTCGCGATGGTACCAACTACCTAGACGCGAGGGTGTCGCCGGGAACAAGCGAGTCGCTGATTGCTTGCCCGAATTTTTCGTTTTACAGACCACTGTTTTGGTAATTCGCCTCAAATCCACAAGGAGCGGGCGAGACGGTGGCCACAACAAAAAAAATTCCCCCGCATTTCCCCGAGGGGGAGAATGTGAAAGCGCGAATGCACGGTTGTCGGCCCGCTTGCGGCGCTTGCGCTCGGCCCCCGCAGCCCACCGCCTCGCCGCCTTCTCTTCCATCTCTTCCATCGGGTTTGTAGTATCACGTGTACACCACGCAGTTATCAAGCCGCTATAACGCCGCTGAGTCGCCAACGCACGCCGCTGACGACGTAGTTTGAATGCGTTAAAGATATAAGGCGCGTCACTAACACTGATATCACCGTCGCGTCCGTGGCTTGGTCGGTAGAGCGTTGCGCTGCGGCCGCAAAATCCTCGGATCGAAACCTGGCGCCGGATGCTGTTTCTTTTTTAAATATAGAGGAGCACTGCGGACGCCGCCGCCGCCGCCGGCGGTGGATGGTTTGGGGTCGCTTATAAAGTGCATTCGCACTTAAAACACGCTTCCGCATACGCACGGGCAGTGCTGCCAACCTGCGAAGCCACTTTCCCCCTAGCTCAGATAAAAGAAATCCCTAGTTTTCCCTAGATGTTTGCTGACTGCGGTTATCATATGTTTAGATCGTGTTAGGCGATATGACCACCGAATTTACTTTTGACATATAACTATGAATTCATTTGAAACCATTTTTGCAGTAATGGAGATGAAACCGAAAAAAAATGTTGGAGCACAATTTGTAATGCTTTAAATACTTTATTTCATCAAACCACAAAAGCAACAGAGGGTCATTAGGTGGGGAGGGGGGTATGTAATAGTGAATATTACATATAAAATCACCTAGAAAGTACACGCAACGATACACGCACACGCGACGATACAAAACTCCAAGAAGCACTACGTGCTACAGCGCCTTTTATAAAAGCCGAAGACGTGTGGAATTATAAAAATAACATAATCAAGAACACCGGAGTTCAATGCAAAACACAAAAATATTGTACTACGACACAGAGCACTTGTAATATCATCCAAGCATATATGAAAGAAGGATAATAGGAACGAGTACAGACGATGCGCAGTGCATGAGATATTCAAGCGAGCAAGTTCATGAACTTCCTCAATCATGTTCTTTTGCAATTTAAACCTGCAGTGTCAAACGTAGTAGCCATAGCTTCACTCGATGCGCATTTAAGGGAAATAGATATCTGCTCTTCCCCGAGAAACTAAAATGCATATGTCCATAAAAAATATTAAATGTTAAACTTAACAAAGTACAACACTACACGACTGAAGGAATAAGTCCACGTGGCGCAAAAAATTCTCTAGATTTTGACAAGTTTCCCTTTTTCCTTAAGACAACCCAAATCCCCTAGATCTAGGGAAATTTCCCTAGAGTTGGCAGCCTTGCGCACGGGAAATGTGTTGTAGCAGACGACAACATGATTCGGCATCCTACAGGTGACGTCACTCGTAGGTGGCGCCACGGTATGTCCTCGAGGACAATTGTGTTTGGCCATGCCTAGCGCTTCTCGGAGGACGAGTAGTGCGGGATACCTAGCGCCACCTTTGTAGCTTTGCGTAGCATCGCGTTCAGTTGATCTCTGTTTTTCTTGAGTAGCTGTAAGTACGGCGCCACCTATACGATGCGCGGCGTCACAAAGGCCTGGACCAGCGTGAGCGCGTCGTCTTCCTTCTGTCCTTTTCGCCTGCTTGGGACCCTTCGGATCATGTTCGTGATCTGTACCGTGGTGGTCTTGATCTTGCTTAGCGCCGCTGCCGCCTTGCCGTTGTTCTGGAAGACCACTCCCAGGATTCGGGCTTGCGTGGTCGGCGTTATGTTCGTCCCGTCTATGGTGATACGCACATTCCCTTGCTCTCCTTTCTTTCTTCGTGGCTTTATGATTAGGAGCTGTGATTTTCGCTGCCGGGTAGTCGCGGCGGCTTCGTCGCGATGCCCGGATTTTAGATTGTAGCTGTCTGATGTGTTGCAGCAACACGATAGCGTTCGCGCTGCGATTCTTCTTCCTCGGGGGTTCAATACTTATTCGGCCGACCGATTTTTGTGGAACTGTGAACGCTTAGCTCAGCGCAGATTCACGAGTCGCTGTGGGTCGCGTGCTCATTGATGTTTGCGCAGCAAAGTGCACTGCGTCGGCATAATCGGCGCAGTTACCGTGCAGTGACATCGACGCGGCGTCGCAGTGAGCGCCTCGCGCAGGAGGTTTTTTAGATGTATTTTTTTTGGTTAAGGCACGGCGACTGTTCAGAGCTCACGAGAGAGGCGACCGGCTCGTTTAGCAGCAAGGAAATGTTAACCTTTTGTTCCACCCAACCTTGGAGCACGCGTTTACGCACTTTTTGTTCTTGTAATTTTTTTACAAACGCCAAGGGACAAAGCTCAAGCTAAAACAGCTCTGCTCTTAAAGGTGAATTCCACCGGCATGGCTTGTGCAAACGCATATCTACGAACCGCAATCCTCGTTTCAAGCGAATTTGTGCGCACGGACAATCAACCGGGCAAACTCTAGGGAAGCTAAGCGGACCGAAACCGCAGTTATCGGCAGCTGTGCCTTGAGCTAAGCACTCGAATAGTAATCCAGGTGCACGGCTGTTGCAAGAGGCGCTGGAGAAACATTTTTAAAAAATTTTTAGCGCCAGTAACCTGGACAGCGTTCGCGGAGGCTAAGTGGTTATTCTGGAAGCGTTACTGTTCAGATTCCGCGTGGCGCCGCAACGTTTATTTTTTTGCGCAAATAAATCACCCCTCCTTAACACATTTCTAATCCGGATGCGCTGGTTGGTATCGTCAAAGTGAAGATATTGAGAAACAACGAAGCACTACCCATGAAAACACAAATGGGGAGTTAACGACAACAAGTGGTGGTACAGAGAATTTATTATACCCACATATCAGGGCGCAGCGACTAGTGACAACAGCAAGTACAGGCGTTGGTGATGCCGGATTTGGTAAACATATGGTACCTCTAACTTTGAAGTAAAGAAAATAAATATATTGTCAAAATTCAAAGAATAATTATTTAAGAATTTAGAAATAATTTCCTTTATCATTTAAAATTTTGAGAGTAAAATTTTAAAAACGCTTCATAGCAAAGTTTAAAACAATGCGTAATTTTAATTAAAAATACACTGCTAACTTTGGGTATGTGCTTTCTTTGTCTATAAATTTACAAATTTAAGTTCACTTTTTCTTAAACAGTGTGGACATTTTGTAGTCCGGCCGCCAGTGCTTATGACTACGTAATCTTGTCGCAAAAAGTAATTGGACAATCCCCGAAGGTGCCATGGCTCACCATCGGCAACGAGGACAACGAAGGCGTGGCGGGGTACAGTCTGCGTAAGCTCGACCATGGCTGCCTTGTACATATACAAAATAGATAGCCTGTCATCCTGCACCATCGTTAGTCTCATTGCTCGGCCGTTATTTCAGGGTTAACCTAAACAATCATACCTTTGTTGGAAGCGTCTTGAGAAGCTGCTGCAGTCGAGGCGTACTGCTTACCATTGGTCTGCTTCTCAAACAAGGAAAGTTGCTAGGCACACTCGTACACATCGACTAGGTGGACTACGGCAGTCTTCTTTACTAGGCGTTGTAGTGTATTAGTGAAATTGGTTATGAGTATTTATGTCCGTGGGTTGCAAAGCTCAACCACCCTCGGGCTGACCCCACTGGGCAGCCTAGTAATAGGTTACCTTCGGCGATCCCGTAGGTGGCGTCCCCTTTTCTACTACCGGGACAAACATGCTGACTCGGGGCTGAACTGTTACGCACGCGTCACAAATTCGGAGGGCTGCCGTGGTCGCTTCCTCGTTTAGAGCAGCTTCCTCCGTCGAAAACGTCACGAGTAACTATCGAAGGTCAGTTATTGCGGCGTACTCGCCAAGGAAGTCTAATCTGAAGATCAGTTGCTAGGAACACTCCCGTAGGACTAGGAGGCATCCAGGGAAATCCTCGCCGCGTATCAAGATCCTGGCCGTGCATGCACCGATGGGCGCCACAGAATGACCACCAGCCGTGCGTACCTGTGGTCCATGCCATAGTGTGGTAACATTCTTCAACTTGCTGGCTAGCAGGGTATTCATCACCGAAATATCAGCGCCGGTATTCACCAGAGCTGTCAAGGGATGGTTATCGACAGTTATCGCAGTTGAGACCGAAACAGTCTTTCTGTGTGGATGGCGTTTCGGCGGGGTTGGTCCGGGCGGCAACGGTCTAATTAGTGTCGCAATGATGGCGGCGATTGGAGCAGTCATACTTGATTTTACCGAACCGACCGAACCGCTTCCGCTCACTGACTAGCCAGAGTCACTGTAATTATTAATATATATAATGACTCTGGCTTGTCACTGAGCGGAAGCGGTTTGGCCGGTTGGTTAAAAATCAATACAGACTGCTCCCATCCAGTACACCAATCCTCACTGGTGTCCTTCGCTGCTAACAGATCAGTCTGTCTTGATTTTATTCAACCGGACAAACCGCTTCCGCTCACTGACTACCCAGAGTCATTAATTGTAATTGCAGTGACTCTGACTAGTCAGTGAGCGGAAGCAGTGCGGCCGGTTGCGTAAAATCAACTATGACTGCTCCCATCGCCGCCTTTATGCGACACTAATTGGACCATTGCCGGTCCGGTCAAGTCGTCGGAATGGGTCGTTGAGGTCGAGGCGGGTTTTAAGTCGGTTTGTCGGGTACGTGGAGGACGTTGAGCTATTTGAGAGGCGACGGATCCACTCCCGAGGAGACGCGGCCTCAGTTTTCCTTGTTCGGACTGGGGGTCCGGCCGTTCGTTGTCCCTATGATAGGGTTGGGGACGCGGCATCTTCTGTTGGTCACGTCTTGTCTCGTCTGACCACTGCTGCTCCCGATGGTCTACTCACGGGCTGGGTACACGGGGTGGAGGACATGGTCTAGTCCTGATCGCAGCGGGCCTTGGGGGGCCCACGTACCAGCGATGACTGCACCCTCGTCGAGATTCTCCGAAGCTGGCACCAGGGTGGGGATGAACCCACACACTCCACGAAACCTTTTAACCCATCAGGTACCAGCGTTGCCATGTGGTCACGCATATCTCCACTACGCATTTTAATTCCTGCAGGTTTCAAAACCCACGCCAACATTAGGGCACGATGCTTTTTGATAGGTTAGGGTACCCCTTACAGACACCAGGTGGAAGAAGTTGTCAATGTTTATTTGGAAGCTGCTAAAAAGGCGCGAAAGAGTGGTGCTTCATTTTGGCGCGTCAACATGCGTCGCTGACGTGGGTAAGCGGATGCCTTTGTAATATTCTTTTTAGCAATAGCGTGATATACATGTACATGTGAAACACTTCCGGCATGCAATCTCGGGTGACATTTACAGAGAGATTGATCGAGGTGTTCCCACTGAAAAAATTCACGCGTCCCCACGAAGTGAATCGTGACGAGGGGGTAAATCCCTGGGAATCGTTATTACTCGAGCATGTAAATGAATGACAACGCGTGTATACAGTATAGACAATTTCAATCTAATTCAATCCGGTATAATTCCATTTATTCCAATCCAATCCATTTCAATCCAATCCAATCCAATGCTCCTCGAGCATGCGCCACACTGTGTACACGGACGCCAAGCCCCAGACAAAGCGAGGTCCTAAGGTGCTTCGCCCGTAAAAGCGTGTTCTTTTACGTGTTGCCACATGGTCACGCTGGGCCCTTAGGCTTCGCATTTCGCCTCATTTTGTGATTCAACTAACGCTCCTTGTAAGGCAATTCCGCGGCACTCATGCGTTGATGTCGGGTCATTTTAGGTTGACTTTAGAAGAAATAGGCAGAACACTCGAAGATAAAGATGACGATGTGTGAGCTATTTACATTGAGCCACTGGAAGCTACCATTTACTCGGACGAAGATTCCGCAGATGAGGATTTTTGTGGTATAGACAACCTCTGTAGTGGGCAGCTTAGAGCAGGTGCTGAAACGGTTCTGGCCGATGGCCGTCGTATGGGTGGATGCGATTCTGATGAAGGTGATGCAGTGCGTGATGAACAAAGTGATGAATCACCAAATGGCTCCTTATGTTTAGAAGAGAAAAGCGCCGACGCGAAGTTATCTTCAAGTACTAAGTGGAAGAATACTGAAAGTTATCTTCGCGATGTTCTTTTCCCCAGGGCTTCTCCTCCAAGCCGCAGCAGCGCTGAGGATCTCACTCCGGATATCTTCAACCGAAAAACTCAGCTTCCGGTACAAAAACTGTGCATTTATTTACAGTCCAGCGGGCGGCTAAAAAACAGTGCTCGGGCGGAGCCCGAAGACGACGGGTCGAGAGCTCCGGCACCCGGACCGCGTCTATCTGTCTTCATCTTCCGCTCCTCTTGCCGCTGAGGACCGGGGGAAGGGGGGAAAGCGAGTCGTCTTCGTCGGGGTCCATCCCCGTGTAGTGGCCGTTAGGACATCCAGTTAGAGCAGGCCCTGCCTTTCTCGGAATGCACGGTGTTTGAAAGCGCCGCGCCGTACGTTCTTTCCATTTCCGCACTGCCCTTCCCAGGGACCGCGCCAGTTAGTGCTTCGAAACACCCGACACTGACCCTGTGAAAAGTTACGCAATATTTCCAGGCGCAAACTTCGGCGCTTATAAGGACCTTGCGCCGGTGGAATTGTTTGAAATCTTTTTTGACGAAAGCGCCACAGATCTCTTGGTAGAAAAAACAAGAATCTATGTTTTATTTATGAATATGCCTGACCCTGTGGTCACAAAGGTAGAGATGAAGTGTTTTCTTTTTCGGCGTACTCGTTCTCTCCAGTGACAACCGCTTAGCAGGAAAGATGTGGTCCAGGGACCTGGGACAGTGCAACTGACATGCAGGACGAAATTGTATACAAAGCAATGCGTTGAAACCGTTTCGTACCAATTATGATATTTCTTCCCTGTGCCAACAATACGAGCCTTACTCTCACAAAGTTTCGCCCCCTGATGAAACTGCTGAATGCAAAGTTCCTGGAGCACTTTCAGCCTGTGCTTTAATTGAGTTGAGACGACAGCATGATAGAATAGATAGAATATTATGCGCGCCATCGCTGCAGGGAACTCTTACGCGGCAACCCAATTCGCCTTTCTACAAGGTGTGGTCCTTGCATGCGAAAAATCGTTCCTTTGCAAACTTTCCAGTCTACTAAGGAAAGGCGAAAGACACAGGAACAAGCACGCAGAATCAAAAGGACTTCCGGAAAGCAGCAGCACCACTCCTTGAAATGGAAGAAGTTCTTCCAATCGAATTTCGTGATGTGCGGTATCACTTTTATTTGGTCAATCTCTTCACCAGCTTTCACCTTCTGAGGCACCTGAACGAGAAGAACTATGAAGCGACGGGAACAGTGAAAAAAAAACCGTGTGCCGAAGGAATGCCCCATCACTCGGCCTGATATCATCAAACGCAAGGCCCGTGGGTACGAAGACCAGGCGCTTTTGGATGACGGGATATTCATTGTGCGCTGGATGAACAACACTGTTGTAACAATCGCAAGCAGCGTGCACGGCGTAGAACCCATGTCCTCCGCAGAGCGGTCGTGTGCGCAGAAAGAGAGGATCAAAGTGTCTCGCTCTAATGCCGTTACCCGATATGACTGCTTTATGGGAGGCACCGGCCAGATGCATAAAAACGTAGGCGCCTGCCGAATTGCAATTCGCGGCAAGAAGTGGTGTTAGCCCGTATTCACTTGGCTTTGTGACGTAGCCATAAGCAACGGTTGGCGGCTTATCCGCAGTACCGGATCCAAAATCACTCAATATGAATTCTGGAGGCAAATCGCTCAAAGAAACCTCCAAAGCTGGGTAACAAACCAAAAGGGCCTGGCCGTAGAAGAACGTCGACGATTGGTGACACTGCGCTTTGTGGTACATGGTATGACCAAACAGCCCTCATCGTTGGAACTGTGCCTAACAGCGAAAGGCAAAGGTGCGCTGGAGACAACTTTATCAGTTCGGTGCGTAAACAGTTCAGTAAATGTGACGTCGGCACGTGCATTCCGTGCTTCATACCACATAAAACTAAATAAGTGCCCAAAATATTCCTGATCATGTTTGTTTGCGATGTGTCAAGGCCAGAAATAGTTTGCCGCTTTGTGATTTTTGGTGTACCCCAAGAGCCAAGCGTGACCATAAGGTCACGGGCAAAATTTTGAAAACCGAGAGCGCGTTCACAGTAATAGTTTCAATGTGACGTATTTAGACGCATACACTGTAAAAAAATGACCTGAGGTTTGACAAATTTCATAAAAATGAAACCAGTCCCTGGCGGCCGAGCAATGAGAGGAGCGATGGTTCAGGGTGATGATCGATATATTTATAATATGTACAAGCCAACCATGATCGAGCTCACGCAGGCTGCACCCCGCCACCCCTTTGTTCTCCTTCTTATGGATGGTGGGCCATGACGCCTTGAGAAATCGTGCAATTATGTCCCGTGACAATGTGCCGTCTGTCTGGTAGTTGTGGGTGGAGGGAAAGAAAAAAGGAAGGAATTGCTTTGGGAATATCTTTGAGATCGGCAGGGAGCTCACTAGCATACAAGCTAGTTCGGGGCGGTGTAGTATAGAGGGGGAATAACATGATAGAACGTAGTGCTAACGAGATGAGAAAGAACATAGAATAAAAAATTCCCCGCATTTCCCCGAGGGGAAGAATGTGAAAGTGCGAATGCACGAGTTGAATTTGCGCGGTTCGGTAATGTTCGCGAAAGAGAGATCACACACACACACACACAACTACAAAGAAAGAAAGATGCATTTCTTCACAGACACCTATTTGTGTTGTCGTTGTACTTGATTGCTAAGGCGGATCTCAGCTTTAAAATTTCGTGTCAGTACTCCTTTAAGCGGGTGCATTAGCCCTTCTCACGCCCGATTCTTGGCCAATCCCCCCCGTGGGTATGTGCCATGTCAGCGGCCAGGCAGCGCGCGCCCATCTCCCCCCGTTGCCAAGGAAGACGAGGAGATTCCTGGCCAATCCCCCACGTGGGTATGTGCCATGTCAGCGGCCAGGCAGCGCGCGCCCATCTCCCCCCGTTGCCAAGGAAGACGAGGAGCGCGCGCACCCGCAGCTGTTGCTATGCGGACGGCGGCGGACGCTTCAGGCTCGCTTAAGAAGTGCATTATCACTTAAAATGGGCATAAGTCAGACTAGCACATAAATGCAAATAGCCAGCACTCTGTTCTCTTCCTCTCTATTCAATTTTTTCATGTACTTTCAACGCTTGGACCTGTCGCATTTCATGCTCCTTAGTTTAATTTTTAATGTAAAAGTGTTAAACAAAAGAAGGAAAATGATTAGGGAAGTTACGCATTGCAATCTGCGTTTGCACCGTTTTCATTTTGGTTTCAGTGTTGTGCTTGCTGTCGGCGTGGTGTCTGGGCGCGTGTTTTTTTTATGGAAAAGAAATAATTTCAGTTACATTGATTGATTGTACAGTTTAACGCGCCGACGCAACGCAGGCGATGAGGCGCGCCGTAGTGGAGGCATCCGGATTAATTTTGACCACCTGGTGACCTTTAACGTGCGCCAACTCTCGTAATCACAGGCGTTTTTGCTTTTCGCCTACATCAGAAAAGCGGTAGCCGTGGCCGGGAATCCAACCCGCGACCTCGTGCTCAGGAGCACAACGCCCTAGCCAGTGAGCTATTGTGGCAGGTGATTTTCAGTATAAATTCAAATTCAGTTGATTTTGTATTTCTTACAAAGCACAAAATGCAGGGAGAGGGACAGAAAGCTGATGCTATATCATCTTGACTGGGTGCCTTCCCCCTTACAAACAAGTGAGCTATGTCAGAGTGCAGCTGTTAATGAAATGAAATACACATTTTACAGTAGAGTAACAGATTGTGTAACGTTACTGAAAACAGCAATAATAGGATACACCGGCTACATGAATGCTGAAAAAACACGTTAAAAACACTGCTAATTTACATATCTCTAACAAATTACGGCAGTGACAGAATTTATGAGAGAATGAAAGAAATGAAGTATAAAAAAAATAAAGAAAGAAAATCAAGTAGCCCAAATAATGAAACATAAAACAACACATTAATTTACGAAATACGAACCGCATTGTGTTCAACGAGAAATTATGTGACAGCAGTCTACGACTCAGTGAAATAGAGCTATGAATTGAAAATGAAAATCGAGCAAAAACACAACAAAACTTGAGCACGTACATTTATTCACGTGCAACTACGCTTTTAATAACAACGTTTATGTACAATTGAAGAATGGCAATTAAAAAAATAATGCTTTAATTGGGATATAGAAATCCTTTCTATGTTAGCACCTTTTAAAATCATGTACTTTAGTAGTCGAGATATACGGTTATCAATGTTACCCAGCCCATGATTGCGTTTAGATAAAGGAACCGACCAAGTAGCTTCATTTTGAAAGGTGTATCCTGTATCAGCAGCCTTTCTCAGGATGCATAGTGATAGCAATGCGGTAATATTACTTTTTAGGTTCCTTTTATAACTAGCCAGAAGAATAAAATTGTACAAAGCTGGGACGGGTACGATTTAAGGGGATTATAGTGATCGTGTAAAGAGATATGGTAAGAAACGTTTGCAACATTTCGAAGCGCTTTCTTTTGAATAGAGAAAATGTTGTCTGTAATATTCTTCGAGGTTGTGCCCCAACCAAACCACATTAGCGGATTTTCGGAGAGAATACCGCTTTATAAACAATAAGATTTATTTTTATGGGTGAAATACGGCGAAATTTGCACAGAATACCATGAATCTTTGCCGGACTGCTCAGTACCCGTTTACCTGCGTATTCTATAGTATATGCAGGCTAACAATAACGCCCAAAGTTTTGACTTCCGAAACTACTTCAAACCTGTTATTACCAATATAAAGGTTAAAATTGTAGTCAACATGTGTATGATATGGCGTAGTTACAACAGCTATTTTTCATACTATTGGTTTGCAAGGAATTAACTGTACTCCAGCGGTTTAGTTTTTCTAGTGTGGTATTTGCACTAAAACACAGCTTTTGGGGGTTATCAGATTGTAAAAAAAGGCCTGTGCCATCGTCGTAAATTATGAAGGAAGTTTGATTTGTTATGCTTGCAATATCGTAATATTTAAATTAAATAACGTTGGTCCAAGTATGCTCTCTTGAGGGACTCCAGCAATCAAATTTTTGAAACTAGAGAAGAAAGTAGCAGATTCGACACACTGTTTCCTGTCAGTTAAATAAGAATTCCAAAGTTTCAGTGCAACACAATAAAATCCAATATACTCCAATTTTTCTGATACGGCGCGATGGTTTATCGAGTGGAATGCTTTTGAGAAGGCGACAAAAATTCCCATAATAAGTTTTTATCTTTGAAAGGATTCAATAATGATATCACTTCGGGTTAATAGATCAAACTCTGTAGACATTCCCTTACGGAAGCCAAACTGACGTCGGGATAATAAGAAATCCTTTCTGCAAAAAGATGTTATTCTTGCAGAAATCAGGTTTTATAACGCTTTTGAAAATATTCGAAGTATAAAAACCGGTCTATAATTCTAAAAAAATAGTTTTGTCTCCAGATTTTTGTATAACTATTACTTTGGTTAGTTTCATCTTTTCTGGGAGCACAGCGGAGTTCAATGAGATGTTATAGATATGGTTCAGGACAGGTGAAAGACAATCTAGAACAAATTTTGTTAGCTTGATCCTAAGAACATCAATATCGCGCCCTGCTGTTGTTTGTGGATGGGAAAAGAGTGTGTATTTCGTGTGGCATTGTTGGAATCACAAAAGCAGTATTTTTATCGCCACAGTTAAATAATTAGAAACAGGCTTGTTGTGTGAGCCATTTATGAGATTTATAAAGTACTTGTTAAAGGCTTCAGCCGGGTCTAAGCCTGAAAGGACCGTATTAGTATTTACGTTTTCATTTACGTGACTTACATAATTGTTATGTGGTGAATAAAGGGGAACGAAGAGCAGCAAAGAGAAAAAAGTGCTCACCCATAGCCTAAAAGATAATGCCCACACCCAAAAAAATAATCGATGAAAACAGAAGCAGAAAGAATAGGAAGTAGCTAATAGAAAGTCCTTGAGGAACCACAACAAAAACAATAATAATGGAAAAATGGCTAGATGGATTTTGGAGTTACACAAATGAGCACCGCCAACAAAAAATCCCGCCATCTCCACGAATTGAATGATGATGTGAGGGGCGAAGCTAGAATGCTTATCGGTAAAACCGTGAAACATTCGGCCACACATCTTATAAAGACTCGACACGTTGTTATAGATCTTCTTGGCGGCGCGCACCATCTGAATGAGTGAAGGACATAAGGCGCGTTCGTAGCCATGCTCTCGTCTCGGATAGTAGCGCAGTGGGAAGAGCGCCACGTACATCCCGTCGCGGCCAGACAGTCGTGGGATTGAAACCGGGTGCCACCGTGTCAAGACCACCACTCCTCGCTCGCAAAGCTTGAGAGTTCCCACCACTCCATTGACAAGACCGTCGACGACGTCGATGTTTGTGGTGATCATGTAGGGCTTGTTTGGGACGATGAGAATATCCCTGGGTAAGTTGGCAAATTCGCTGTGTGACATTTTAGCCACCTTGGCCGTCGCCGTCTGCAGAGCGTCTTGTGTTGCGTACCCCCGATACGTGTCTTGAGCTCGCAGACGACGAACGACAACCTCTTCTTCTTCCTCTCCTTCTTGTTGGGTAGCAACGAACGCGTTGAACGTTTTAACATCTGCATCCAATCTTTGGTTGGCCAATCACTAGGGGCATCCTGCCACAATCATCATCAGCGGTATGTACACGGCAGCAACGAGGGACGGAAGAGGGCCCTTGCAGAAGGAGCTTCGCTCCTAAAAACAGAAAAGACACGGAAATGAAAGTGTCGATGGATTAGAGCCGGAGACGGCAAAAAGCCAGCTGTGGAGAAGGACGACGAGGATCAAGCGATCAGAGCGGAATGGGATCCATAGCTGGACGGGCGGTGCTGCTGCGCCGTGCACCCAACGCATGCTAGAGGCTTCTCTCCTTTGGCTGGTTTTGTGCCACCCAACGCTCCAGTCCCCGGCAGCGTCAAGACGGCACGCCAGTCGAACGAGCAGTGAAATCTCTGGCGCCTGGTAACACTGGGGACTAGCACGTGCCGTTGGGATGCGCTGCTAGCCATAATCACCGCTTCACCCAGCTGCCATCTGACTGCACAGCGCCGTCCACATCGCAGAGGTTTGCGAACCGTTACGGTAGAACTTTAACCGTTACCGATACGCAAGAGGGGACGATGACTGTACATGTAGTTAGAACGTACCTATAGTTCTTGACAGTGCGAGGCTTTGTGAGTGTGTTATTCATTTTGAGTGTATACGTTTGAATTTAGACATCATGTTCGTTTTCAGTTTGTTATTTTCGACTATAACCATGTGTTTGCACTGCAGGTATCGACTCGAGACTCCTCGCTTGCTCTAGTGATACGCGTAACAGTGATTCACCCCTGCAACGGAGACGCACTGGAGC
Organism: Haemaphysalis longicornis; assembly: GCF_048455015.1. Classification (NCBI taxonomy): domain Eukaryota; kingdom Metazoa; phylum Arthropoda; class Arachnida; order Ixodida; family Ixodidae; genus Haemaphysalis; species Haemaphysalis longicornis. The sequence continues at coordinate 46,733,527 of NW_027526233.1, forward strand.
AGTCCAACAGATATGCGGCATCGAGTGCTTCACCTGAAACCTTCACAAAATGTGGGATGCTCGTTAAACAAACCACTCCAATAACACACCTGTAACCATTACGTGAAGCCAGTTTTAAACAAGCGAGTTTAAAGGGACGACAACGGATATATTGTTGTATTACAAATAAAAGTGCCTCACATAGAAAACCTCAACCCGAAACTAATTTAAAAACAGGGCCCTAGAAAGTTTGAAATCGCAATTTTAAATCTACGCGCCATACGTGTCCCTCCAAAAGGAATGCTTTACAGGAGACGGCAATTTCACAAAATTTTCAACTTCATTTTGTGCTAATTTTTGTGAAGTATATGAGATTCGGCGTAACGGTAGAGTACTCTTATCGGCTAATTGCCATATATCAGGTTTCGGGACAGGCGCGATACACAAAAGTGACTGCCGTTTTCTCTAACCTACGTAGACGGCCATGTATTAATAGCGATAAAATGTGCTGTTGGGCTAGTTGGTGCAATATAAATTACGAAAATTGCGCTGAATAGACAAGCAGTCGGTCTTTCTTCCTCTGTTTGTCTATTCAGCGGAATTTTCGTAATTTATTAATAGCGGACGGGAATTATGAAAAATCTGCATCTCCAGTGTGAACTAAATATGGCAAGTTAATGAACGTCGGCGTAATCACACAGTCCTACTAGCAGCTATTTCCAGTATGATTTTCTGCAAGATGGGTACATAAAATTGACAGGTAGAGGAAATTTACCTGAGGGTGGCTTTGCCGCAAGGTGGAAAATTCTTTGTCGAAGCGACTCTGTGCGCGGGCGCGAACATTTTCAAAAAATTACGCCCACTTCCCGTCGCGGGAACCCTGGTGTGATGCGACGCTAAGGGAAGTTCAAGCGCAAGCGGAGAGCAACCGTCGACCGAGAGGCCGCCGGAGAGCGGCACGCGTGTTATATGCGCAGCGCGCCCGAAGGATAGGAGACCGCGGAGAGAGAGAGAGAGTGCCGCGGCTATGACGAAACACAATCCAACACAATCCACTTTAATGCAATCCAATCCAAATCCAATACAATCCAAGTCAAGCCAATCCAAGCCAAGCCAATCTAATCGAATCCAATGCAATCCAATGCCCCTCGCGGGAGAGTGTTCGCTATCGGAGAGGAGAGGGAGAGAGTGGCTGCGGACAACAACAACGGACGCACGCGGACAACAACAGACGCACGCAGGAAGGACAGGGCCGCCGACAAGAGATGCTCTGAGCGTCGCATCTAAAACCATAATGAGCTTCGGTGAAAGAAGGTTTCGCGCGATTTGTATAAATGCTCTGGTTGAGACGGAAACCGCGTTGTTCTAGGGTGCATGAAGACCCGGATCACTTGGAGCTCAAGGATGTCTTGCTGCACTATTCCTCGGTAGCCATCCGTTCAACTGGTAACGTCACATATCGGCGTGATTAATGCTGAAATGTAAAACGCTGCCCTTTATTTTGATGCGAGGAACGTGCAAAAAGAACGCAGTTTGAGAAAAGCGTCCCGCGTTTGGTGCCACGGCTGAAGCATAAGCGAAGCCAGGCAGCCCGGTGCCACCGTGGGAGCCATGTACGACTGCAGCGCCATTAATATTAGGGGTGGCGGCAACGTAAAACTCCTCGAAAGTACACCAGTGACCGCTTTTTGATAAGCGTGGCTCGTGGCTCTCGGGTGATTTCACCCTTCGCACAGCTTTCTTTTCTTCTGCCTTCATCCGTACCCGTGCCGCTCCAATTCCTTTCCTCCAGAGCTATCGCCCGACTTTGTCCGCTGCTCTATCGGTAGATGTCTTGTCTGCCATGCATCAGAGAGCTTTTCTCCTACCACCGTTAGCTATAAGTTCTTCTTTTTATATATATCATTGTAAATGATTACATTTGAAAATCATATTTCTAAGTTTCTATTGCCTTCCCGGTGTGTAGATATTCTGTTTTTATAGTGTGCATGAAATGTATGCCTGCATTTTATACTGCGGTGCCTTATATTGCTCCAGATGTTTGTGGTATCAGTTATTGCTCCCTATGCCAATTGAAATTACTACCTTTTAAATTAACTCACCGACAGGTAGGTACAGTGATCGCCTTTGCAACCCTTGCCAAAACGTTCGTTTCTACTTCATACACTTCCTCTTGAATACTTTTGTATGTGCTTTCAGAGCACTTGTTTAGACATTTTAAATAAATATATTGTAACTCATTGACAGTTTGATATTCAGTTGTTTTAAACAAGTAGAATTAGCGTTCGATAGCCAGGAATTTAAAGCAGGATAGATGGCGAGTTCAATACAGCCCGAGCTACCAGGATCAATTATAACCAGCGTTGCAAGAAAAAATCATTTGGTATCTATAGACAGCGAGTTATGAAATGGGCGCAAACTGTTTCTCAAAATCGGTATAGTTGTTATAAATTCAAACAGAAACTACATGGGATGATTGTGATGCTGCGAGTACTCTTCTGATTTTGTCAAACGTTTCTGCTTCTCACCTGACTTCATTTGTCCAAACACCCTCTCGCCCACCGGCCCTCCCAGCCATCAACACACGTCGATTTTCTTGCCCAATCACCCCTACATTTCCCTTCGCACGAACGCCTTCCCCACCCCTCTCTCCACGGATTTGAGGTAGGGCAGAAGCCGACGGGGGGAAACGGCACAGCGTGCGTTAATATAAAAATAGCTTTGTAAAGCAGTGAAAAACTGGTAACCCAATTCAAAGGTCAGAATGCAAGCGCCACAATAAAGAGCGGCCACCGTACGCTACGGTACACCAACGGCGGTACCGGGACCCGACTGTACATGCGCGCTTGGGCACGGCAATGCGGGCCACCCCTCTCGGAAATGAATGCGGACGACAGAACGAATGCGCACATGCCCAATTGGGTCCTGGTACCCGCAACCGGTAGCGTAGCGTACGCTAACCGCTATTCTAAAACTCTCTGATTAAGACAGCTTTTTGAAGCGTAGGCATTATTCATTTCGGAACAGGCCAAAATAAATTTAAGAATACAAATACCGTTACAGTGGCGGCATTTTAAGAATCCCCATTTCTTGGTTTATATCTATAAGTTCCCTTGACCTACACGATTCATCCTGCGTTGTCGCTGCATCCCCGACATCTACTTGTATGTATATCTTGGCCGGCTTATGATTCTGATGCTGATAATCACATACTGCGAAAACGAAGTGAATGTTGGGCAAAACCCCTTCCTCCTGACTGCATGTGGTGCGATGAGCACACATCCGATATTTTAAAAGGTTTGCGTTGACAAAACATATTTCCCTTTCCTCACCCTCTCCCTACCTTCCTTCTCTCTTTGTCAATTTTTTTTAGATCCAGGAAACTAACGAGAGGGGTCCGGACAGTTTCCCAAAACATGTACAGATAGCCGTTGCACTGACCCGTCCACGCATTCGGAAGGAAGCAATTTGAGGCAGACGCCATTCGGAGGACAACAAGGCATCTCGCAACGGCACTCGAATAATTGCTTTCAATGCTTCCAGCACTGCTGCCATGTTTCCACAATAAAACCCTTTTTCATAGTCAATAAATGCTACGTAAAGAAGCCTAATATTCTGTGGGGATCTTTCTATTACCATGTTTTCATCATGGATGGGACCAGAGGAGGATTAGTCAGGGTTCAAAGCATCAAAATTAACCAGCAACTCCAGGCTTAGACCCACCCCCCTTCCCTTCGAGATCTGAAAAAAATCCTTCGTCGCATGCCCCCGCGCGAGGGACACGTGTAAATGCAGAGCATAGTGCGGTTCCGTGGTGTTGGTGTTGGTTCTGTGTCGGTTTTGTGGCGCAGTGGGAAGAGCAGCATGAGGAGACGGCGATCGCAGTGGCGCTGACGGACCCGCGATGCACCACGGTGATCAGTGACTCGCGCTCGGCCATCGCGAACTACGCTAAGAACAACGTGTGTGAAAGTGCAGTGCGCGTTGTGAGGTGTCGTGCAGTGATCAGTGAAGCGGTGCCGGCCACCAACCTCCGGTGGTTTCCGGCGCACACGGAGATCAGAGACGTGGGCGGCGGTCTCCCTAACCGCAACGAGACGCCGGACGCCGCCGCGCTAGGACTAACCAACCGCGCGGCGGCGGCGACGGCGAGTCCGGCCGGCGGCCACCGAGCTGCCGAGTTCCCGAGTACCTTCCGCACGCCGCTCTCGCCGACGCCGGCGGGGCCTAGTCCCGAGGGCGACGTAAACGCGTCGGGGGGAGGGAGCGGCTCTGCGTAGCCCGGACCTCCCCTCTGCTGGCATTGAATAAAGTCTTTCTCTCTCTCTCTGTAGCTCTCATTCCGCCCACAGGTGTTGTATCAGCAGCTTCTTGACGTAGTTTGAATGAGTCAAGGATATAAGGCGCGTTCGTAACCTTCCATTCTGTGTCGGCTTTGTGGCGCAGTGGGTAGAGCACCATGTAGCTTACGTTCCGCCCGCGGAGTCGTGGGATCGAAACCTGGCGCCGGTAAGTATTATTTTTTATATAGTGTAGGGGGAGGGGTGCGGACCTGTTGTTCAGACCGAGGAGGGTAGCGTGATGCGGGAGAGGAGGAGTGGGGAAGAGGGCGCGCCTGCGCGGTGAGCTGTTGCGGACGTACATCGGACGCTACATGTGAGTTACAGAAATTCTCTGCATTTAAAACGGCAGACTTCATGGTTTGGTTCGAAAAAGGTTAAGCTTATGGCCGCGGCTATGTCCCTCCCTTGTCGTTGTTGTTGCGCCGTCCCCCCCCCCCCCCTGAACATGCTCGGCTTCCTGAACGCCCGGTCCCTTCTATGGCTCCTGGAGCGGCAGTGTTGCTGGTGTCTTCCTGGGCCGGCATGAGACGTGCAGGCCTCACGCTCCTTCGACGTTTCATCATCGTCGGCAGGGGTGTGCTTCGGCGAGTCTCGGCGGGCCGTGATACAAGCAGCCGACAACCATCCAGGGAACGTGCATCGACCTCAACTTCAGCAACTCTAGGTTTCATCCGCTACAACAGCACTTTAATTTACATTTCACAGACCATAAGGCGGTCATAATCAAAGCGGAACGCAAACCACAGCTCCACGTCACCTAAGTTGAAGATGATGATGATAATTCTTAAATAAAGACAAACTCATACCACGTACAACGTGTCTCTCTCTCTCTTTCTCTCTCTCCCTCTTTATTGCTTCTACGCTCTAACACCCCGCACCCCCTTCATATAAAATTCCACCATCTTCCAGTAGGGGAGCTCCGAGTAGTATGCGAAACAGCCATCGGGTGGACGCAATTTCCCACTTCGTAGTTACGGTCAGTAAAAAGTGTGGTAGTTACCATGGAAACCAAACGGTAAGTACAACGGTAGCTACTTACCTCAACCTTACGGAAACGCAATTTCCCATTTCGTAGTTTCGTAGACTGAACACAACAAAAAATTTATTTGCTTACTGTTCAAATGTTTTCATCATGAGGTAAGCTAATTTTTTCCGAAAAGGGGGCGAATATAGAAAACAAGATCGATTCCTAATTTCAACAAAAATGTTTTTAATAATAGTCTCGAATAAACAGTCAGATATTTTCGTTTATGTACAGATTGTCCATATTATAGCAGGCAATACGTTTACATTGGTGCAGGCAATATCAACTTTTATAAGAGCAGAAAACACACTCATATTTCGCACGCCTCTTCATCTAATAAATTGCGTAAGGAAGTGAGATTTTCGCAAAAATGTTTTATTTCAGCTAAGCGTAGAAAATGGGTTATGCGTTTCGCAGATATTCAGCCTTTAAAAAGGGTGCTTATACCTATTACCACGTTTTCTTTTGCTATTTATTCCTTAAGACAAGGAAGATAGGCCTGTAGGTTTCTTCAAGCGTTTTCTTGCCTTTGGCGGGGACACTTTGTTGATTAAATATTAAGCATTCATCCTTCAGGCAATGCCAGTCCCGCTCCTCTCTGTGTTTATCAGCTGGATCCGCTGCGTTGCCCTACCCGATGCATGGTTTTGGGCGAGTGCAAAGTTGTCACCTGATAATGAAGCAACTGCGTGCTAAATCCGAGGTTATGCACTTAAGGCAACGAAGACCCTTTTCTAAGCCTTCATTATTGAAACAAATAATGACCGTCTTAATCAGGGGAGGGGGAGATCACCAGGAAGCTTAACCTTTTTTGAACCAAAGCACGAAGTCTGTCGTTTTTTTCAGACCTCGAAGGAAAGGGGGGTGGGGGTGGGGGCTAAACCTGGAGTTGCTGGTTAATTTTAATGCTTTGAACCCTGGATAATCCTCCTCTGGTCACATCAATGATAAAAAATTGGTAATAGAAAGATCCCCACAGAATATTAGTCTTCTTTACGTAGCATTTATGGACTATGAAAAGGGGTTTTATTGTGGAAACATGGCAGCAGTGCTGGAAGCATTGAAAGCACAGGAAGCATTGAAAGTACTGGAAGCACAGACGAGACCTGCATACGGCTCTTAGACGGCATTTATAATTGACCTAGGGGCAAGGTAATCTTTCACAAGAAAAGCGAAAATTCGCGACAGGAAGATACCATATCGCCTATGTTGTTCACAGCATGTCTGGAGGGGGTATTAGAACGCTTTACTGGGAAAACTCAAGAATAGGGATAAACGGAGAATACTTAAGCCACTTGAGGTTTGCGGACGAACATACTCTGGCAAAGCGAGCCTGCAGAAAGCCTGCAAAAAATGCTCGAGGAACTACATTCATAAACCTTGGTCGTGGGACTAGAAATAAAACGAACAAATCCAAAGCAATGATCCATACGTATACTCCAAGCGCTCTCTACAGCTTAGGTAACTCAGCGCAGAACAAGTACAAGACTATGGCTACCATGTGCGGGTCGTCAATTCAAACCACCAGAAAGAAATCCGGTGCAGAATAGGCACGGGCTGGGGTGCACTCGGGCAGAACAAGCAAATATTGAAAAGTAACTTACCTTTAACACTGAAAAGAATGTAAAATGGCAGCATCTCCACTCCGTGGATGATGGCGAGGGTGCGGAGTACGGGGACTCGAAATGACGTCCAAGTTGCGCCCCGAGTGATAACCGATTTGCTCCCCGACCGTCATTCGATTTGAGCCGTGAGTGATTGTTCCCTAAATGGAACTGCAACTCACGGCTCAAATCCAATTTCGCTTAACTTTTGCTTGATGTTGGTGTGCGGACAGATGGACGCGGACGGGCATTGTGTGGTCCTAAGGTGCTCCGCATCTAAAAACAATGCGTGCGGCCGGGGATGAAATATGGGGCAGAAACTTCGCGCCTCACAAATAACCGGAAAAAAAAATCATTGGTCGGCTCAACGGGCCATGAAACGAATAATGTTAGGAATGACACTCAGGGTCAAGAAACTAGCTTTCTGGATTGGGGAACAAACTCGAGGTAATGATGTCATAGTTCAAATAAAGAAAAAGAAATGTACTTGGGCAGGGCATGTGGTTTGACGAACCAACAGCCAGTGGACAATTAAGATTACAGCGTGTATACCAAGAGTTGGGACTAGAAAAAAGGGAATGACATCAACTATATGAATGGGTGAAATAAGAAAATTTGGAGGCAAAGATTGAACTCCGGCAGCTCAGGATAGGAGCAGTTGAAGGTCAGTGGGGAAGTACCTAAACAGGCTGATGGTTATATTTATGATGACGATGGTGATAATGAAAAGTATGTTGAAGTATCTCAAGAATGCGCTTCATACCAACAGGTAATAACTTGTGTAACAACTGCCGTCGTGTGCAGTACGCCTTGCCCTTCCGTGGCTTTCATCACATCTTGTTGCCTCGTTGCGAAAATCCGGCAGGACGCATATCTAGTTTCCTTATCCTTTCGCGTGGACGTTGCACTCCGGGAGTTATGCGCCGCGGAAGGGCGTTGCGCTGTTTCCACCGACGTAATAGACTGGTCAGTGGAGGTAACACGGCGCCTTTCCTCTAAAGCACAACTCGCACTGCAAGCGTTTGTTTATTCGGCGCCCGCTAGAAATGTAAAGAGCCATTTCAGTGACTTTTGGGGCCACGGGGAAAATTTTTTAAGTACAAAAACACAGATACTCCGCTTTAGTAGTTCACTTGGGAAACTGCGCCATTTTTTTTCGGCATTTGCATGGGTAATATTTGCAAATAAATCAATTCGATATCTCAACAAGCGTTTTAAATTGTGAAGCATCCATAAAAACTGTACTTTCGAATCTTCATTTACTGGTGAACATATTAATAATCGTATGAAGCACTTACACGTTCTGCCCACTCAAAGGCAATTTACATTGGATGCCTTGTATAAACACTCCTATCAGAATCAATTTAAAGTTGTGTAGCTTAAAGGTAGCCCCTAAAACATTGAAAAGTTTGTGTTGGCACATATACACTTTTTACCGCAAAAGAACCCGTGCCTTTAACCCGTGTCTTTATGTCCCATAGTTCTGTAACGGAATTACAACGGATCCAGTGGCGACTACGTAACACAAAGAGGTAGGAACATTATTGAGGTCATTTATTCCAGACATTCAAAGAGTGCACTACGCAGTTATGCATGTAGCTGGAACTATTAAAAATCTTCTTTGCGCACGTATGAACGGTACCAATGTCGGTGTTGTTTATGTTGGCATTAAGCCCTTTCGCAATTTGCATTGTTTCTTTTACTTGAATATTTCTGCACGCCACTTGCTGTGTTATGTTTGGCGATGTATGTGGACTTATGGTTTCATTATTTGATGTCCGAATTTGTGTCCTCCTGAAACTTCCCAGCGACGCTCCTAAGCCATGCGGCTTATGCAGGCTGAATACAGATCTGCAATTTTCAAGAATAAGTAAATATTACAGTTAAAAATTTAATTACTGATGAGACAACGTTTCGGTGAGGGCAAAATTTTGAATTCGACATTTTTACATCGGTGTGTCACCATTATCAGCTAATAAACTGAAGTATGTACAAGGGCAAGCGAGACAAGCTGGAATTCGTGAAAAACTCTGTTGGAACCTCCCAGTGCTTCCGCTCCCTTTGCCTGGTGATGCGAGATGCCAAAGAGGCCGTGGAACTGGAGCGACAGCAACCGAACGGCTCTCTTGATCTTGTACGCGGCACGGGCGACGCTGGCGATAAAGTTCGAGTGCTTTCGTGTCGTTCTCGATTACATCGACATGATACTCCAGTTGAGGCTTCAAAGTGGTATAGCTCTCTTTTTTTACCTAAATTAGGGGACACCTTCTGCTTACAGAGACTGGGAATAAAGCCCAGCATGGTGTTAGGGAACAGAGCCTGATCGTCCAAATAGGCTTGTCTACGGGCCAGGATGACGTGTTAAAGTACCTTGAGCAGACAAGAGGTTCGGGAAATGGGTCTGAGATGGGCTAGAGCCAACTCTTTGCCTGGTTTGTGGATGAGCGAGATCTTTGCTGTTTTCCAGGAGGAAGACCACCCGAGGTCCACACTGTGTTTATGAAAGCTCTCAGAGGCTGCTCCGTCCCATAGAAGCTAGTAGGTGGTGCCGCACGACCGGGGGCTAGTCGAACTCAAAGTAGCCCTTAATTCGGCTACCGAAATGGGGCGACCCAAGATCTCGTTGGCATCGCAGGTACAATACCGGCGAGAAAGGGGGGGAAGCAGACGGAATACGGAGGTTCTGAAGCAGTCAATGATGCTCCTGCTCAGAACCCGGTAACTTGTGAAGAAGGGTGGTCGTTTCATTCCTTGAATATTCTTTTATTCTTCCCTGCATTAAGGAGGGCAGGGAAAATATTCCAGATCTGCGGACCTTTCATAGCAGAAGAGTTGCAAGCTGGGCGAGTTGGAAATGCATCTTGAATGAAACCAGGCGCAAACGTAACAAAACGTCCTGTGTACTCCTTTCTGCGTCCTGTTACGTTTGCGCCTGGTTTCATTCAGGACCTTTCATGTTGACATCCATGTATTCCCAAAGGGCATTCCAATGCTGGGTATTCTGGTATGTCACATGGCTACAAATCTTGAGTTTAACCAAGCGACAACGGAGAGGGCGGTAGTGGATTTTATTTTGGAGTCGGAGCGCAAGGGCCTCCTTGGCTTCTCATAAGTGGAGGTGAGCAGAACGAACGACATCGAGGTGTGCTTGTTCAAAGACGGTTTGTGTAGCACCATCACGTTACTCGAGGAGCTTGGCAGTCTAGTCATCTAAATCTCGAAAATGGTCGGGTAGCTTCCGATCCCAGAGGGATAAGAAAACGTCCCAGTCAAACAGATTCTGCGAACGGATGCTAGGCAGTGGGGGTCTCTCGTCAATGGCGCTTTCCACCACATAGTAATCCCTTGCAATATTATGACCAGTGTTGCGCCAGACGCCGCAAGTGAAGTTATGTGTGATTGCCAGATCACGAGGGACGGCTCTCTGGACATTGTTCTTTTGCCACGCAGGGCATGCAGGGTTCTTAAGGAGGCTCATCTTACGTGAGAAGATCGTAGAGAGCCGCCCACGGCCTTTGCGCAACACATGCGGATACTCGCATTCAGTGTGCGGGCGTTGAAATCGCCGACAGTAGGCAGCGGGTGGCCCTGGGCATAAGACCAGGCCTTCTGCAGAAGTAACGCGAGTATCTGCGATCGGTTGATGGCACGATAAATGCTGGGTATGTGCAGGCGTTGTTGTTTTTTCTTGTTACGGGCAGGTAGTAGTTAGATGAATACACATTCGCAGGCCAAAGCGATAAGGTATTCTTGGCATGCTGGGATATTTCCTCGAGCTAAGGTAGTCACGCCTCTCCACGCAGGGGCATCGGTCTCCACTATTTTAGAGTGAACAACTCAATAGCCTGTTTTTTTTTGTAGGCCACTCCGTCTCTTGCTGAGCAATCACACAGGGGTAGTGTGCGATCAGTAGCCCAGGTGATTGATGCTGTTGGCGGTTAGCACGATTCGATAAGAAACCGCGTTAATGTCACTGCCGGACCCGACCAGCAGGACGAGACGGCATAAGGGGATTCGCCATTATTAGCAGAAAGATTGACTAAAGAGGTGGCGGGAATGCGAGTGTACGAAGGTGACACGCAAGGCCTGCGGCTCTGGTTCTGTTGCGGCAAGTACAACTTTTGGAAGGAATTTGGCTAACTGCGGGTTCATGGTGGCAATCGTATTTTGGGTGTGGCAACGGATGCTTTAATTTAGGCGAATTGATTGCCAAAAGCAGTAAACTAACTCCTTAAAACTGGCACCGTTGGTCTGTTTTATGTTTGCCCTGTATGCTGCTTAAAATTACAACATGACATATTGTACGTCACTTTGGGGAAGAGGGAGGAGCTTCTAAGGCTGCTCGTACATCTATTTTTCCTTGAATTCATTCTTGCAGACGATAAAAATAACGAATTATTATTAAATCTAATCTTAAGACCCCGAGGATCGGCCACCTTTGAGTGGGTTTTACTGGGGGAGTAAGGGGGGGGCGTCGCGAGATCAACAAATAGGGGGGGGGGGGTGGTCTTGGATGCGCTCCTTACACGGGGAGCAGCGTGTTTACAGGAGCCCTGGGAGGGCGTATGAGAACGGATAGGTTACTTGCCGTTGTTTTGCGTCGGGTTGAAGATGACGTCGAGGGGTGACCACACTCTCACGGTAAGCGCGAAGGTGGCGAGTTCCGAGCTGGGAGGGGTTGAGGAGGCCGCGGATTGATGGAGGTAGGACGGGGTGTGTTAACGCAGGGGAGGTAGAACGCTGCACATGGTTAGGGGAGGCTACTGCTGCCAAGCTGACCTGAGACGAGGGACACTGTTCACTCGATGCGTCCGCAGTTGGATACGGTGGCCAGGAACGCCGTTGCTTCGAGTTCTACCCGCATCGACACCAGCGCATCGTGCAGTTGAGAACTGCAATCGTCAAATCGTTCGTTCGTTCCAGCGGGAGGGTTGCGTAGAGTGGGATATGGGGAAATTATAAACGCATGTGCCATGGAGTAAAAACAATGTTGGAAGGCGGCCTGACGCCACGCAAGCATACTTCGCAAGCTAGCCCACCTCCGTTGACGCTGCTCCCTCCATGTTACCCTTTCCCGAGCAGCCATAGTTAGCCGTAGCACGTGACACACAGCACTTTTTTTCTGTGCCTTCATGCCGGTTCTTGCTTGGAACCGGTGAGGTCTCACGGGCCGGGTCACGTGGCACAGCGACGCCAGGACGTGAATCGGACTGTACTTTTTATGACTACGCGTCACGCTCCTCGAGTGCCGCCGTTATTAACAGTTTTTTCCTTCGAGTGCGTGTGCCCCCAGACATACACTAGGAGGTGCTGGCTGCATCTAAGTTAACTGTGCGCGAAAGCCCGCAGCGTCGACTGCGACCGACAGCGTCCATGTTTTGTGTGGCAATGCACTTGTGTGCGCTGTCCCTGGGTGGTGTCGGCGCGAAAACCGAGCTTTTACTAGACAAAACTGCACTAACCGCCACCCACCGGTCCAATTTTTATGATTGGTGTGCACCGAAGGCGAACATGCGGGCTCTTATTACGGGATGGGAAGCCTGGAAAGCGTGCAGCAGCATCTCTTCAGCTGCAAGAGTGATGGTAGGCACAAAAGACGACGGGGGCCAATCGCTGTATTTGCTTCCCATGTCCCGTCTCGAGCCGTACGTGCCGGCGAAAGCAGCCGAAATCACTCGCAGATGCCGGGCGTATCGCAAGTGGGAACGGGTCGTTGGGATTGTGATAGCAAAATTTGGAGGACGCCGCAGCGTCGCCTTTAAGTGGGAAAGACGATAGCCTTATCGGGTCTTGTTCGCACCGCCCTCTCATTCGTTTCCCAGGCTCCTGGGACATACAACCACATGGTTCGCAAGGCAGATCATTTCTTCATTTTTGAACTAAAGGAATATTTTACACCACTACTGATGCAGTCGCTTTGACTATCTTCCACCTGACCCGTGTCTGAACGCTCACGACACGTGATTTGGGCACACTGCAAACCTTGTAATACCCCCCCTTTATAACACGTCTCTATCAGGCAATAAATACCCTAGAACTGCACGGCTTGTGAAACTCCCTGCACCACATAACAACTCGCGAGGGAATGACCCTACCACCCAAAGCCCCTCTCTTACCGAACCCCGGAGCAGTGGGAGTGCGAGCTGACTAGGGGCGGTGTTCTAACTGTCCCTTTTAAAAACGTCCCTTTTGCGTCCCTTTCATCGTGACGTACTTCCGGTTAAGCAGTGGGCCTTCGATTCAAATACCGTAACTGTTCTTGAAAACACATTTTAAAGAAATAAAACCGTACCAGAGTATCTTTTATGTGTTTATTTGAACGTATTTGGAAAAACTAAACGCAATGATATTTTTTTACCACGTCAAAAGTTTTCACCGCAAGGGGAGGAACGTCCAAAGATTGTAGCTGCAGTGCAGCTGTTTCCTTGTGGCAGTGAAGTGTAAACAATGCTGCGGCTACTCAGTTTTTCGCTGTTGGACTCCGTTTGGGGTCGGTGACAACGCCCGTGCATCAAGATAACCGTCCAGCTACGTATTGCGGCATCGACCCACTTGTGGCATGTCGTCGCGGGCTTTTCCAAGGACCTGGAATGGTGCTTTACATGGTTGACATTTTTGTGGTGCTCTACGAGTGAAAAAATATGTAAGAAGAGAGGATTTTTAAAGACCATAGTCTTTCTTGGGCTACTTACCCCAGAAATTTTGGTCTGTCTGTATGTCTGTCCGTCTGTCTGTCTGTGACTCGGTTCAGCCACCCGGTCAAAGCAAAACAATACCTGCGCAATAGTCTTATATAGTCACAGCTAAAACTACCCGTCTATGTCCGGTGTAATGTTCATATTTGTCAACATTTTTGAAGAAGAACAAGACATTACGCAAATATGAGACAACAAATCAATACAGAAGTGATATTTGCAGTGTTCCTTTATAAAAAATGAAACATGCCTGACTTTTCGGAAAATAAATACTTCATCAACTGCAGAAAAAGAATTCATTCCGCCGTCGCCTGCTGTCGCCCGTGCCACTATAGCTTCTGACGCCATTTTAAGAAATCAACCGGCAACTGTTACGCAAGGTTCAACTAGCTAGGTTCCACGTTCTGCTTGCAACGCACGTGGAGTAGGGAAACGCGGTTCTATAAACGTTGAAGTTGGGCGCCTCGATTAACGCGCGTCTTCGCCGTACGGCAGCGTTCGCATCGAGACACCCGGTGGAACGCGTTAGCTAGCAGTGGAACGCGTTAGCTAGCTCGCAGACGATCCTTTATTTCACTGTGTGGTGGCGGCGTACGATGCACAGGCTCACGGAGGGCTGCGAAAGCTATATCGTTTCTTCATTACCGGCCGCTAGCTGACAGCCACACCTAGCGAAGAAACGAAGGGCGCATAACACTTGCTCTTCGACGCTGAGCCCGCGCGTCCGCCGATTAAGTTCGTCCAGGAGCTCGTCGCACAGCCACCGCACGGTCCTCCTTGAGAGGCAAAAATGCTCGTGGATTGCTTCTCGGGGCATATCGAACGCGTCTACATTGTTTCTAGACCGCTTGTTCCGCCGGCGAGCCAACAAGGCGATAATCGGGGCAATCATGACAGCTTTCAAAAACCGTTTGTTTGAAATTAAAATCGCCTGTTCGAAGAAGTCGCAGCCAAACGCAGTTGGTCCGCCGCGCTTGCGCTACGTCACATCCGGTTGTTTGCTTTCAGCCAATCAGGGCTCGCTCAAAAGAGACACTTTTGAAAGGGACAAAAAAAGGACACAAAACGAGAATACCGCCCCAGCTCGCGGCCTGAACGTAAAAAAAATCCCGGGCTATTTCCACTAACCTCAAACCCGGGGAGGGGCGAATCATGCAGTGTATAAGTGTATTCTTCGCGCTTTGGCGATTTTGCCAACGGGGATGAAACCGTTGGGGGTAGAGGTATACAGCTTTGGGGTAAAAGTCTCTTGTCTTTGGAGCACGAAGCTCTTTATTGCGAGGCGTCAACGAGTGTCCCAGTGTTTTTTTCTTTTTTAGTGCCGGGACTACATGCGACGACGATTAGTGCGACTACAGGAGACGGCAACAGCCCCGGCCCCTAAAGGGGCTTCAGCCTTAAAATAATTCATCGTACGAATCCCTCCAGCACGAAAGCTCGCGGCTTTTTGGACTGAGAAAACGCCACCCACCTTTCTTTTAAAGACGATAGTAGTTCTTCTGCTGCCCAAACACACAGGCCCTTATTCGCGTCCCCTAACTATTGGCGGTGAGCGCGAACACGGGCGGCGCTGCGGAGCACCCCTCCGTGACGTCAGCTTAGGGATTCTTGCATTTGTCGTCTGCTTCACTCAGGCTCGCTCTCCCTGCCGTTTCTTTGCGCTCGGTCAACGTCCGATGCTTGTCCGCACCAGAGTTGGCGTGTGGGTAACATTTTATCATCATAAGCTTAAAGTGTGAGTTAAAGTAGAGTTTTAGATATCGCTACGGAAGAAACATTGCCGGCGTCGCCCCCTTCCTTGCGAAGCCGGTCCTGTGCGGAGCGCGACGAGTCGCAGCTAGGCGTCAGCTTCTGTATTAAGCAATTTTTCAAAAAGGGAACAGTCAGCTGCAATAATGACCGACAACAGCGAAAATGAAAGACCAAAACAAATTCTAGGCCTTCAGGGCTATCGGCTTTGGCAGAAGGCATTATGATTCCCGGTAATCATATGTATGGCAAAACAGTTTTTGCGACCTTGCCGAACGCTCGAAAGTATCACATCACATTGTATCACATCACTTTACTTTGTCATGGCATGAAATTTGCCGACCTGCACTATAGGCTGCAAGAACTATAGGTTGAGTTCCAAATAACCCACTGTGTGTATAGGCGCACGCTGGTTTTGTACGAGGCTTCTAACCAGTAGGAGGTTCATTGAGCAAAACGAGTCACGTCTACGTTAAAGATACAATAACACTCTGTTTGTTCAGACCTGGAGGGATATTTCGGTACATTTTCCCCAGCCATATCCTCCCGATATTCGTATATGCGTTATAGGAAAACTGCACTCAAGAGGAGGAGGAGGAGGAGGAAGGGGAGGAGGAGAAAACTTTATTTAACAATGAAATCGAGCTGGTTAGTGGGCCGGGTCCTCAGTCCAGGACAAGAGAGTAAAAGCAATTTTCTTTAATTCTTAGAACGCCATCCCGAGTAGAATAGGACTTGTTCTTTGCGCCTGGAATGGTTGGAAAACAATAAAGACCTGCCTAGAAATATTCATCGGTTTCGATACTTGTGTTATTTGCAGGTATACTATTTATTGCGTTAGTTAGCGAGTATATAATGTCTTCAACAGCGTAATCATGTCATCATTGTTCGGGTTGAGAGTCAGTTCGTTATGATAACAATCATTACGATAGAAATTCGGGGCACAAAAGCCGCCTTCGAGTGATGTGGACAACGTTGTCTGGGGCGCGATCGCGGTGGCGTAGCACAAACCTCCTCATTGTATTTTCATGTGAATAAGCAAAGCACGCTGTGGATATGCACATTCTTGCACGCAGCCGTAGTGAAAGCCAATTTGTGAAAAAGGGAATGTATGCCATAAAACCTAAACAAAATATCCGCAGTATCTTTTCCCAATCATCCCCAAACCTCCTAATAAGACGTTTGGGATTGTACAGAAAAACTAATGCGTGGGGCACAAAAAAAGAACAAGATACATTCATCTGATACAAGACAACACCAACAAAAGAAATAGAAGACAGCCGTTTTATTTCCTGCTGTACGTGCGATGCGCGTGTAGGGGCCCGCGCTGCTTGCTACGCAGCATTAGACTGCTGGGTCTTCATAAGAGCACCTCAAAAATTCTGCAGGGAAGCCTTCGCATTTTGAATACTTATCGAGGAGCTCTGAGCGCTGATCCTCGCGAATAAGCTAGAAAGGACGAGTTACTCGCGATCTTCTGACCGATGCTCTGAAGAAAGCTGTTCTCTATCTCCTCATGCGTTGCAAACTTGTGGGGGATACAGCTTCAAATTATTCAGATGCGTCAGAAGCTGGCAAAATAACTGAAGCACTAGAAATGCGCTTTTTAATGCACTACAGCAACAAAGCGGGCGATTTCTAGCAGAGACACTGCTGCCCCTCACAAGCGGAGTGTAGCAGACGACAGCGGCGCGAGTCCCTAAGCTGACGTCAGAGCTAGGGGCGCCCCTCAAACATCTCACCGCCAATTGCCTAACTAGCGGCCGACTATCCTACGTCATTGATTAAGTATGACACGTGATCACCTTTACTAGTCGTAACTAGCGTTGCTCGTATTCTGAGGTAGCGACTAGGCTATAGTAGCGGTGACGAACTAACGCGCGACTAGGAAAATATTAGTCGGGCTCGAGACTTGTTTTGGGAGTGACTAAATATGGCTCCATCGTTATAAGTACTACAGGGCTAACTAGCTTGGCCGCTTTTTAAACGAATATCTGCACCGCAACGCGCCCGACACGCCCAGTGACTGTCTCAAAGAAGCTCGAACAAGAAACGGCCGGCGTTTCCGGGATGAGAAACCGCGGCTACGAGAGTACGTCTCCAAGCCGACGCGCTAGCTGCTGCGAACGATGGAGCACGCTGCACCCCCGGCGCAACCAGCGTTGTCCGCATCGGTACTCAATTTTTGTCGTGTGCAGGCAATCCCACCTACTAAATGAGGTATTGCGCGCAAAGTCCCGTTGAAGAAGGTACCGGCATAAATGCAGCTTTCAACCGACCGGTGAATTCAAAAGAATGTGTCATCTGCGCGGCGGAACGGCCCCACAACCCATACGCCAATAAAAATACAGACAATCAACGCAGTGCTTTCTTAACTTGAACCGGGAGAAAACTCGTAGTGGTTTAGCTAAGAGTCCAGACAATCTCACTGCGAAACAATGCACTCGACACTGTTTGATGGTACGAAATCTCCTTATTGCTTTTCTGGGGTGATTAGGAATGCCGACGATAACAATCGAACGTCGTTACAGCACACTGTAAACGCAATTTAGCCGGAAATGGAGCTTTAATCAAGTAATGTGCCCTGGAAAGTACCTATAGCAAAAAATGTACTCCCTAGGCATGATCTAAAAATCTGGACGAACCTCCATGGTAGTACCGTTGCCCATCCGTGTAGCAAAAGGGAGGATTTAGAACGACTTAACACCATTTGTGAGATGGCGTTCGGCTCCTTGTATACAACCACGTCCACAATAAACTCCCCATCTGGGGTAATCATCTCATGCGGGCGGTCGCCATGTTAGTCTTGTGTTGTTTCCGTGTGTCAGCACTTCAACCGTGGACTAATGCTAATTAGAACGAGTAAGCAGGACGCGACGGTTGCATTCAGCTACAAACCCCATACCGTACGTATACCCGTATAGATGCTTCAGCCAGCGCGATCACAGGCAGACAGCGCGGCCGTGTTGTTTCAATCTGTTTATTTTGGCGATAGGTGCTGTCAAACTCTGCTGATAACAAAGAGACAGTTCTCGCCGTTGCAAACAATCGCACTGCTCATCTGCTTCGCTTGCTTGCGCATATATAGACGATTGAAATTCTCGTGCCAGCGCGCCAACGCACCCGACTGCAGCGACTCAACTTGCCCTGGCGGCACGACTTGCTGCCCGGATGTAAACAACCTCCGTGCTATCAACGCAGCGCGGCCGGTGACTCGGTGCGGCCGGAGCTTCAAGCCTCGCCTTCGGCCATCGTTTTTTCTTATTTGAGAAGGACTAGTAGTGCCATTTGGTGGAAAGATTTTTATGTGCCCCTGTCACACGACGAACGGCCGCTAACAGCATTTGGATACGGCGACAGTTGTGGACAGCTCGCTGGTAAGTGGTCGGTCATCAGTCAATGCGTTTGTCAAACGTTTGGATAGGCTTAACTGCGAAATACCCGTGCCGCACACAGCACGTACACGCACGGACAAGGAAAAAAGCGCTCACTCGTTTTATTTTACTTGTTTGTGGGTTTTGGGGTATGCATTCGCATTCTTTTGTAAGCCGGTTTGTAACAGGGCATTCGAGATAAAATCGCTTGTCGCGCGCGGCGTCGTTTCAAAGCAACGTGAGGGTTACTTCATGCTGGCGAAAATCAGCGCAGTCAGACGGAAGCGAGAAGGAACGTAGGGAGGTCGGGAAAGAGGGCGCTCATATTTAAAAGAAAGCGTAATGCAAGACGAGAAAAGGAACGCAACCCGCCTGCATTTCTCCGAACTTCAGGACAGAGCCGCACACGGGTACGTTGCCACAAACTCGAGCGTACGACGTCTAAAAGTACCGTATATTTTTTTCATTTTTTATTGTACAGGGCCTAATTCTTGTTAAGTCGTCCGATTCATTCAGTTCAGTTCTATTTGCCCCTAGAAAACGCTGGAATTTGTCGAACGAAGCGGCGGTAACGCGACCACTCGCCGGCAAGAAATACCAAAATAAAAACTCCGCTGCTCAGCTTTCACCGAAGCTCAGTTCTGTCGAGGGGGCGAGCGTAGCTTTGCCAGTGCTAAGGCGTGTCGATGATTCTAGAAGGAAGAAAGGCAAGTGGTGCGCTCGTCGGCGGCGGGCGCGTTTCGGGTTGTGCCCTTTATCTCCGCGAAGTGCGCAGTTATAAAAAAAAAAGAGACTAGCGCCGAAGCAAGTTAGCCACGTTTGGGCGTCGTTCACAGGTAGCCGAATCGCCTCCGACAGCGGTGCATCGTCTGGCCTGGTAGATGAATATTGTGGGACTCTGTCTCTCATATGTATCGAACTGTTCGTGTTCTTTTTAGTTAACTGCTCTACTTTGTAATATCTATTTGTCAACGCTCCTGATTGTATGTTTTGTATTTGAACTGTTGCTGGCATTTGTATTCATTCTGAGTTACCTCTTACGTTCCTGTCCTCGTGCTTGTACCGTGTTTTGCCTGTCCAAATATAAGTCTTTGTGTTGTTTTCGTTCAAGGCTCTGACTCATTATTACCGCTCTGGTCGGTAAGAATGAGTATTGAAATGAGTAAGAATTTTACGTGTGGGGCATTTTTTTTTCTTTTTTGCTTTTTCAGACAGATGTTCCTTTGACTCCCTGCCTGCATTCCATGAACGCGGAAGTTGGCCTCCACATCGATGGCCAGCGTGTCTTGACTGCATCATCTTTACTGGGAGGACTGTGTAGTCTGTTCGCATCGTTCTGGGTTTTGAACATTCAATATCCCAAGAAGGCACACAGAGCTCTAACGTTTGTGGAACATGCAATTTTGGACCTTGCCAGCACCAAACCACGTGTGAAGGATTTAGAAATAATAAAACTTTTATCGCATGAATATCGCTCACTAATATTTTATTTGTTTTCAATCCTGTAATCATTGGATAGTAGTCAAAAAGAATTCCGTATTATGTTTCTGACTTTTTCTTTTTTCTTTTTTTTTACTGAAAAGAGGCTATTTGATGGGCCGTTCTGTATGCTGATAATACAGCTATCTTTTAGTGAAGCAATAATTTTAACAAACTAATTTAAGTTGAAACAATTATCTAAATAATGTTGGCAACAGGTGCGAAATGAATCAACTAAAATTATCCGAAAAACACGAATTTCATGGCTTTTTGTTCTCACTCTAAAGAAGCTGTCGCGATAGCACCCATTCTGTTCTATATCATTGCAATTAACCCGTCAGATACGGTCACTTTTCTTGGCGCATTTGTGTCTTTATCAAAACGCACTGGTATTTTGTGCAGCATATTTTTTGTTCTTTATATTACTCATTTATCCATAGCCATCTCACTGCTGTCTGTCTCCTGCATCATTTATCTCTTGTGCCTTTACCACCTACAAAGTTCTTGTTACCTTTCAGTATCAAATCTCTGCACAGCTCTCGCTCATTTCACCACCAATTGAAAAATTGTTTTGTTGTTGTAAACCACTGCAACCATTTTTTTCTTCACTTTGTGTACTGAGTACTGATGCGTACTGATAAGTTCTGATAAGTACTGACGCGTTCTAGATCCTCTAGTATTATATAATGATTTCACTTACCATGCGGTTGTGTTTGTGCTGATCTGTTTTTCGTGTATTTCCAGTTCTTGCATTAATATTGTTTCTACAATTTGTTCAACTAGCACACTGCTCTCGCTCATTTCACCACCAACTGAAAACTTTTTTTGTTATTGTAAACCACTGGAACCATTTTTTTCACTTTGTGTACTGAGTACTGATGCGTACTGATAAGTTCTGATAAGTACCGACGCGTTCTCGATCCGCTAGTATTATATAATGATTTCACTTACCATGCGGTTGTGTTTGTGCCTATCTTTATTTTTCGCGTATTTCCAGTTCTTCTAGTAATATTGTTTCTACGGTTTATTCAACTAGCATCGTATTGCTGTCTTCCATTCCGAACTGGCGTGTTATTTAGCATGGTACCATTTTTGCTTTCTTATAGAAGGTCGCCCTAAGTTTTTATTTCGGAACCTCCTTGTGTACACCATGTACCATGTAAACTTGTCTGCGAAAGTTCGTTTGAAATAAACCTGAAATCGACAAAAACCGTGTGAAATCAGTACTCCCGCAGGGAACTAGAAATTCTCCCTTGTGGCCTCGAAAAACTCCTTTCGGAAGGCCTACAAAACTCCCCACGCTTTGGCAAAACTCCATGCAAAAGAAGTAAATGCTTCCCTGAAACTCCAAAAAATGCCCCTAAAATACCATAAGTACTTCCCAAGGGAGCCATAATAGGCTCCTATTCAACCACCTAAAAATTCCATAAACATCACTTAAAAACGCCCTTTAAAAGTAAAGAATACTCCATTTTCAACTCCTTAAATTCTCCCGGACATTTCTTAACACTCCCTAAATACCTCCTTTCCATCACCTAAAAACGCCCTGTTTTGAGGAGGTAAACAAAACCTCCCTGTTCCATGTAGTAAAAAAACTCCTACAAGGAGGATCACTAGAAGACAAGCGAAAAAGAACCTCTAGGTAGTATATGGGGGGGAAAAAAGTTTAGAGTGTAGGTACATGGCGCTCTTCCCACTGCGCCACAAAACCGAGACAGAATCAAATGCTACGAACGCGCCTTATATCCTTGACTCATTCAAACTACGTCAAGATGCTACTGATACAACGCATGATGGGGCAATGATTAACACTTGCAATAAAAGAAAAGAAGCTCGCACTTACAGCAACAACGATGGAGTAAAGGTCGTTGCGACAGCGAAGCCCCAAGCATACCACTTAGAGAGATTGACCAAGATTGGCCAATAAAACATAATAATAATAATAAAACATAATAGTCATACGCGTTCCCGACACGTTTCACGCGATTTCAGAATCAATCCAACGGAAACACCAAGTGAACCCCACGATGCGTCGCATCTACTCAGGGTTCGCCTCGCGGGGAGGTGGGCGCAATTTTGATTTCG
This sequence comes from Haemaphysalis longicornis, assembly GCF_048455015.1. Taxonomy (NCBI): domain Eukaryota; kingdom Metazoa; phylum Arthropoda; class Arachnida; order Ixodida; family Ixodidae; genus Haemaphysalis; species Haemaphysalis longicornis. The sequence continues at coordinate 46,755,859 of NW_027526233.1, forward strand.
AAACCCGCTTATAACAATTATCGGTTGTAACGATGTGGTTGCCTTGGCACTTGGATATTGTTATAAGTGGACTCGACTGTAACTCACTGCGTGTGAACACCGACCGAACAGCAAAGAAAAGAAATTGAAACAGTAAGGCAGCGTTCATGAATATGCAGACGGTCGAGTGTCAGAACAAGCACTGAGCACATTGTCGTACGGAGTGAGGGAGTTAGAAAAACGTTTATTTGACCAAAAAAACTAAACAAGAACGGCTGGCGGCGTATATGCTGACTTAGCTGCAACTGCCGTCTCAAGACGATGGTCGTCTGCTGCCCCTATTACGTAACTTCCTATCTCCTCTCCCCGCGTACCTCTCCCGCTCTTCCCTTCCATTTAGTTCCTCCAATAATAAACACGGTCAAGGATTCTTCTAGTCAATTAATCTTCCCAGCATTCCACTTCTCCCGCCTCCTCTACTGAAAGCTTTTGTTACTTTTGGACTTCTTAAATGCAGCCACGAGGTGTAATGTTGCGCTCTTGCAGTTATTGTATTTTGGTGCCCAATCATTGTTTTCAGAGCGTGCTTCTTTATTTGGTATCGCAGACGTCTGGAAGCTAGGTTTTTTTAATAAAAGAGCGCTGCAAATGCTTCTTTGATTGATTATGAGGTTTAACGCGCCCACGCTACACAGGCGATGAGGCTACCGCCGTAGTGGAGGCCTCTGGATTATTTTTTATCACCTGGGGATCTTTAACGTGCCCAGGAACCTTGAAACTACGGGCGTTTTCGCCTTCCGCATCTATCGAAAAAGCGGCCGCCGCGGCTGGGAATCGAACCGCGTGTTTGGGCTCAGCAGCACAACGCCACAGCCACTGAGTCACTGCTGTGGATAGCAGTGGAATTATATTTTATGTATTTATATTTTGTCTCAAATATGACGAATGTTTTTTTTCTCAACAATGCAGACGACCATTCCTTGTGTTGAGAAGTTTGGTGTTGCCAGATTTAGTGCTTTGGCAAAGTTCTGTGTACACAAACTTCTCGTTCAAGAATTCAGTTAGGCTTTGGCCGCAAGGCTGAATCAATGGACAGATAGACCGACTAAAGTTTTTTGTCCGTATTCAAGCACAGTCGCTAACTAGCGGATCACTAAACTTAGTAGCCTCGACTACTTAATCAATATTTATGCAAGTCAGCGCTCACTATGCGCCGACTAACGGAAACCGCTTTCACGACACCACCCAAGTGTCTTTACCAAGTAGTCAAACGGTAGTCGCAACTATGACGTATTCAGCTAACGCTACGCATGCGCTAAAGAGATTTCCCCCAACGGAACAGCGGCTGTGGCTACGGCTAAATATATCCCTCACCTTCCAACTCCTCTCGTTTCGCCTTTTGTTGCCTGTCTTGTCGTCTGCTTCCCGTCAACTGCAATCCGTGTGCTCGCCTGCCTGTTGCCCTGAGTGTCTCTACTGTGTGCACAATCCTTGCTACACAGCGACCGTTCGCAGAGTTTTTAAACCATCCAAATCGCTCATACATCCCTCGACTCTGCAATGAAATGACCAACGTATGGCGTGTGCTCAGTGCATTACGGATGCGATCGGCGCCGACAGACTACATACACTGTAAACGCAAACTAGCCGGAAATGGAGTTTTAATCAAGTAATGTGCCCTGAAAAGTACTTATAGCAAAAAATGTATTCCCTAGGCATGGTCTAAAAATGTGGACGAACCTCCCTGGTAGTACCTTTGCCCATCCGTGTACTAAAAGGGAGGATTTAGAACCACTTAACACCATTTGTGAGATGGCGTTCGGTTCCTTGTATAGTACCACGTCCAAAATAAACTCCCCACCTGGGATAATCATCTCAAGCGGGCGGTCGCCATGTTAGTCTTCTGTTGTTTCCGTGTATCAGCACTTCAACCGTGGCCTAATGCTAATTAGAACGAGTAAGCAGGACGCGACGGTTGCATGCAGCTACAAACCCCATACCGTACGTATACCCGTATAGATGCTTCAGCCAGCGCGATCACAGGCAGACAGCGCGGCCGTGTTGTTTCAATCTGTTTATTTTGGTGATAGGTGTTGCCAAACTCTGCTGATAACAAAGAGACAGTTCTTGCCGTTGCAAACAATTGCAATGCTCGTCTGCTTCGCTTGCTTGCGCATATATAGACGATTGAAATTCTCGTGCCAGCGCGCCAACGCACCCGACTGCAGCGACTCAACTTGCCCTGGCGGCACGACTTGCTGCCCGGATGTAAACAACCTCCGTGCTATCAACGCAGCGCGGCCGGTGACTCGGTGCGGCCGGAGCTTCAAGCCTCGCCTTGGGCCATCGTTTTTTCTTATTTGAGAATTTGAGAAGGACTAGTACTGCCATTTGGTGGAAAGATTTTTATGTGCCCCTGTCACACGAGGAACGGCCGCTAACAGCATTTGGATACGGCGACAGCTGTGGACAGCTCGCTGGTAAGTGGTCTGTTATCAGTCGATCCGTTTGTCAAACGTTTGGATAGGGTTAACTGCGAAGTACCCGTGCCGCACACAGCACGTACACGCCCGGGCAAAGAAAAAAGCGCACACTCGTTTTATTGTACTTGTTTGTGGCTTTTGGGGTATGCATTCGCATTCTTTTGTAGGCCGGTTTGTAACAGGGCATTCGAGATGAAATCGTTTGTCGCGCGCGGAGTCGTTTCAAAGCAACGTGACGGTTACTCACGTAGCCGAATCGCCTCCGACAGCGGTGCATCGTCGGGCCCGGTCGGTGAATATTGTGGGACTCTGTCTCTCATATGCATCGAACTGCTCGTGTTCTTTTTAGTTAGCTGCCCTACTTTGTAATATCTATTTGTTAACGCTCCTGATGGCTTGCCTGTCCAAATATAAGTCTTTGTGTTGTTTTCGTTCAAAGCTCTGACTCATTCTTAGCGCTCTGGTCGGCGAAAGCCGCAGATCAGACGGCCACCCCCTTCGAAAACTGTGCCCTGTAGATTCGGTGGGGTTGTTTGCTCGCTTGAGTCGACTCTTCACATCTAACAGCGTACCCTATTAAGGAAACGGTGACATGCGTAAAAGATGCTATGGCCTATCGAACGATTAAATGCATATAGTGTGGACCACGACGGCGGCGTGGTTCGAAACCGAAATGTTTTTATTCCCTTTCGGATGATAATGAGGGGTCTGTATACAATCGGAGCCCGTCAGTCGCCAGCTAAGGCCACGTAATTAAAAACACAAATTCATGCCCTTGTGGAAGAGAACCGAGTTTGCCGTAGCATGACACAAGTCTGCCGGGCATAAAAAAGGATATCATTTTTTAGAAGAACAATGCACACACTCTTCTTTTGTTGGTAATAACTTTGTCATAATCAATAGTAAGACCATACACAAAAATTACTCGAGTCATCTGACACTCGATTTTGACACGGAGCTTTCAGCTCCAAAAAGTGCACTGTGGTTTTGCGTGACGGAAACTTTTCTACAATAACGGTAAATTAACTAAGGCAGGTGTGTGTGGCATGCAGCGTTGGTAAGTTTGCGAGAATAGCGTTTCCATTTCAGCTGTTTTTTTTTTGTTGCCATGCAATCACAAGTAATTTGGTGCCATGAACGAGGTTTACGTTAGCTAACAAGGCTGTAGTAACGGTTGCGGCTACAAATGACCTTATGCATCAATCATGCTTGTCAGCTCGGTGACACAGAATATTAAGTTGTCAGAATACGGATGACTGAGTCGCCTAGTTTATCACTACTGTAAAAAAAGAAAGTGTTTTCTGACCCAGTGAAGGACTTTCCTGTATGACTAGCTGTGTTATGACAGATGACCATACTTGATGAGACAAGCCGTAACAAATTAGCTTTGAATGTAACACCAGGAGGGAAATATGTGAAGGTATCTGCAAGTATAACTGAAACAGTGGGTGCCTGTCCGGCATGAATTCATTATTTGCTGACACGATTTTCTTCTGCAGATCCTGATACATGATCGAGTTGAATGACTTCATAGATCTTAAGGCAGGATAGGCTGTGCTGTACAAGGCAAGGCTGCATTCGGAAACCAAGTTGGCCCCTCCAGCAGAAGTGAGTATTGCCACGGCTTGCAACAGCTGTCCAGCTCGAAAAAGCTGCACTTTTTCTATGAAAGTGAGCCACCATGGTAGGGGAGAGGCAGTGTAAGGGTGTGCATCTTTAACAGTGTGCCCATTCACTTGAATAGATGTAAGCTGGCATCTTAAAGCAAGAGACAGCTTTTAACAAAATCATGCAATACCAAAGTGTTTTTCAGTCAAAAACAAAAACTAATCTATCAACCTACAGAGACTTGCATTTTATCTTCACTGTCATTTAAAGTTGTGCTCGAGTATATTGTGCGGAAGTAATATCTTTTTTCTTGCTGCCAAAGCCACGACGGTTAATGTACTGGCACTTGGTTTTATGAAGCCTTTGCATTCCTAATATAGGTATTGGAATTCGCAGGGAACCCGGCCTTACAATTTTATTACTGTACCGAATTATTAAGTTCATTTACCATAGTGTCTGTTTTGAATTTTACGTGTGGGGCATTTTTTTTCTTTTTTGCTTTTTCAGGCAGATGTTCCTCTGACTCCCTGCCTGCATTCCGTGAACGGGGAAGTTAGCCTCCACATCGATGGCCAGCGTGTCTTGACTGCACCATCTTTACTGGGAGGACTGTGTAGTCTGTTTGCATCGTTCTGGGTTTTCAACATTCAATATCCCAAGAAGGCACACAGAGCTCTAAAGTTTGTGGAACATGCCTTTTTGGACCTTGCCAGCACCAAACCACGTGTGAAGGATTTAGAACTAATTAACTTTTATCGCATCAATATCGCTCACTAATATTTGTTTTCAATCCTGTAATCATTGGATAGTAGTCAAAAAGAATTCCGTATTATATTTCTGACTTTTTCTTTTTATTTTTTTACTGATAAGGGGTATTTGATGGGCCGCTCTGTATGCTGATAATACAGCTATCTTTCAGTGAAGCAATAATATTAACAAACTAATTTAACTTGAAACAATTATCTAAATAATATTGGCAACTGGTGCGAAATGAATCAACTAAAAATTATCCGAAAAACACGAATTTCATGGCTTTTTGTTCTCACTCTAAAGAAGCTGTCGCGATACCACCCATTCTGTTCTATATCATTGCAATTAATCCGTCAGACTCGGTCACTTTTCTTGGCGCATTTGTGTCTATCAAAACGCACTGGTATTTTCCGCAGCATATTTTTCGTTCTTTATATTACTCATTTATCCATAGCCATCTCACTGCAGTCTGTCTCCTACATCATTTATCTCTTGTGCCTTTACCACCTACAAAATGCTTGTTACCTTTCAGTATCAAATCGTTGCGCAGCTCTCGCTCATTTCACCACAAATTGAAAAATTGTTTTGTTGTTGTAAACCAATGCAACCATTTTTTCTTCACTTTGTGTACTCAGTACTAATGCGTACTGATAAGTTCTGATAAATACTGACGCGTTCTCGATCCTCTAGTATTATATAATGATTTCACTTACCATGCGGTTGTGTTTGTGCCTATCTGTTTTTCAAGTATTTCCAGTTCTTGTATTATTATTGTTTCTACAATTTGTTCAACTAGCACACAGCTCTCGCTCATTTTACCACCTACTGAATTTTTTTGTGGTTGTTGTAAACCACTGAAACCATTTTTTCACTGTGTACTGAGCGCTGATGCGTACTGATAAGTTCTGATAAGTACTGACGCGTTCTCGATCCGATAGTATTCTATAATGATTTCACTTACCATGCGGTTGTGTTTGTGCCTATCTTTGTTTTTCGCGTATTTCCAGTTCTTGTAGTAATATTGTTTCTACGGTTTGTTCAACTAGCGTCGTATTGCTGTCTTCAATTCCTAACTGGCGTGTTATTTAGCAATGTACCATTTGTGATTTCAATATGAGGCCGCCATAAGTATTTATTTCGGAACCTCCTTGTGTACACCATGTACCATGGAAACTTGTCTGCGAAAGTTCGTTTGAAATAAACCTCAAATCGAGAAAAACCGTGTGGAATCAGTACTCCCGCAGGGAATTGTGGCCTTGAAAACCTCCTTTCGGAAGGCCTACAAAACTCCCCAAGCTTTCGTCAAACTCCATTCAAAAGAAGTAAATGCTTCCCTTGAACCTCCTAAAAACGCCCCTAAACTACCATAAGTACTTCCAAAGGGAGCCATAATAGGCTCCTATTTAACCGCCTAAAAATTCCATAAACGTCACTTAAAAACGCCCTTCAGGATGTAAAGAATACTCCATTTTGACCTCCTTAAATTCTCCCGAACTCCCTAAATACCTCCTTTCTATAACCTAAAAACGCCCTGTTTTGAGGAGGTAAACAAAACCTCCCTGTTCCATGTAGTAAAAAAAACTCCTACAAGGAGGACCACTAGAGGACAGGCGAAAAAGAACCTCTAGGGAGTATATGGGAGGAAAAAAAGTTTAGAGTGTAGCGTTCCGCCCGCAGGGTCGTGGGATGGAAACCGGGCGCCGTTAACTATTATTTTTTTATATTGTAGGGGGAGGGTTGTGGACGGACAACGCCGTATGGAGGGATAGGGCGAGTGAATGAGATGCAGTCGCATCTAAAAGATGAAGCAGAGCTCAAAACATTTTATTCGCATGCCAGCAAGGTCGTACTACTACTAATTTGCGGAAAAGAAGCCACAGTCGGTCACCTTTGTTTGCCGCGTGTGAAGCTAGCCCAAATCTTTTCCAAGAGCATCCATAGGTGCTTCACCTAGCTGAAGTAAATGTCCTTGACGGAAACAAAGTCCCCGAGGTACTGCATCCCGCATTGGGCCTCCTACGAAGACACTACCTGAGTAGGCTTCGCAACCGCGTCATTTGAGTCTAATCACTGTTGCCCTTTAAAATTTGGTGCACAATATTATCGGATTCAATCGTTACATCCAATATCGTGGCACTGGAGCATTGTAATAAGCGGTTTATTTTACCATGTAAAGAACACAAACTTTGACGGTGCCATAGCTGTTCATCGTTATATCTGATATATTGTTTAAACGGTATTGTTATACGTGAACTCGACTGTATTTCACTGCCTCAAAAGTCCAAACCACACGCGCAGACATACCACACTTTGGTACTTTAAGACATCGTAGTTCAAGTTCTTGTCAATACCATTATATCATTATTAGTTCGTGATATACGAAACCGACGGGTCCAAACCTCACGTAAATTTCAGGAACTCAGTGATGACGGTGGTGTCATGCGCACTGCATCCCCACACACGTTTGTCCTCCCGAGGTAAGGGAAACTTAATGTCATTCCTATCGAATGCGATTCTTTAAAATGACATTTGGTTTCTGCCACACGAGAAAATGTGATTACATTCGATCAAAATGACATTAGGGACTGAATGACTTTGCGGAACCCATTTGAGTGCGTTCTGCAAGCAAATGTATTATCTCGACAACAGATACCCAGTGAGAAGGCCCACCCAAAACCGATTACTATAGCGTCATTAGCATTGTAATATTTTACATCTGAATAATTTCTAGTCATTTATTTATTGATATGAAACAGGGCGAATACAGTTGTAAAATAGAAAACTCCTAGCCTCGCTACCTTGTTAAGTCGTGTTTCATAAGTTGCTACAACTTTACTTAAGCAGCATTCAAAAGTGCAGTAAAGGTATGTAAGCGCTTTTTTTGCTGTTTTCGGTAATTTTAAATTGCTTACTAAAAGGTTGGCTCCAATACACGCTGTGAAGGTGGATGGACTGCGAAGCTGTAAACGACCCACTGAACAATTACCTATGCAGCGTCCCTTGAATTCACACACGTGGCTCTACAAAGAGCGAAACCAGTTACTCTGCCATCCGTTACCTGGAATTTGCCTTGGCGGCGTCCCGAACGCCGCCGCGTCGGCCACGGCCGGGCGAGAACGGCGGAAGCCACCGCTCTATCCTTGCCGTGTGTCGACAGAAACAAAACGAAGGGTAGCGTCTTTGGAAGGGCGAGAAAGAGGGCGGCATGCGCAACGAGATGATGTGTGATGTACTGTAAAAATCTCGCAACAGGCAATAGAAAACGTTATAGCGTAGCTTACTCCGCTTGTCTTCGGGTCCAGGTTTGATCCCTGGCAGTGCCAGAACAGTGGAACCTCGTTAAATAGAAATCAGGTGATTCGAACTGCGCCATCGTTCAAGGAGAGCCCCGTATATTTGAAGGGGGGAAAACGCCCGATAATTCGAACGCGTCCCTATCCAGAACGGTAATTGGAACTGGGACCCCTGGTTTCCACAACTCTTCGCAGAAGTTGTCGACCCAGAGTGATTACAATGTGTTTCAAGTCCAACCAAACCAAATTTACTAGAAGAGGCGCAAAACAACGAAAATAAAATTATACGTGGCTTAGCTCCGCTATGCCAGATATACGTAGCTGGTTATTCTTAGCTTTTCTGGTTGTCTAGCATTAGCTTCATTATCATCCTCAGTGCTGCTCCAATGACACAGACTATACGTACTATTTAAAACATGTATATTTATCAAGCGGATCCGGCGCAGCGTCACCAGTCGCCCCAGAGCTAAGCTGGTTCCACAGGCGCACGCTGGTGTTGCTGCGACGCACGCGCCATCGGTTGCACACCCGGCCACCCCACGCATGGTCATCAAGTGGTCCGGGCCGCCACGTGCGGAACAGAGGTCGCCGAAGACGCTGGTTGCGTGGGGTGTGTGAGAGATGCCGGGAAGTGAGCAACGTTCCGTGCGCCGTGTGACGTCACTGCTCCTCGCGCATGCGGAGCACGGCTCTCCAGGAGCCACAACGAAACTGCTCAACTTCCAGTCGGGGAACCAAACAGGACATGATGCTGCCACGGAGAGCACGTAATTACTTGCCTCCTTTCCTGCCCTCGTGCCTTGTACGAACGCATGCCTGGAACTGGGTGCTCGGCGCTTTCTAGGGAAAGGCGTTGCGCTGCTGAGCACACGGTCGCGGGTTCGATTCCCGGCCGCGGCGGCCGCTTTTCTAATGGAGGCGAAAAGCAAAAACGCCCGTGTGTACGAGATTTCGGCGTACGATAAAGATTCCCAGGTGGTCAAAATTAATCCGGAGCCCTCCACTAAGGCGCGCCTCATCGCCTGCGTTGCGTCGGCGCGTTAAACCCCACAATCAATCAATCAATCAATCAATCAATCAATCAATCAATCAATCAATCAATCAATCAATCAATCAATCAATCAATCAATCAATCAATCAATCAATCAATCAATCAATCAATCAATCAATAAGCTTTCTAGGGAAAATGACTACAGACTCGACTTTAGGGAAACGCCTATTTAGTCCCTTGAGCTCCTATTTCCACGCTTTGATATATGAGCATGAATTAGAGGTGAAGAAGTGCTTTTATGGCTTTTTTATAGTGCTTGGCGTTTCTGCCTAAATTAATATAAATGTCTGTAAATTCTTTCTTTAGAAATTCACGCTGTATACGAGCACAATTTAACACAAATTTTCGCTTTTGAATGCAGGTCCAGATCGCTTTTCACGTTACCGGACAGCATAAGTTGTTCGGAACTCTATGGTGGTCGATCCAGTCCTCTCGTTCAACGAACGTCCAGACAGCAACCACCAGCTGCAGTGGAATGAGGTGCAGTGACAAGATGCACATTTGTGAATCCAGAAATGGGAAGATAGTGGTACCTTGCTATTCTTCTCAACATTTTCACAGTTTTTCTTAAACTATGTTCTGTGTGCTCTACAAACATAATTCTTGACACATGCGCAGCGGAATCTTGTAAGGATACGAAAATACAACTCTCTTTTCAACGCAATGGTTGAACGCCGAACACGCCTGTGTTACCTTATCATTTGTATATCGAAGAGCCAAGGGTGAATCATTACTGCGGAGCTGCATTTCCTTACGCCTTAAAATTCGCTCTTCCAATGGCTCCTGAAACGCGCGGTTCTATCTAAAATCTGTTCGGCTCCAAAACAATTTTGTGAGATTCTTTTCACATCAGCGGAAGTATATTTAGTAGTGTTGAGACAGCCTGTGAGAACTATTGGGATAATACCATTTTACATAAGAAAATTACAACAGTTGTCCCTAACAGTTCTCATTTAAGCGCAGGTTAATTTCTTTTTAAAGTGCCCTCTCCCTTCCGCTTATTATTGAGGGGGGGGGGGCGTTTTTCTTGCGCCGTAACGAAATTGCGTCAGGCGGACATCAAGTAGCGCTCCTTTACTTCAGTATTCCCAGCTCGCAGGTATTTTTTTCATGGGTGTTCCGTTATATGCCACGCTCGAGCAAGCGACAGGAGCCACTGAACACGAATGTGAGCAGTGCGATTCCTGAATTAAGCGAATGGAACGCCTAGTACAACAGTTTTTTAGACAATTGAACGGGTATGTGTCACTGTTGGCTCCTTTGTGTGATAATAATTATTAAATTGGTAGTTTTATTTTTGTAGATAAAGGTCGCGCACGTCTACGTTAGAAATTATTTTATTTATGCAAGTATTGGTGGTGGCTATACTTTCTACGTTGATTGCCTGGAACGCTTTTCTGGCTGGCAATTTTCGGCTCCTAAAACACTGTGTTTTAATGCATAAAATCTGGCCTCTAAAGATATTTCGTCAAACTCCAAACGGATATCTTCCGCGGAGCCTTCAAATACCCAGGGTAGCCGAAGTATCCATAAACAAAAGCATTGCTAACAGAGACCACACGCCCTGTGTCAAAAGAAAATGGTACCATACGAGTCGGCACCCCCCCCCCCCGTCTCCCTATTTCCTTTATTGTCAACGAAACCCATTTTCGGCCTTCACCTCCTCGCATCCGTCTGCAGTAACTTCGCGTTCCAATGACAGCGCTTGTTCCATCATGTGTGTCCCTCTAGAAAGAGGCACTCTACACCATACAAATCACACCGATTTTGTGGAAGCACAAGGCAATTATATTACACCGAGTGGCTTGCGAGATTAGTGTAGTGTGGTTGACTACTCATCAAGAGATGAGCCTTAACATCATGGACGTAAAATGAGTGCTCAAAGAGACATTGAATTGTCTGACACAGACCTTTGCTAGTTCCCATTCTCCATGCTCGGTTTCCGGGCCTCGCCTTGCCTCCAAAAAGACTTGCATCAATCAGTAAATCTACGCAAACTCATCCATGGGATGAAAAATTCCCCCGCACCTCCCCGAAGGGAATCGTGCAGAAATGCGAATGCATTGGGTGCACCGATGAGTGTGTTGCGAGTAATGGCGTAATTAATGACGAGAGTGTGAACGTAATCATTTATTCATCAGCACCTGTTTGTGTTTTCGTTGTACCTGACGGCCACAATCACTGCCTTGTGATCGCTAAAGTGCACGGTCAAAGGGTCTTTGAGAAGCATACGCGCGTCACAGTTTCGCGTAAAGACCAGATCAATGCAACTCCCGTGAATGGTAGTGGTGCACATGTCGAATCCGGCAGAGAGACAATGCATAGAGTGCCTGGTCTGCATGTACTCGACCAGCCACTCGCCGCTCTTCTTGCGCACGTCAACGTTGAAGTCGCCAACCAAGACTAGGGGGTCAGAGGGTTTGGAGCGCACGCGCACACTTTCCATAGCCGCGTCCAGCTGCGCGGAAACGGCGTCTCGAGCGAGGTTGGGCGCGAGGTACACGGTCACCACAAAGACTCCGTCTCCGGTGTAGGCAAGGGTGTACAAGTCCTTGTACGGAGACGTGTCTCGAACGGGAGACGTGGCAACGGCGTGCGATATCAAGTTCCCATACACGTTAGACACGAGACTAACACGGCAGTACTCGCCGTCCTTGCCGCTTCGAGGAAACTAGTACAGCTCGCTTCAAGCGCATGCGTTCGGCATTGAGCGCGGAGATATAACACCTGCGGGCGCACGCCGACGGAGCACGACAACCCCAGACTAAGAAATGCATTCGCATTTACGACGACGACGACGACGAAGGCAGAACTACGAGGCACGCGCTCACGTGTGCTCGCGCTGGAGGAATGCAGGCGCACGCCGCTCGATGGACGCAAGACAACCCCCGACTAATAAATGCATTCGCATTTAAAAGTTAGGCTTCAGGTATAAGCCATGTTTTGATCTTGCACATTGTGCCTATTACTGAATTACCTACTTGAGATGTATATTCATAGGATGAGCCGTATGAACTTGATGGCCCAGTTGTGTGCCGAACGACGTGCGACTTAGTAGGCGATCGCGTGATACTAGCATACACACACGGGCGTTCGTTTCCCAGTGCCTCAAGCTATAGAACACCTCGAGCTTCCAAGTCACGTGGAGCCTCGGTAGTCAGGTGAATCTCAGCGTGTCACCTTAGCGTCTCAGATCAGTTTGTTTGAGGTACATGACGCGTGATAGTTCTTCCAAACAGCAGGTGTTTCACCTTGTAAATACTGCGCTGTTGCTTATCTTCAGGATCGTCGCGCATGCCTTGCTTCCGTGCATGTCAACCTCCGAGCGGCCCCGTCGTGCACCTGGGCCGCATTCGTTACCCGCTGTGAGAAAGGCGCCACCTGCAATATCTGTTGGGCACACAACACTCGGTTCGTCTTTGTGTAGGAGAGATGACAAGCCGATATTGATTGAGTTCGGGGTGTAACGCGCTAAATTTGTATTTCTCGTGTCCGATACCGCATGTCTTTGGCTTCGTTCGATACGCCGGCAGGTTTTCGATCATGGGGGAGATGGCGCCAATGCCGAGTTTGGGCTTCTTGCGTTAGAGAGGCAGATTTTCCGCTTATTATGAACCCATCGGCTCGAATAACATGTGTGGAGTCGGGACATTTATCGCACACGCGCACGTGCTTTGACTAGACAATGAAAGCGTCCCTCTCCTGTTGTGAAATGGCTCGCGTAAACCTTTCACGCCGTTTGCTTTCGCTTAGGGAAGCAGATGAGCGTAGCTTTTCCTTTGTACTTCGATTGCCAGAAGGGCAACCGGCCGCACAGCGCATCTGAGGCGTCGTACTTTACATGGTTTGCCCTTTGCGAAGAGTTAACAAAGCTATATCACACAACACACACGACAGCAACATCGCGACCCAACGCATTGGCTACGCGGCTTTGTCGTCGCAGCGTCGCCACGACGTAGCTCTGGTGAACACACGAAGCTATCCCACAGCGTTCCGCATACGTTTCGTTACCAGAAAAGCACTGGACAACTCTGGTAATGCACAACAAAGGCGATATAAACGGCGTAAATAACTACCGACCCCTGCCTGTTCTAATCACTCATGGACTAGTAATTGTATAAACTATCAATGCTTCAATCTTATTTTCTGTAAATTCAACAGTATAAAAGCTGAGCATCAGAACGGATTCCAAAAGCAAAAAAAGATATCCACTGAACTTGCACAGCTAAACAATAGGCGTAAATATCCACAACACTGAGTGGAAATTGTATACAACGGGTTTACTTTTTCATTTCAATGAAAACCGTTTGGTTTCGTTGAAAGCACTATTATTGCAAACGGTGGTTACATAGGGAGTCAAGAGATTTCTCTTTAACACGAAACAGCTGCTTATATACCCGCTGTCAGTACTCAGCTATTGACATAAACTAGACTCAGTGGAATGCAATACGGTGTCCTGTACGGTTTCATGATAGGTCCACTGTTATTTTTCCTTTGGATGGACGGCGTTGAACTGAGAGGTTTTTTGCAGGTTTTTAAAAAAGGAATAAAACCTTTTACCACCCGTTCCAACAACCAGTACAGAAGTCTGTGTCCTCGTTTTTGTAAGTGTTCATGCGACATTTATAATTCCGTGACATATTTTGAAATACGTTGATGTCCTGATTGCTGTGTGTGAAATGTGTAAGGGGGCTGATACGCCGTCGAGCATTTCTGATTGCCTTCTTTTTTTGCCAATCCGTTAGATAACTGTACTTGTTGCCTGAGTAAACTTGACTCTGAGTCGAAGGCGCCCTTATTGGGGGGCTCTCGTAATAGAGCGGATGGCAAGCTTAGTCCGTTCAGGCTGCTTCCACTGTCCGTGAATTGTGGGGTCACCTAGTCACACCTTCCATTTGCTGAAGCTGCCGTTGAAGTATAAGGAAGAAGGCCTGCCACAATTGAATGGCAACTGTTGGAGTATTTGAGCAGGTCAGCAGCTTTTGTATGGAGTTAATTTTGCAGAATTAGTGTTTTGTTAGGACGTTGGAGGGGACCGGCCCTGCATTTGACCAAATGTTTTGTGAAGGAGCAGTTTCACGCATAAAAGACAACTGTCTTGATAAGCGATCATCCCAATGTTCTTCTGTTGGGTCTATATAGTGATTTCATGAGAAGGACGTTTACGTCTGATAACACCCACTGCTGCTATGGTGTAAAGTTGGCGGATATGCGCAACTGGTCCGCGTCATATCATGGTGCAAGCCAGCGCCGCCTTCCAAACGTAACGTCGGAGATGGCTTTGAGAGTTCGTGCTATTCCTATAAGGCGTGACAGATTTCGGGGCGGAGGCTGGGGGTGATTTTTATAGACGATAAAATGATAGGGCCACTTTACCGCGAAAAGTTTGGTCTGTCTGTCTGTCTCAAACAGACAGACAGACCTGTCTGTCTGTCTGTCTGTCTGTCTGTCTGTCTGTCTGTCTGTCTGTCTGTCTGTCTGTCTTTGTGCGTGCGTGCAAGCGTGCGTGTGCGTCTGACTGTCTGTGTGTCTTTCTGTCTGTATGTCTGTCTGTACGTCTGTCTACCCCTTCATTCAGCTGTCAAACCAAAAGTTCGTACGACACGTTTACATAGGCAAAACATTTCAAAGCTACTAAATCTCGTAGCATACTTTATAATATTCGACATTCAGCAAAAAGCTTTCAGCGTTGTTCAGCAAAAAGAAACATTAGGCTCAGTTGAGGGAAAATATAAATACGGAACTGATACTAGTAGTGTATTTGCAATTGAGCATAGACGTGGGCGTAATTTCCGCGATATGATGCAAAAAGCGCGCCAGAAACAATATTTTGATACCAAAATAGAAAAAGAACTCACACTCGACCCTTCAGCTCGTAATCCGAGGGCCAAACAAATGCCGAAAAAGAGGCCCCAACAGATGGCGCGACCGAAACACGCACGCGGGAAAATTGATTGAAATTTAGCAAAGCTACGTTGTGTTATCACGTGAGGACCGAGACAGGAGGAGAGCAGCGTGAGTCGTGGGAAGAATAAGAGAAGACGCAGTCAAGCGGCAGGGGCTGCAGAGGACTTTCGTATTCCGACGATATTTGCAGCGACGAGGCCTGACAGGCGGATAATTTCGTTATACCATCGTGCCAAATGTTGGCGAAGTAGTTGGTTAGCCTCGGTGTGACAGCGTTTTGATTGTATAGCACTGCGTGCCCTCGCAAAAGTTCACTTTAAATGGCGTAGCACACAGACACTTGTCCTGCCATAATTTTACACTGACCTCATCACCGTCCCGTATGCTGGAGCTCAGTTCCTTGAAACACCGCTAGATTTCATGCTGTATTGGTAGACATATGGTGGGATCGATTCTGCCTTCCCTGGTTTTTTTTAACTGTTTCCGCGCGATGATTCACTTCCGCAGGGAATGCGCGCGAACTCTTCCAGGTTGCCAGGCGTACGTGGTCGAACATTGTTTAAGCAAGGCTTAACTTGCTGTTTATTTTAAAGAGTGCCTCCCCAGGCACAATATTCTATGCCGGCACATGCATTCTTTCACAATTGCAGAGTTTACAAGCCAAAAATATTTGTAATGCTCCGTGTAAAATAGGCAATATATCGTCGGGCGAAATTTCTGTCAGGTGCACTCCATCAGGGGTGCTTCTCCAGAAGACCCGAGTTTGAGCGAAACTCGGGAAAGGCGGAGCTGTGGTCATAATAATTAGCTCATGGTAACATTTCGAGGAGGGGTAAAAACGCTTTACAAATGCGATTAATGTATTTGATGATTATTGAGGTGACGCAACCGGTCCAGGGCCGCGTGCTCGAAGGATGCGCGACAAGGGCGTGGCGCATCTTTCAGTTCGTTCTCTCGCTCCACTGTTGAACCAGTGGCTACTCGGGGCAAGCAAATCCAACTACTTTATTTTATTGCACTTATACGTTACAAATCCTTATTACATTACAAATTTCATTATGTTTTTTTCCAGGCGTTCGTATGAGCTTCTTGTTTGAACTTTTTCGTCCTAAGAAGCAGTTTCTGCCGTCGGTGGCAGATATTGCAATCACGTGACTACGGCCGACTGGCTAACAACGAAAGCGGGTGATGGAAGCGCGCCACATTCAAAACAGTTGCTGCTCTTAGTGCGTTATCGAAATTTTGCACTTTTCCATACAGAAATTCCTCGGGGCACTCTCCTTACGCGCTTTGAAGGCTGAGGCCTGGCGATAATTATAAACCACTTCTTTACTGCTAGGTTGTACCAGCCCCTTATTCGTCGCTTGTATTTCTTTCTTTTTTTTGCATGGATTAGTTCGACCAGCGTCTTTTCGGTAATAACATCTTTGGTGAGTGTTTTCTCTTTGATTTGTTTGTATTTTTATGTAAATTACGTCAGCAAGCCGACTGGAACACGACGCAGCCTCGCTAGAATCGGGATCCCATGGGAGTGGTGCACCTGCCCCGCTCCTGTGACATCTCATTCAGGCGAAATGCGGCAGGCACTACTCTACAACTTTTACTTTCAAAATTCTCGGTGTTATGACTTTTGGCAACCGGGCACATTAGCTCCTCCAAGCTCCCAATTGCGGGCCAGTTCTACAATTGTGTATGTGCTGCGAAGGAAGGAGTAGCAACAGCAACTTTTCAGATTTGTTCGCTTTATTTAGTTGGTTTACTTTATTTAGTTTTGCTCTTCGTCGCTCTTGTTGGACAAAGCTCTCCACAGTCATTTGTTTTTTCAAAGTGTTAAACCCCCTCACTTTCCTATCTTCCTTCGTGCCCTTCCCATTCCCGCACACCCCTCCATCTGGCGTCACGCGGTTACTTTAATTTACAATTCTCCCTTTTACTCGCTTTCCATGCTCTGCTTCCTGCTATACGACGGTGACGCTGAACAAATCCCGCTGAAATGTACAGATCGCCTCTGACAAAACGCACGCGCCGTTGATTGTATACGTGTGCATATACGTATAAGCTGCCAGCAAAGTTTTCACAAGAAATTTGCGTCACGCAAAAAACTGTTTTGCGAGCAGACGATAACTGAAGCGCACGCTCCGGCTACAGAAGGATACACGCGGGGTCGAACCTGCGGAAGCCGTGCATGTTTGCCGGACTACCTAAAAGAAAGACGAGGTCAGGGAAACACATCTCCAGTGATCAGATTGCGCACACATCCACCACTGGTGCGGTCGATGTTGCTGTCGGCACCAATGCTTCCGTGGAAGCTGCTTGCCACGTGAAACCGCGGAGTGCCCAACACTTGCTCCTTGACAGTCATGGAGCGAAAGCCGCCTCTAAGTCCAGCAAACGGGTGTCTCTCACCGGATGACTGCACAGCCAATGCACAGTACTTTTGTAGATATAAGAACAAGCTCGAAATTACTTCTTCGTTTAAAAGACCTGTCGGGGCAGAAATATGCCTGCTACGGCGACCATAAAAATAAACAACGCCGCATCAGCGGCCGCCAAGGGCGTCCCGAGTTGGCCGTTCAAAACCATGCCCGAGTTTCCTTCTAATTGTAATGTCAGTCATACACACCCAGCCCATACGTGGGCGCGGCGTAGCGACGGAGCCACACCAACCCATGACGTCCACTTTGTGTGGCTGTACGTAGCCTCGTCGATGTCCTTTTTTGATGCCCACTAGCAGCGACAAGAACTTAGTACCAAACAAAATTTAAGCCCCAGGCCACCATGAGCCATTGGGGCCACAGTCGCGGGCGTGTTCGGTCACGACTGGGCTTTACTCTGGTTCGAACCGATACGAACGGCCAAGACGACAAAATTTTTCCACGGCCGCCATCTTCACATACCATGAAAACAGACGATGACAAATGGCACAACGTAAACGTGTAAAACGCACATGCCAATGCTCAAACGCGCACTTGAAACGCTAAGTTCGGACGATTTCTGATGAGCGCGCGCCGTGCACACTCCACCAAGATGTAAACAAAAGCAAATTGTTGGTCGGGAGCAGGGCGCGTTCCGTTAGCTTACTTGGCTTGTGCTTGCGCAGAGCTGCCCTGGTTCTACCCTCAGTCAATGTAGCAAACATAATTCAGTGGAAGAACAGAACACCGAGAAAAACGGACCGCCCCGCACCGGGCGTCCCCAGTAGCTGGGCTGGTGATTTAAAAGTAGCCGTGCGGTTTTTTAAAGACGATATTATAGGAGCCATGAAGACAAAATACAAGTTGGGTTTGTTAGAAAGACTGCTTCTTCGCGATAACAATGATACCAATATCATCGCAATCTTCGAACAAATAACGGAGATATTAAAAAAAAACGTGTGAAGCAGTCGTGGCCCCCTAGCCAATTTCCCGCAACTTTTCTATGACGCCAAGGAACCTTGTTTGTGCGATTGGCTGCCGCCTAACTCATCTGTCGCGACGACACATGACTGGACGCCTGTAATGGGGCCTCTAGTTCCATTTGACCGCATCACTTGAATGGTAACGTGCAGTTGGGGCACTGAAAATTATGTTTTATTGTTGACTCGTATGACGTCATTCTTGCTCATAACACGTCACTGTCGCACAAAATTTGAAAGTTTTTAAAGAATTCTTCCTTTTTTGTTAAAACATCTCTTTTGGTTGTAATGGAGATGAGTGAGATACTGAATCCTAGTCATTTCAAATTAAACGAAGTTGTATTTTCACTTCATGGCTTTGAAGACGATAGTCTTTCTTGGGCTACTTAAACCCAGAAATTTTGGTCTGTCTGTAATCTGTTTGTCTGTCTGTCTGTGACCCGATTTAGCCACCCGTGCAAAGTAAAACAAGGCCTGCGCAATAGACTTTTATAGTCACAGCTAAATCTGCCCATCTTAGTCCGGTGTAATGTTCATACTTGTCAACATTGTTGAACAAGAACAACACATTACGCAAATATAAGGCAACAAAATAATACACAACTGATATTTCCAGTGTTTTTTTATAAAAAATCTTCGATGCTTGATTTTTGCGAAATAAACTACTACATTCACTGCAGAAAAAAAATTCACTCCGCCGTCGCCTGCTGTCGCCCGCGCCAATATAGCTTATAGCGGCTTTTTAAACAATCAAGCGGCAAAAGCTACGAAAGGTTCCAGTAGATAGGCTCCACGTTCTGCTTGGAACGCACGTGGACTAGGGAAACGCGGTACTATAAGCATTGAAGTAGGGCGCCTCCATTCACGCGCGCCTCCGCCGTACGGCAGCGCTGGCATCGAGGAACCTGGCATGGAGGAGTGGACGAGGTAAATTTAAATCGACTTGAGCAAAACTTTAGCGAGTATACCTTGACAGGAGCGCGACGGAACAGGAACAGCATGAGAGGTGAGCGGGAAAGCGAAGGGAGGCATTTACTTGGCAAATGTCGGCAAAGACATTGCAACGAAAGGAGCAGATACGCCGCCAATTTTTTTCGTTTTGACACTTTCACAAAGCGGAACACGGAAAAAAACCTGAGACGAAGGAAGTTTTCCCAGTGTTGCGCTTTCTGAACGTTTCATATTGCAATTTCACCAATAAGCCCGCCTCGCCATTCTGTGGCAGTGGGGTTATCTAGTTCCTGCTAGGGAAGCAGTCTTGCCGGTGGATTTCTGATAGCGCTGCATGCGGATGATACAATCCACACTTTGTCAACGTAACCGGCCACAATAGGGCGCGCTGATTATGCCGAGCGGGCTGCGATTGAGCCGTTTCGCTCGAGGTATATCGGATGCTTCACTATCAATTCTTTTATAACCCAATCAGCTGGAAACCCGGGGGGGTAAGCAGAACTCGGGCCTTCTGGAATAGCGCCCCAGGTTTGGAATTTTAGGCGTATGTTGCACATTTTGCGCACCTTTTCTGCGTTGACTGCTGCCGGTAACATTTTAAAGTCGGATTGAGATGCTGGTGAATAACTCACGGCCAAAAGTAAACATTATTTGCAGATTTATGGCTTTTTTGGAATGCGGCCATCTTCGAAAGACGCCAGCAGGTTTCAATAGCGTGTAATGTTGTTACCAGGGCACGTATGACGCTCCACTGTGGCACAAAGAGAGACGGCGTAGGTCGGAAGCTACAACAGGGATGCCACAACGAGCAGAAAGAAACGACGTCTAATCAGAGCTTATCGGCCACAGCGCAGTGGAGCCTGAGGGTACGGCGCCCAGCAACGCCAGCGACGTCAATGCCACGGAAATTGGCTCGTAAAGTGCCGCACAAGCAAAGCCGGAGAAAATAGTTTCCCGCCGAAAGTCTCATTGACCGACGCAAAGTAAACGGAAAGGCGAATACGCGTCAGATATATTTAACCGCCTGCTCAGCTACGAAAATAACGCGCGGCCCAGAATAAGCTCAACGGCGAAAGCCGGTTAAGGACATCTTTCGTTTTTGTTCCGGCAGAGGAATGGAGTGGGGCGGCCGAAGGACGGCGCAGATAAGCGGCGCGTGGACAGCGGCGTGTCGACAGCGGGGGCCCTCAATCTCTACGAGACGCTATCCAGAGCCCCGGGCTCGAAAATACCGAGGGCAGAAACAACCGCTGCGGCTCGACAGAAATGCGGCTGTTTACGCGCCCGCTTTGACGCCGCAGGGCCCCGGACCATGCGGGCTCCCAAGTAAAGGCTTCTCGAACGCCGAAGCAAACTTTTGCGTGCTATGTTAACCAAAGGCGCAATAGTATACGACACGATCCTGGGAAGTGCTTAGAGAAGAGACGCAAACATGCAATCTAAGGGTGCTCCCACGTAACGAGCACGTCGCCATTCGTTCTCCGTGTAAGAAAAAGGGGCGTGGTTCCAACTGTGAGCTCAAGGCGAAGGAATTTGGGAATCCGAGGGAGTCGTTGTGTTGTGCTACGTTCAAGTGCGGGGTTCGTCCTGTTTTGGCCGCTATTGACCATTGCGTGTAGTTTGAAATGCGCGCTGCGCAGCGGGAGCGGACGTCCGTGACGTGGGTCGTGACGCTTCGCCCGCCAAAGGAGGGAGAGGGACTCCGCCGTTCATAAGTGGCCGTCAAGCGACGACGCCGCGTGTGGGGTGCCTTGTTCCATCTTCTGACGCCGAGTTCGCCTCACTAATTCGTCGTCTACGAGACTCTCCAGGAAGAAGCTTTCCCTCTCACTGAAGCACGAAAACAGGTGGGTATTCGCTCCACTTTCGCTCAACCGATTGGGACACAAATTCTATTATAGTCCGTTCCTTTGCCGTATTTCCGTCATGCATTTCGATCCGTTTGTCATGTATGCTGCGGTGTGTTTTCAAAATTCTTACTCTCATTAACGGTAAAAAGTGATGTCACAAAATATTAATAATAAAAATTAAAATTTTGTTCACTTTAATTATTCTTGCTTGTAGATCTAGACTATGCGCATTAGACGAACTAAAATGTGAATGGCCGGGTATCTGGATTATAGTTGTACAGATAAGCCTATTTCTCTATAAAAATAAAAAAAAATCTAGTTGCGTCTCACTGCGGACAAGAAATTTTGGAAGGTCAACAGGAACTGCTGCAAAATCCGGTGGCTTCTTCCGCGTTCAATGACTGCCTATCCCTTGAAGCAGCACCTTCCTTGCCAACTGTATAATGAGTACGTTTATCCCTTATTAGTCGCGTCTCGAATCATCAGTGTGTCGATGTGCTAGCGGGGTTAGAACCTCAAAAATTCGGAGTGAAACGAAAGTCCGCTGGGGTAGCCTTTCACATGGGTGAAAAATTGGTGCTGTCGTTGCAGATAACGAAACACACATTTTACGGATGAACGCTGACCCGAACTTTCTTCTGGAAGGTCGGCGACTCTACAAGCTAAAGAATGTCCTCTGTGTGTGTGACGAGGTTTCAGCGCACTTTAAAGAGTACCCACTACCAAGTGTTGGAAATTAATCCGGATCCCTCCACTGCGACGCGCCCCATAGCCAAAGTGCAGCTTCGGCGTGCTAAACCCCACAATCAATCATTCCGTTAAAAGTGACCTCTATCTAGGAATGTGGGATCAGGGAATAGCGCATGCTTAGCAAGGGCCTGCACTTTAACATTCTACCTACGGTGAACTCCGCGGATTGACCATTGTGCTTGGTAAGCTCAGCAGAGGTGGGCAATAGGCATTTCGAACGATAAGCACCGGCACGAGTACTTGTGCGACTGCGCAGGCGATGTAGGCTGGAAGTGGACCAGCTTATTGGAACCAGATGCAGTCATGCTGACGCGATGCTAGGCAGAGTAGCTCATTTGATTTGTCTGACTGCCTCAAGATTTGCAATGGTCGTCTAACCTTAGCGTTCCTTGTTATTTTACATCATTTCCTTCTAATTCGCTTCTTCTTGTTTTGCTACCTCTCTTCGTTTGAGCTTTCTTTTTTACTCCTTCTTATTTTAGTTTACCTTCACAATAATTGACACTCCAGAGTGCCAAGCACAGTTGTGAGGAAGGCTACGCTTTTCAGCACTTGTTAATGCTTGCTCACTATGCATGTTTTCAAATTTTCGAATGCAGAGATAATAATTACATAAGTGAACTCCAGAAGCTGTTGGCATTGGGAAGATGTCTTGACAAACCAAAGCTGCGCCCTTGACTTAGTTTCTGCCTGCTGGTTGGCTCCGCGACTTTCGTCCTGTTGAAAGCGAGTTGGCCTGGTTGGCTGACAGCGCTCAGCGTTACGGGTGTCAGTCAATTCGTTACTCAAAGCAAAAAAGCTCGGTGTGTTTCTAAAGGCAAGCGTTGTGTTTTAATTAACGCAACAGCAAACACATTAGCTTAACTATTTCTTCATCGACTTGCAGCCAGGAGAATATGATGTGCAATAGATCAATTTGATGAGGGTCACCTACCCTTGGTCAAGGAAGAGATGCCGATAGATTATCGCCCAAAATGGCTTCGTATTGCATGGCAAACATATTACCTTACCAAGAGAGAAACAATTGCATTATTCAGTGCTACATATTGCAAGCAAACTCCGACATGCATACCGGTGGTATCCTTTATGACGAGGAGGTTGTTTGTGGTGTAGGTTTGGTGCTTTTGGCGAAGTGGTGGCGTAGGTCTGCATACGTCGCCGTTACATTCTCTGGAAGTCATCACCCTTGGATTCCTTATCCTTTCGGATCCGAAAAACACTTTTTGCGTAGATTACGTGAATGCTTTTGTAAATTTGTACAAGACTTTTTCTGCATTAGTTTTGCGAAAGGAGATTGCCGCCGCTATCAGTGAGAACGATCTAAATTTGTTATCGAGAATTTTGTCTGTTCTAGGTTGGCTGTTCGCGCGCACGAGGACGTCAAGTGCTCCTTCGGAGGTTTTTGCTTCTGTTCCGACGATTCTCTCTGGCACGCCAAACAAAGCGCCTTTGTAGGCAGCCTTTACAAAGTCCGCTGTTAACGGGAGGGTTACCTGAACGTAGCTTGGCCCCATAAGGCAGTACAGTTGCTGAGCTTGCTCAAAAGTTAGTCAAGGGATCACCCTTCCCTTGGCGTGCAGCCGGTGAGAGAAGACAGAACGTGCGCTTCAGAATAGGTGGACGATTACAACGGCAACTTGTGGGGCCGCTTGAATTTTTGGGAAGGGCAGAGCGTAAACCTTTTAAAGGAGTCATACAGGGGTGCTGCTTTCGACTTTTGCCATCTGCAGGCATCTTCGACGCCGTGTCAAAAGGATTTCCCGACAACAGGTCTAAAATCAGCCCGTGCTCTGGACTGCGAAAGGAGCTGGAAAATTTCACGCCAATTGAACGTGTTTTTCCAAAAAAAGTTTCTGTATGCCAGAAAAGCCTAATTCTGTTCTCATGGGTAAAAAAGAAGAAAGTGCCATTACGAAGTGGCAAATTCGCTTTGCTTTATGAAACCAAACTACGCCCAACTGGCTGCTGGTATTGTCTGAAAGTCGCTGGCGTAATTTAAAGCACGTGCGTGAAACACATCATTAAACTACAAGTAACTTTGGTTGCTTATATGGCTTGCAGTTTAACGCACGAACGCATGATTTTTTGTCGCGAGTAGCCGTTAATGGGAAGGTATCGCGTTTTGGGAACAGACGCATAGCGGCCATTTGCAATCACCATGGTTTTGGGCTCTATGCTTTCGTTCGCCGCGGTATGAAGTTAAGCAGCGGTCAACATGACGATGGCCCAAACTTTAGCGAAAAATGTTTGCTGACATTTGTGACGTAATGCTGTCTACACAAAATTTATTTTCGCGTTGTGTCTTTATGTAAGGAAACTTGCTATCATAAGTTTTATAAAAGAAAATAATAAAGTAACGTACATTGAAGGCTGAAATCTGGGATAGTTAGGTGTTAGTACTTTGTAGCGCCATTGAAATGATGGCTGAACGCATAAAGAAAGCCAATGCTGGATCCCGGCAGGGCGAGCCCAGGACTTGCAGTCGCCTTGCCCTTGTCCTGGTGTTCGTTCTCGTTTAATTTGCACTACCCCTGTGTCTCGCACGAACAGTGTACATTTTCTACGTTTCCCGGAAACATGCGGTATTTAGTAGCCAAAAAAAAAATCAACCCAGATGCTTGCGCTAGCGAAATTGTTTGCTATGGGGACCAATGTCCCAGCAAATGGTATGTTTGAGGGAACGAACGTTTGTTGCTGTAAGGGGGGCCGGTTACTGGAACGACTTGTCGGCCGTCGTTGAGCTTTAAAAAGGAAATAATATGGATCCTTCCAAGAATTCATTCATAGTCGGCCATTCCAGCAGAAAGAATTTCGAATCTTCATGTGAATTACTGAGAAGATATTTTTCAGGTTCTAAAAATATCTGCTCCTCTTTATCTACTTCAAACAAATTTCCCTTCCTCAAACAAATTTGTTTCAATCGCGTTTATCATAATAGGTGTTCGTTAACGCAAAGTTTTTGGAACGAAATGAGGCGTTACCAGTGATTGTCGCTCGCGTGTTTGGAAGGAATAATCGGTGATGTCGTGTTTTCACTGAACATGGGGAACATCATGTACGCCCTGATAAAGCGTATGCCTGCCCGTAAAAAGGTACGTCCGGTAGTTAAGCGCAGCAGTTAACCTACTCTTCTCGAGGTATGGGTTCAAGCTGTGATGCGGAACGCAATGTTGACAGCAATTATTTGATAAAGATGTTCGCTCGTGTCCCAGAAACTCGTCGCCATCTCGGTTTCTCAAAAGCACTTTAATAAAAACTAGTTATGCACAAATGCACTTTTTCTCGTACAGATTTTCCGCTCCTACTGCGGAAGAATTACCAGGCGGGATGGATTACTTGCCTCGTTTATCCCTGTTTTTAGCTAACTCCTTCCATTAGGTACCGACAGACAGTTCACTCGTTGCACGAACTGTGCGTGCTCATTCCATTATTATTAATAATTAATTAATTATACATCAAAGGGGCGTTACGTGAGGGAGTAAAAAAGCCACTGAAGGATGATTTGTGTGATGGCTTCATTGAAATGGGTGATGCAGGAGTGGTGCACGGCATCAGAAGGCAGATCATTCCAGTCCCTAGATGTTTGAAGAAAAAATGAAGAATGGTGGGGAGTAGTATGCGCAACGAGCGGGATAATGACGTCTAGGCCTCGTCTCTTTTATTATCACAATTGCCGGAACGACAAGACTGAGGAAGACATGCATGTACTTTCCCCTGCATGTCATGTCGTTTCTGAACACTCCAATCATGAAGCTTTATCAACAAGCTTGGCTGCTTTGCGCTGTGCACGTGGCCTTTACTCCTTTCGTGCAATGAGCCCGTAATGGCTCCTACCGATTTTTGTGAATTCACTTTCTGCTACGTTTCCCGCTTTCAAGAGTCATGGACCCAGTGCGTCAAAGCCGCTGATGTATCAAGGGTGATTCGAGCACAATTGTGGGCAGGCGCATTAAAGACCCTCTTCGGGCGTCTCTAAGCATTGAATTATGGGTGATCCTATACTGTTGAACCCCAAGGAATTCCTTGGGTTTTACTGCCGTAATCTGACTTACCTTTAGATATGATAGTCATTGTCGGGCTACTTAAACCCAAAACTTTTGGTCTCTCTATGTGTCCCTATACAGCCAGCCGGCTAAAAGATAAACGAAATCCTTAATCAGAACTTCATGTAGGCAAAACCTTTCCAAACCTTAAAACCCGGTACCATATTTCATACTTGTCAACATTTTTGAGCGGAAGCAAAATATTACCCGCATGTGAGGCAAAACATCAATCCACAACTGTTACTAAGCAGTCTTTATTTAGTAGAAAATAAATGCGCCCGTAATATTTGCGATAGCAAATGAAAAAGTACGCCTTGAAAGCGAGAGTTTCACACCAAAACCAAACAGGATTTCCGTCCGAGCATATGGACCTTGTGGCGGCATTTCAGGTTCAGTAGTAACGAAAGGTTCAATTAGATGGCTCACGAAAAGTAGAACGCAGCAAAATTGAATTGACTTGTCCAAGCCTCCGCCATGGCATAAATGTAGCAGGAGTGCAACGCGAGTGGAAGAGATTGAGAGGTGGGCGGGGCACCGAAGAGAGGAATTCGTATGGCAGAGGCGGCGAAAGAGTGTCGTCTTTCGACAATATTTGCAGCGAAGTGAGCACATACGCTGCCAACGTTTCACGTTTAAATGGTGGTCAGCTCCCATTCGAACAAAAATACGTAGGTTTTATTATGCTTTAGTTTTTCTTGGAAGGAGCCGTGAAACTTGATCCCCTATGAAAAAGGTGTTCCTTTATCACTACAGTTCCTTTTTTTAACTACGAGCAGTTTCTGATTCATAGCACTTTACTGCGTCTGAAATATTCCCGCATGCTCGGTTGATTTACCAATGCGTTTCACTGCGACATGACATAAATGTCGACAAGAGTTTGATCCCAATTTATCACAAGAAACGTACGATGGTCCTCTCTGTGATGGCAACGCCTTTGTGCTTCCTTGAAGTGGCGTTATTTTACGTACGGAAACGAATTGTTTTCCGGACATACGTTATAACTAATTTTTATGCTTACATGCTCCGGTCCGCCTTTCTGGTGCTTCTGTGACTTCCTGCCCCCATCCGTGCCCCTTCAGGATTCCCACTACCGCCAATCATTCACTCTAAGTGTCTTGCGATGGCTTGAAGATTTTTTGTGTTTCTGTCTTCAGCACTAGGGATCATTCATTGACTTTAACCGACTTTTCGGTACGTCGCAGGATCGTGACGTCATTGCCGTTTACATTCCAAATCAAGGCAGCATTAACTTTGCGAAATTGTTAGGATTGCGTCTTGGTTTTGTTACCACGGATGCACAAAGTATTTACCGCTCATTTGTGTCGTAATCAAGAAATGGCAAGGCGCTTCATTTCTAGGTAATATGCTTCACCCGTGCTTACACGCTAAAATAGTGTTGCTGGTTTGAAAATTCGGGCATTTTGTTTGCTGGTGCAGTGGACTTCCCTACACGCTGTTGGCTGATACACCAATCATTGCGTTGGAGAGAAATCTTACTAATGGTGGAAATATGTTTTCTTTATTGTAAAAAATATAAATGCAGGGAGGCCTTGCCCCATGAAGCAAAACACAATCTTTTTACTATATGGATACTTTGTAAATCATCCTTGTTCCTTGTGCGTTAAAGTTGCAGCCTTTACCGAAGACATGAAGGTACATGCTTAGTTACTTTGTCTCAAGATGGACTTTGCTATCTGTCTCAAATTGCACTGGGTATCAAAGCACTGCTCATTAGCTCCTTTTTCCGGTGCAACTTCGTTTCTGTGAGATATCTAGGAACCGCGCTCAGACGGCTGCGCTGATAGCTCACCACCGTGTTCGCTCAATTTCCTTCTACTGTCAGGATTTTCCAGCACGCTGACGTCCGCAGGGCGCAAGTGTACGTGAGCAGGAAGTTCTGCAGCCAGAATACGCCGACATCCTCCTAATGGCCTATCTTGCCTCAGTGTTGATAAGTGAAACCGAAACCCAGAGAGAATTGCAGGGGAGATAGACGGTCTCCTTCAAAGCGTGTCTCCTTGCCTAGTGGAGCCTTATTTCCTATGCCGATTAAGCGCGCAGCACAGCCACGCATCTCTGCGTGCGTGCGCGGCACCACGGCGCCCGGCATCCGCCTCCGTCGCCACTTAACAGCAGCCGGCACGCGGAAGCGGTGTTTGCGCGTATGGCTATTAGAAGACCACGACGTCAGCACGAGGGGGCCTTTTTTTAGCCCTTGGTTGTAACCCGTGCGGGGTCTTCATTTATGACTCAAAGGCGCGCTCTGGGCAGAGTGTTTGTTGACTGCTCGTGTAAGCCGCCGCTGACTCGTGAGCCGTCCCAACTGCGCTTCGGCGCCATGAGTAGTTCTGGAATGCTTGGAATCCAGCGAACGTTTTCTCTCGCTTTGGATTTTTGTGGTTGTTGTGGTATTCATTTTAGAATTTTGTGAGGGTTTTTTTTTCTTAGCGATTGTATGTAGGTGATATAATAATACATTATTAGTAAACTGCCGGCGTCGCCAAATGCTCATACACCGCAGCTTACATGCCAGATCAAAAGGGTGTGTTATTAATTTCTGTAAACGTACCCAATTTGCCTGTGCAGTACCATCCGTTATAATAAACTTGCTTAGCATTTGGTATCCTTATTTATCTAATATAATGACTTTTTTTGCTCTAGTAAGATAAGCCTGCCCAACCTTTTAAGTGGCAATGTAAACATACACGGCTGAGTAATGGCCTGTCGGTTTAATCACTGCACCATTTGCAGGCTCACACTGGCAACAGCAAAAAGAAGAACGACTGGCCAAATGCTCCAACGCAGTCAGAAATATAAGCTAGAATGCAGTCAGCTCGAACGCATTCAGAAACGCCGGTTCTTGGGTTTTTCTATACGCAGTAGCTAGCTGTCTTTACTTCCTGCCTTTGTGACGCCACTCTACGTGCTCGCTGGCGTGCAGTAGCTGCATCGCTTTACTTCCTCTTCTATGCCGTCTGCATTAACCGCACGTGTGCCGCATGTGGCCTGAGCGCGCCAGGAGCGATCGCACCGCTTTCCACCCAGCGATCCATCTTGGATTTCAACAAGCCCCAGTCTTCAGGAGGGTTTTTTATGCTTTTGGCATAGTTAGTCTTGAATGAATGCCCGACTGTGCCTTTCCGCAAACGTTTCAATAGGCTGTTTTGTGATACGTACGGAGACCATTGCTATTTACTGTGAAAAAGGTTACAACCAACTTGCATTTTTCTTTCGTAGGAACCATGGCAGAGCTGAAGCACGTCTTGGTCATCGTGGTCCTGGCGGGTTTGTTGTGCTGCCGTGTCTCGAGGGGAGCACCGGCATCGACTTTGGCGCCGGTGACACTGCGGCACGACGAGATCGGCGACTGTCTGTGGGGAACGTGGATACGCAAGCGCTGTCAGGACTGCGCCGTGTTCATCAAGAGCTCGAAGGCGTACCGAATGTGCTGCTTCGACGACCCCGGAAACAGCACAGAGTCCGTGAGAGCGTACTGTGAGCGGCTGCTAAACTACACCGTCTGACATTACACCTCGGGCGGCGAGACAATGTTGACGAAGACCTTGGCTTATTAAGGCTGAGCAAGCTGGGCTTGTTGAACCATGTCCTCACGGATGCTATTACCAGGCAGTTTGGCCAGATGTGGGTGCTACCCAATTCTGCAAGTTCGAATTCGACATCCTTCGAACTGAAATCTTGAACTGTGCCCGCAGAAAGAAATACGTCGTGGTGCTGCGAGACAAACTATCTGTCATAGCTCATGACGTGTATCAACGAGGAAAGTGTGACAGCTTCCAGCGGGTGGGCATGCGAGTGCTGATAGCGATGTCAACTTTCATGCGTGCCTCAGCGCATGTGCTCTTGCTGTGTGCCGGCATCCTTGACCGGTGACTTTGTTAACTTGTACGAACGCCAGGTGGAATCATTTTGCGGCGTCGTTGCATAGTTTGAGCTGCAGTTCCGTGTTAGTGAACCGGCAAAATGCTAATGTTAACAGTTTTGGTGGTACCGACGTTTGGTTGGCCCTGCGGTTTTAATGCTGATCGTCCCGAGTATTATACTCCTATCTATGCTCCGAGGTATATATGGCTGGCATGTCCTGCGTGGTTCAACCGTCCGCATTCTTCTCCATACAGTAATTCTCAGGGGACAATGGGACCGAAGACATGCGCTTATCACTACAGGCTGGTTGGGCCATTACGTCCGAAATACTTTTTAACGTAATTCGGGAAAAGAACCAAATTATTTCCTGTTTCTTTATATCTGGGAAGGCTGTATATTTTGCAAAGGTGAAAATTAACGGCGAGATGTGGAAACTACAAAGACTAAAAAAAACTCAGTCAATATCACTCCTCCACAGCGGATCTTATCAGAAATAACTACTCTCTTTAAACGCCCAAGTTGAATTAAAGTATCACAACCGATGAAAGTATCTGGGGCAGTTCTTAATTTTTAGATCAAGATTTTAAGATGTATAATCAGCGGTAAAATTTCCTCTGGCGTGGTGTCGTTGTCTGGTGGTTTTCTGAACGCCCACTGGTGCTCGTTTCTTTATTTTGGAAAAGGAACGTAAATTGCTGCCATGAAGAATTAAGACCCTCTTTCACACAGTTACCACTACCGAGCAAATAACTTCTCTCCTCGTAGTTTATGACGGTCATATATCTTTCTTGGGTTACATGCAGGTGGATTGCGTGTACCGTATTCGCAGGATTTAACGCGCCCTCCATTGTAACGCGCAGTACAATTCAACACCGAGAAACCACAAAACCCACTTGGCGCCGATTATACCACGCACGCAACATAATGCCGTTAACAGACTCGTACTAATTGCGCAAAAAGTTTAATGAACATAAATCTATTCAGGCTGTGGGCAGCGGAAGTCCCTCTGTGAGGCTGTA
Source organism: Haemaphysalis longicornis (assembly GCF_048455015.1). Lineage (NCBI taxonomy): Eukaryota > Metazoa > Arthropoda > Arachnida > Ixodida > Ixodidae > Haemaphysalis > Haemaphysalis longicornis. Next base: position 46,786,819 of record NW_027526233.1, read on the forward strand.
CACGTAAAAATGTGGTCCTTTTGTTTTTGGTAATCGCGAACACATGACACCGGGATGCCTTATGCACGGGACGTTGCCCCGTTTTCTTCCATGTCCGTCAAGATGACTTAGCGTTCAAACGAAGCCCCCGAAATTCATTGAGCCGCTCCGTCTCAGTGGAGAATTGGCGGTTTCACTTTTGAGGATTTTCAGTTTTGAGAGCTATTGTAACGCGCAGGTTCTTTTGAATACCTTTTTTTCATAAAAAAGGTGCGCGTTCTAATCGCGCAAATACGCTAAAAAGCACAATGCATATGACAGAAATGGAATGCGAGAAGCTTAGTGTGTTCTTACAATAAAAATGGTTCAATACAGTAATAGGAGAATACGCCTGCTTAGGGTATATCGTAGGACAACCAGTTATTTGTTGATAAAGTTATTTTTATTTTTGTAAAGAAACAACGAAAAAGTTGTCCATACAGCATTTCATATCTCTTCTTGTCATCTTCACTACACATGGGGTACAGACATGCTTGTTCGTCATCTTTTCGCACGCAAAATATTTATTTTCCTATTTATTCCTTCATGAGAGTGTGTGTAACATCTGTGTCATGCAAATTATGACAACACAAGTGTATATTGCTGGGTTTTGATACCTGGTTCCGAATATACGCCTATTTATTTACGTTTATTTATTGTTTGTACCGACCATGTGTTTTAGGAGAGTTGTTTACTGCTCAACTGGAACTTTGTGATAAAACAACTCGCAAATAAAGCAATTTTGAAGGGATTCTTGCTTTCGTACCTTCCGGTAATGACAATAGAGAGAGAGAGAAAATACCTTTATTCGGCCGAAGTTACAGGCCGAGCATGTCCGCCGCCTGGGAGACCAGTCTGCGCTGCTCTTCTTCTCCTTCAGAGCCAAGCCAGTCGGTCCACGTGGTGATGGAAAGGGATGGGGAGGGATAGGAGTCGGATAGCTGAGCCACCGGGCAGTAGAAGAGGCAATGAGGTAAATCAGCGTAGGCAGTGGGGCAGTTGGGACAAGAGGCGTCAGACCTATAGCGATAGAGGAAAAGGCGGGAGGGAGTGATCAGGGCATTCATTTGGATGTGCCGGAGGAGTCGAGCCTCCGTTACGGTGAGTGATGGGTGAGGAGGCGGCTAGAGGCGTTTGTCAAGACGGAGCTGAAGCTAGACCTCCTTGATGGTACGGCGAAGGGAGAGCCTCGCACCGTCCTCCGAGGGCCCAGGCCAGGGGATCAACGGTGCCCGGTGAATAGTTTCGCGGGCGAGTTGAGGCGCCAACTCATTGCCGTCAATCCCGGAATGTCCAGGGACCCAACGGAGGAAAACAATGGATGGCTGTAGAGCGGAGACCGCTCGTTCGACCTCCTGTTGAAGGATAGAAGGTAGTGAGCGATTTTGTATCTGTATAATAGCGGCGTGAGAGTCAGAAAAGACTGTGTATTCGGGGACGGGGGAGAGAGAAGCAAAGGACTGAAGGGCATGGGCAATGGCGAGAACCTCAAGAGACATTGCTTCCGTAGGGTGAAGGTACGGGCCGCTAGTGTGGGTTTCTGCTTCAGCAAGGGGAGGGTGGTACAGAATGTAACCGCACGAGCCTCGAGGCGCCACAAAGGAGGCATCTGTGTAAACAATTCCCTGGGTCGCAAAAAGAGGAGAATGATGCTGCGCGGCCGCATGACGACGACCTGCATGAAGGACAGGGGACATGTTTGACGGGAGAGGGAGAGTACGAAGGTTGGGCGCCGAAATTGCGTCGGGAGGGGTAATGGGGGAGACGGGAATCGGAGATATACCCGCCTGAACCAGTAACCATTGACCTTGACGGGTAAGGGAGAGCCGAGAAATCTGGGAATCTCGATGGAGATTGAGGAGAGAGCGAAGGGAATGAAAGAGGCCCGTGGCAAAAAGCTTATCTGTAGAAGTGGTGATAGGGAGATTCAGTGCTGCTTTGTAGAGTCCCACCAAGGCGGTCTCAAGGGTATTGAGTTGAGTGTTGGTGAAGGAGATGTAAGGGATAAAGTATAAGAACTTGTTGAGCGCGAGGGCGTGAGCAACCCTGCAGGCATTAGCTTCGTGAAGACCCGCCCGTCGAGTCACCACACGACGTAGAAGGTGGGTTACCGAGTGGCAGGTCGCGACGGCGCTGTGTAGGGCTTGAATGTTCTTGGCTGCATGCAAAGGAAAACCAAGAACCTTGCATTTGGTGACAACAGGAATGGGAGAACCAGAAATATGGAGAGAGATGAGGGAATTCTGGGCACGCTGGTAAGAGGAACGGTTGAGAAGGAGAAGCTCGGACTTTTCCGGAGCAGGGGAAAGACCAACAGCGGTGAGAAAAGAGTCGATGAGATCCAAGCCACGTTGCAGGGTGCTCTGCACATGGCCCGGAGAGCCAGATGAACACCAAAGGCTGATGTCGTCGGCGTAAAAAATGTAATGAAGATCAGGGATTTCAGATAGTTGGGAAGCCAGAGGAGTCATAGCAATATTGAAAAGGGTGGGGGAAAGAACAGCACCCTGAGGAGTGCCTCGAGTGATGTGGTGGGGGTCGGACAGATGAGAGTCGACTTGAAAACGAGCCACTCGGTGAGAGAGGAAGGAGCGGAGATAGGAGTACATGCGGGAGCCGCAGGACATTGCGGCAAGCTGTGCCAGGATATGGTCATGGCACACACCGTCAAAGGCTTTACGGACATCGACGGTCACCAGAGCGTGGATTTGGGTGGGGGTGGAAGAGAGAAAGGTGTGCTGGAGAAGCAAAAACATATCCTGAGCACCGACACGGCGACGGAATCCGATGAGAGAATGAGGGAAGAAGTCCCTCTTTTCGAGAAATTCAGAGAGGCGAGTCAGAGCCATACGCTCAAGGGTCTTACCAACGCATGACGTTAAGAATATAGGCCGAAGGTTAGCGATGGAAGGAGGTTTTCCAGGTTTGGGAATCATGGTAATAAGGAAAGACGTCCAGGAGCTAGGTAGGCTGCCACTGTCCCAAGCTTGATTAAAAATCTGGAGGAGGAACTCTTTCGCATTGCCGGGAAGGTTGCGGAGAGCCGTGTATGTGATGGCGTCTTCTCCAGGAGCAGAACGCTTAGCATTTCCAACCAGGGCCACCTCGAGCTCCCGGAGAGTGAAAGGGCGGTCCAGGTCAGAATTAGGTTCACCTGAGTAGTCCATATAGCTAGGAGTAAGAGGGGGCGGGAGATAATAAGAGGCTAGTTGGTTGAAGAGGTCGGAGGGTGTTCCTTGAGCAAGAGCTTTAGCTAAAGTGGGAGCAAGCGTGGGCTTAGTGCCTAGGAGAGATTTAAAAAGAGACCATGTCGATCGTGAGTGCAAGGCAGAGTCAAGATTGTCGCAGAGAGCACTCCATCGAGAATGTTCGAGGGAAGCGCAGTGGGCAACAATCTCGTGTCGTAGAGCAGCGATTCTGGAAGCGAGCTGAGTATTTTGCGGTTGGGAGCGGAAGGAGCGCTGCAGTCGTTTACGCCGGCGCCATAAACGGAGAAAGTGAGGGTCAGGGTCTTGGATTGGATGACGGATGCGAGCACGACGACTGCTGCTCGAAAGCGCAGCGGCAATGCCCGACGTCCAGTTCTCATACGACTCAAAAGAGTGGGAGGCCAGAGCCGTGCGGAAGGCGTCCCAGTCAATGTGAGTGACGAGGCGACGTCGCGGGATGTGGGAAACGGATATGGAAAGATGAATCAGAAAATGGTCGCGGAGGAGGTTTTCCGCTGTGACCCGCCACTGAACTGAAAGGGGCCCCCGAGAGAAAGTAAGGTCCGGTGTCGTGGGCCGCTGTGAGATAGTGCCGGCTCTGGTAGGGGAGCCCGGAGTATTAAGAAGGGTGAGGTGGCGTTCCTGTACAAGACAGTGGAAAAGGCGGCCAGGTTTGAGGGTCTGCGGGTAGCCATGAAGAGTGTGAGGTGCATTGAAGTCACCCCCAAGGATTAGATTGGTGGTGGACGGAAGTGAGTGAAGGAACTTGCCTAGCACACTGAATAAAGAGGAAGTTACAGGCGGGTTGTAGAAAGAGAGAAGGGCCAGTGAGATTTTAGAAGGATCATAATAGACCACGCCGACTAAATATTTGAGAAGGGTACAGGGTATGTCCAGTGGTTCCACGAGCATGTCGCCACGCACATAAATGGATGGTAGCGGCATGATGGGCGCGGTAACCTGGGATGGCACTAGTGACACGGGCCTCTTGTATCAAAACAAAATGAGGGAGAAAATGGTGGTTAAGGAGGTACTGATGGAGAGGCGTCTTATTATTGCGTAAGTTTCGGCAGTTCCACTGCACCACCTCCAAACGCTCAGCACTGGACATCTAGGTAGCAGTGGATGTAGAAGGACGGTCCTTTTTATTAGCCGGGGGGAGTGATTCTTGTAAAGAAATAGCAATGGAACCAAAGGACTTAAGTTGCTCGGATTGGGCATTCAGCGCGGTAAGAACTTTTAGGATGGAGGTTTCGAGCTGAACCAATCGAGTGTGCTGGGCGGTGGACGTGCGTTCGACTAAGTCTGCCAAAGGCATGAGTTGGGTTGCAGAGGGAGCTGTGGTGAACGTGGCAAGGTGCTGATTGAGCTGCGCAAGTTGGGAGGTAAGACAGGTGGTGGTTGCTTGGAGTGCTTCGGTGAGAGACTGAATCTGCTGTTGCAATTCCTGGGAAACGCGCTGCTGCTCACGCAGCTGGCGTTCGAGCATCGCGAGTCGGAGGTCGAAAGAGTAACGGTTCTCCTCATTCAAGGACGGTGAGGATGTAGCATTGGAGGAAGAGGGCGGTGGCACCAACGGTCCTTTCAGTTTAGCAGCGTACGAGCCCGGTTGGGATGTGACCGGTGAGTCAGATGCAGGTTTAGAGGACGGAAGGCAAGGGGTGTCCTGCGTGACCCGGCGCAAAGCTATGCGGCGTTCAAACGCAGCTTTAGCACATGCGCGTTGATTTTCGAGGAGGAAGGGGCAGGTAGGGTCAAGAGAGGGGTGAGTGTTCACCTTGCAATAAATGCACCAGGGCTGAGAGCATACGTGGGTGCTAGGGTCAGGTGGTAGATGGGCGGCACAACGGCGGCCCTTGGCCGGAGCACAATGCTGCGGGCACTGGTGAGCCCGGTGTCCCAGAGCGAGACAGCGGGTGCATGTGGGAGGTTTAGGCTTGTGGGGGCGACACCGAAAAGCAGCACGTTTGAAATATACGAAGCGGGGGATTACGGTGCCAGCAAAAGTAATGAGAACTGACTGGGTGCTACCCATCAAGCGTGCAGCAATAATATCGGTGGTATACGACTCTAGTTCCTGCATAATCTGAGGAGGAGTGAAATGGCCGCCGACGTTATGGATGACACCAAGGCAGGAGATGGGAGGGCTGCGAGCATAAGGTTTGATGCTGATGGTCTTACCATGAAGCCGAACGTGAGAGAGAGAGAGTAGGAGGTGAGCGGTAAGGGGGGAGTGAGTTTTCAGAAACACAAGGCTCTGAGTGGGCTTCGCCTGGAGGGTGATTTCTTCACTTGTGTTGGAGGAAAGTTGTGCAGCGGAGGCAATAGCGGTGAGCAAGTGGTACAGAGGTAGCTTGGGAGTAAGAGTGCCTGGAGGAAGTTGGATGCCGACAATGATCAGTTCGGTACGGGATCGGGCGGTGGAAGCGGGTTTACGGGCGGAGCCAAAAGTGGTCCAGGCGTTTTCCGAAGATTGCGTTGTAGCGTCATCTCCTGGCGGCTGAGTGAGATCCATTTCGGCCGACGTGTCTTCAGTCGGAGGCACGGCGGTCTTAATGGAATGTTCTTGTCTATCATAGGAGGAGGCAGCATTACGTAAGGACTGGGTAACGGAACACACGGTAGAAGGTGTAGCTATGAAAGGTCCAGTACCGGTGGCAGCGTCCAGCGGCGACGCGGTTGGTGCGGGAGGAGGGCTCTTGACTTGTTCCGCCGCCAAGGTCGTCGTCGGAGACGCTATGGCGGCGCAATCTGCGGTGAGGAACGCAGACGCCCGCAACGGGGCCGTCGGCCCTGCGCTGTCGGCGCCACTCACAGCGTTCGGAGCAGGCATTACGGCGTTTGCAGAGACGACTTCAAGATTTTGGCTTGCGGGGTCGGCCATAGCACTGAGTGTGATGGGAGAAGGTGCAGCAGCATCGGAGGCAGGAGGTTGGAAGAACGGCGAAGCGTCGGTGGTGATCGGCTGTAGGGGCCTGGTGCTGTCTTGCATTCCCGGAGAGCCAGGGCGACGCTGTAGTCTTAGCGAGGCGACGCGGTGCTTCGGACTTTTGAATGGGCCTGGGGGGCCACTCCGTCGTCGGACCAGGACCCCGATGGTGGCTGGATGATCCTGAAGGCTTCGTGAAACGAAGGGTAATTATTGCGCGGGCGGGCAAGGCCCTCAGCAAAAGCAGGGGCAAAGAAAAACGGCGCACGATATGCGGCTATGAAACCTGGACTGTGCCACCTAGCGGCCCCTAATGACAATATATTTACTATTGTTGAAGTAAGATGTAATGCCTCGCACGCTTATGCGACATCCTGTTGGGAAGTGGTAAGACTAAAACAAAACATGCACAATTCTTCCCCAATTTAAAAGCAAAAATCGAGACAGTTTAGGCTCATGCGGGATGAAGTTTTTCTTGGCGGTTTAAATAAAGCGTGTCTTATTTCTGGAGGGTAGTAAAAACCGTAAAGAATGAGGAGTAGGGAGATAATGCAACGACACAAGCCTAGACCGAACCCTTATTACCCTAGTTACACGGCGGAAGTAACCGCCGTTAAATTTAACCGCGCTTACTAAACTTTTACCCCGGTTATCGTAAACCGCATTTTTGACTGTTACTCGCAAAATTGTAAGTGTGATGACATCGGTCACGTTCTTGCGTGTGTTACAAAATTAAGTGAACACACTTTTAACCTCCGGATAAAACAACAAAAGAGAAGCAGTGTAGACAGAAGGAACTATCGTTAAAAGAGATGCTTGAGATTGAACGCACCGCACTCGCGCGCGGCGAGATTTAGGAGGGGGGCTTCCTCATCAGCTCGCAGCCGGCTTGCGCTTCTAGGTCCGGCCCGGTGTTGGGAACTTTAGCCTTAGGATCGCGGTGGATATTTGACCTCCGCACCGCTAAAACTGCGAATTACATTCCTTAGCGCAATTTTTCACTACAGTAATATCAGCTTTCTCGCATGTGGAACTCCTTTTCCACGATCAGATTGATTTCGAAGAGCGGCGACCTGTTCCTGCCGTGGTCATGGGCCAGTTCATGCCGCTTCCGCGGCCATGCGGGCAGGCGCGCCGGCGTGTTTGCAGGCACGGCTCGTTTCCGAGTGCTGAAAACGCGTCATGATTGCCTGCTTTATCCATTTTTTTTGGCGAACGACGTGTGGAATTTACAAATTGGGCACATCTATTGTCGTAGTTGATCGGGAGGGTCGGCAAACGAGCCGCTTCTTTCGCTTCAGTCGTGGTCAAGGGCAGTCGCGCTGACTGCGACGACGACGCAAAGAAAGCAAACGCCTCTTGGGGACAATTTTGGGCCGCCCGCGTCTCCTCCGCACGCCAGGTGATTTTTTTTAAAGCAAAGCTTTGCTACATTGGTGCGGCGGTTTCACGGAGGATACGCAAGTCAACCTTTTGACCTTTTGACCTCACGACACACCCCTCGAAGCGCATCACGCTGCGCACTAGACCCATTTTTAGTCGTTCTGCTCACATCGCGCCGCTACCATCGCGCTGGTGACGGAGCGGCCGCTCAGCTGACCGAAAGCCGACCAAACCCGGAGCCTCCCACGCATGCGCCGCTGTGGAGTCTCGGGCGATGTGACTCATCTTGCGCCGCGTTCGCCGTGAAGGAGAAACGCCGCGTTCGCCGTGAATGATAGCGAGGTCGGGCCTCCTCCCGTGAGCGTTGTACGAGACAGAATGCAATACAGCTATATCAAAAGTTACCCAAGCGAATCCAAGACTCAACCACACTAAGCCAAACTTTTGCTTTGCATATCCAAGGTTGACTGAGCTAAGCCGCTTCTATTTGCTTTCGCCTCCGCTGATACGCCGCCACTTGCGTCTGAACTGACTTGTGTGATTTTGAGAACTGCGGATGCGCGGCTGAGGTTAGCGTGACCGAACCACCGAACTAAGGTGGCCAAGCTCGGTTTGCGTTAACCACGGTTAGCGGGATAACTGCAGTTTCGTGTGTCGTGTAACAGAACAAACGGTGGTTTTGTCTGAGCCTGGTTTTCTTAACCATGGTTAAGTGTGCCCCTGTAAGTGGTGTATAAGGGAAGCAGCACCAATTTCATTGGGGTATTTGTCGTGATAAAACTCACCGCGCAATCCTGTATAGATTCCAAATCATTACGAAAATATAATTGCGAATGGGTTCAACAAACAATTTACCATCCCTTCCTAAAGAAAGCTGAGAGAGAGAGAGAGAGAGATAGATAGAGAGAGAGATAGATAGTAGATAGAGAGAGAGAGAGAGAGAGAGAGAGAGAGAGAGAGAGAGAGAGAGAGAGACAGACAGACAGAGAGAGCTCTTCATTAGAACAAAGCAGAGAGTTCTGCAGGCATGTATTTGCCTACATGCTGCTTTGCGGCCATGGGCTGAAGGGAATAAATGCACTAAAGGAAGCAGGGCGAAAGAGAGGTGTAGGGCTTCTGACGGCTTTTCTCATGCCGGCGAACAGGAGATCAGGAGACAAGATGCTCGGGCTGAGATGCAGCGTGCATTGCCACCCCCGCTTCTCTGAATAACCGCCGCCGTTATTGGTTCTTCTTTGGGGGGGCGCTGCTCCCGTTTCGGACACCTTGGCAACAACGCTCCGTAGCGTGCCTCGGGGGTCAAACAAGTTACTCTTGCAGTGACTAGACCAGGACGGCGACTTTTGTCAGCGCCACCCCCGCTTCTCTTTGTGGACAGTGGCCTAATGGAATGTTGGAAAGCCTGGCTCCCGACAATACACTTCGGAAGGGCGCGCGCAATTAGGGCAATAAGACGCCGCTTCGGAGTTTCGTCTCTAGGGGCTACCGTGATAGGCTTAAGCCTGGGAGGCCGCTTATGTGAGCACCGCTGCGCTAGATGGCCGCTCTTACGCTCACAAACTCGCTTCTCCGACGTTCCCGCGTTTTTGTGAGTCCGCCACGTCTGGGATAGGAGACGAGGGTGGGGAAGTTAGTGAGGCGCGTTTGGCTCCACCATTGGTGGATTTGAGATGTCGGCCTGACCAATTAAATCGGCTGCGGGACATATAATGGGCGCGAGGAATGATATTCCCGGGCAAGATAGGAAGCAGCAGACTTAGTTGAGACTTAGCTCGGGCTGGAGACCAGCGAGCCCCTCCGTGCTCAATGCACGTAAACCTTGCCGTCTAGGGCGTAACCCAGAGTCGATCGTTAACGTATGATACCTAGGGCGTAACTCGGAGAATCGGTCGCTAAGACGGCCATTCTAAATTACAGCTTTCTGTAACCAACTCTTGTAAATAACCGTAAATACAGTTTTCGTTTGTAATCATCCCTTCGTCCCGCCATCGTCATCTCATCCCTTCTGCTTCACCGCCAACACCGCCGAATTCTTCAAGCGAAGGGTCCTTCGACACCGACAACGAACCTACAAACCTACCAACAAGGTTTAATTAGAGGGGAAAAAAGGAAGAGGAAGAAAATAAGGTAACATGGGATGTTCCGTGGGTTACGTAAAAGTCCAGGTGGTCTCATAGGATGACGATGTATGGTTCTCTCTTGTCTCTGGGAGGCCGATGTCGTGTAAATAGTCAAACAGTGCAACTAACACTTTTCGCTGGGATGATGGAGGTGACCAGGATCCAAGAAGAGCTTTCAATGCAAAAAGTCTGTTGTTGAGGCACTGGATCTTCTTGGCGAGGTGGTTTCTTTCCTGGTTGTATGCCGGACACTCTAATAAAATGTGTTCAACAGGTTCTGGCAAACCACAGTTATCACAATAAGGGCTTGTGGTTTGACGGTAGGAATTCGTAAGTGCTGCGTTGAGGCGCAATCGATGGTAGAGCGTCTCAAGTCGACGTGGGATTCGCCCTGGGAGCCTTATTCGCAGGTCAGAGTCTATATGATGGAGAAAAGGTGATGAGCTTCGGGAAAGTACCAGAGGCGGTTCCGTTTCTCTAAGTCAAGCTGCTTCGCTAGCGCTGCAGCCTATTGCTTTATAAAGAAAATTTTCTTTACATTGCGCAGTTGTAGCCCTCTGCGAGCCGCCTCATCTGATCTCTCGTTGCCGAGAATGCAAAATGTGCGGGAATCTATTGTAAGGTCACCCGATGCCCAGCGACGCAGTCTAGATGGTGCAGGTAGGTGACGTCGCGGGATACATGGTCCTGAAGGCTGAAGCAACTGGCGTGCCGTAGGGTTTGCATTGCTGTCTTCGAATCCGTGAATATACCTATTCTGCTGATGGCTAACGAAGTATGTAGAGGAGGTCTTGCTTAATTGCACAAAGCTCGGCCGCCGTGGATGACGTTGCACTTTCAAGGCGGTAGGACAGCGCTTGGATAGTTGACGAAACGTAGACGCCCGATGCACTACTGTGAGGTGTAGATGAACCGTCCGTAAAATGTGTGCCATATGTGAATAACGGCCACTGATGTGGGCAAGTGCGAGTTGAAGGAGAGTTTGCTTTGAGTTGAGACCAGGTCTGTTGAGTTTTGTAAAAGCACACGGGTGGGAGAGTCCAGGGAGGAGGGGAAATCAGACGGCAAGGTTGGTCGCGCTTGGGATGGTACAGATATGTAATAAAGTTTATCATCCCTGGGAAGCGAGAGCTTTCGTTCCACTGCACAACGCGGGTCAAAAGATTGGTTGTTGTGTGCAATCGATACCGCAAGTATACTCGGAATGTCTCCTGGAGCCGAAGAACATCTAAGGGCAAGCAGCCGGCCTCCGCAACGGTACCAGTGCAGGAAGAGCCCTTAAGAATGCCAAGGCAGGTGCGCAGGCAATTATTTCTTGCCCCATCAAGCTGCTTTTTGCTTGTGGTCCACAGCCGCAGCAAAACAGGCAGGCTGTAACGCAACAAGCCATCAACATAAGCCTTGGAGAGAAGCAGCATCGATCGACAGTCACTGCCCCATTGACTTCCGGCAAAGTATCCAATCACTTGCGCCGCCGCGGAAATGCGAGCACGTAACCTCCGAACATCACGGGCCCAGGAGAGGTTTCGATCAATGGTTATCCCGAGGAATCTTTGAGTGCGCACGTAATGCAGGCAACGACCCCCAAGGATTAATGGGTACTGAGTCATGCGCTTGCGGGTGATCCCATGACAATGATCTTCTCAGGTGAGAGACGTAGGCCCTTTGGTGCAATGTATTCAGAGATATTTTTAGAGATTTCTGGAGCCTCTGTTGCGTATTTAGACGTTGCTGCGCTCCACATGCAGATGTCGTCGGCGTAAATTTTGACCTTTACGCTCAGAGGAAGCACACGTGTTAGGTGGATTAATGTAACGTTGAATAACAGAGGACTCAAAACCGCTCCTTGAGGTACCCCTTTCTTTATGTTTAACATGACGCAGGACATTGTGATGTGCTCATAAAGAGCTCTCGTCTTTCCAAGTAGCTGGAAATCCATGCATACAGCCTCCCACCAAGTCTAAGTGGAGCAAGGAACTCTAGAATGGCTGTATGAGAGACCAAATCAAATGCAGACTTTATGTCTAGATACAGCACTGTTGGTATGTTTCCGTGGTGTAATCTCTCTTCTAAGGACGCCACGAGGGCAAGGATGTTGTTTTCTCGAAACTCCTTTAAAATTGGTGGATAAAGAATCATTCTTTCCATGTACCAAGACATTCCTTTAAAGATCATTTTTTCCATGACTTTGGCAGTCCAGCTAAGTAGAGCTACAGGACGGAAGGGGTCTTACCGTGTTGGTTGTTTTCCAGGTTTTAGAATTGCTGTAGTTTTGGCTCTTTTCCCTTCTGCAGGCATAGTACTTCGCAGCCAAGTCGAGGTATAGTACTCCAGAAGGCGTAAGCGGCAGTGATAAGGGAGCTGGTAAATAAAGCTGAGAGAAGCGTGAAAGCTATCTGACATCATAACTACGTCAAAAATGCCTCAGACCCGCATCTAAAAGTGCGTCCAGCCTTCGCTGTGAGCCATCAATTGGTCGCCAAAACATTCAAAGACGACATCGCAAACGAAGAACGAACCCATGCGACGATTTTTAGTGCACGAAATTGACGCATCTACGAACAATCTAAATGTGCATCGATACGTGGTTTATGAGAAAAAAGGGCACCATTGTACTCCTTTTATTTTATTAATTTACCAGCGGTATTAGCCGGCGATGCCCGGGCGGGCCACTATACTAATGACACTAATCGGCATAACACCTGTTTTAGTTATTTCATGTCATAATTAGGTAGTTCACCATCAATATGTACTCAATGAGCTACTCCCGCAGGCTGTCACTACATGGGCTCCTACCGGAGGCTTGTAGAAATGGGAAAGGCTGTGTCTAGCGTACCGTCCAGACGGATGGGTGGATGGAAAGTTCCTGCAAAAACGCAGAAACTTTTTTTTGATGCGAAGCAGCTTATGGTCGAGCGTGTGCGGCGCCGTTGTGCGGCGTCCACACCCCCACTGCGCATGCCTGGACAGGTACCGCTGATGATGATTGCGGCAGGATGCCCCTAGGGGTTGGTCAACCAAAGAAATCCTCACAATATACCTTCGCGTTCAACCACCGTCGTCATCTTCCCGTAGGGGAACCCTGAGTACCACAGCCCCACTGCGCATGCCTGGCCAGGCACCGCTGATGATGATTGTGGCAGGATGCCCCTAGAGATTGGCCAACAAAAGAATCCATCACGAGGTACTTTCGCGTTCAACCACCGTCGTCATCTTCCCGCAGGGGAACTCTGAGTAGTATGCGAGGCATTCCTCCTCTCCTCTCCGGCGCTCCTCTTTTCTCCGTCATTACTCCTCTCCTCTGCGAAGCTTCTCTCCTCTGCGGTATTGCGCAACCAATGGCAACACCTGCGGCTCCACGCGCGATAATGCCAAGCAGTTTAGGGTTAGAGACGCGACGGTAGCCGCTGCAAACTCCGACGGGGGCGCCACTGTAGCTCCGCGGTATAAATTACGCGCGCGCGCTCTCCCGTCCCCTCGTTCTCCTCTCGCAACGCCGCTACAGAACTGAAAACTAATGGGAATTTGAGTCCTAGCTGCTTCGCATACTACTTAGGTTCCCCTGCGGGAAGATGGTGAAATTTTTTGTAAAGTTCTGTCCAGCCGGAATGAAGGGCTGTGGGCAACCTTCCATTTGAATGTTTGAATGTTTGAATGTTTATTTTATTTCAGACAACCGAAAAAAGTTACAGGGGAGATGTTCGAGTAAACATCGCAATGAACATAAAAACATAACAAAAGCGGTTGTCTTCGGGGGATGCCGAAAAGGCAAACGAATTACCTGATCAAGCGACATCCCCCGGACCCCCCCCCCCCTCCCTCCTCGCCCCACCCCTACACACAACCAACTAAGCAGCAACGTGAGAAAGTACAAAATTTTCGAGCTCAGAAAACTAAATACAAAAACAAACTCCATTTAATACACAGTTTACATAACACCAGTAAAGGTAGAATTTGTATTACTTAAGAATTGGCATTGCAAGTATAAACAAGATCACAAACTAGAAATACAGAGCTATATTCAACGGTAATATTACGCTTATCTATATAATGGCTTGCTCACTGTAGCCCCAGCAAATACACACCAACTTTCTTTTTGAAAGATTGTACAGAAAGAGAAGACTGTATCAATGTAAAAATAACAGGGTGGTCGTTCAAAAAGTCGGGAATTGTGTAGGTTGTCTTTTGCGACCCATAGTTTGTGCGGATTCGTTCTTTGTTGTAGCTCGCATGCCGTAGATTGTATTCGTGGTTCTTCGCTGCGTATTGTTCCAGGAAGGCATCAGAATTATTTTTGAACTGTTGATAAATGAACAAAGCCATTTTTTTGTTTATGCTGTTTTGAATAGTCAGTATGCTATGCTTGTGGAAGATTGGGGCAGCGTGGATTCTGGGTGATTCATTTTCTATCAAGCGTACTACTTTCTTTTGGAGTACTAGAAGATTATCTAAATTTACTTTGCCAGTTGTTCCCCACACAAGCGAGCAATAACTGAGGCGAGAGTGTATTAACGCGAAATACAGCTGCTTTTTTAACCACGTGGGCAGAAGCTGCTTCAGTTTATAGATGACGCCAACAGAGCGTGACACATCGGTTCGAATTCTATTTAGATGTGCTGACCAATTTAAATTTTCATTAAACGTCACACCAAGAAATTGGTGTGAAGGGACTTGTTCGATGGTCGTGCCTCGAAATGTGATTGAAATATGGTGGCTTACACCGTTATTTTTAGGACGAAAAACGACAAACTTAGTTTTATTTGTGTTCAATGAAAGCTGGTTTTCTTCTAGCCATACCGATAAATTTTCAAGCCAGGCATTTGTTAATGTCTGGAGTGGAGCAAGATCACTGCCGGAAAAAAATATGTTCGTGTCGTCGGCGTATAAGATTAAATCTGCTGTGGAAGAAATATGTACGATGTCGTTTATCCATAACAAGAATAAGAGCGGGCCGAGTATGGATCCATGTGGCACTCCAAAATTCAGTTTTCCTTGTTTGGATCTTGCGTGCTCGATTTCTGCGTATTGAAAACGATTACATAAGTAGCTTTTTATTAGATCCAAGCAAATCCCTCTAATTCCATACCTACTTAATGTTTGCAGTAAAATGCGGTGCTTTAGCGAGTCAAACGCTTTATTAAATTCAATGAAGACACTTATTGTGTATAGTTTCTGTTCCATGTGGTCAATTATTTTATCTTTAATGTTCAACAGTGCTAACTCAGTTGATGTTCCTTTTTGGAAACCGTACTGTTGCTCTGATATGACGTTGTTTGCCTTACAAAAATTATATATTCTAATATTATTCAACTGTTCTATTACTTCTGACATTAAAGGAAGAACTGAGATTGGTCTATAATTATTCATATTATTTGAATCTACTTTTTTGAATATAACAGAAACCTTGGCAATTTTTAGTTTGTCGGGAAAAACACCTGTACTCATTATCAGGTTGCAAACGTGCGATAGTGGTTGGCAAAGAAAGTGAGCTACTGCCTTTATGGGCTCCACTTTTATTTCACCTTCTCCGCAAGCTTTACTATTTTTTAACGCTTTTAATGTATTACAGACCTCTGATTCTGAAACGGGAGACAGGTATATAGAATTCTGTATGCTCATTTTGATGTATGATTCAGGATCAGTAGCTGCATTGGTGGTGGAAGCTGCGCCTGATACCAGGAAGTGCTTATTGAATTTATCAGCAAGCGCAGTTCCTTTGAATATTGTACCATCCATCTGTAGCTCTGAAATACCTCTGCTTTGGTTTTTCATCGTTAAGCTATTCAGAGTAGTCCAGATTTTTTTAGGGTCGTTAATTACACTAGCAAATTTGTTTTCATAGTATGAACAGCGTGCTTTTTAAATATCGTAGTTTAGCTTATTTCTACTTTTTTTGAATTCTGTAAAATGAATGGGTTTTTTGGTTTCACAAATAATGCAAATAGCCTGTCACGCTCCCTGATCCTTCTCGGAAGGGTGGCGTCAATACATGGCTTCCTAGCGTTTTTACATTGCTTAATTTGTACAAGGTGAAACGCCACATTGTAGACCTCTTTAACTTTACTAATAATCAAGTTGTAGCAATCCGAGGCGTTCTGTATATTGAGCACATCAAGCCAATCTACGTTTTCAATTAATCAGTAAAACACAGCGATTTTTTCGTCATTTATTAACCTGCGCACAACAGGCGCGGCAGTTGTGTCGCGTTTACGTCGTCCAGAATGAGTTAGAAAAACGATAAAAACCGGCAAGTGGTCACTTATAGCTGAAATTACGATACCAGCTTCTAGATTATTGGTGGGGCAAGTCGTGAAGCACGGATCCAATAGGGTCCTAGATGTGGCGGTAATCCGTGTTGGGGCGTTAATGACGTTTTCGTATCCGCAGGAGAAGAAAATGTCAAGCAGTTTTTGCTTGCTAGGTTGTGAGGAAAGCAAGTCTATGTTTAGATCACCAGTAATGACGATTGATTTGTCGCCGAGTTGATTGCAATAGTGTAGCATATCTTCAAGAAATTCCAAAAATGTTTCTATAGCTCCCGTGGGAGGCCTGTAGATAACTGCGATCACTGAGCTGGTGGTACTTATTAACAGCGACTCGTAGTCGCAGTTTAGAACTGAATATTTTTGAACTACGCAAAACTTTATATGGTGTCGGACGTATGCTGCCACGCCCCCTCCTTTTGTGCAGCTTCTGCACAGTGACGTGCACCCGTACCCTGGAAATTGCACAACGTCCGAATCCCTTGCAAACCACGTCTCGGAGAAGACCAGTATATCAAAGTAGCGTAATGCATTATATAACACTTCCACAGAATCCTTTTTGTTGTTGAGGCTCTGCGGATTTAGGTGGAGCAAAGAAGTATGTTTCTCATCGCGCAATGCTTTACTGTGGTTTATGCAGTGTGTGAAAGGATCGCAGTCGTAGTAAGTGTCCAGAGTGGCGTCACTTATCATTGCGAAAGTGTTTAGCCGGGGAAGCATCGAACTGCGTTCGCTTCAAGTTATCATTTTATCCGGTCTAAGTCGTTGACTGTGCTTATCCGGATCAACTTGTCGCGAGGGCCTCTCGAAACGAACAGTCTTCCATTTCGGTGCCAAGTGAACTGATATTCCTTCTCCTTTGCTGTAGTCCTCATTTGCGAGAATAAGGCCTTATTCTGAGCTGTTAGGTTCTCATTGAAAAAGATCTTGCTCTTTGCCTGTTTCAGTTTCTGTTTCTTTTCAAGCCAAGCTTCTTTTGTTACACGGGATGAAAAGCGCACAAGGACTGGGGCAGCCGTAACTGCTCCGCTTTCCTTTGGTTTAGACGGAAGCCGATGTACGGCTTCAATGTCCGTTTCGGAAAGCTCTGGAAGGTCGAGTTCTGTTGCCAATACATTTAGTTTGTCGAGCAGGTTTTCGCCAGTGTGCTGGGGCAAGCAATGCACTTCCAAGTTCATCCGTCGGCTATACTGCTCCAAATCATTGACTTGTTTACGTAGCTCTTCTACCTCCTGTTCTGTGACTTTTTCCTCGAGTCTTTCCATGCGCTTTCGTAAGCCGGATATGTCAGTATGTTGAAGTTTCAGCTGAGCAACAACTTCGTCATACTTTTTTGACATTTCCTTCATTGAGCTCTCAATGGCATGAACTGTCGACTTGATCATTTCCAAAGAATCAACCTTCGATTTCATTTCCAGGAGCGTCGAAAGTTTGCGATGAATTTCAGACAGTTGATTCGTGATGCTTATTTCCGGTTCATCGCCTGATCTGAGAGCCATCGGGCTCAGAGCAGTTTGTTTGCAGGCTTCACATTTCCATGATTTTTTGGTAGCATCAGTTTTCTTTTTGTATGCCTTTTCCTTTACCCCTGAGCACGTTCCAACGTGATAGGGTGATTGACAGTCAATACATGTTAAGTATGCACCACTTGCGAGCTGTTGCTCGCAAGCACTACATTCATCTGACATTATACAAATCACAAAAATGCACTCAGCAGCAGTGGCATCCGATTTAGCTCGGTAAAATTCGTTCAAACTACGGGAACCAACCTGCAACAGCAAAAGGGCGATGCTCAGTCGACTTCAATGGAACCGAGCGGTGCCACTGCTGCTGGGCGTGTGTAAGGCCGTCGGCGATGGTACTGGCTTTTATGAGCGATCCTGAATGTGACGTAGGTGCCCACGTGGTCCCGGCTGTCAATCTTCGCCTTCCTGGCTCCCAGCTACATTGCAGCGTTACATGCAGTCCTGCAACAGCAAAAGGGCGATGCTCAGTCGACTTCGATGGAACCAAGCGGTGCCACTGCTGCTGGGCGTGTGTCAGGCCGTCGGCAATGGTGCTGGCTTTTATGAGTGATCCTGGATGTGACGTAGGTGCCCACGTGGTCCCGGCTGTCCATCTTCGCCTCCCTGGCTCCCAGCTACATTTCAGCGTGCCATGCAGTCCTGCAACAGCAAAAAGGCGATGCTCAGTCGACTTCGATGGAACCAAGCGGTGCCACTGCTGCTAGGCGTGTGTCAAGACGGAATCCAACTCCGAGAGCTTAGCGTTCTCCCCAGACGGAGCCGAAGAGAAATTTGTATAGTTCCATCAAGACGAAAGGTAAAGTGGATAATTAGATGTCACTTCAAGTCCTCGGATTTGGTGTAGGGGTTGCGCCTAGAATACTCGAACTGTCGTCCCGAGTTCGATTGTCCCCGGGCATGAATTATTATTTTCTTTTTTGTTGGTTGTGCCAGCGTTTCATAACAGCTAACATCACGCTGGCTTTGCAGTTGAAGCGGTGAGAGGAGTCGGTCTTGATTTGGTACTCAATCGGCCGCTCCGCTATCGCTCACGAGCCAAGACAGACGTATACCCGTCGCCAAAGTTACATCCGGTTAGTAATGGTGACTAATAATTAACGGTGATTCTGGCTAGCCAATGAGCGGACGCGGTTCGACCGGTTGGGTAAAAATCAAGAAAACTCAAGCAAGGTGATCTGGCTAACTATAACTACATCAGACGGAACTCCACGCCGCTACCGCGACCACGACCGCTTCACAACAAGCGGCGAGAGCAGTCTTCCTTGATATTTACCAAGCCGAAAAAACCGCTTCCGCTCACTGACTAGCCAGAATCTGACTAGACACAGCCAACGGGAAAACACTCGACCTCGCGTCTTATAGGAAATCTCCCCACAAAAACTATACCAACATTGTGCGGTCAAGCAATTACTTACCTAGGTGAAGTGTTCTTTCAGTAGGTATGAATGGTACTCACCAGTCACAGTTTGTGATAAATAACATGAGCTGGTACGGGGAGGCGCGTGGTTGCAGAAACTGTCAATAGATGGCGAGAGCTATGTGAACGCGCGAAATTGAACTGCATTGCTCGTCCAGAGAGGCGTAAGTTTTAAAAAATCCCGCTGGGGTCTTTAAACGCCTCGTAGGACAAAATCATGAAATTTGTTTTTGGACAACTGTACGTGGAGCATTTCCAAGCAAAACGAATTGGATATGCCAGCGGGCTGTTTAGGTATTGAGCAATTTGTTAAACACGCAAATTTATCAAACTACTGAATGTCTCTATTAGGTGGATGTTATGGAAAAACCATATAAAGGTGTTTAGATACATTTATATGTTACCTATATCAACAAATACCACTTATATACCTCAACTGGCGTGCGAATAAAACCTTAATATATAAAGCCATTTCAGAACTCTTCACTCTTTCCCTGGAGTAATATTTACAACTTTCAGCAATATGTAGCTCCTGCACTATAATCAGAATGCTTTAATTAAATTTGAAGCCGTTTTATTGAGCAGTTTGGCTGGCGTTGATATGACCTATTAGTCCTTTCGGGCTCGTCAGGCGTATCATATAGAACAACTATTTTCACCCTTTTATCAGCGCCCCAGGCCGAAATCCTTAAAATTGGTTTTGTTTACTGTTATCAGTAACCTTTATTCGCAAAAAAACAATTAGATAAATTGATCAGTGAAACATTTATTGGAGGATCTTCGAGAACACCCATTTTGTTCCGATATGCAGAATCCGCCTAACAATGTTGCTTAGGGAAAACCGTAAAGGCACTTTTTAGATATTGTCACGAAGCAAAAGACGACGCAGTTATATTGAAGGAAAAAAAGTTTATTTCAGCGAACTTGTACTCCCATAACAACTCAATAACACCGAGGCGGCGAAGCAGCAGTCAACAAAGTGACATGCGGAGGCGGATGTCGGCGAATCGAATACCGTGGCATCCGCTTTGCGGGTGTTTATCTTTCGGCGCGAGTGTTTCTTGAACCATCGAACACAAGTAGATCAAAGAAGATTGTTCTACACTGTTTGCGTTAGTTCGAAATGCTCTCCCTATCAAAAGAGGTAACACGTACGGCATAAAAATAAAAAATGGAACAAGCGCTCCACTTGGCACACAGATAATACAGACCGGCGCAGCGTGGTGGTACTAAACAAAACATATATAAGCAAACAAACGCAATGCATGGTTCGTGGCATTACCCTTCCCCTCTAACAGTGCATGGACCCGATGCTAAAATAAAACGACAGCCTGAACACACAAACAAACAAACAAACAAAAAATAAGCAGTCATACAGTCATATAGCGTAGTAAGGTTTTAAGCGAACCACGTGGACGACTTCGGGCCGCGTGCGTCGTCGTTATGTTCCGGAATCACTATCCGGATTCACTTCGTAGGTAAGTTGGCCAACACGTTGTAGAAACCCGTAGGGTCCGAAATACCGTCGCACAAACATCTCACTGAGTCCGCGCCGTCGAATGGAAGCCCAAACCCACACATAATGTCCTGGGCGGTACTCGGTGTCTCGGCGTCGGAGGTTGTAGTGTCCGGCATTCACCAGCTCCTGGTCCGTTGTGCGAACTCGAGTAAGCCGGCGGGCCTCCTCCGTACGCTGAAGGAATCCTGGGACGTCGGCGTTGAGGTCGTCGTCTTCTATGTGGGAAGCATGGCGTCAAGAATCGCAGCCGGCCGTCTTCCGTAGACAAGCTCTAACGGTGTCATCTGCGTAGTTTACTGGGTAGCCGTGTTGTACGCAAACGTGACATACGGAAGGACTTCGTCCCAAGTCTTATTTTCCACGTCGACGTACAAGTGCTCCATTCAAAACATAACACGAAGCACAGGACCGGTGGCCGGAGCGGTCAAAATTGCATGCCAGCGCGATCTATGCGTAGATGCACCGCAAACAGCGAGAGTGCGTGGGCACATCCGGCTGGCCCCTTTCGACGTTCTGACGCTCGCCCTATCGCCACTATCGCCGGCTCAAGCGAAGCAGCGCTGCTTCCACCCCTGCTCGCCAGGAGCGCTTTCAGAGCTTCATGAAGGCCTCTTCACGCAGAGCCAGCAAAGAAAGCCTTTTCTTCAGCAAGGTCGCTTTCCTGCTTCGTCATGAATGCCACCGATTTCGCTTTGGGTGCCTGCAATGGTTTGTGATCCGTTTGATTTTGATTCATGTGGCTAGAATAATGCTTGGCGCAAGCTAAGGCATAAAAACGAGCAAAAAAACAAAAACTTCATGCGCGTACTGGCTGCATTGCGTTAACGATACAAATGGGCGCTCAAATAAAATGGGAACTGATACCATTGGGGTCCCGTTACTTGAACACAAATATACTTTATTACGCGGGAGGCACAATCCTACACAAATTCACTTAAAAGAGGAGGGTATCCCGGCTTCAAAAGGATGCTATTGGGCATATTGTGCGACAATGCTCGGAGAAATGAATCAAGGGTGGTTACCATTAAAGCAAATTATGAAGCAGTCCTTTTTCTTGTCAAGATATGTGCTTAGTAAGCTGCGAAAAAGTTGCTCATTTTCATGCGTTAGCTGAAGACAAGCGTTATTGTAGCCACATGATTCAAAATCAAGCGGATCGCGAAGCACGGCAGGCACCCATAGAGATATCGGTGGCAATCATAACGAAGCAAAAAGTGGACCCCGTTTAGGACAAAGCTTTCTTCGATGGACCTGCGTAAACAAGACTTCATGAAGCTCTGAAAGCGCCCCTGGCGAGCAGGGTGGCAGCAGCGCGGCTTCGCTTGAGCCGGCGATAAGGCGACCGTCAGAACATCGAGAGGGGCCAGCCGAATGTTCCCACGCACTCTCGCTATCTGCGGCGCACCTACGAATAGATCGCGCTGGCATGCAGTTTTGACCGCTCCGGCCACCGCTCCCGTGCTCGGTAATATTGTTACAGCAAAGCTGTACCCAGGCAGCACGGAAAGTCCGTTTCTTGACCGGCCATCCTATGGCTGTTCTCCGGCATGCTCGGCAAGAGGCAACGAATTGGCTGCCGTTGATAATAAAATGGACGATACGAATCCGGCTGCCGTCACCTTCGAACGTTTTCGGCAGCCAATGCTCATATGTTGGTCGCCTTTCACTGGTTTGCCGTAACCACGGTTTCTGCCCGGGGCGGGTTGCTTATAAATTCTCTGGTAAGTCACCCGCCGCCGAGGAACGGCGCTTGCTCCCGCAACATTGATCACAAGACGTGCGGCAACCTTGCGGCTGCCGAGTACTCTTTTTTTCTTTGAAAGCCGCTCATCAAAAGATGAGCAGCACGTACACGTCTTCCGAGCGGCCAACCTCTTTTCGCCTGCCGGAGTATAAAAGATGAACGGCTATGATGCCGTAGCCGAGTACTCGTTTTTCCTATGGCAGTTAATGCTCAAAAGTCGACAAGAAAACGTCTGGCTCCCGATCGCATTAATCCAGTCGGAACCAAATCACGCTCCTGCTCTTCGAAAGGTGAACGGCTGATGTCTGTCACAGGTCTAGCACCACCCCTGCCCAATCACCGGAGTTCCGAAGGTCATGCGTGGGCTAGCGCTTATCCACCGAACACAGTGTGCTGTATATACATGTACACTCATGGACGAATGAATGAAAACGCGAAAATATTAAACCGAATGCTCTAGAGGAAAGAATATGGATAGTGAATGCAAAACAATGGCTCGCTAGTAGTATATTTGGAAAGACACATTTTCAATCTTTGTTACTGTTATCAGAGTCCTTCAATGTTTTAGACTCTGCTGTTATATAGCGGCGCGATTATTTCACTTGCATGGAAAGAAATCGCGCTATTTGTGTGTTCCGGTTCATAATTTCGTGTTCGCGTTTCATTTGTCCATTATACGTTTTAGGCTATTCTTTAGACTTGAAACCAAAAATAAATGTCACTTTTTTGGACTAAAGAAGAAGTGCGCGTAAAACAACTCGTGCTTTGCGAGCCTGCATAGACACTGACCGCATTGGTACAGACGCTGACCTCATTGGTATTGCAATTTTTGATACAAGTTAAAAACGTAAGCTTTGTGACGAACCGCGACGCCGAGGATATTAAGGATCAATGCTCCGGGCGCACAACGCATATTACCTAGAGTAAAAAAGACCGCCCTTTTGGCGGTCTCTTGGCATTCTTTTTGCCTTGGGACGTCAAAATCACTGTACGCAGAACGTTTGTCAGCAAGTTTCCTTGCTCGTACAAGCGACCTAATGCTACTATGCGGAAATGTGTATTCTATAGAATCTGTATTTTGGAGCATTCATCGCGATAGCAGTAATTACATGCAACTGGCCCATGTCGTGCCATCAAGCAACCCTTTTCATTCGCCGTCTGTGTTGATGGAAAGAAGCAAAAATCGTATGTGCTATTGAACCAGCTCCAGGCTTTAGCACCTAAGTAGCAGTCAAGAAATGCACTAACATGGGCCCGAACAGTGGCGAAAGCTCGTGGCTTCCTGGACTGAAAAAAGGACAGCAGCTATGTGCAAACAAATGTGCCGCTCAGCGGACGCTAACATGACAGCAGATCTATGTACCGATAAGACCTCCCACTAAAAAAATTGCCGAAATTCAGGTTAGAGATAACGTTTTTTTTTTTTTTTTCACGCGTCAAGAAAACGAGGATTTCACCAGCCGAAGCCATGATAGCAGTGTAAATATGAAGGCAACGATTCATTAATTAGACCACGTGGGCATCCTAAATTTTAGTTCCCTCATTGTTTCTGTGGAAGGCGAAGTGGTCCCAATCTTATCTTTACAACCCCTCAGACGTGACCAGTAAGAACGGTGCATAATTTGAGCGTATTTTGTTATAGCCCTGAAAAAAAATAAACTGTTACGTAAATTTCTGAGATTGGTTGATTTATTATTATGTGGCTTAACTCGCTGACGCTACAGATACGCAAGCGACGAGGCGCGCTGTAGTGGAGGGCTCCGGATTAATTTCGGTCACCTGGGAATCTTCAATGTGCGCCGAAATCTCGAACACACGGGCGTTTTCGTTTTTGGCCTTCATCAGAAGTGTAGTTGTATGACAGCGTCAGCAATGCTGTTTCAATGTTTGAGAAGAGCTAGCTAGCTCTTTATGTTTGATTTCTAATACTTTTGATTGACAGCATATAACTTCGTTTATACAAAACTAGCTTTAACCAAAGGTAATTGTTTAGAGGAACTCGTTCGTTTGGGGGTCTATTACCTAATATGCGCAATTACGGGGTGAGTAAGCTCTCACGCACACACAAAAAGCCACAGCTAGCCGCCGCTGCAGCTACAACTGCCAACCGACCACTACAGAAATGACCCCGCCTGGGCTCCCCGAATGCTGCATGGGCCAGTTCCAGTTACTTCAGCATGACCTACGGAAACGTGAGGAAGCTTCAACATCGCTTTCGCCAACGACTACCTGCATGCGCATAAGACGAGACGAGTATCACCTCTCTGTCACTCTTGTAGTGTTCGTTAGGACATTGAACCTGCACTGTGTGCTGAAACTCAGCGTTAGCATAGGCTCACAGCCCTCGACTGCGTCTGCGACAAGGGCTGCGAAGGCCTTGCCTTTCTCCGTGACCGGCTTTGAGGAAATTCTGTGAACGTTTGCACTGTGTGCGCGTTTGTGCGTCTTTCAGATTTGCGTTTCTAGAGTACTTATAGTGTCTGCGTGCGTTTTTCTGTGCTGGTGTATTCATTCCTTGTCGTCATTTTCATTCCGTATCATAAAGGTATTCCTCCCTCCCAGTTTTCCTCGCAGAAGTTACGAAGAAAACACCCGACAAAAAAAAAAAAAAGAAATGCTAGTGAATAGTCCTGTGCGAGTACAGTAAAGACTCACATAAACGCTGTACCTTCTACGAGAAGTTATAGATTTACCAACCAAGTGGTTGAAAAAGCGTAAGGCTAGCGACACCTGCGACAAAGATTTCCCTCAGTAATGATTACGCACCCTGAAGTCTCAGATCACACCTTCAAATGATTAATGCAACATCACGATCTGCAAACGCGCGAGCCGAATGATTCAGGACTCCCGTGCAAGCCTGCGCTGAAGCAGGCCGAACGCCAAATTTTGTCCGAGCTGAAAAGCATTGTAAGGCACACGTGAATTTTTATTTGTCTGGTTATGACCGAGACAAGTCCACGAGACCGCGTACGGCGCAGGGAATCAGAGCCAGAGATAGCGGCAGCTAAGACAAGTCCGAGGTAAAATAAATAGCTAAGACAGGTGAAATGGAACATGCCGTCACTCCGATTCAAAGACTTTTACTCGCCATCATCATCCCCGTTCAAGATTTTTTCAGGGCGCTGCCATGCGCCAAAAATACAGCCTGATTGGCTTAGATCTTCTGGACAAAACTGGCAGCCAATCGGAAAAGACCGAGAGCAAGAAGGCAGCGATCGGGAAAATTGCAATCAGGAGCCCATTAAACCTGAAATACTTGTGAACACAAAAAGCAATAATAATTTTGAATGAATGATTCCTTAAAGATTGATTAATTTCGCAATGTTGTGTGATCACTTTGCATAAAAATACAAAAAGGGAACTCTGCTCTTTTGTTCGGCGCTGCAGTCGCTTCCGATCAGGATTCTATTTAAACTGAAATACTGGTGAACACCAAAAGCAATGACAATTTTGAATAAATGATTCTTTGAAGATTGAAAAATTTGGAATTGTTGTATGATCACTTTGAATTAAAATTTAAAGTCGTAACTCTGCTCATGTATTTGGCCGTTTCGGCGCTGCGGTCGTTTCCGATGTAATTTTTCCATCAAGTGTGGCGGCGAGGTCGGCCGTGGTTGCGCGTTGTCCGTGTTGTTATTCATGTTTTTTGTGCGATATACCGTCGTAAAATGTGTTCGCCCTTTGTGGATAAAACCTGCTTGCCACGTTGGAAACACGTGCGGTTAAGGATAAGCTGAAGTACAGCGGCAAACGATCGAAGAACGGCGGCGTTTTCCTGTGCCCGGACAAAGAAGTTCGGTAAGTTCTTTTTTGCTGGACCTTTTGTAGCGCGACTAAGGTTCGGTGCCAGAAACGTGTTATTGGCTTGATTTCTCGTTTCCGCGTCAGTCTCACGCTGTGGTTCGCGCAAGCTAAATGCAATTTGCTGGCGCTGCTCGATATGTCTAGCGTTGCTGACGGACAGGTGGTGGGCGCAGCGGAGGGCCTTAGGAAGCTTGAAATAATTGCCGGTGCTCTTGATAACATCGTGAGGAATCGACGTGTTTTGTTTCGTATGCGGTTTTTATCGCATTAGGTCTATTTCTATATGCGGCCGTGCGGTTTCACCGTGCTTTTGTTTTATTTCGATAGCTGTGCCACTTTGAACAAAGCAAAATACAATGTGCGACTGCTTAACTTATCGGACGTAAAACTTCCCTTGAGAAAAATGAAAACCTTAAATAGTTTGAGAATCTTAACTTGGCAATAAAAGTGTTTTGATATTTTTTTTATCGTCTTGTTACTGGCTGAAAACTATTTGTTTTCTTCAAACGGTTTGTAGTTCAGGAGCACATAGGCGGAGTATATTTCACATTGCTGTAAACGCTATCTACGCTTACATAGCATTGGTTTTAAGCACCTTTCATCAATTCTGTGGTTAGGTCTTTTGACATAACTGTCTTGATAATAAAACAATCATTGAGTGAGTGTTCTTACTTCTCGGAATGTGTAGTGTACTGTGAGCTTTTAACTTTGGCAGGTAACGACGTTTGTGCTTATGTAACTTTTCTTTGCAACCTTTTCATTTAAAAGTGGCTGGAGCTTCAGGACGGGGGCTGTCTGGCAAGATGAAAAGCAATAACAGGTACGTACTGCATTTATGTTGCCGATATAGGAACCCAGAAATAGAAACTGGACCTATAAGTATGCGTTTGAGTGATGTGGGGCCTTTGCAGCAGGAATTATGCCCACCTAACTTGTGGGAGTTTGTTCTTGCATTAGTAGTAGGTAGCCCTTTCAGCGGTAGGAGGCTCTGCATGTTTAGGACAGTTGAATTATGTTGAATGTAGCTTTTTATACGTGCAGAAAGTGAATTCCTGTTTTATATTTCTTTTGCACACGATGTAGTGCCTGTGCAAACCAGGTTTTCTGGGTGAAGAGTCCTTCAACATCTGCTTGAGGCTGGGCAGCTGTTATGTCATAATGCTAGTAATGTGAGTAAGCACTAGATCTTGCAGGTGCAGTCCCAGTGCCGCAAGAAGTAATTGGAATGCTGGAGCTGGGGCCAAACTCGGGTCTGTGTAGCTGCACCAGCGGTAACTGACAGCAGCATATCATATACACATGCATATCGGCCACAATATCCCCTCTATACCTATGGACCCTTCTGTATTACCGTGTCACTAAGCATTATGCATTGGATGTTGGATGCCGCGCCAGTGGAGTGATGGTGCTCTCAGCAGACACTTCTGGCAGCATAGCCTGCATGCTTCCAGTGAATGTGAGCTAGTCAAGCTGAATCTCTCGCAGATACAGGAAGGCACTGTTCTTTTCTCTGAATACAGACTCCTGACATCCTTTCGCGCTACCTATGCACTGAATTTACATGGCTTCCTTGTCAGTGGTCAGTTAATCAGCCGGCTGTTTTGCGATGGGTTAAGCAAAATAAAATAAAAAAACAGTGGGGAGGTTATGCTGGGTGTGCGTGCAAGGTCCCAAAGTTATTTGTGAACTTGATTTGTAAATTGATCTGTCAATTGAATTTCTTTCCCTTTTTTTGCATTCAAGCTCAGCCACCCCTTTCTCTGAAATAAGATCATGTCTATGCTACTGAGCTGCACTGTTGGTGGCACCTGGAGTGAGGCACCTTTATGCTTCATTTCTTTATGTCGACGGCATACTGACTGCTCAAAATGCTGTAAGCACAGTGCTTACATTATGCGCACAGGCTCAGTTGTGTGAGTTCAAATTCATTTCAACCAAATAACCTGCCGAGGTGGCTCAGTGGCAAGGCGTTGCGCTGCTGAGCACGAGATCGCGGGTTCGATTTTCGGCTGCGGCGGCCGCTTTTCTGATGGAGGCGAAAAGCAAAAATGCCCGTGTGTGCAAGATTTCGGCGCACGTTAAAGATCCCCAGGTGGTCAAAATTAATCCGGAGCCCTCTACTACGGCACGCCTCATCGCCTGCGTTGCGTCGGCGTGTTAAACCCTACAATCAATCAATCATTTCAACCAAATAGATTTTTGTCGGAGCAAAACGAACCGTTGGGCTTTCTTTGCCATATTTTGTTTATTCTTGCTCATTAATTAAAAATATATTTTTTTTTCATCTATATAAAATGGCTTTAGTGCCTCTAAATGTGTGCAGACAAACGTTTACATGCTGGGTTCTGTTTTTAAATGAGGCATAGCCACATGCTACTCAAGATCATGAGTTCGCTTTCTCGAATCGTAAGAATTGACAATTTAGATTCTTTCGGGCCAGTAAAGTGACTGCACATGTTGATGGGGTGGTAATTCTGCCGAGGCATCAACCGCCTGGTCATCATAGTGAACATATATTTGGCTAGATAGTGTGCGAAGGATGTGAAAAAAACAAATTGTACCAAAACAATGTAAATTAGGTGCAGTCAAAAGTTTTGTTCTTTGCACTATAGGGTAATGTTAGTACCTAAGCAGCATTTACTGTATTCACAAGCTTGAGACACTGACAGCATAATGCACCCGCAGCTAGGCTCAGTGGCTAAGGTGTGGTGCTGAGCCCATATATGCTGGTTTGATCTTGGCCGCGGTGGCTGCTTTTCTGATGGAGGCGAAAAGCGAAAACACCCTTGTCTCGAGATTCAGCATAAGTTAGTTTCCCAGGTGCTCAAAATTAATCCGGAGCCCTCCACTACTGCACGCCTCATAGCCCATGTGCAGCTTCAGCGTGTTAAACCCTGCAATCAGTCAACCCGACGGCGTAACGTAATCACGTGATTTTTATCAGAGCCTTTTGGTGGGATGAGGGGGCAAACGTCGATAGCCCTGGCAAATAAAATGCGTCAATGGTACGGATAGGTAGATGATGATGATGATTGATTGATTGGGGGGTTTAACGCGTTGACGCAACGCCGGCAATAAGGCGCGCCGCAGTGGAGGGCTCCGGATTAATTTTGGCCACCTGGGGATCTTTAACGTGCGCCGAAATCTCGTACACGCGTGCGTTTTTGCTTTTCGCCTCCATCAGAAAAGCGGCCGCAGCAGCCGGGAATCGAACCCGCAACCTCGTGCTCAGCAGCGCAATGCCTTAGCCACTGCGGCAGGTACGGATGGGTAGGTTTACCTAAAGTAGCCCATGCTGGCTTGTGCTCCTGCATGGTCTACTATAGGTAGATGTTGGGGCAGCAAGGCAGTGCTCCCTAATGATTTGGCCGCAACCCCCTGTGTACCAAGCAGGGGTACCTGAAACAGTCCATCATTTTTTAATACCTCAAAAGCTTCTCTCATTGGTGATCGGGCACAAATAAGATTTCATTTCGTTGTTGCTTATAGTCTTGCTCTTCTGATCAAGATCGGTCTAAAAAAAGCACAGAGAACATAGTGTATGCTAATTTTGAATTTTGCCCTTCCAATAATAATGCCAAAGACAACCCCGTACCGTGTTTACTGAATTGTAATGTGACCACGATTGTAGCGTGAGGGGTGACTTCATCGCATAAAAAAGAAAAATTAAAACCACTAAAGTAACTCAAAGGGTAACTTTCTGTTGTGCCAAAAAAAAAAAAGAAGAGCCGCCAAAGTACTCACGTGAGGCCAGTGGAATTATGGAAAAGCACATTTATTTTTCAAACACTTGGGCTAGGCGCCCACCTTTGACACTTATAACTTCGCAGGAAGCCCATCTGTCGAGCGATATCACTTGTTTTGAGCTGTATCAGCTCAACACTGACCGCCAAAAGGCGGTTACAATGTTTGGTGACGAAATCAGCAACACCCTTTTGTAATTCGACGTGGCAGCTGTAGCAAGGCCCTCGGAAACTTTTTGGGCAGGGTTCGCATGTAAAAAGGCGCTCCCGCAGTAGCTGCCATCCACAGACGGTCGATGTTGACTCTTCGGGGAGCTGCCGAATTCCCGATTTCTTGAGCCATTAAAATAGCATGGGTCATACTGAGTGCAACACGTTGCCGTAACAAGGGGAGCTGAAGCGGTGTTGAAACACTTCAGGGCAATGAAAGTTACCTATGCCTCAATACTAAAGTACGGCGCGAAAACAAAGGAAAAAAGTTGCGCACGCTGTCAACCACCACAGAAAAAAAGCAAGGAAACGAAAAAAGTTGATCTTAGCTTGTAGTGGACCCGAACAACTCTGACACATCTTGCTGACATAGATTGCGAAATGGTCAGAACTGTAGCCATTGATGACAAATGGGTGCATCATTGCAATTTTAGGCAGATTGTAACGCGAGGGTTGACTTCAGGTTGCAAAAAGAAAACGTGTTATAATCGACTAAATACAGTAACATTCGTATTTGTATTTAACTATTTAAATTCAATTTAAGAAATGTATGATATTTGTTCACCTCCTCTATTGTTTTGATTGTTCAGCATACTTGATCATGACAGCATCATGTGACGTTTTGAGACTGCCTAGAGATGAATGAACTCATGTTGCTCATGGCAATTTGCTGAAGCAAAAACTAGGGAAATTTTGACGCATCAGTTTGGTAGGCGCCCTGACTATAGACCACAATTTTACAACCTTCTCAGGGTGGCGCCATTTGCCCGGGATTGGTGTGGAGCTGTGCAGGCATTTCTCGGGGGACAGCGGGAGCAGCCACGGCCCCAGCCACATGCCACCAGCCGCATTGGACTGCGCATCGTGTGGCCGATTCGGACACCTAATCTGATTTGAAAATTGGTAAGTTCATATTCAACAGTTTGCAACCCACAGTTTACAGTGCAGTAGAAAGTGGGTTAAAGGCGAGTGAAAGCTAGTTGCATGCGAGGATTGCGTATGCTGTACACAGGCTGCAAATGGACCATGCTTTGCGTGGTTCTCACCGAAATCGCGGTTTGTGGAGCTATATTTCTCTGTGCCACACTTTTTCCAGTCAATTGCTGCACCCGACTCCTATACCCTACGAATTAGCTGTGCGTCTCACCGTCCCCGCAGAGCTGAGCTGTAGCATTAGAAAAGGGTTGATTTTTGTTTGTTTCTCGTCTATAAAATGAACACTGCTAACCTGTAGCGAACAGAAATTAGCGATAGATAATGGGATTGGAATCAGTAACTGGGCTCTAAAAACAGCATACGACAGCGCGTATTGTTGCAAAGGTGCTACATTCAAATATGTTCAATTTGGCGTGATAATCTATTTGCGGAAGCACTCAGGGACCCCCAAAATCTTAGTTATGGTTTTTAGTGCATAACGATCTTGTGTTTATTTTTTTATGTACTCAACAACTGTGCAGTGACGCTCAAACAAGCAGCCTTTGCACATTTTCACCCAAGGCATGCCGACCTGCATGCTGGAGGAAAAAAAAAAGTCTGAAAAATGTGGGTACAGCTGTTATATTCAAGAGGACTGCCATGACAAAATATACCACTCAGAGGCCATGAATCTGATAAGACAACATGCAACACGGGGCATTTGCAGCCTGTGCACAGCATGGGCAAACCCGCCGTGCAGTTAGTTCTCGCTCACCATGAGTGCGCTCTCTAGTGCACTGTTAAACTGTAGGGTGCTGACTCGTTGAATAAAATTGTACTTGCCAAAACCTTGGTGCTGAGACAAATCGTCTGGAATGCAATTGAGTAAGCACTGTTTGATGGTAATGGCACTATCTAAGCTCATCGGTGCTTTATTTTTAGAAAGTTCATAGCATTATCGAAAACCGTGAAAGATGCAGCTTCTCGCACAAGTTCACGATGTGTGCTCTTAAATCGAGTCTGCGCTTAAAAACTTCCTTACTTGGGGGCAGCTGGATGAAACATAAATTATAATCATACAAAGAACTAAATATTGCCAATGTAAATTCAACAGAAATTCGTCTTTATTGTCTCCTAAGCAGCATTTATTTATGCTTCCTCAGAAACTTCACTGCAGCAACCAAGCACAAGTTCAGAAGTTCTTGTACTGTATAGACAAGGCTTGCTCAGTTTTTTTAGTATCCTGTGCAAGTTTCTAACCTCTGTTGTTGGCTAGAAGCTTACTGTGTTAATAACTGTGGAAAAGAACAAGCTGACAATGTTCCTGTCAGTGCTGCGGCAGTAGCTCAAGAGGCAGCGGCTTTTTTGCCATTCACTATGCCAATGTGGAAAAAGCCATGTGTGCATTTCTCCTGGCAGGTCCCTGGAGACAGGGGGGCCTGAAGTAATGAATCAGTGCTGAGTTTGATAACGTTAAGCAATTACCACAATGCATTCCTCAATCAAGAGCTTCTAAGATGTCGAGGTAGGTATCGGTTTGTAAAGGTTCAGTTAAGATAGTAGGAAATTGTAGTGCATTTTCTTGCACGAAACGAAAAAAGTATTTTTAGATGTGATGACATTTCTCAGAAGATTTTGCTCTAGGAGCTTGTAGGCATTTTGCTTGCACACGGTGGTGCGTGCATGCTTCCCAGCTTTGGGCTAGTGCATGGGCCGCCGCTATCCTGTGAGCACCGCAGCAAAGACATAAATATTGCCGTTTTTTTTTTCTTTCCTTTTTTTCCCTATTGCGAACACAGTACACTGCTAACCTTTAAATGAAGGTTGCAAAGCTTCCTTATAAAGCTAATATAAAAAAAGAAACATTCAAGGAAGCCATTTCTGCAGTACAAATAAACCGCTGTTTTGAAAGCAGTAAAGATGAGGCTGAGTGAAACACTGCGGCAAATAGTTTGTTCTTCGCAAAACAGTATTTCTGGTAGAGAAGTTCAGAATGCAGCCTGGCTGTAATTTTAGATAAGTCGTAGTTATTAAGAAAGAAGCCGTGGCTTTCTACAGTGCTGTGAACCTCTTATAAATAAGTCGTCAGTGAGCTTGGAAAGTGCTGTACGGCTAAACAGTGAGAAGTCAAATGCATTCACGCATTTTTTTTTTTGGCAGAAAATAGTTTTTCTACCTTTAGTTGTAAGACAACCGCTGGTGGCTTTAGTGAGCAACTACTGATGCCCCCTCCTCACCCCCCCCTACACACACATACGCACCTTTTTTTGGCATCTTTCTTTGTCAACTACGACTGCACGCTGCAATTTCTGTGGCTGCCAAGCTTGTGCGAGCGTACTGAGTTTGTCCCCTGCCATTTCCGTGGCCTCAACAATATTGGGGCAGCAGAGTTTTACAATCTAGGCAACTGACCATTCATAGCCGTAGTGCAAAAAATTGGGCCTGTTTGTTTCTTATTGCGTGTGCTTTTTTTTTTTTTGAGGTTCAACACTGCGAGGACACCTATGCGCAGAATTTTGCGGCGTGTGCTTCTTGCAATATCCTTGCTTTATTACACAAGACTAAAGAGAAAATGCGGTACTATGTCGTAATTGAGACAACTGAAATAAAGCCAACGGTTTGTAGGCTGTAAAAAGTGCAATAATATAAGTACGAGGTCCAGGTTTTGTATTTTCATGATAGAAGCATTCCTTTCCCGTCATTCGCACAAACATTTTTACTCAGTGGCTGCTATGAGGCTTTTTGATCTTAGTGATTATTCGAATAAATGCTAATGTACGGCAGCGCGGCTGAGATGCACTGCTTTAATTTGAGAAAGTTACAGGTGGGGAAATGTAGTATGCCAAGATCCTTGTAGAAATAAAAAAGTTGTTTAATTTTAAATTTAAAAATACAAGCAAATAGAGCACTGCCCTCTTCTCAAAAACCGGAAATCTGCTGCTCACTTTCTCACTGACCCCGATGTCATATGGTGGGACAAATGAGGGCGGCAAAAAATACGTCCTGGAAGTTTTAAGCCCAGGGTGGCCTGACCTGGAAAGCTCCTTTCCGCGCTTCGTGACGCTGTCGTTCGGTGGTACTGTGCCGGAAAGTAGGAGAGGACAAGCAGCCACACGAGACTAGCAAAGTGACGTGCCTGCTGCTGCGTCGATGGGTGTTGCTACGTCTCTTGCTTTGTCTGAACTCTGTACCATCTTTACCTCTCTTTAGTTTAGTGTGAAGCCATGTTCAGCGCTGCCTTGCTATTGAGGTTTCATGTGAACGTCACTTGTGGGTTCAAAGAAAGGTTAAAGAAACAGCTGCATATTCTGGTAAAAAAAACCTTATAGAACGCTCGCAGCAAAAAAACAAAACGCGGGATTAGAACCACTGACTTGCAAACCAGTACTCCAGCTTCTTACCTCTCGACCATATACACAAGCTGTGAGGCTTGCAAAAATTGAGCAGTGTCTGTTTCTTGTCATGTTTGTGAAATTCTGGCAGTGAGAATGCTTGTGTCTCACGCACCAATCTTGCAGACAACCCCCATCTTGCTAATACTAGAAGCAATGTAGCTAGAGCTTCCATATTTACCTCATAACAAGCATCACCCGATCGCAATCTCTCCGACGCAAGCAAAGGTAGCGAAGTACAGAATGTGCCACACAGAATTATATCTGTCTCCAAGGGATATTAGCTTGCCAACAAAAACAGTTTGGTTCAATTTGTCTCAAGGCAGCCAATCACCGCTAGAGAAAAAAATGTTGCTGTTTTTCGGTGAACGAAACAGCATTTCCCAGTGCTAAAACATGTCCCCAGACATAGAGACGGACTGATAACCTGGAAGCTGCCGTCCACTTTTGCTATGCTCCCTGACCACGCCTCCTCTACCATCGATGCCAATATCTGCCGTGAATAGACATCAGCATACGGCGTGCGAATGAACGAGTTCGCGTGTATTTCGGCGACGCGCGCTGACGCCAGGCGATATCAAGAGTGGTGCATCGTAACACGCCATGGAAAGGCACACGTGCTCGAAGCGGAGCCATAGTGCGGCTCTGTTACTGTCTCTATAGATTTTTGTATTCTTTGAGCCCACAGTTAAGCTTTTATGCTTACTTTAAAGAAAACAAGCAGTAAGGCAACATTTAGGCTCGTTTGGTCAAAATAATGGTATATACACACTTTCAAGCTGAGCCAACTGTAGGGCCACCGCTCTTTGTCGTCATATCCGGAGGCCTCAAGTGTGACGTTGCCAGTACTGCATGTGCTTGTATTTTTAGACTAAAAAATAGAATAACTTTCTCATATCTGCGCCGCTTTGATCATTCTTTTTGCGCATGTAGAATTTTTTTCATAGAATGTGGACTTCAAAAACATTATGAACAAAATTGAGGCGTGGCTTTGCTATTGCAAACAGCAGTGACCAGTGGAGATGAGGGGAAGCCTCAGAAAATGGTACACCTTCCTAGTCTACCTCGACAACGCCGTAGTATTTACCCGGAACTGCGACGAGCAACTTAAACCTGAGCGCGGCCCGACAAAGCGCGTTCCGAGCGGGAAACTAATGTCCCGGGGTTTTTCATCCCGGCGGATTCGCCATCGAAGTAGTCCGCTGCGGGAAACAAGGTGTAGACCCGCGAAAACGATCTGGAGGCGAGAAAAGGCGTGGCCTTGCTGTCGCAAACAGCCTCGCGAAAGTTATGCGCGGAATGCTGATGTCATTGCTAATGTCATACCATGTGCGCTCGGCAAGGCTAAACCTTTTGCACGAGGACCCTTGTACGTGCACCGGTCCTCGTCTCCACTCCTCCCTCCTCCCCCTCGCAAACTCGTCTGCCGGACTGTGTGCTGTAGCGCACTGGTAACATCCCTCCGAGGAGCACAAGCTTGACAGCTCTGCTGTTAAAAAGAAAAGGCCAGAGCTCTGTGCCGTGCCATAACCAAAAGGCAGCAGAACTGATTGTGTTATCTACGACAACAAATTGTTTGCTTTCTCATGTGCTCACGTTAAAGGTATGCTTTTGCGTCATATGTTCAGCCTCGATGCATTCAACTTACAAGTGTATTTCAAATTTCCTTTCTCCTGTTAGGCCCAGTACTTCTGCCACATGGGTGGCTACGACTTCAAGGCGGGGCCCGCACGGTGTTGGGCATGGTGATTGGGCAGCCAGTGGCATTGTCCTGCAGCTGGGCAGGGTCCAAGGGGGTGAAAGAGGCCTTCTACGAGCTAGACAACATTGTCTCTTGTTCTTGGTAAGCTGCCCTGATTTTATTTTATGCACAAGGAATTCATTATAATATTTTCAGGGGCTACTTTATTTCAGGGTATTTGTTCGACTATTAGAGCTTATTTTTAATGTTCTTGTTTACAGGAATGAATACGGATACTGTTTGGTAATGCGTAATAAATATTGGCTCTCTGGAATAGTTGTACGTTGTGAAAACTAGAGGCATTGCATTAAGCAAGCTTGTAATACTTTTTTTTTTCACCCGTCGCGGTGGCTTAGTGGCTAAGGCGTTGTGCTGCTGTGCTGAAGGTCACAGGTTCGATCCTAGCTGCGGCGGCCGTTTTTCTGACGGAGGCGAAAAACAAAGACGCCCGTGTGTTGAGATTTCGGCACATGTGAAAGATCCCCAGGTGGTCGAAATTAATCCGGAGCCCTCTGCTACGGCGCACCTCATAACCTGCGTAGTTTCGGCGTGTTAAACCTCATAATCAATCAATCAATTGAATTTTTTTTTCAGGAAGGGCATTGCTAAGCCTGTGGACATTTTTACAGTGCAGTATGTTACTTATTTGTCTGTTTTCAATTTTGTTTCAGTGTCAATACAGCCCAGGTACCCCGACGCAAACAAGGTCGCTGTGGCAGCTGTTATTAAAAAACGGCTATACTCCGCCGGTGACTGGGATGGCGGCCGCACGAAGCGGAAGACACTGGACAGTATGAACTGAGCAAAATAACGAACCGGAAGACACTGGACAGCATGAACTGAGCAAAATAAATTAAGTCGAAAAACCTAATCACCACAGACTTTGTAAATCACTACATTTGTCCCTGAAAGGGCAAACAGTGCTCTTTAAAAGGGCACAAATGCTTATGCATGCATTACGAATTTACAGCATGTCCCGTTTTTAGGAACCCATGTGCGCAATTCGAACTGAAAGCTGCTGGGGTTGGACAGCCGGGATGTAAATGGCAGAATGTCTACTATGGTTGAACAGCTAGTATATACCTAAAGTTGAACAGCCAGGCACCAGCCGCTCACCAGGGAAGGCTGACTGGCCGTACTTCGGCAAAAGCTTATGGGCCATTGATTAGACACATTTCAACGGCCGACCATCGGCATAAGGTCAACAGTTGACCTCCTGCAAAAGTTTAACAGCCGGCCTCGGGCAATGGTTCATCAGCCAGCCTCCGGCAAAAGGTAATGGCTGATCTCCGGCAAAGCTGTACGGCCGGAGACCGTTGTGGACCCCTCTGCAGTGAATTGGTAAAAGGAGAGTGGCCATTGGGTGTACAGCAGTTAACTTTAAACACACGGCAGAGGCCCACCTTTGAGTGCGCGCTTTACACTTTGACTGGAGAAAGGCCGGGCAGAAATTACCTGGCTGAAGTTCTTCGGCTGATTTTAAGCCGTACAGGCTTGTGCTGCTTGGGTAAATGGCTAGGATCCAGCAGATCGTCTCCGGTCGCAGAGCGATGTAGACAGGAATCGCTAGCAAGCGTGCAAGCGTAGCGCCACGTTGCGGAGCCTACTCAAATACCCGGAATCGTGAAACTGCGCGCCACACCCCTGGGTCATGGAAAAAAATCAAACAAAATTAAAAAGGTCCTAGGGCCTTCATAGAGCATGCACCGTGATTACCTTACCCGCGCTATAATAAATTTGAACCCACGATTCTGTGTGTTTTGTAGCGTAAGCTAAACTGGCCGAGGTTGAGCAGTTTCGCGTGTGCCGTGAAGGGCCGTTCTCCGCAAGCGCGAGGGCATTGGATTGGATTCGATTCGATTGAATTGTCTTGGCGTGGCTTGGCTTAAATTGGCTCGGTTTAAATTGGGTTGGATTGGATTGGATTGGATTACGGTGGATTGTGTTGGATTGTGTTGCGTCATAGCCGCGGCAGACGCACTGGCCCAGGCGCGTGCCCAGGTGGGCGCCTCAATTGCGCAGTAGCCAAGTCTGACGCTGCCTCGGAGCCGCTTGATAGCCGTTTCACGTTGCTCGTGAAGAGCCGTGCTGAGCATACGCGAGGAGCAGTGACTGCAAAGGACTGGACTATCAGTTAACAACCAGGAACAATGATCAATCGCAAATTGCAAACAAACGTGTTTTGCTTCATGCACCCCTTGGACTACAACCCAGTCAAACCTCATGTTCAGGCTCGGCACCGCAGCTTTGCTGGCCATCCCTCCTCACGGAGTGGAAGGACTCTGAATTTTTTGCAGCCCCTGTACATATGCAGAATATCCGTGATCGTCTTGTTCAGACGTTCCATAAGTCCGTTCGTTTGGGGGTGGTACGTCATCGTTCTTCGGTGATACGTGTTGCTGTAGCGTATGATTCCTTGCATCAGCTCCGCGGTAAAGGCTTTTCCGCGGTCCGTGATTAGGACTTCAGGGGCTCCATGTCGCAGCACAACTTGGTTTTTAAAGAACTTGGCGACTTCTTGTGCAGTCCCCCTCGGAAGAGTGGCGGTCTCTGCGTAGCTTGTCATGTAGTTTGTCGCTATGACAATCCACTTGTTCTCTGATCGTGACGTAGGGAACGGGCCTAGAAGGTCCATTCAATCTGTTGAAAGGGCCTCAACGGGTCGGGCATCGGTTGCAGAAATCCGGCGGGTTTTGTCGGTGGCGTTTTTCGTCGCTGGCAGTCCCGGCAACTCCGAACGTAGTGGGTGACGTCGGATGTAAGGCGGGGCCAGAAGTACTTCGCCTTTATTTTTGCAATAGTGCGAGCTGTGCCGAGATGTCCGGAAGACGGGTCATCGTGGGACGCTTCCAAAATTTAGTCACGAAGGTCTGCGGGGATGACAAGTAGATCATTCGTTCTCGTTCCGGGGCTGAAATTCTTCTTCACGAGGACGGAGTTTTTGAGGCTGAATGCTGGTAAGTTCCGCTTGAACGCTCTAGGCACGGCGACGTTTCGTCCTTCGAGGTAGTCGATCATGACGCGCAAGTCGGGGTCGGCACGCTGCCGGGCCGCAATGCCACTCTCCGTCACGACTGCGAAGAACGCGCTGTCTTCATCGGCATTTTTGGGGTGGTCGGTCGACGGAGGCGCGGGACAGGCAATCGGCGTCGGAGTGTTTCCTGCCGGATTGATAGACGACTGTAACGTCGAACTCTTGCTCTACCGCCAAAAACGGCCAGAGGAGTCCTTCAAATTGGCGAGCAAACACAGCGCATGGTGGTCTGTCACATCCTTGAACGGTATACCATACACGTTTGGGAGAAATTTTGAAATGGCCCATGTAATTGCGAGGCACTAACAGCTGAAAAATTTACACCATCTTCCCGCGAGAGGAACCATGGGGTAGATGCGATGCATCGGTGGTTGCCGTTGAGTTTCCGTTATGTTAGCGTGTGGATTGATGTTGTTGTGTTTCCTATTTGCGCAGCATGTTCACCCCGATGCGTCGCATCTACCCCATGGTTCCCCTCGCGGGAAGATGGTGTAAATTTTAGGGATGCGCCGACCATCGCGATATCAGGCCTGTTAGTCTCCATTTCAAATCATCGGCGGTCAGCGGAGGATGTCATCGGAGGAGCGCCGGCGGAACGACTGAGCGGAGTGGCGCAGTTAGCGCGTTTATATGTACGGTGAGGGGAATGAGAGAGAGAGCAGCGCAGAGCAGCGCATGCGCATGTGTTAACCCGCACCCACGCACAGCTGGCACGGCGATGGAGCGAGCGCAGCCGAGCGCTAACACGCATATGGCGCTGCGGTGAGAGCGGCGCTAGCGCGGAGCTGGCGGGGCGAGGAGAATGGGGGAGGTATGCGGACGCCGCCGGACTACTCCGAAAGGACAAGGCGGGTGAAAGAGATGCGTTGCATCTAATTATACAGTGGCGGCGAAGCAGAAGTCAACAAAGTGACATGCGCATGCGGATGTCGGCGAATCGAATAGCGTGGCATCCGCTCTGCGGGTGTTTATCTTTCGGCGCGAGTGTTTGTCGAACCATCGAATTACATCCAGAACAAAAGTATATCAAAGAATAATATTCTACACTGTTCACGTTAGGTCAAAACGCTCTCCCTATCAAAAGAGATAACACGTGCGGCATAAAAATAAAGAATGAAACAAGTGCTTCAATTGGCACACAGATAACA
Source organism: Haemaphysalis longicornis (assembly GCF_048455015.1). Lineage (NCBI taxonomy): Eukaryota > Metazoa > Arthropoda > Arachnida > Ixodida > Ixodidae > Haemaphysalis > Haemaphysalis longicornis. The sequence goes on from NW_027526233.1 coordinate 46,826,934, forward strand.
CAGACTGGCGCAGCCGCGTGGTAAAAACAAAACATAAGTAAACAAACGCAATGCATAGTTCGCGGGAATATTCGTAACACCTTAGTGAGCCCATACGTCATGACACGAATGTACTATTCCTGAAATTTCAAGTCTTTAGGTGTAGCAGTTTGTACGGGGTGTTGTGAATCAGAGAGGCAGTCGGTGGGGCGCTTCTCTTTATAAGTATAGCTTATTTCTTGATACTATGAACAGCCCATGCAGGCAGTGATTGATTTGATTGATTGTAGGGTTTAACGCGCCGACGCAACGCAGGCGATGAGGCGCGCCGTAGTGGAGGGCTCCGGATTAATTTTGACCACCTGGGGATCTTTAACGTGCGCCGAAATCTCGAACACACGGGCGTTTCTGCTTTTCGCCTCCATCAGAAAAGCGGCCGCCGCGGCCGGGAATCGAACACGCGACCTCGTGCTCAGCAGCGCAACGCCTTAGCCACTGAGCCACCGCGGCGGGTTATGCAGGAAGTGGGATAGAAAAGATTATAACAAGCGTTGCAGAGAATGTGCATCACAGTACTCTCCAAATTCAGATGCAAAGCATTCCAGTGTACAATTGCACAAGGAAAAAATATTTCCGAAATTTTTTTGTGCGCGAGAAGAATGGTCGTATTGTTTTTGAGTGGTCCAGTCTGGCTGAAGTGTTAGGGGCAGGATGTACATATGAATTACTGTTCAAGCGATTTATTTTGTGATAAAGCAGATACAGAACCCACAGGTTGGCACTATGCCGACGCTTCTTCAGTGGCTCTAACTCTAGCGCTTTTATCATATTAGTAACGGACGACCGGAGTCTGTAATGAGAAAAAATATACGGTGCAGCGAGCCGTTGTCTAAGCTCTATTTTTAAAATAGATTTTTGGTAGTGTGGACACCAGAATTTGATCCATACTCGAGAACTGGTCGGAATAATGTACCGTAAGCCTCTATTTTAACTTTTTTGGGTGACCGCCTCAGCTGTCTCCGCCTAAGGAGAGCTTTTTAAATGATCTGTTGCAAATGTCATCGTGATGCATGTCTCAGTTAGGTGTATTTGTAACAGTTAGGTTAATTATTTAACAAAGGATACAGTTTTAACGTACTGCGTTCAATCTTGTAGCGATGAGTCAGCGGATTTTTCGTGGTTCATATTATCATAGAAACTGCTTTAGAGTAGTTATTCCATTGCGTCCGCACCATTCCGCGAGTTTACAGAGGTTGTTATTCAAGCGAACTTGAGAATCGCAGTTATCAATAACTGCATAAAGACCACAGTCATCAGAAAACAATTTTACATATACACTTTAATCAATGTGCTTATCATTATCATTTACGAATATCAGGAAAAATACTGGTCCTAGTACGGATCCTTCTGGGACTCCGACAGAAGTAGTAACACGTTAAACCTAGACACAGTACATTCTACAAGCTGCATTAGTATAGATAGGTAAGCTCCATCCCAGCATCTCTTTTTGGGATGGCCGCTTCTTTTGTGAGCTTCACCAAAAGCCCACTGGGTATCTGACGGAAAGCTTTCGATAAATCCAAGGAGATTGTGTCAACTTGCTGTTGCTCATTTATTGCGGAAGGAAAATTGTGAATAACAGATAGTCGTTGTGTGGCCACGAAAACATTTTTTTTTCGAAATCGTGCTAATATTCGCCAAAACATTCTTGGCTTCAAATAGCTAGACATATGACTAGCGATAACGCGTTCTTAATTTGCGGCATGTGCTGATCAAAGAGATTGGCCTGTAATGCGGAGGGAACAACTTATCTCCTATCTTGAATACAGGTACAATCATTGCCAATACCCAGTGCATTTGTAGGCAGGCTTCATTAAGAGAGTCATTAAAAATGGTGCTGAGATACTCAGAAATACTTTCCGCGTACCGGTGCAAGACGGAAGTCTGAAGGGCATCATGACCACATAGTTTTTCAGTTGTAAAACATTGAAATCTGTGCTTATTTTTACGTTCTAATCGATTTGGTTATTCACTCCCTCAGCGTGTATTATTTTATGTAGAACTGTTTTTTTTTCGCATTTTCTAAGTAACCTTTTCACACATTTGAAGCCCCTTTTCACGAACGTGCCGTGTGTCCAGAGACTTCGTCAAAGCTTTTTGGTCGGCCAATCGGCATATGGGTAAATGTATTATTTTCTTGACAGGACGCCATCGGTCCCACTATGGAAGCTTTCGCTCTAAAATGCGATGCATACGAAAGTTTCGGCAGTACGCACGTTAGTTACGATAGTTTTTAATGTCGGGAGATACTGATTCAATAATTGGGCGTGCAACACCATGGGTATGTGAAGCGTCTGAGTTATTACGTGCAACCAGAGATAAGGATGACATGAAATGCACACCTACGTATTTGTGTATTTTAATCCACTCTATAGAAGTTTGTGTAGTGTTATACGGATGCTGGGTTAGGTTGTGTTTACGAAAAAAATGGCATGACTTTACATTTTTAATGTTATGGGGCCTCTGCGCGTTATCACATCATAAAGAAATGACCTCGAAATCGCGCTGCAGGGTGGTACCATCCGTTGACTTTTCCCTCGACGCAGTCGTCGGCAGATATTCTCGAATGTGTATGTAGAAGATGTGGTCAAGCATTTTATACGGGTTGGGGCTAAGTGGTATTGGTCTCTAAGAAACCACTCGCCGGTCGTTGGGCGCGTATAATGCCAACAGTATGGCTACTTTCCTTTACTGAGGGGTTGTACTAGTTTCGAGTAATGCCTTCAGCAGTATGGTTACGTATTTAGGGGCGCGCTCCTAAAAACACGGAAGCTATAAAATATTCACGGAAGCTTGTATTCATGCGGGAGACTTGAATAGCGACGCTGTTGTATGTGAGACTTGCCAGACACATAGTTAAGTTTCAGTATAAGTGATTATTTGCATATTTGCGGTGCTAGTAATCGTCGTCATATGCATAGAAGAGGTCGCCGTCTTCTTCGCGGTGAGGGGTGGATACAAAATCATCTTCAGCATTGCAGATTCCACCATATTTTCGTCATCGGCTCGAGGCAGCGGTGCCAGGAATATGGAAGCCGCCTCGCAAAGAATTGGCACATTCGTAACCATGTCTCCACTAATCAATAGAGGTTTCAAGAGAATGCAACGGCCGTGGTGACCTCTCGCAAGTGGGGTCTGCAGCAGTTTATCTGCAGCATTAGCGCTGGAGGTTTTTAACTTGCCCGGTAGCGCTTGACGACAGCGCTGCACAGAGAGAGAGAGAGAGAAATAACTTTTATTTGTCCAGTTTGTGGAGGAGAGCTAGACCTCCACCCTAGGCGTCGGCCAGGAGCCCTTGGGTCCTAGCAGCGTATTCGGCTAACTGGATGGCCGGGACTTGATCCGCCGAGTTTGAGCTGAGCAGTACGGTCTCCCACTGCTCATTACTGCTAATTTTGCTGCTCTGAGGAGTCGCCTAAGGACATGCCCAGAATTTTTTTTCTTAGAGCACCTGCGCGTGGCGAGGACGCTCCGCGGTCGCCGCTCGGCGCGCGCTCACGAGCGCTCGGCATTTTGTTGGTAGGTTTTCCAGCAAGGCCGAACTTACAGGTAATACAACAATCTACGCTGTCGATTGATTGATTCAAACCTTTATTGGAGGAAAGGGGAGGCCCGGAGGCCGTGCATGGGGGACTGGGAAGTGAAGGGATGGGGTGTAGCAAAAGGTCTTCGTCGCACAATTGAATGTACCTTCTTTGAGCACTCATTTCGCGTCTATGATGTTAATAAGGCTCTTCTCAGGATGGGTAGTCACCCCCAGGCTACAATAATCTCGCAAGGCCACTCTGTATACCATAATTGCCTAGTGCTTGCAGAAAATTGATGTCGTGATTTGGAGGGTGCAGAGTGGCCGTGTCTGGAGGGACGTGACGGAACAAGTACTGTCTTTGGAGCGCGAAATGGCTGCACAGCAAACGTGAGGTGGCGAAGGTCAGAGGTTACGTTCACTTGGCAATAAGGACAATACGGGGGTGGGTGCCCATTCGGATGGTACCATTTCCTGGTAACAGAGGGCGTGTAGGCACTGTTGGCGATGTTTTTATTGATAAATATCTCGGCAACCCTGGGTATTTGAAGGCTCTGTGGCAGATATCCTTTAGGAGTTTGACGTAATAGGGTATTCTTGCGTTGAACACGCCTAGCATCCAGTTCCAGGCGTGGGTTCATGCAAGGCACGGCGGCAGAAGGGGAGGGAGGTAATGACGCACTCTCCCTGGCAAGTATCGTGTGCTGCTTGGTTCCCCGAATGGAAATCCGTGTGACCTTGTGCCCACGCCACGCGTATTGTAACACCATTTCGCGAAAGATCTTGAAAAGAGAGTGTAATGATGTTGGCTATAGGGTGGTCTGAATATGGTTTCCGGAGCTCTTGCGTGACGTCATGGGAATCAGTCAATATGCGATTTTAATGCGGAAAGCACAGTCTGGGGCTACTCGCGGTCAAAACTACGCTGTAAATAATGTTACCCGTTGCATGTTTTCTTTGTGTTTGCCTGTGGTAATGTCTATAATTAGATCTTTGCGACCTTCCTTATTAAGCACATCCTCAATAGCTAAAGAAAGGTTACCATTAAAAGACAGAGGACATCGGCTGTTGCCTAGGTAAACAAGAAAAAAATTAGACCATCTTCCATTGGGAACCCTGATGAGGATGCGAAGCATCATGGTGGTTCCGTGTGGATCCATTGTGTTGCCGTTATGTTGAGTGAGCCGGTGTTTAGTAGTGCCAGAGGGAATTCCGCGTCCGGGTCCACACCGGTTGCAAAGACACGCAAATACTGTTGTGTTACGGTGAGTTAGCGGTGGTTCTCGAGGCGCCGAAAATCGTCCATCATGTTCTTGTCAATGTTGTTGTCTCTGTGGTAGAATCACTAGTCTCCATCAGCGTTAGTGAGGTAAAGGTTGTTGGCGTTGGTGCACCGCCTGAGAGCAACGTACACGCGGTCCTCTTCGCAGCATAGTCTTCTTCTCCTTCGTCTTCTTCAGCGGTTTCCCTACGGGAAGATGACGACGGTGGTTAAACACGAAGCTATCCCGTGATGGATCCTTTGGTTGCCCAATCCCTAGGGCATCGTGCCACGATCATCATCACAGGCGCTGCGGACGGGGCACGGACGCGGGACAGTCCGCGCAAACAAGAGATGCTTCGCATCTAAAAAACAGGTATTCAACGCGCATGAAAGTCTTACTAATTCAGTAATAGTTTCATTGCGCATTTTAAACAAGCATGATACTATGTCTTTGGGCAATGTTGACCCCCAAAATTTCCCATCATTACTACACCGTAAGCGACTATGGTGTACTCCGAGAAGGAAGTGTTTTCCGCCCTTTACTTTTCTCTGAAGTTCTATTTGGTCTGATAGATTTTTGTGATGCTTGGTGGGCTTCTGGCGGTTATTGAACGCCTTTGTGTATGCACGCCGTATAATAAATGAAGAATGCCACGGTTCAATAAGGGGGCATTCACACTTGTCTTTCTTAAAGAAGGAGCTGTTTAACCCCGCCGTAAGTTGTCTAACGCAAAGAGAATACCTCCAATTGTAAATAATAATACTCTTCTCTTGGTGTGAATCAAACTTGGGTCCGTCGTGGAATGGAAGCGTAGTCTATCCGATTGAAATATCATCGCATTGCGGACGCACGGCATTGTTTCCATTGGGGACTTGGCTGCGTGTTCTAGCGTGTGCTAACGCGGCCCTCTTTGGTACAGATGTGGAAGACTGTGTACCGAACGATCCGGGCCTGCCAGTCATGCAACAGCCGGGTCTTCGACGAAGGGAGAGGGGCCGCTAGCTCTGCTGATTCTCCAGCGTTCTACCACTGGTGACAGCTGCGCCAATTTTTAGAGAGAAAAACATTGCAACTAGTCTAAGCGGTTTTTCAGAGGGGTTACGTGATGCCACAATATCGTTATTATTGATAACAATTTAACAGTTCAAAGGCGTCAGCTATTGTGTCTATAATAAAGTTATCATCCTTTCCCCGGGCAAGCTCAGTGAAGGAGAGATAACGAAATTACGTTTAGAAATTGACAATGGCAGGGAAACAACTACTGCGTCCTAATGAGAAATTGGGCAGACTATTTCACAGTGCAAGCGATTTTCATGTATATTCGGGATTGGAAATACCCAGTGTAGAAGAACAGTTATTTTGTGTTTCCTCAGGCTATCTGTGATAGCTGTAAAAATAAAATAACAGCAATCCGTTCGCTACAGATATTTGCTTTTGAGCCCAAGTATCATGGAGTGCGAGATTATCATGGAGTGCGAGATAATTTAAAGAATAAATGCAGAATGGTTATGTCGGGGTTCTTACAGATAACTGATCGTGAGTAGCTATTTAAGGATAAGAAGAAAAAAACGCATTAGTGCATGAGGACGGAATGCGGTAATAAACGATCACAACGATATAATTCCGTACTTATAAAGTTTTAGAAGAAAGTGTTTGATGCCAGGGTCCACATACCTTACCGACGTCATATCGGTCACGGAAATGACAGCACCACAAAATGTTTCATTGGCGCGGCGGCGCTAGGATTCGAGCCCGCGATCAGTCTGGCCGCAGCGCGAGGTGTGAAACGCTATAAAACTGAGCCATGAAGTCACGCCCGAATAGTTGTACCATAGTTGCCCTTCTCTCTCTCACTATTCAGATGGTGCTAGCGTCTAGGAGAGGTGAAGAGAAGTAGTGCATCATGACGCTAATGAGCGCCGATAGTTTGCGCCTCGATAGGGCAGCGTATAGCAGCGGAAGCTGCTGTGGTCATCCGTCCGCCGCCCATGTAGAACGCCGCTCAGCAAGCGTCTGGCGTACCATAGAGTTTCTTTGTAAGTATACTAGAGAGGAACCTGCACCTGGTAAGCCATGTTGTCGTGGGGGTTCATGGGAAGACCTCCTTTTTTGCTTGGGTTTGGCATGACAATGAGATTCTTAAGCGGTTTTGGGGATTTGCGTTCTTCACTATGCATTAATACGTTTACGAGCTACAAGGAAGCCGAAATCCTCCCGTTTCTGTGGCAGCCGTGTTCAATGAAACAGCAGGCAATGCGTGATCGCACCTGACGTCGCTCATGCCGCAGTGGAAGGACGCATGACTGAGCGGCTAATATGCCGCCGCGAAATTTGTAGCCGACGAAAAGAAGAAACAAACCGCACTTCGACGAAGACAAGATACGACCACGGGGATACGACAGATACGGGCGCTTGTATGCGTCCTATCTTGTCATCATGCACGACTGTTGAACGCCACGTTTTCCTTTTTCTTGTTAAACTAGCTGGCGGTCGGTGCACCGCTTCACCACGAAGGCAAATTTTTCATAGGCACGCTCAAAAAAAACTTTCCAAACTCTTCAAACAACTTAATATTTGAAATAATGGTAACAAGTAATAAAATCAGAGTCTCTAATGTGTCCCCACCCAAAATATTAACATTGTTCGTAACTACAACATTGGCCTGTGGAATAGCAGGCACAACCGTCCTGGAAAATATACTTTAACTTCTTTTTTCCTTAGTTTAAAACAGCCTGTTTTTAATTTACACATACATAATTGCACGCTAGTCTTCTCGTTTTTGTGGCACTTTGTTTAAATTTTCGGTCACTAAAACGTTTCAATCCGAACCAATGATGAAACTAAGGCGAGCGCGATGTATAATGGCGGCACATGACGACAGAGACGGGCTTGACGTGAGCCGCATAGACGCTAGCGACAGATTCCTCTCTAGTGTATATTGTAAGAAACTCTATGTGGCGTACATGCTCGGAGGAGGACCAATGTGCTCACACCTTTGCCGAAACGACCCGCCAGCAGGACGTCGTTCGCCGAGCACGCCCGCAAGACTGCTGCCGACCCGCAAATCATGCTCCTTTTGCTTAGCGGACCGTGCATCAGACTTCACCGAATAGCGGACGTTTCGCTGCAGCGGACTTCACCAAAACATTCGCTGACAACCCGTCGGTCTCGTTCGCACAGTTTGCGAGCGCCTGGGGTTTCAATCAAATCTACGCAACGCCACGGGCTGTGTAATCTAGTGTCTAATGTTGATGCGTCTAACGGTGCCACATCGACGAAATATGAATAGTGATGTGCAAGTTCATATCGATGCACAATAAACATTAAAATTATCCTGTGAACTCACAATTAACTTTCATGTTTTACCGATTCCTATGAAAGAGGCATTCCACATTTTTAATAAAACCCACCCAACATCTCATTGGCCCGGAACGTAGACAAATTTTTGATCCGGAGGCAGAAGGAATGGGATACCTCCTTCTGAGACGACCGGTCGGAACAAACTGTGACGTAGCCCTGCCCTGTGAGTACGGTACCGTAGACACCTTCTTGTAATTACGTTTCTGCGACCATGAGCGCGGCCTGTAGGGGCGCCACTGAAAGATCGCATCCTCGGGACACTCCGGCCCACTTCTCACTGCCTCCGCTATCTTTTGGCCACGTTTACGGCTGATATTTTTCGCCTATATGTGCTGGAAATGAATATTTGTGTGCAGAAATTACCGTGATTGCAAATGAGGTGTACGTGCGAGAGTAATTGTTCCGACTGTTATCTTGGCGGGGTATCCTCCATCTGTAGAAGTGCCAGGGTGTAACGCACTACCGTCAGGAAACCGGCATATGCGTGACGCTGATTGTAATTCCACTGCCCTGAAATGTACTTTGTCTCCGCAAGCACCGTTTCATCAGATGACCTTCGCATGGCAATGCAGTGTAATGTAAATATACTTACACAATTTAGCTGAGCACTCATACCTGACAGCACACCAGTCACGCTTGTCGATATCTTACCCAGGAAATTGATCACTAGCGCGGCCAAGACAATGTGGCTTAGATTTTACGAACATGCTACCAAATTAGTGCTGGAAGAAGAAATATATATTTGGGATGAGCACACGACAAACTGTTTAATACTAAACGAAGGAATAAGTTTGCGCAAAAGACGCGAATGAAGACAGAGGGGACACGAAGAGCGCAACTTCGAACTTTATGTTGCATGAAACAAAACAGACATATATACCTCCCACCTGTATAATACGTACTGCCATCAACATCCGCACGAACGAATTCGACGTAACAGGACGCACACGCCAAATACAACAAATTAAACAATTCGATAAAACGAGGTAAGGAAAAAGTACACACCAGATAATAGATCCAACTTAGAGAGTATGCTCGTCTTCTAAAATCAACACCTGTCGAAATTACAATCAAAGGTTAAAGAATAAAATCAGAGCCAAAAGGTCATAAAACCACATTAATAACAGGGGTGGGAGAATCGATCGCGAAGTAATGAACAATAGAGAGAGTGCGTTTTTGAAGATTTTACAGATACCTAAAACATATCTGACCTAGATACTACACACATCTTTTAAAATGAACACTTGTCAAAGCTAAAACCAGAGGTAAAAAAATAAAAGCATTAATGCAGACCCCAAAAGAATAAAACCACTAAAAAAAGTTCGAGTCAAACCCTGCCGTAGCCGGCATGTAGTAAGTGAAACGATCCTGGCCAATCCCCCTAGTGGATATGAGCCACAAACTGCGCAGGAGGCCGCCTGGTTCTTGCTGCGGCAGGAAACTAAACACTGGTTTGAAGTATGTCGCGCTCATGTTGTCTGCTGCGTGTACTGTCTGGTGTCGAAGGCCCAGTCAGGTGGCTTTCAATGCCGCCTCTTGCCTTGGCACCAAGACAGACCGCTATTGAACATCGTTTTTGTCAATAAACAATAAACAATAAACAACATCCCCCTCGCGAAGGGCACGATCAAATGCAGAGCATTTCCGGGGGCGCACGACGTTAAGTATTTTCCCTTACGTTAATGTTGTTGCACTTGTTGCTGTTGGTTGTTGTATTGTGATTAATTGAGGAGACGTAATACGTGGTCACGTGACATCATTTATTAGCAGGTGGGTATGACATCATTTATTAGCTGGTGGGTATGATTATTGTGGCGCAGTGGGAAGAGCACCATGTACCTCGCGTTCCGCCCACATGTAGTGAATGCGTTGTATCAGCAGCTTCTTGACGTAGTTGAATGAGTCAAGGAAATAAGGCGCGTTCGTAGCCCTCCATTCTGTGTCGGCTTTGTGGCGCAGTGGGTAGAGCACCATGTACCTTGCGTTCCGCCCGCAGGGTCGTGGGATCGAAACAAGGCGCCGGTAAGTATTATTTTTTTATATAGTGTAGGGGGAGGGGTGCGGACGACAATGTACAACTAGAACGGGTGACATCGTGAGTTAAAGAAATGCTCTGCATTTAATAGAATAATAGGGGTGGGAGTATGGAAGTGGGGAACAACACAGACGGTGCGTTGGCAACATTTAACGAAATCCCCAAAAGAAAACCGAAGTTTTTTTAAAAATGACCCCCTAAGACGGTTAACTCTGTGGGTAGCAGGCTTACCGAGGTCGTGCTGACGCCATCCTCCCCATAGTCGCTAATTCTGTAGGCTTTATTAATTTCTCTCCCGGTTTGATCTATGCTTAGCTCGTGGCAGGAATTCGGTATTGAGGAATTCTTTGAGCTCTGGAACGCAAATAATAACCATGTTCGCTGCCCCCACCCGCCGCCGATTTATTTTCAACATAAAAATTGCGCTCCCTGGTCGGCCTTATGATGAAGTGAGCGGCTGCAAACATCCGTCACCTGCTGCACGGCCTCCGCGAGCATCGCGCCGACGGGCTTATCAAAAAAATTAAACACGTTTCACTCAATGCAAAAGCTGTCGGAAGTGCAGAGAAGTGATTCGCTATAATGGGCTCCAGAGCCGTTATCCACTCACTGCTACCAGCCAATGCAATTAAAATTTCCCTCTCGCGCCCGCTGCCTGAATCTGCGCCAGCGGGAGTTGTGTTCTTTTTGGGCTTACTTTTCCTCCCGCACGTGCCGGCTTGGGCCTGCCACTTTTTTTCGCTTACTATCTTAACAACCAACCCAGTGAGCGTTCCTAACTAAATGGACGCAGGCGATGCCGCTAAATTACGCATATTTTGCCTCAAATGTACAGCCGGTAAAAGGCTTGTCTATAACACAGCGTTCGTACTCTCAGCCCTATCGTGCCCTACTGGAGCGGGATTTGAATAAAACTACTGCGGAATTCTGAAGTCTTGGCCCTTCGCTTTTGCCTCCGACATGTTTGGAACGAGTATGTTTCGGCAGTTTTTGGATGTAGCTAGTTCAAATTGAAATCGCTGTTATAAACAAGCGTTTTACCGGCTGTACCTACAGTTTTCTTTAGTTTTGGGGGGAGGGGGGTTAGGTACCTTTTATTTTATTTTGCCGTTTGTATATCGCATGGCCGACCATAAAAGCTGCATAGAAGCAGCTTGGCAAGTCCGTCAGCCAAATTCTAACGCTAAGCAGCAGACAGCAATATGCATGCTTTAAAGCTCCAAAAGCAATAAAAGTATCGCAATTATACTGCGGTAACAAAATTACGCAAAGGAAAAAAAAATATGCGCTCTAAACAACGCGCTAAACAACGGGGAGATGTATGACAAGCGCCAGCGGTTCACGATTTTCGAATGCTTATGACTATATAAACCCCTTGGTTTTCGAAGCCTCTGGGTTATATGCCGCGACAACGGAACGCCATGTCGCTCCAGTAGGGTCCAGCTAGCGAGCTACGAAGACAAGTCGGGCGCTTAAAGTGCTCTGCACTTAAACAGGCGCGTCAGCGGCCAAACCCTACTAGCAAAACGGTTCTGGAACAAATTGTCCCAGAACGAAGGGCGCCAGAACTTATGTTCCAAGAACAAATGGTCCTCGCTGTAGGTTAGACCAAAGGTCACTTTCTAAATGGGCCTAGCTACAAAGTAAAAAGACATTGTCCGGGGCTCCTCTTTGTGCAAAAACGACCCGATAAAGCAACTGTACATGTCCCCTCTATTCAAATTTGATGCATGTGGTCGTACTGTAGTATTGCTTGCTTTTGCAAAACGGTCAGTAAATGATGCGTTCGTTTAATTAACACACAGTTGAAAGAGGGTACAAAATATTCTACAAGTAAATTAACAAAGGTACGAAAATTCTGTTTACGACAATATTCCCCTTTTTATGTCAGCATAACACAGAAGGAAAAACAGGGTGCGCCCCTCGTGAGCCACCGCAGCGTTCCTTCCCGTTTGTGAGGAATGCCACGAGGCCGCAAGTGATGGATCTAGTCCTGAGGTAAACAATGATATTTTAGTTTTCGTAGGCGGGTCAAACAGCGGGATTCTTCTCCTCAGGTGTTTGAAGATCCAGACTGCGACGCCGGCAGGGCACCCCCTACCCCACCCTAAGACCCCCCCTCCTACCCCACCATTTCTCCACCAACCGATCATGCAGATCGCGAATGCTGCCGTACACGCAGGTAACCTGACTTGCGAGCCCAGAAAGACACATGAAACTCAGCCAACCATAGCTACCTCTTAAGATGCTCATATGTACACAGAACTCAAAATAGACTCAAAACTCAAAATATACTCGAGACCCGAAATGAAGTCAGCACTAATATGTACTCACAACTCAAAATGGGCTCAAAATTTTAAATGTACTCAGGCCCCAAAATGTACTTAAACTGAGAATAGACTCAAACTGAAAATTGACTCAAACTCAAAATGGACTCAAAACTCAAAATGAACTCGAAACTCAAAATGTACTCAAGACTCAAAATGTACTCAAAGTTAAAATAAATTCAGAACTCACTCGGACTCAGGCTTACACAAACACAGTCGGGCTTAAAATCACAAGGGCTCCCAAGTCTCAAACTCACCCAACTCAAACTCACCACGCCACCTAGCCTCGCGCTCACTCAAACTGAAACTCACGCGCGAGTTTCAGTTCAAATGAGTCTGAGTGAGTTGACTCATGTCTGAGTCCGCCGACCTCTGACCGTGACAGCACACCAGCTAGCAGGAGTAACCACCTCAACGTTTTTTTTCGCCTGCACCGCAGAGAGAAAGAGAGAGAGAGAGAGAGAGAGAGAGAAAACTTTATTAAACTGAGCTTGTCTTTAGTGTGAGAAGTTAGTGGTCGTTGTTATAAGTCCAACGACGACAGAGGCGGCCCTTGCGATCAGGGAGATCTGTACCTTCCTGTCGTGTGATGCCAGTGCTTCTCTCCAGTGCTCAGCTGTGGTTATTCGGGGATAGGGGTTTCGGGAGCAGGCCCACAGAATGTGGGGTAGGGTGGCTAGGGCTGTGCAGAGGGTGCAGTTCGGGGATGGGACTTGTGTTGGGTGGATTAGGTGCAGGCGGGTTGGGTGTGGGTATGTGTTTGTTTGTACAGTCAAACCCGTTCATAGCGAACTGCAATATGCACCGCGAATTGTTCGATGTAACCAGTAGTTCGATATAGCCAAACCCGCCTATAACGAGCTTATTGTTACGAGTTCAAAACTCGCGGGAGCGCCACCTCCCCCCCAATCCCCAACTCCACCATTCCCGCATGCCGAAACGAGCAGAGTAAAGTAGCCATTACCATACCCAAAATAATCCATCTATTGCAAGTAATAAAGCTACTTCCTGCCCCAATTGCCTACTTTGCAAAAAAAGCGGTGATTTTTGTTTTCAATTTCGTTTTGGTGGCTTCAACTAGCATAGCATTCTCTACACGAAACATTGTTTGCACCTGTTCTAGTCCGCGTCCTTCAAAATCGAAGAAGCATTGGCGGAGAACATTGACTGCCGAAAGCGCTTCATTATAAGCGTCGGACGGCTTTCACTCCCGACATCATCGTGAACATTGGCGAGCTCTTTCCACAGTTCACCAATGCTGCTGTTTTGAACCGGACTCGGTGACTGGGAGGATTCCGTCGTGAGTCCCACGCGTCCGAAACCGTTACGGAAAGTGTCGGGCATCACGTCGCTCCCTTCGAGGCGGAACGTCTCAGTCACGGCTTTCTCCGTGGTCGCTGCCAATCCACATCTCAATCGCCGCTCCGAGACCATGCATTTCGGCGCGGCCATTCTACGCACGCGGAGTTCGATATATCGGATGTGAACTTCGTTATAAGGAATATGTTTCCCATGTATGTCCGTAACTTAATTATTTTTGTTCGATATATAGCATAATTCGCTCTATCCGGGTTCGTTATAGCCGGGTTTGACTGTATGAGCCTCCAGTCTTGCTCTTGGGCTGTTTTGAGTTCCGGGTGCGGGGGTGCTAGCTTTCGGAGGCAGAGGCGGTAATGTTCCGTAATATCGGTATCGTTAAGAAGACTGTCTCTGGATGACGTTGCCCCGTCGGATGGGTCGGGCGCCACTCCAACTGAGAGGGTAAGATCTCGAGCCTGATAGTGTACAACCGTGCGTTTCCAGGTGTAAGCGCAGTTCCGGTTCCAGGCAAGTCTTGAGGCGCCAGGTAGTCCTGTCGGCGTGTAGTCGCGCGTCTTTATTTCTATTTGTTGTATCGGTTCGTCGGTGATGAGTGCTTCTGCTAGAAAACGAAAAGTTATCATTTCAAGAAAAGCCACAAAATGCCGTATCCACTGGCGAGAAAGAAGAATGTTGCTGTCTGGTATAGTATCCCACGTGGCCCCCTTCAACAATCTTGAGTGTGGTAAGGAGCATCAAGTTCGCAAAAAGATGCCCTTGCAGCATTAGTATAGTTCTCTAAACACGTTAAGGCGCCGAAAAGTGTCAAAAGGCAAAAAGCATACTTAAGTTACGTTTATTACGACGGGTTAAGTGACCTTGCTTCTTTAGTCAAAATTAATCCGGAGCCCTCCACTACGGCGCGCCTGATCACCTGCGTTGAGTCGGCGCGTTAAACCCTGCAATCAATCAATCATTAATGACCTTGCTTCTTTGTAGAGCCGTGTAGTGCGTAAGCTCGTGCTAAAGCAAGAAGCGCAGCACACGCAGTTTTTCTCTGGGAAATAAATCCAATAAGTGTGAGTTCACCTTCACTGATGTACAAAATTTTTCTTCGTTTCTGCTTAATTCCCACTAGCCCCAACTCAAAACCTGCATATAACAAAAACCTGGATGTAACAAGAAATAGCGAACTTTTGTCAAATTTGTTACATTCAAGTTTGACGGTATGACATTAAAATCTTAATGCAGGGTCTGTACTACACCTAAGAAGGTATTTGGTAGCGCATGCAGTAGGATTGGATTGTGACCACTACGCCGACAGGGATTTATGTGAAGTTTATTATTCGAGACTGAAAAACCACTACAGACGATTTCGTCGAGCTCATAAATTGCCGTCTATTAGCACACCAATTTTCAAAAGAAAATGTTCCACTTTGCAAATCAGCAATTGATATTTCTTCATCACTATTGCGTTAACAAATTACGGTATCATCGGCGTGTAGAATGCATTTTGAGTGCTGAAGGCTCTGCGGTAAGTCATTAATCTATCTATCAATTGAAATTGGCCGTGAAACGGAATACAATTTTGTTAGTATGAGCATTGTTAACAAACTGCTGTTGGCGAAAAAAAATTGTTGTCTCTCAGAAAAGAAGTTTTTAACAGCGGAAGTTCTGGTCTGGTTATTCCATAAAACTCAAGTTTAGTGAAAAGGATGTTGTGATCAATGCTATCGAAACCTTTACATAAGTCAACGAATCCCTAATCAGCATAATGTTTTTTGGCATTGAATAATTTATTGTTATTACACAACATGACAAAGCTTTATCTGTTAAAAGGTCAGGTTGAAAGGCAAATTCCCTCGGAGTTCGCACAATAAACTTCACATAGTAGTTCAGCTAACTTCTTTCCATGGACATTTCCGACACTTTGTCCATTAACGGAGTCACAAAAGGCGGTGGATAATTTTCTGTTTGGCGTCAGATCGTACTTTTGCAAGGCCTGAAAAATTTTAGCCATTGTAAGCACCCTCGGGAAGAAAAGGTTCTAAAGACAAAAACGAGGCTTAAAACCGGAAGGATGGATAGACAAATAGTTTTATAAGCTTCCCACAAATTTTCTCTAGGCCAGGACCAGTCATGGATTCGAATACATTTTGGAGCATTTAAAAAATAGGCTGGCAAAACGTAGTTAGCAATTCATAAGGATGCATTGCTATGTATGCTTGCCGGCCAATTTTGAAATTCTGCGAAATGTATTCGAAGTAATCGCCGTCGAATCTCAACAAAACAATTACAGCATTATGAACAAAAACGCGCTTCGTGCAAATCCTTTTGATAAATATTTCAGGATATTGAACAATCTCTCTCCCTCCACCTATCATTGTTGCTCCAACAATATGCATGGTTCCTCTAAAGATGACTGGAGAAGTGATTGTCTTTAATGCTGGTTTTTTTGTTGAGATTCGACGGCGATTACTTCGAATACATTTCGCAGCATTTCAAAAATTGGCTGACAAAACATACTTAGCAATGGATAAAGATGCATTGCTATGTATGTTTGCCGGCCAATTTCGATATTCTGGGAAATTTATTTGAAGTCATTGTCTCAAATATCAACCAAATTACAGCAATTAAAAACACAAACGCACTTCGTGGAACTTCTTCCCTTGATACCCTAATCAGCCTTTAATGTGGATTTTATAGTAATGTGGTGTTTGTGCTAAGGCTAGAACAAGTGTTTTTTTATGGTAATGCTAGAGACCTGATAGCTGCAGATAAACAGGAAAACATAACTACTCTTAAACGATGACAAATAACTTGACCAGGACCACAGACTTAATACAAACGTGTACAGAAACGAGGTCGACACATAGGCTAAGGCGGCACTTCACCTGTATAATGCGGTTACTCGTCCCCTCCTTCGTGTCCGCGAGGTTCCGCCGAACGACACCGACGCTCGCGCGACACGTGATTTCGTTTCCATGTGGCAGGGCCATTATGCGGGAGGATAAACAGCAAGTACTGAGAATTTCTCAGCTGCCATCTCCTTGGCGATAACCGCTACACTTACGGCGCTGATATTTGCCGCGTGAGCCGCCCGCCTTTAGTTTCGGCAAGCCCATTCCGTACAGCCTTCTGCAGCTAATGATTCCGGACAAAGTACCGGTATAGACAGTAGGCTCATAGACAGAGTAGTAGGCAATATCTTCACGCTAAGTGCAAATTCAATGTCGCGAACCATAAAAATTCGCCGCGTATCTGCTCCTTTCGTTGCAACTGTCGTAAAAAGACGATAGTCTTTGTAGATATTTGCCAAGGAAATGCCCCCCTTTGCTTTCCCACTTACCTCTCATGCCGTTCCTGTTCCGTCGCGCTCACCCCAAGGAAAACACACTAAAGGTTTGGTCAAGGCGATTTGAATTTACCGCGTTCCACTGCTACAGGCCGGGTTCCTCGATGCCAGCGCTGCAATACGGCGTAGACGCGCGTGAATCGGGGCGGCTGACTTCAAGGTTTATAGAACCGCGTTGCCGTGCTCCAGGTGCGTTCAAAGCATAACGTGGAACCTAGGTAGTGGAACCTTTTGTTGCTGTTGTCGCGTGATTTCTCATATGCCGCCAGGAGGTGGCGCGGGCAACAGCAGGCGGTGGTTTTCCGCAGTAGATGTAGAATATCATTTTCTATCAAAAACCCCAGCATCCATAAATATTTAATAAAGAAACACTGTACATATCCCTTGTGTACTAATTTCTTTTCTTATATTTGCGTAATGTCTTGTTTTTGTTCAACAAAGGTGACAAGTATGAAGATATAAACCGGGCTTAGACGTTTACTTTTGCCTGTCAGTATATAAGACTAATGCGCAATATGCATATTACTTTGACCGCGCTGCTGAATCGAGTCACAGAAAGAGAGACAGATACAAACACAAACAGACATAGGGACAGACCAAAAGTTCTGGGTTTAACTAGCTCAAGAAAGACAACCGTCTTTAATAAACCACCCTGACTCCATGCTGTCTTCGTCATGCTAGTTAACCACTCGGATGGTACGATTCTGCGGATATATGTTTTGAGCATCACCCACGCTCTTATTCGTTTGCAAGCAAGCTAGACAAGTTCCATAGCCGACACACCTTCGACGCCGAAACCAATTCTCGAAGCACGGGTGCCGGTAAGGATGGCGGAAGGCGATGTTAACTCCTCAAGGTGTGACTGTGAAGTCACACGCTACCACCCCACTTAAACTTAGCTCAATAAAACGTTTCCTCCCTCTCGGTCGCCGAGAAATTGTGCACAAGAAAAGAGAATGCTTAGCCTTTTCACAACAAATAAGAGGAACAAAATTCTTCCTGCCTCTACTTACATACCCCGTAACACCCACTGCGGCCGGACATGCCACAATTACTAGCGGCTCGAAACGTCGCCAATAAAACCGTCTAGATTCCTACAGGGCATTAGCGCATCACCAAGAGCATCTGAACAGATTGGAAGGGACTTCTATCGCCTGTTTTTTACGCCACAATCTGGCAAAAAAGCAGATAATTGTAGCTGCTCCCATCTTGACATGGTACGCAGAGCTGGCCGCGCTTCTGTAGAAGACTGTCCAATGAGCCGCGTAATTCTTGATACTCCAAATATCGAGACAGCATAGTCCCTTGGCGTCGTAATATCGCAACAGGCAACGGCGTTTCCAGCATATCTGATCCAAGAACTATTTCACTGAAGCAAATAGGACACAAAATACAATGGCGCAAAACTCCAGACGAAGGGCGTATAAGGAAAGGCGTCCAGAACTCCTTCGAGGGCGTGGTTTCTACGTCCTTCGGCGTTGCAAATAAGACGTGAGAAGACATCTTGGGCTGTTTCATGTTGGCGTACTTAATAGGTTTGGAGAAAACAACGCATATTCTTGCTGAATTCAAATTTTCCTTAGAAGAGCGCCGAATAAGTCGCTCGACACATCACCACTGCACGTAGAAGACGACAACCGTTATACGGACATATAAGGACACCAACAAAAGCGGCGGATTCCCGCTAACCTGTCCGCTTCAGCAAAACTACACAGCAACTTGTGGCAGCCATACCGTACAACCTTCGACGTCCAAGGGGCAGGTATGATCACAGGCATCGGCTGTAGGTGCGTACCCCAATCCCACAACCTAGCCTCCGTGTGAGAAGCTTCTGCTTTGGTATTTCAGCCAAAGTGTTGGCCGACTTGCCTACTACGTATTGTCCAAGTCGGCTACAAGGTGGTCAGCCACGGTTACTACAGCATACCAAGGCAACTCCAGGTGCCTAAGGTCGACGATGTGGCACGGGTCAACTCTTAAAGACCGATCTCTATTTGCCTGGTGAATAGCATTATTTTGTAATAGCGTAGATATACCCTTACAAGGAGGGACAAGAGCAACGCCGCGAGCCAATTCTTCGGATTTGTTAGTTTATGTTTTGTTACCCCCACGTGGAAGTGAGGTTTCAGCGGAAAAGTGCTGAAAAAGGACTAGCAAGAAACGACGACTGGAGGTGCATGGCACAGATTCTAGGTTCCAGCTACAAGCGACTAGCGGCTAGCTTAAAGCAATGACCAATGTCGCAACAAGAGGGACGTTACCTATACCAATTGAGGGCCCTCTGCATCTGATTGCAACAATCATACAGTGAGTGCTCAAGCTTGTCTAGCGATTGACTGCCCCCAGTGAGAAGACGCTACTAATGAGCGGGTCTTTGCCGATATTTTATTTCTTCACCTGACAGGTATTAAGCGATATGCCGAAAACGCCGGCAGGCCCAGCGACAATATGGAGGAGATAAATGTACTACGAAAAGATATCCGCCACCTAAAGATCTCTCTCTTACAAATAAAAAGAGCTCATCTTTAAGTACAATCCCCTTCTCGTAACAACGTGGTTATTTACAATGAAATGCTAACCGACCATTAAACGTGCCTGAGAGCTGTAGATGAGGAAGTTGAAGACGTCATTATAGTCGGCCATCCTACCAAAGGAATGCGACGCGGAGAATAATATACCGCAACCATCATAGAGATAAAATTGAAATTGGACGAAATAATCTCTGATTACCCGCCGCGGTGGCTCAGTGGCTAAGGCGTTGCGCTGCTGAGCACGAGGTCGCGGGTTCGATTCCCGTTCACGGCAGCCGCTTTTCTGATGGAGGCGAAACGCAACAACGCCCGTGTGTACGAGATTTCGGCGCAAGTTAAAGATCCCCAGGTGGTCAAAATTAATCCGGAGCCCTCCACTACAGCGCGCCTCATCGCCTGCGTTGCGTCGGCGCATTAAACCCTACACTCAATCAATCAATCAATCAATCAATCAATCAATCAATCAATCAATCAATCAATCAATCAATCAATCAATCAATCAATCAATCAATCAATCAAATAATCTCTGATTGATTACTTCGTTTATTACGACAGATGCAAAACTTCTGAATGAAATAAAATTACACCATCTCCCCGAAGGAAACTATGTGGTGATGAAAAGCAGAATTGTTGGCGTCCATTCAGCTCATCGAAATGTGCAGCGTGTCTCACCCGAAGCAGCACCTTAGGAAGCGGCGCGCGGACCGGGTTTTATTATATAGAGCAGATGGAGTAGAGAGGAGGATATGAGAGAGGAGACGCGCATGTGAGCTTATCGCGCAGCTGGCGTGTTGCCGTTATGTTGAGTGATCTGGTGTTTAGTAGCACCAGAGGGAATTCTACGTCCGCGCGCGTGGCAAAGGCACGCAAGTACTGTTGCGTTACGGTGAGTAGGCGGTGGTGCTCGAGGCGCCGAAACTCGGCCATCATGTTCTTGTCGATTTTGTCGTCTGTGTGGTAGAATCGGTAGTCTCCGTCAGCGTTGGTGAGATAAAGGTTGTTGACGTTGGTGCACCGGCTGAGAGCAACGTACATGCCCTCGTCTTGGTTGGTTGGTTGGAACCAAAAATCAGTGGCGCGTACCCACTCTGGGGGATTGGCCAAGTCAAATTGTGGAAACTGGTCAAGAAGACAAACTAAGGGTAAAATAGGGCTGTGGAGTGTGAGGGAAGTGATGTTGGCAATTTTGAGGGGGAAAAAAACTCGTCTTCGCAGCATTGTCTTCTTCTCCTTCTTCTTCTTCAGCGGTTCTCGTACGCGAAGATGACGACGGTGGTTGAACGCGAAGCTATCTCGTGATGGATTCTTTGGTTGGCCAATCCCTAGGGGCATCCTGCCAAAATCATCATCAGAAGCGCTGCGGACGGGGCGAGAGCAACGTACACGCCCTCCTCTTCGCAGCTTTGTCTTCTTCTGCTTGTTCGTCTTCAGTGGTTCCTCTACGGGAAGATTGCGACGGTGGTTGAACGCGAAGCTATCTCGTGATGGATTCTTTGGTTGGCCAGTCCCTAGGGGCATCCTACCACAATCATCATCAGAGGCGCTGCGGACGGGGCACAGACGCAAGACATCCCCCCGAGCAAGAGGCGCTAACATCCTCCTCTATAGTTTCAGTTCGTCGTTTCTATTGACGGTCAGCTTCGCGTCACTTCGTTGTATCAGTAGCTTCTTGACGTAGTTTGAATGAGTCAAGGACATGAGGCGCGTTCCTAGCACTTACTCGTGTCCAGGTTTTGTAGCGCAGTGGGAAGAGCGTCCCGTACCTCCCGTTGCGGCCAGAGAGAGCGAGAAAACATTTTTATTGAGATTTATGTGGCTCAAGGGGCGGTTGTGGCCGCTGGCTTGTGCCGGGCGGCGACATCGGCAGCTGTGGTGACCAAGGAGGTTTGTACCTCTAGGTCTGAGCTCCCCAGCGCCTCCTATCACTGCTCATAAGAGAAAATTAGTGGAAAGGGATCTTTAGGGCACCCCCAGAAAATGTGGGGAAGGGTGGCGAGGGCTCCACATGCAGGGCATTCAGTGGAAGGGTATAGTGAAGGGTGGATTCGGTGGAGTATAGCGGGATTAGGGAACGTGTTCGTCTGAAGGAGACGCCACGTGTGTTCTTCGGAATTAGGTTGACGTGAGCCGGGGGGTACCTACGGCGGTCAAGGCGGTAATGAACGGTTATTTTTTTGTACGTAAGAAGTCTGTCTGTGGCGGATCTGGCTCCGTGATAGGGTTCGAGGCTTGCCCCGGCTCGGATTGTGACCCCTCGAGCCGTATTGTGGGCAGCCTCATTACCCGCGAGGCCAGCGTGCGCCGAAGTCTAGACAGTTTCTACCGGGAAGTCGGGTGGGTGGCGTCGGAGAATGTTGGATGCCTGTGGCGTAACATGGCCGCTGGCAAAATTTTGAATGGCCGCTTTAGAATCGGAGATTATTATCGAGGGGGTCGGCCTTTGCGAGAGGGCTAAAGCTATTGCCGCCTCTTCCGCCGTGGCGGGATGGGGAGTACTTAAGGTTAGAGAGTCTAGAGGGGGATTATCCGTGTCGTTTATAACTGCAATGGCGAATGCGGCGCGGTGTCTATATTCTGCAGCATCCACATAGACCACGTCGGCTCGAGCGGGGAGTCGTTTTTGGAGAGCACGTGCTCTCTCTTCCCTGCGGCTCGCGTGGTATATGGGATGCATGTTGCGGGG
This sequence comes from Haemaphysalis longicornis, assembly GCF_048455015.1. Classification (NCBI taxonomy): domain Eukaryota; kingdom Metazoa; phylum Arthropoda; class Arachnida; order Ixodida; family Ixodidae; genus Haemaphysalis; species Haemaphysalis longicornis. Next base: position 46,849,354 of record NW_027526233.1, read on the forward strand.
TATTGGTTTAATGATAAGCTTTGCATGGGTTTCAGAAGGGAGAGGAATTTTAGCCTCAGGGCAGTCAATACAACCTATATCTAGCCGCTTGAGAATATGGGTTCAAGTGGGAGTTTTAGACAAGCGGACGACCTGATTGGAAAGGTGGGCTTCAATAAGCTCCTCTGCCGTATTGTGCACACCAAGACCTTCAAATCTGGCAGTGGGTGTGTTAAGGGGGAGGTGGAGGGCAGATTTGTATGCCCTTCTGATGAGCCGATTGACCTTGTCTAATTCAGTGGCTGTCGGGGTCAGGTAGGGCAGTGAGTACGTGATCCTGCTAATAATAAAAGCTTGGATCAGCCTGATCCTCTCCTCTTCCTTGAGACACCTGCGGCGGTTGGAGATTCGTCTGATGAGTCCTTGTCACAAACTCGAGCGTCCGACGTCTAAAAGTGCCTTATAAAGTTTTCATTTTATTATACAGCGCCTAATTCTTCTTACACTCGGTTCTATTCGCCCGAGACAACGCTGGAAGTTTCTCGAACGAAGAGGCGGTAACACGATCTTACGCCGGCTGGCCGGCCAGAAAACAACGAAAATAAAACCCCCGCCGCTCCGGTTTCGTCGAAGCTTCCTGTACTTTCGAGGAGGCACGGGTGGCCTTGCCAGTTCTAAAGAGCGTCGATTATTCTAGAATGGAGAAGAGGGAAGTTATTCGCTCACGGCGGCGGGCGCGTGGTGTGTTGTGCTCTCCCTCTCCGCGCCGGCGCGCCGGCGTGCCTATAAAAAGAGAAGCCGCGCCTAAGCAAACCAGCTACGTTTGGACGTCGTGATTGACAACTGCACCTGCCAGTTTGTACATCACACCATCGGCGACCCGCGCCCTGGGGGACTCCAACGTGCTCCCGGGCCTTGAATGACCGTGATCGTCTCGGACGGCCTGGCCTACAGCGAAGCCACGCTTCCCAGGTAGCCGAATCGCCTCCGACAGCGGTGCATCGTCCGGCCCGGTCGGTGAATATGCTGGGACTCTGTCTCTCATATGCATCGAACTGTTCATTTTCTTTTAGTTAACTGCTCCGATTAGTAATATTCCTTTGTTAACGCTCCTGTTTGTATCATTTTGTCTAATTGGACTGTTTCTTGTATTTGAATTTTATCTAAGTTGCCTGTAATTATCGATCCGTTACCTCGTGCTTGTATTTGTGACTTGCCTGTCTAAATATAAGTCTTTGTGTGGTTTTTCGGTCAGGGCTCTTGCTCATTCTTGCCGCTCTGGTCGGCGAAAGCCGCACATCAGACGGCCACCCCCTTTGTCACCTGTGCCCTGTAGATTCGGTGGGGGTTGTTGGCTCTCGTGAGTCGACTCCCCATATCTTCTGACAGTGCACCCTAATTTAAGGAAACGGGTGACAATTTCTGGCGTCCGCGACAGGACGTCTGATGTGAGCGGTAGGGAGGAGAAAGAGCCTGGAACTTTTTTGGCATAGGTTGCTACTGCCTTCATAAGTTGGTGCTCTTGTAAACTTTCTCTGTGTTGATATACCTAGCTAGAGGCTAGAGTATTGTGGCTCGATTGCGATACATTTGCAATCATGGATTTAGAGAAAATTGTAGCGTTGGGCTGCCAACTGGGCCTGTCAGGGACCGAACTACGAAAGTGGGTAGCTGAGAAAGAAAAAGAAGAAAACGAGAAAGTTAAGAGAGCAAGACAGGCAGCACGAACAGAAGCTGAGAGGAAAGGAGAGAAATAATTTCGGAGACAACTTCGGTTGGAGCGAGAGGAGAAAGCAAGCAAAGAGCAGCTAACAGGAGCAAATGTTGATGCTCAATGTTTGAAGCTCGACTGCTCATCAGTGGATCGGAGCATGAGAGGAGAGAATAGGCGCCTGTGTCTCAGTACAAACCTTGAAAAGGTTAAGGTAAATTTCGGAAACGCGGTAGCGGACCGAAGTAGGGCCAGCCAAAAACCCCCGCTGAAATGTTACTATTGTAACAAGTTTGGGCACATTGCCAAGTACTGCTGGAGCAGCGTTAAGATAAATAGTGCTTCCAGATGTTTTAAGTGCGGGCGGGCTGGACACAAGGCTGCGACATGCAGGAGCAGCAACGATGAAAGGCGCCAGGAGTTGCGCGAATGCGCACCTCCCAGGGCATCGAGACAGTACGATGCTACTGATAGCTCTGAGGAGCGTAAAAGGGGCACGAAAATTCACGTCGTCGGTGCCATTACGGCATTCGGGTCGAAGACAGTGCCGGTGGCTGAGGGAAAATTGTCAGGCAAAACCATTACCGTTTTGCGCTCCACCGGCACCAGCACAGTTGTTGTACGAACGGACTTAGTCCGAGAGCAGGAGTTCACTGGGGAAACAAACCCAGTGTTCTTTATGGATGGCTCAATGCGAGAGTTGCCGGTAGCTCAGATCGAGGTGGAGACTGCCTACTACACGGGAAGCGTAACCGCCCTTTGCATGGAGAGGTCTAATTATGACCTCATCCTCGGCAACATCGACGGAGTCAGAGATGCCGACGCCCCGATAACTTTAACTGCCCCAGAAGAACCGCCACCCGTGGAGGTGAAAGAGCCACTTATCGAGGAGCCACACCCCGATGAGTCGGCTGGAGAGGCAGCTGTGGCTGCGGCCTCTCAAGATACGAATGGGAGCACAGAGATTGTGCGAAATGAGTTCGATCGGAAAGATGAACTCAATGATGAAAATTCGCGAGATGAGAATAGTAGCCAAAGTACTAACCGTGAGAAGGCAAAAGAATGCCAGGATAGCTCCGGAGGTGAAGAGGCGGAAGTATCCCCAATCAACAAGGAGGAAATACCTAAAGAATTGTGCGAAAGCGCACCACTTCAGACCTGGAAGGACGATGATCCTACAGGTGATGCGGAGCTTGAGGATGGAGATAACATCCCGGTTGTGGATGCCATCACGACGTCGGGACCGAACCCTCTAGACGAAGGGGTACCCGATATTGCGGGGAGAGTGCCCGAGGAAAACGTTGGCTTTCTGAAAAACACGGGTACAAGCATGCTCATTGAGCAGGAAGACCCAGTTCGAGATAATGAACTCTCTGAGCAGACTAGCGCCGCGTGCGTAACTGACAGCTCGAGGAGCAAAGAGACTGACTCTAAGGTCAAGTTTAAAACCCCCGTGCGAAGCGGAGCCGCACTCCGCGGAGGGAACGCGCCGTACATAGGCGTCGGCGACGATCCTGTAACTTCAGCGGTGGAAGAGAAACCACCCGCTGTTTTGAAAGAAGAACCCCGATTCGATGCCTCGGATCGAGGCGAAGCCGTGTCCGTCGCAACTCGAACACCGGCCAAAGCGAAGCCAGCACGGTTCCGGCTCTCAAAATCTGCAGCCCCTGTGACGGTGCCGCTTAGAAGAGAAAGGAGTGCCGAAGGGCCTGTAAAAAGCAAGTCAATAAAAACCGGCCTCCCAAAATTGTGCAAGCAGCTGAGCTGCCGAAACAAAGAGTGCAGTTTTGGGCTCAAGAGTAAGAGAAAACATCTCTACTGCCATTTGTCCCGACGGACAGGTGGGAAGAAGCGCCAATCCGCTATCACGGCGGTCACGAAAGAGTTTGTCGCTTCGCGCGACATTTGGAAAGAAACTTCTCCGAAGAGAAGAATTCCGCAGGCGCAGTTGCGCAAGCGCCCGGTAGACACGGGCTAAACACGAAGAATGCCAATTTAGGTATGCACGTGGGATATGCAGTGGAATTGTGTAAGACAGAGTTGTATTTTCACGTCGAGTACTGTATACTTGAACCTTGTATTCATTGTTTCTCTGTCGCACTGTACGCGAAACTTGTACTTATTTTGTCACTTGGCTGTACAGTGTATATTCACGTACTAGTTGCGTTCTGCGTAAACTTTACTTTCTCTGTTATACAGTACATTAGCTGTGTATTATTGGCGTTACTAGTGGTGGCATTCGTGAACGTTGCAGCTGTCGACTGCTAGAACTGTATTGTTCTCAAACTTATGAATTGTCCCTAGGATGTGTATTTGTTGAGAAATCTGCGCCAAACCGCTGTTCTGTACGCGAATTCTGTACCTGTCATTATTGTTATCAAGAACATTAGGCTGTTCTTGATTTTGTGTTAGTAGGCACAGCTTCTTTTGTTCACTAACTGTGAACGACGCGTACGCACGACTTTGTGAGTTTTGAGAATATTATTGCATAATATTCTGAAACTGGGGGGCTGTGTCACAAACTCGAGCGTCCGACGTCTAAAAGTGCCTTATAAAGTTTTCATTTTATTATACAGCGCCTAATTCTTCTTACACTCGGTTCTATTCTCCCGAGACAACGCTGGAAGTTTCTCGAACGAAGAGGTGGTAACACGATCTTACGCCGGCTGGCCGGCCAGAAAACAACGAAAATAAAACCCCCGCCGCTCCCGTTTCGTCGAAGCTTCCAGTACTTTCGAGGAGGCACGGGTGGCCTTGCCAGTTCTAAAGAGCGTCGATTATTCTAGAATGGAGAAGAGGGAAGTTATTCGCTCACGGCGGCGGGCGCGTGGTGTGTTGTGCTCTCCCTCTCCGCGCCGGCGCGCCGGCGTGCCTATAAAAAGAGAAGCCGCGCCTAAGCAAATCACCTACGTTTGGACGTCGTGATTGACATTTGCACCTGCCAGTTTGTACATCACACCATCGGCGACCCGCGCCCTGGAGGACTCCAACGTGCTCCCGGGCCTTGAATGACCGTGATCGTCTCGGACGGCCTGGCCTACAGCGAAGCCACGCTTCCCAGGTAGCCGAATCGCCTCCGACAGCGGTGCATCGTCCGGCCCGGTCGGTGAATATGCTGGGACTCTGTCTCTCATATGCATCGAACTGTTCATTTTCTTTTAGGTAACTGCTCCGATTAGTAATATTCCTTTGTTAACGCTCCTGTTTGTATCATTTTGTCTAATTGGACTGTTTCTTGTATTTGAATTTTATCTAAGTTGCCTGTAATTATCGATCCGTTACCTCGTGCTTGTATTTGTGACTTGCCTGTCTAAATATAAGTCTTTGTGTGGTTTTTCGTTCAGGGCTCTTGCTCATTCTTGCCGCTCTGGTCGGCGAAAGCCGCACATCAGACGGCCACCCCCTTTGTCACCTGTGCCCTGTAGATTCGGTGGGGTTTGTTGGCTCTCGTGAGTCGACTCCCCATATCTTCTGACAGTGCACCCTAATTTAAGGAAACGGGTGACAGTCCTATAGTTTGAATAACGTGTTGTTCTAATTTTCGGAGAAATTGTGTGTTAGTCCGATTATGTTCGATAAGCATCCCCAGGATTTTAATGGTAGAGACCCCCGGAATCGGGTTCTTTTCTATTTGACCTCTAATCTCGGGTGATACTTTACATCTCCTTTTTGGTTGTAGCAGGAGGAGTTCGGACTTACTGGGGGAGCAAGCGAGTCCCGCTTTGGCGGCTTTTTCTACTACTGTCTGAACTCCCTCCTGTAGGGTCTCCTCTATATGGGAGTCGCTTCCGCCATAGACCGACAGTGTGATGTCGTCGGCGTAAAGGCTGAATTTAAGACTAGGAATTTGCTCAAGGCGGCGGGGGATGTTAAGTATGGCCAAATTAAACAACAAGAGAGATATTACCGCTTCTTAAGGCGTTCCTTTGGAGGGGAGATAGACCGTGTCGGAGGTATTGCCACCGATCTGGAGGATGGCACTTCGGTTGGACATGAAACTATATAGTTGTACGTGCAAAGCCCCGGGTTGGTGGATTCCAGTCCAGTCATTATGGCGTCGTGGGACACTTTATCAAAGGTCTTGGTCAAATCTAAGGCAAGGATAGCCGCCGTGCCCAAGTTGTTTTTGGGGAATATTACTTCGCGGGAGAATTGAAGGAGGATGTCCTGCGTGGAGAGGCCCGAACGGAAACCGATCATGGAGTGGGGGAAGGGGCAGAAATTTTGAATGTTGGATACCAAGCGTGCATGAATGATATGCTCAAACAGCTTTCCCAGGCACGAGGTGAGGGAAATAGGGCGGAGGTGTACCAAAGCAAGCGGTTTTCCTTGTTTGGGAATAAATGTGATTTTAGCATGTTACCAGGATTGTGGCGGCGTGCCCTGTTGCCAATAATGGTTGAAGTAGCCTGTAATAGTTGTGATGGAGTGGTCCTCGAGATTCTTCAGCATTTTGTTGGTTACCTGATCAGGACCCGGTGCCGAGCCCGATCGCAACTTGAGTATCGCTCCTCGTACTACTGCCTCAGATATTTCCCTGTCCATATACGAATTTGGAAGACCGGTGTATGGGGGGAGAGGGTTGCTAGGGCCTTTGGGCGAATACATGTCCTTTATCTTATTAACTAGTTTTGAATCCGTGCCTGGGAATCCCTGGATGATGCTAGTGAGACGATGGGCTTGATCTGTTTTTGACTGGGTCGGGTTCAGGAGATGTCTGAGAAGGTGCCATGTCCGTTTCATCCCCAGATTGCCACGCATCTGGTCGCAGATTTCGCCCCACTGATCCTGAGAAAGCTGCAGTGTGTATTTTTAAGTGTTCGCTTCTACTTCCGCGAGTTTACGGTGCAACCTGTGGTTATGTTTGTTTCGTCTCCAACGTTTTTGTATGCTCTTATACGCGTGCCACAGGTGTTGCAGATGAGGATCTATGGTCTCAGATGGTATGTCTGGGTCGACTGCTTTGGTTACGGCTCGCGTGTCCGTAACGAGTTGCTTTACCCACTTTTGCAGATATAATGGGTTATATGCTACCGCTGTTTCTTTGAAGGCTGCTCGACAACTCCTGAACTCGACCCAATTTGTGAGGAGCTGCTGGCGGGGGTGAGTTCTAATGATGTGGACAAGGGTGAGATAAGTTTATATGATGAAATGATCACTTGCAAGTGTGCTATCAGTGATGCTCCATCTGGCATTTTTGACATGGAGTGTAAAGGTGAGATCTGGAGTGGAATCTTTTTGAGCACCGTTGCCAATCCGGGTTGGAGCATTGGGGTCTGATTCTAATGTAAAATGATAGATCTGCGCCTGGTCCCAAAGATCTCTTCCCTTTTTTGTGCATGTGGAATAACCCCACGCCGTGTGCGGTGCATTAAAGTCACCCAGTACAATTAAGGCATTGGGGCCGGCTCCTCTCCTGGCCAGGGAAAACAGAAGATTGTATCTGTGATTCTGCACCCGAGGGTTACTATATACATTCAGGATGAAAAGTTTGTATCCTCACCTTTTTGTGGGAAGCACCGTGGTCAGATCGTGGGGGATTTCTACACTATCGAATTGTGTTCCATGCGCCGAAATGTTTCTTTTGATTAGTACGCCGGTTTTCGGATTCGCTTCGTTTTGGAATGCTTTGTAACCGGTCAGCTTAACTGCCTTGCCCGGCTCCTGGAGGGCTATAATGTCTGGAAGGGTTTCAACGGACTGGATGTGCAACTTAAAGTTGCTTCGTTTTCTGCTAAACCCCCTACAGTTCCACTGCCAGACTCGGACGGTCGCGGAGCCACTATTCGAGGACAGGTTCATATTGGGTGCCAATTTGGGGAACGTGCCTACAGGTTGTTGACGCTTGTGAGAACCTCTCATATGTACGAGAGCAGTTCAGCGCAGAGGTTTTCTATGCTACCTTGGAGATTAGATTGAATAGCTAACATATTAGCCTGCTGAGTTTGGTGGTGTTGTTGAAGCTCGGCAAATTCATTTTTCTGCTCGTGTAAGAGTTTCCAGGTTGACGAGACGCTTGCCTCAAGGGCAGTGATTCTCTTATCATGCTGCTCGTCATGCATGGCGTTCTCAGCTGCGGCTTGGGAGGTCTCACCTACGGCCCTGCGTTTGTTTGCGGGGGGGTTTGTGTTCGGTTCTTCTAGAGTGCGGGCTTCGATTTTCGATTTCGGGGCTTTGTTTTCCTGATGCAAAGCCAAATTCTCCTGTCTGAGCAGGTTAATCTCCGCTCTGATGCTAGCGAGCTCTCCTATTATGTCAGGGGAGAGAGAGGAGGAGGGGGGTTGGTGCAGGGAGGATGAGCAGTGAGAGGAAGCACCAGAGCCGCCCACCTTTTTGTCGCCGCTCGGCTGCCTGTCTTGAGATGGTTGTGTGGACTATTTCTTGCGCACTTGGGGTCTTCCAGGTGATTTGTTTTGGCTGGAAGGGGGTTGGTGAACGGTGGCAGGGCATTTCCCTCCTCTGGGTTCTTTGGATGGCTCTTGCTTGGAGGGTTGGGCGTCCTGCTGATCTTTCTCGGGGTTACAAGCTTGAGCGTAGGTTTGGGGGCGTCTGCGGGGTTGGAAGCGGCGGGGAAAGTCCGTAGCATCAGTGATGTGTGGGCCTTCGCAAACAATGCATTTGGCGAAACATGGGTGGTTGTCATCGGGGTTAGGGGTTCCACACTTGGGGCACCTTGAGGGTGGCTTTGCGTTGGGGCATACATGTTGGCGGTGCCCCAGCTGCCAGCACGCGGTGCACGCCTCCGTTTTCCGTTGAAAGGGCTTACACCGGTACATCGTGGCTCGGTAACGGATCCAGAAATGGACCGGGGTGTCATTAAACAGGATATGGGCGTTATTGGAGGTTCCGAGCCGTTTCGCAGCGAGAATCTGCAGATCGGGATTGTAGTCGCTCTCGCTTCGGAAAACTTCTTCGGGTGTGTCGTCATCGGGGATATTGAAAATCACTCCAGTTGCCGTGTTGGCATGAGCGGAAACATGTGCAACGACTTCGTATTGCTGTCCTTTGAACGCGAGGGATTGGATGGCAGAGTATTTTTGTGCGCGTTCTTCCGAGGGGGTACTTATCAGCAGGTAGTTGGCCACGTGTTGGACCCGTATTTGGTCTACCGGGTTCTGCGGGAGGTTGGCTTTTTGAAAAATGGCATCCCCAACAGAGGATTGAGCCACTAACCTGAGATCGAGTCCCCCTTTCAGTCGGAGAACGATCTTGATGTCCGTCTCGGGAAGTGGCGATGCCGGTGGGTTGAGCAGCGCAGAGCGGTTGCGAGCGTCGCGGTTGATTGCTGGTTGTTCGAGGTGGGTGCTTGGAAACAACAATTTCTGGCGTCGAGGTAGGTTCGTTGTCGGCGGCGAATGTTCGTCCAGCCGCATTGGTTGAGCTCGGTGGGATCGATGTTCTCTCGGGCTACGATGACTTCCATAGCCACGGTGGTTGTGGGGAGCTAGGCCTAGCGGCTAAGCCTAGCTCCAGCGTGACGAACAAACGAGGTGGGTTTACCAACACAACAGTGCAGGGATGTCCGAAAAAACGTTTTCCAATCGTTCCTTACACCTTCCGGCGTCCGCTGGCGCTGGCCTTCGGGTACAAGACGAGGATTTCGGCTCAACACTCGAAAAATTGCGGAGCTCATGCGGGGCACGTCTGGTCAAGTCGAGCGACTAGAGCGCCCCTGCGGCCAGAGAGTCGTGGAATCAAAACCGGGCGCCGCTAACTATTTCTTTTTTTTATAGTGTAGTGGGAGATGTGCGGACAACGGACGGACGCCGGACATACCCCCGAGCAAGAGGTGCTTCTCATCAAATGTAGTTATGAAATTCTGAACGTCATTTACTACGAACGTTCGGATCCCTAACAGACGACCACTGACCTATGGATAGCAATCATCACTGAACTGTTTGGTCATCAAGAAAAAAATACTTACATTTTCACCTACCAATCGTTATTAATGCGTGAAAAAATGAGAGAGACGGCGCTGCACATGCGCACAGCGCGCTTGCGCGCGCGCTTGCACCGGGCGCAGCTCCGCCCACCGTCGGAGTGAGAGAGCACGCCGCACTGTGCGCGCCACAGATGTTGGGGGAGAGGGCGCGCTATCGCGGCGAGAGGAGAGGGGGTGAGCCGAGGAGAGATGCAGCTGTGCGGAGGCGGACAACGACGACGCAGGAAGGACAGGGCCGCCGGCAAGAGATGCTCCTCTCAGCGTCGCATCTAAAAACTGCCGCGTCATGGTTGTGTCGAACTGCTACCTGTTTATGCGGCGGTTTTGGTAGTTGGTCGACGGCGGTGACTGTCGAATTTCCTAGAGCGGCTTTTATGGTTCAAGTGGTCATGCTTTGAGGTCAATGAGCGCTGCGAACGGAGAGTGAGCGGAGGGCCGTGTAGGATCATTTTGCGTATCTCGCATAGAGGGGAAAGAGCTGATGGAGCACAACATTGTTATATGGATAACATTATTATATGCAAAAATGAGTCAATGTAAGCAATGTAACGGAGATAAGAGAGTTTTAGCTGACCCTTTGTGACGCTCCGCTATGGTCCCGACGGCCCGCTAAGCACAACCGGAGCGTCAGCGGCAGAAAGGCTTTTAGCTTAGCGATAACCGTATCTCCCTCGACGGGGAATGATTGGCGTCACTGGTCGTGCCCTGCGCGTGGGCAAACCAAAACGTCATCGCAAGATACGATTCAGAATTTGGTCGCTCAAGTAGTGTAAAGTGGCGTGTTTAGTGCCCACCTGCCCACCTTTTTAAAACGATGTTGTCGCTTACATAATGGTTCTAAATTATTTTAAAGAAGCCAATAAACTTTGAAGTATCCAAGATAAGGCTGTCTTTCTCGGCGCTGGCTAGGAGCACCCCGCGCTTCGGTCGACGTTTTTCGCTTCCGTACTAAAGCTTGTTGAGGAGTGTGGCACCTCTGCCTTTTCGGAAGAGCTTTCGCGATTTCGTCGCTTGCGTTTCAACTAAAGAAACAGAGTTCGCGGGAGCGCGCTCACATCGCGGGGCAGCCATGCTGATATTCCGCACGGTAACGTAGTGGCCGCGACGGTCCGCTAAGAGGCCCCGGTTAGCGGAGCGGGGACCCGCTCCGGTATCGCCGCTAGCGCGTTTGAGTGCCACGCATGTGCAATGGCGCTCCCGCTAGCTATTGGAGCGGAGGGGACCGTCAGAAACGGGCAGCTAAAACTCTCTATATAGAGAAATTTAGATGTCTAATCATTCCGTCGACATTCAGAGCTCTTGATCAAAAACCGGAAGTCACCAGGCGGCGTAAAAAAAAACCCTGGACGCCTCCTGGGAATTAAAGACAATTAGGGCGAAGCAGAGGAAGATTCAGAATTAGGCGATGACACGGCAAATTAAAGAGGGTGGAAAATCCAATTAAGAATAATACTACTGAATGAAGAGACATCAAAGGTAAATGACAGGAGCAAAAGTGAACTAAGAAGACAGGGAAAATAACAAGAATCAGGGCGAGATAAAAAGGAATTAAATTAGGTGAATTTCTTTGTGAATCTAGGTAACTTCAAGTTAATAAAGATGAATCAAATTTAGCTTACAGTTGTCAAGATGCGCTAAGATATAACCAAGCGTGTAAAAAATGAATACGAAGCAAAATAAATTGTGGGGATTCAACGCAACTAACCGTGAATAAAGCGGTGAATTAAGTTTGATAAAATGAATTAACATGAACCCAACTAAATTCACATGAACCAAAGTGAATTACAAATACAAAGGAGATGGAGAGGAATAAATGCGAATCAAGCGGAATCAGAGCGAAATCACATGAAACAAAGTAAATTTATGTTGGTCACTGAATGAATTAACGTGTATCAAAGTGAATTATGTTGAAATAAATTAAATCAACCGTAACGAAAGCGAATTGAGATTGGCAGAAGTGAATCCCTAAAAAACACAAAGCAAATTTATTCATTTATTTTATTTTTTTGTTTATTTATTGATTTACATATTTATTTATTTATTTATTTATTTATTTATTTATTTATTTATTTATTGTACCCTCAGGGTGAAAATACATTGTACAGGGGAGGGGCAATAAAAAATCAAGAAATTATACAAGCACAAAAGTACTTCGAAAAGAACATTAGAGAAGAACATCAAGTTTGTATGGGCTTCGTTGGTTACAACTCAGTCCAAGTTAAAAGCTAAGGAAAACAAAACAAAAAGCCTTGGCAGTCAAATGCAATCAACGCAAACAGAATAGAATTAGGATGAATTAATCTGAATTAAAACGATTCAGAAGAAAAAAATTGGAGAACAAAGTAGTCCCTGTTAGATATCATTGAATTAATAGATATCAGTTCCAATAAAAACGTCCGGGTTAATTAGAAAGTAGACATAGCAAACTAAGAGGAATCAATGTGAATTGTGAGGGAACAAAGGGACCTAAACGGAATGAATGAGCGAATTAAGATGAAAAAAGTGAATTACATAAAGCCTGGTAATTTAAAAACGACCAATGTCCGGTATGACTCAAGACGGTTAGAAAATGAGCTATAAATAAAACAAATTAAATAAATTGATTGATCCTTATTTCCTACCTCTACTTTGTAGTTAAGTCGGACGTTTTTGGTCGGGATTGCTATCTGTTCATTCAATTATCTCTAACATGGACTACTTTGCCCGACAATTTGGTTTTTCTGAATCGTCTTAATTCAGATTATTTCATCCTAATTTGCTTTGTGTTTCTTACGGATTCACTTCTGCCGCTCTCAATTCGCTTTGGTTACTGTTGATTCAATTTATTTCAACGTAATGTACTTTGATAAACGTTAATTCATTCAGTGACCAACCTTAATTTACTTTGTTTCATGTGATTTGACTGTGATTCCGCTTGATTGTTATTTATTCCTCTCCATCTCCTTTGTATTTGTAATTCACTTCGGTCATGTGAATCTTATCTAACTTAATTCACTGCTTTATTCAAGGTTAGTTGCGTTCCATCCCCACAATTTATTTTGCTTCGTATTCATTTTTAATACGCTTGGTTTTACTTAGCGCACCTTGAAATCTGTAAGCTAAATTTGATTCGTCTTTATTAATTTGAAGTTACCTAGATTCACAAAGAAATTCACCTAATTTAATCCCTTTTTAACTATCACTGATTCTTGTTATTTCCCCGGTCTTCTTAATTCACTTGATTTCCGGTTATTTAACTTTTATGCCTCTTAATTCAATAGTATTATTCCTAATTCGCTTTTTCACCCTCCTTAATTCGCAGTGTAATCGCCTAATTCCATATCTTCGTCTGCTTCGCGTAATCGCCGCCCAGGGGCGTTTTGTACGCCGCCTTATGACTGCCCGTTTTGGCTCAAGGGCTGTGAAGGTCGACGGAATTATTAGAGATATAAATTTTTTCTCTATCTCAGTTACATTGCTTACATTGATTCATTTTATCATAGTGTAGCGGTGTCTATTACAGTGGCGACGCGGTCAATCCCGCTAATGGTAGCGCGAGACTAACCAAGCAGTGTCGTGGTCTTCGTAAGGGAAGGCGCATCTGAAAGCTGTGAGCGCCTAGCCGAAGGGAACACCAATTTGCTGTTGAAAAAAAAAATCGTAGCAAGAGGCCTTGTACACCTGCAGGATGGTTGCGCCCACGTCCTTCTGACAAACGTCGGGAACGACGTCCAACACGTTGCAAAAGGAACTGCTATTGCTTCCCTGCATGAATTCGATCAGTTGACAGATCTGTGCACCGTGGGGACAGAAGGACATGAAGCTTCGTATCCCAAGGCTGTTCTGGAGTTGGTGCACATCTGTCCAGATTTGCCACCGACCCACAAACAGCAGCTAACAGACCTCCTGGCGAACTTCTGCGATTGTTTTTTCACGTCGTCAAAGGTCCGACAAACACCCGTTGCGAAACATCGCATCATCGTGGACGAAACCACCAAGCCCGTGCACCAGCACCCATATCGCGTGTCCTACAAAGAAAGGGAAGCCATCCGGAGCCAAGTGAAGGAAATGCTTCAAGACGACGTAATTCAGCCGTCCAAAAGTCCGTGGGCGTCCCCTGTGGTGCTGGTAGAAAAGAAGGACAAGACCCTGCGCTTCTGTGTGGATTACAGGAAGCTAAACAGCGTGACAAAACGAGACGTGTACCCTCTTCCGCGCATAGACGACGCCCTGGATCGGCTGCGCAACGTAAGGTATTTCTCATCATTAGGCCTCAAAAGCGGATACTGGCAGATTGAGGTCGATGAGCGAGACCGGGAGAAAACGGCGTTCTTCACACCTGACGGACTGTATGAATTTAAAGTGCTCCCGTTCGGCCTTTGCTCAGCACCCGCGACATTCCAGCGAGTGATGGATACTGTCTTAGCCGGTTAAAATGGCAGTCATGTCTGGTGTACCTCGACGATGTCGTTGTTTTCTCCGCATTCTTCGAAGAACACCTACACAGTCTGCGGCTGGTCCTGGAGGCTAGTCGTTCGGCTGGTTTAACTATAAAGCCGGAAAAGTGCCACTTTGGGTACAAACAGCTGCGTTTTCTTGGCCACGTTATTAGCGCGGAAGGAGTGGCCCCAGACCCTGAGAAGACGGCGGCTGTAGCAGGCTTCCCGAAACCAGCTGACAAAAAAGCTGTTCGGCGTTTCCTGGGACTGTCGGCTTATTACAGACGCTTTGTTGAGAATTTTTCGGACATCGCCGAACCCTTGACACGCCTGACAAAAGACGACGAACCATTTGTGTGGCAAGAAGAGCAAGAAGTCGCTTTCAACGACCTGAGAAACCGGCTACAAACAGCTCCGGTTCTTGCTCATTTTGACGAGCATGCGGATACCGAAGTACACACAGACGCCAGTAATGTCGGTCTAGGCGCGGTTCTCGTGCAGTGGCAGGACTGTGCTGAAAGAGTCCTAGCGTACGCAAGTCGCACACTCTCCAGAGCGGAGGCAAATTACTCCGCAACCGAGAAAGAGTGCATCGCTGCAGTCTGGGCCATCAGCAAGTTCCGGCAATACCTCTACGGTAGGCCGTTTAAGCTCGTCAGCGACCACCACTCGTTGTGCTGGCTGGCAAACTTAAAGGACCCATCTGGGCGGCTTGCTAGATGGAGCCTTCGGTTGCAGGAGTACGACATGAAGGTCGTCTACAAATCCGGACGCATCCATAACGATGCCGACTGCTTGTCCCGAGCGCCTGTCGACTCACCAGGCCAAGAAATAGAGGAGGATATACCGTTTCTTGGAAGCGTCAGCGCGTCCGAAATGGCCCAACTGCAACGAGCTGACCCAGAGCTGCTACTCGTTATCCAGCATCGGGAAGGTCGTGAAGTTCGCATACCGCCAGCTTTTATCCGCAACATCGCCTCCTTCAGGCTCCGGAACAGCGTGCTTTACAAACGCAATTTTGGAAACACAAAGCAGGCGTTTCTTCTCGTTGTGCCGTCGGCCATGCGTGCGGAAATCTTGTATGCCTGTCATGACGAACCTTCAGCCGGCCATTTGGGTGTCAGCCGTGCAGTATCGAGGATTTGGCAAAAGTACTTCTGGCCGAAACTTTGGCAAACGGTCCAGCAGTACGTCAGAAGCTGCCGTGAGTGCCAAAGAAGGAAGACTCCACCTTTAAAACCGGCAGGGCTTCTTCAGCTGATAAAACCGCCTACAGCACCATTCGAGCAAGTCGGTATGGACATTCTTGGCCCGTTTCCGACGTCAACAAAGGGAAACAGATGGATAGTGGTAGCGACAGACTACCTTACGCGCTATGCGGACACAGCGTCTGTAGTGCGGGCAACGTCGGGTGAGGTTTCGGATTTCTTTATGAACAGCGTCGTGTTACGGCACGGGGCCCCACAGGTCGTAATAACAGACAGAGCTACAGCCTTTACAGCCAATCTCATGCAGTCTATCATGAGGTTAACTGAGACCACCCATAGGCGAACGACAGCATACCACCCACAGACCAACGGCTTGACCGAGAGATTGAACAGAACCGTCGCCGACATGCTTTCCATGTATGTCGACGTCGAACACAAAACATGGGATGACATTCTAGCTTACGTAACATTCGCCTACAACACGGCAGTTCAAGAAACTACAGGGCTGACCCCCTTCCACTTGGTTTACGGTCGCACGGTCACCACGACACTAGATTCTATGCTACCCGTTCAAGCGGACGAGTACAATCGTGATGTCGACGACTTCGTACAGAAGGCGGAGGAAGCTCGACAGCTGGCACGACAATGAATAGAAAATCAGCAGCGTGTCGACGCAACCCATTACAATCAGCGCCGACGTACTGTGTTCTACAACCCCGGAGACGCGGTGTGGGTCTGGATGCCAGTACGTCAGCTGGGCCGATCCCAAAAACTGCTTCGCCGGTACTTCGGGCCCTACAAGGTGGTGCGTCGGATTAGTGACGTCAACTAAAGTCACTGCGGATAGTAGGGCGCACTCCTCACGGCGCAAGACAACTACCGAGGTCGTGCACGTCGTACGAATGAAGCCGTATTACGACAGAGACTGTTCCCGCTCATAACGGCCCCCCGTCCACGCCCCAAGTCAAGGACAGTGTGGCAGCTGAACTCTCCGATGACGATTCTATGTACTTGGACAGCGAGCCGCCGCATCGTCGCCATCCGGATCCGAAGCCATCCTCGCCTCGTAATATACCACGGCATCGGGACGATGCTCGCAGAAGAGGGGGGTAGTGTAGCGGTGTCTATTACAGTGGCGACGCGGTTAATCCCGCTAATGGTAGTGCGAGACTGGACGGAACGAAGAGAAGGACGAAGGTCTCGTGCCGGTGCTCTTGCTCCAGCTGGGTCGCCATTTTCACTCTCCGTGCGCTGAGTAATTAAAAGTGCCCCCTTGTTTTATCCACACGCTACAATATAATAAAATTATGAATATAACAATGTTGAGTTCCAGCAGCTCTTTTCCCTCCATGCGAGATACGAAGCATCATCCTCACTCTCTGTTATAGCGCTCACTGACCTAAAAGCATGGCCACTTGAACCATAGAACCCGCTCTAGGAAATACAACTGTCGCCGCCTTTCACCAACTACCAAGACCGGTGCATAAACTGGCAGCCCCCAACGCGCCATTACACGTAGCAGTTTGACACAACCATGATGCGGCAGTTTTTTCCGAGCGCAGACGCACGACAGGAGCGATGACGCAGCAGCGACGCGCGCCGAGCGGCGCCCGCTCTGCGTGAGCCTCGCGAGCGGTGCCGCGACCAGCGCTCCCGATGGCCGAAGCAACCTCTGTAACAGCGGCGGCCAAAACCACAGCGTTTCTTTGTAAGTGTACTGGAGAGGAAACTGCGCCTGGGAATCCGTTTCGGGGGGGCGGGGTATTTGCTTTCTTCACTATGCATCGACACATCTACGAGCTATGAGGAAGCCTAAATCCCCCCAGTTCTGCGGTAGCCGTGTCCGGTGAAATAGCAGGCAGAGCGTTATCCCACCTAACATTGAGTCATGCCGCAGTCGAAGGACGTATAACTGAGCGGGTAATAGAGAGTTTTAGCTGACCGTTTTGTGACGCTCCGCTATGCTCCCGACGTCGCGCTCAGCACAACCGGAGCGTCAGCAGCCGAAAGGATTTTAGCTAAGCGATAACCGTATCTCCCTCGACGGTGAATGATTCGCGTGACTGGTCGTTTCGGGTGCGCGTGAAAACCATAACTTCATCCTAAAGGAAACAAGAATTTGTATTTGGTCGCGCAAACAAAGCAAAATACTGAGCTTTTTTTTGCCTCATTTAACCTTTTTTTGTATAACGTAGTCGCTCACATGGTATAATTTTTCTAAATAACAATAAAGAAGCCGATAAACTTCGGAATAGCCAAGCCAAGGCTGCCTTTCTCGGCACTGCATGGAAGCAGCCCCGCGCTTCAGTCGACGTTTTTTGCTTCCGTTCTAAAGATCATTGAGGTGTGTGGCACCATTGGCTATTCGGAAGCGCTTTCGCGGCTTCGTCGCTCGTGTTTCAACTGAAGAAACGAAGTTCGCCGTAGCGCGCTCACATCTCGGGGGCAGCCATGTTAAAATTCCGTACGGCAGCGTAAGCTGTCGCGACGGTCTGCTAAGAGGCCCCGGTTAGCGGAGCGGGGCGCCGCTCAGTTAACTACGGTAGCCCGCTAGCGCGCCACGCATGCGCAACGGCGCACCCGCGTGCTATCGGAGCGGAGCGGACCGTCAGAAACGGTCAGCTAAAACTCTCTAATATGCCGCCGCGGAATTTGTAGTCGACTAAAAAAAGAAGCAAAACGTACTTTGACGAAGATATGATAAGACAGATACGGACACCTGTATCCGTCCTATCTAGTCATCAGCCGCGTTTACATGAATGCGACAAGTGGCGCATCGCATCGCATCGCATCCATGTAAACGGGGCTAATGCGCTAGGAAAGCGCGTCGCATTAATGCGCCAGACCGGGGTGGATTGAGCCGCGTAAGTCGACTTTCGAAGTGCATGTAAACGCGAGCGCATCGCATTAGAAATTATGTCGACAAGAAAAGTAAGTCCTGCAAACGCAGCTTTGCATTTAAAAACGTCTAAATGGAGTGTAAGACGCCAGAAAATGCGAGTCGTGAAAAAAGAACAGAACCAGCCGTGCCGGAAGCTTTGGAAGCGCCAGAAACGCTGCTTTACCTTCGATGTGCGACACCGTATGGCGCCACCATCGCACCAGGGATAATGCGCTACATGTAAACGCTAGCGCATCGCATTACTCGTGACGCGCTAGGAAATCTGACGCGCTGCTATCGCATTCTGTCGCATTCATGTAAACGCGGTTATGGTTCACGACTGCTCTGCGCCACGGCTTCTTTTTCCTTGCTAAACTAGCTGACGGTCGGCGCACCCGTTCACCATGAAGGCGAGGTTTTCTTAGGCACGCTTAAAAAACATTCTAAACGCTTCAAACAACCTAATCTTTGTAATAATGGCAAAATAATATTACAGTCTCTAATAAGTCCTCCCCCCGAAATATTACATTGTTCGTAACTACCACCTTGGCCTGCAGAATAGTAGGCACAACCGTTCCTGCAAAAACGCTTTGCTTCTTTTTTCCTGAGTTTTAAAACAGCCTTTTTTATTTTACACTTCTATAATTGCACACTATTATTTGCATTTTGTGGCAATTTGTTTAAATTCGCGGGGCCTAAAACGTTTCAATCCAAGCCAATGATGAAACTAAGGTGAGCACCATAGAGTTTCTTACATGTATATTAGTATGAAACTCTATGGTGAGCACATGATATAATGGCGGCCCACGACGACACAGACGGCCTTGACGTGAGAAACATCGACGCTAGCGCCAGATTCCTCTCTGGTGTATATTGTCAGAAATTCAATGGCCAAAACCGCCGAGAAAGGCAAGCTGATCATATCAGGGTGGCCGCGCTCGCGCACATGGACACAAGATCATATCTTGACCCCGGTGTCGCATCGGTAGCACCATAGACGTCGCCGGTGCAGCCTGCGGCACGTCTTTCGAGTAATATAGACAAGGCTGTCGCGGTCTGTACGTGTTGTAACGTCACTCGATGGCCGATTCATTCACTCGATGACATTGTGGAAAGCAATACCACGTAGGTTTATTTGGCATTAGCTTAAAAGCGTGGCCTGAGGGAAGGGCGGAAAGGGAAAGGGCACGGCTTCTTCCTCACTTAACATCACCCGCCGCATTCATGGCGATCTTACCATGCGAATACAGCCTTCTCCTAAAAGAAAGAAATGAAACCCAGTTACACCCATAGCGAAATCTACTAAAGAAACCGGAGCCATGTTTTTCTTGTGTCGGCTCGAACGTCAAAGTGTGCTTGCTGAGAACGGGAGTGCCATCGCCACGCAAACTTTGCAGTTCACGCAAAGGAATTAGCAGCAAAACGTCACCGGCACGACGCCTCCTTTAAAGAAAGGGACTAAAACCTACTAGTAAAATTCCAAGTGGATCGGTCGGCCGATGAACGATGATCGAAAATACGATCCGGTGAAAGTACGATTCCTGGCTCGTTGGCCGAGGACGGTCTACTCCAAGCAAACTTAAGATATACAATATTGTAGCGTAATGTAGGGGTTCGCTACTCGTAAGCAATTAGTTTAATTCGAG
The DNA here is from genome assembly GCF_048455015.1 of Haemaphysalis longicornis. Taxonomy (NCBI): domain Eukaryota; kingdom Metazoa; phylum Arthropoda; class Arachnida; order Ixodida; family Ixodidae; genus Haemaphysalis; species Haemaphysalis longicornis. Next base: position 46,869,139 of record NW_027526233.1, read on the forward strand.
AATTAGGCTTAAATCCCAGAGCTAATGGCGATGCCAGTACCGAGCGGCACACACAAACGAGTTTCGTCTTCTTTCACTTCCATGCGCCAGAACACGCGCATCTGGTTTCGTTCTGTGGTGGGATTGGCGGCATTGATATTCTTCAGCGTAGAGATCCTTTCTAGGCTGTCGCTGAATTGATGGGCCGTGGCAATATGTACACTTTATTTAGATCACGTACTTACAACTTTCACGGCTCATGATCGCATACAAAAGGACGTGCAAGGCCCGCGTCGAGCGTGGCTCGCCGCACTCTCTTCTCCTCTTTCCGTCTTCGCTCTCTCTACTCTCAAACTTCCCGGTTTCACCCTTAAAACCCCGGCCACAACAGGGACGTCACAATTTCATAGTCAGGATGACTCATTCATTACCCCCACACTAGGCCAATGATTGGCCACCGAGACAAACAACGCTAGGTGGGTTCAAAATAGTCACGAGCCCAACCTCTCTCACTCTCATACAGAAACCCGGAGTTGTTCAGGAAAACAAGGATATAAAATATAAAAACCAACCAACTAAAACCAAACTTTTCGCCGGCCATTGGTTTTCGGCAGGCTTGTTTTAAAGTATTGTGCTTACCATGCCGCCGATATTCTTCCCCACGCCGGCAAAATTTGTTTCTTTTGTAGACACGCGGACCGCCTAACAACGCCCGGTCGTCAACCCACTGACGCATCCCATGGCCGCCGAGTCGCCAGGTTCAGACGCGTGATGAACGGAAACTTCGCCCAGTAACTTTGAGCAGTGCAACTGTTACACACAGAGCGTCTGGTGCCCTCTTCCTGTGTTTGACCCCTTGTATTACGTCCAGCCACTGTCCGGCTCGGGAATTCTCGAATTTCAACAGCCCCCCTCTGCCAGTTTCCCAAACAAACGCAAGAAAATCGTCCTCCGAAATCTGACATCGCTTTCAGCTATTATGGTGTGACCGACTGTTTGTATGGTTCGTCTCCTGGACCGCTTGGCGGGGGGACAAAAAAGCGCGGCGAATAACAAAGGAGCCTCCGCGGTTTCTCCTTATGCCCCTCACGCGCAAGTCAGCTCGGCCGGCGTAAAAACAACAATACAGATTCAAGCTAACCCCAGCGAAAGATATCTAGTTGCCTGGCGGATTTCAGTATTAAGTGATTGACCCGAACTTAACACCACCCCTGTGACACCTATAAGCTCTGTGCTGGCGAATCAGGGAACCAGTTTATGCGAGGATGCTGGCGCGAGACCACTGCGCCTTCTACAGTTTGATTTGAAAACCAGTCTTCGCGCTGCCGCCGGTGGCTTGACCACGGCGCCCTCTATCGGTTGGTCTGAGAACCTGCTCCTAACCTTGGGTGACGCACGAACTACGTCCTACAACCGCTGCGCTCGTAAACTTAGCGGGGCATCCACAGTATAGGGCAGTTCGCTACGTTAAAATCATATTGTAGACGATGTGGCGGTCGCCTTTGTCAAGCCAATCTCGCAACTGAAGCGTGGCATCTTGCGGAGTTGTTGGGGCTGTGTTGTGGTGGGAAGGCCGGCAGAACGACTGTGCCACTCTCGATTACATGTTATATGTTCTGCCCGCGCTGTCCACTAAATTGCTTCAGTGGAAATGTTTAATGACTGGTGACAGGTGTTGCTTTATCCTACACAGAAATATATTGTGTTCGAAAACAACCTTGTGGGCGTTGGATCCATCTTGGGACAATCAGCGGTTTTAAATCCTGGGATATTTTTTCACTCGCACCAGTTATTCCCTTTCGAGTGGGAGAAAAGGGGTGTTGACAGGTGCGTCTTGGCATGTTTCAGCACTGTATGGCTAGCTGGCCGGTTAAAGCTGGCAGCGTTGACTTCAGCAGTCTTCCAAGTAAATCTTCTTTCTGTGAACGCCCACCTTCCAAAGGAGTCGATAAGTAGCTTAGAAGACCGACCTAAAACACTTTCCGTATACAGTTTTAAATGCGGAGCATTTCTTAGGCTCGCCTGGCCCTCCGTCGTTGATGGCGGCGCCGTCCACGCGCTCACTCCGCAGGTGCGCATCTCTCCCCCGTACCCTCCTAGCTCTCAGCAACAGCTGCGGCGGCGCGGGGGAGCGCGTCTGCGCGCGCATGCGCCGTAGCTATCCCGTACCCTCCCCGCTCTCAGCAACAGCTGCGGCGGTGCGGGAGGAGCGCGTCTGCGCGTGCATGCGCCGTAGCTACCCCGTGCGCCTCGTCGCTCTCAACAACAGCTGCGGCGGTGCGGCAGGGAGCGCGCGTGTGTGCGCGCATCCGCAGTAGTTACCCCGTGCGCTCCGTCGCGCTCAGCAGCAACAGCGGCAGGTGTACACGTGATAGCGGCGTGCTAGCGGCGTGCCAGCTGCGTGATAACGGTGTGGGGGAGGGGGGGGCGTGGAAAGGTCGCGCGCTTGTGTACGGAAGTGTGTGCATGCGAGTCTCTCTCCCGTACTCCTCCCCCTCTACTGCGCGCGCTGTGTATATAAGTGGCGGAGCGCGCGCTCGGAATTCAGTCTACTGCGTTCCTTGGTTCATGCTCGATACACGCTACTCGTGTCCCACCACGGAGCTCCGTCGTTGACATACGCAAGGACGAGTGGTTGGTTGAGTACATGGGGACCCGCCACGGCCTGCACTGCGTCTCCACCACCTCCAACAACAACAACAAGCAACCCACCACCATCCACGGCAGTTGCATCGACCTCGTCTTCACCAGCTACTCCAACGCACGACCGCTGCTCAAAGATCCCTTGACAGTCCACTTTAGCGACCATAAAGCAGTCGTTCTCTGCGTTCAATACAACGACAGCACCAACCAATAAAAGAAATAATAATGACCACATTACCTTCACCTGCCCTTCCTGTGTCCCAAAATCACGAAACATTAAATGAGAATAATAAAGACGAAAACCTCCCCACATCCGAACTGTATCCACAAACTACCCAATTACGCAACGTTCACGCAATACAATCACCCCTATGCGACGCATTTACTCGAGTTCCCCCCGTGGGAAGATGCGGGCGGGCGGCTTTTTTTTCATAGCTTTAGAATTTTTAAAGCAAAATTTCACAATCTTTCGCTACGTGAGAGGAAATTCAAATCCCACAAGCCCAAACAAACGTATTCGCATCTTTTCCTTCGATGTGCTGCGACAAGCGACATTGTGTCTATAGTTCAGTGAAATTGCGAGCTTCTATAGCTGTCTTCGATGCACAATATTTGGAGTACGGGCGCGTGCTTCACTATTGCCTTCTTTTTATTGACCGGCTGATTAGCGCTGATCACTCGGTGAGGTTACAAGTTCTCTTCAATATAAAACCTTATCAAAATGGATCCGCTGAGCGGTCCCCTAACTTTAATTCTCAGGTGGTTAAAATCTCTGTATGCCCGATCAGCAGACTAGCAAGCAATAATACGCATAGAATAGCGATGATGGGGGATGGAAACACGCACAACAGCAGGTTTTACCTTGACTCCCTGCATGTTATGTTTCCTACATTAGTAGTCACTACATTGACGCCCACCTTGTATGGGTTGTTGGAAGTTATAGCAAAGTCTGTAGCACCTGTAGCAAAAGTCAACGAAACAATTTTTAGGCTGTGTTGGGTGGAGGATACCTTCTGGCTGTTAGAAGCCCCAAAATTGTTGCATAGGTCCTACTGGTTAGAAAAATTTGGATTGTGGCTTTTTTAGTTACACGTCACAGTTTTTGTATCATTTTTGGCCAGGTTTCCTTCTTCGTGTAGGAATTATTGCCCTGTACGTGTTGCATGATGACAAAGGGTTCCGGTTTGGAGCACGTAGCCTTGACGTTGTAGTACAAGGTGATCGTGAGGTCCGAACCTTCAAGAATATGTACCGCAAATATTTGATGCTTTAAATTGCTTTAAAATGCCTTTAATACATCCCAAACGTGACTGCATAGCTTTTATGAGTTTTGCGCAATCGCAGTGACGTGCCATGATGTGCAAAACAAATAAAGTAATTTGGTGAGTCTAATTTTTGTTAGTGGTAGATGCGGCGAGCTTATAATAAAGTAATAACGTTTCACAAATACCAATTTGCATAATGAAACAGAGAAACGGAATTCCAAATAACTCTGATGATTGTTTTCAAACGACAATCATTGCAATAAAACTACGTGGAGTAGTTTTCCCGTATCCTATGGGCTGACCAGCATAGCAGCTATTTTTTCTTTTACGAGTTTGAAATGCTACAAGCAGCGCATTCTGCGGCATAGTATCCAGGAAGTAATACAGGCGCCAGAAAATATCTAACGAACCCCCTTTCCCTAACGCTAACAGGGGTGTAAGCGAAGCTTCCCCAACCCTGTAAAACCGTAAACCAATCCCATGTGAAATCCCTGTCAAACCAAACGCTCAACCCCTGCACGGGGATCCCTTTCACCGGCTGGCCGTTTTCGTTTGGCCAGGCCTTCCTAGTGTTGCAAGTCACGGTTAGCTCGCCGAGCATGCCTACGTTCCCGGGCTCGCTGCCGTTGTCGTTCCATAATGCCTGCCCGCTTGCTCTTCGGAGGAGCGAAGCAAGCGCGGCCTAGCCATGGCTCAGGCGGCCTTGAACTGGCGAGAAACGGGGCATGCGGATAAAGCTATTCTCGCTTGTCCTTCTCTGTAGGAAGAGAGCGCCTGTGAGTGGCAGGGCGAATGGCGTGATCCGGCGTGCCACTAGTGGGGGCGGCAGGCTTCTGGCTGCCAACTGCAGGTGAGGAGGACGTTTGGGCGTACGACGCCGACAGCAACGCGCCTGCGACACGAGTCCGCCAATAAAAACTTCGCTGAAATGACGGCCCCTAAAGACGTTACATTTTGGCTGATTGCACAAAAACCTGGTGAAATGTGTAGGGACGCAGCCCTTACGAGCGCCCGCACAGAGTGATTACTGTGAAGTGCGCGCGTCGAACAGCGATAGTGGCGTCAGTGCGTCATGAGCCCGTGCGCGCGTGTGTGATGAGCAGTGAGACGGGAAAAATACGTGTAGTGCGCATACAACCCGGATCATGCCCACAACAAACGGAGCGGCGTAAAAACGGAGCTCACAGGAGCGCCGGGGGGGGGGGGGGGGGGGGCGGGGCAGTGCGCACCGGGGCACACGCGGGAGCGGCTCCTTCCGCGGGCTGCTGACGGGACCGACGAGTGGCCAATGACGCCCGGACAGCGAGGAGCAATCAGCGTCCGCGGCGGATGCTCTTTACCCGTCGTCGGCACAAGTGACTGGAGACATCGTCGTAAGTGTACAGCACCAGGCCGCACCTTTCTTAACAAGCAGTGCTTCAACTGCCGCAATGTCTCTGCGCGCACGCTAGCTGTACTACGCTTACAGTGCCTCCAAAGTTTCTTTCTTTGTTTTTTCTTTCCTTTGTTCTCCCGGAATTAACCGGTGACTTATTCTCATGTGGATTGGCGTTACTTCGTGGGGCGGGTTCGGGCTCGCGAACCCTTTACGTTCGAAGGGCGTTCCTTCACTGGCGCCCAACGTGGTTTCTTTCTTTATTCCTTTTTTTCTGATTGTCTTCGAGCCTTGACGCGCCCCGCGAGCTACACTGCCGCCAGCACGTGGGAATGCTTGCAGAACGCTTCAGAACTGTATATGCTTTGCTCGGGTCGCTAACCTTTTTTACGCAGAAGTCACCGGTGGATTCGGCGGCACAAAAGACGCCGGTGCCTACTTTGCGAGCATCACTCCGAGAGCGGATAATGCTTCCAACCGTCTACCACTAGCCACCGCTCAACGACGACGCTGGCGTGGAATGGAACAGCCAAAAGCTGCGCAACAAATCCTGTGAGTGACTCGCCACAGAATTTGCGCTTAACGAAGTGTAACCCGCTGATTTACCGTGCGTGCCCACTTAGGACAGTTTTTTTTCTTTCTGCGCCGGTCAGAACGGCTGTATTCCAGGCAGTGTTGACAGCATTCTTCAGCTACAACTATGTCGACGGCCGAGAAGGCTGTTCCCACGTTAAGCGAAAATGCCTCCGTACGTTTCTCCGATAGTATTGCGCAGACTGATCCGCTATCTGACAACACAAAGCCAATTCTTTACTTGAAGGCCCAACTGATAGAATCGAAGGCCGAGTTTGCAAAGCACTCTTCGCGCTTCAGACTAGCAAGCTTAACACGTAGGCGTTATTGGATGATCGGCCGCCGCATGCTCGTCAATGCAACTGTCACTGCAGCGCGTCGTTGCAGTTAAACTTGGCCGTGCCAACTTATACAGGTTCCACCGACAAGAAGTCTGTTTTCGACGTTCATTATGAATTTTCGGACTACCAACACGCCATGGCAATTTCAGAGAGCGTGCTGATTAGCAGGATCTTGCCAGTTGCTTTGCGGGCGGCAGCCGGCGTTTGGAGACGTCACCAGAAGCCATTTGAGGACATGACGGACTTTTAGGAACGCTTTAAGCTGGAGTTTCTGCCACCTGGGTATGCGTACTGAATGAAAGACGAACTTTGCGCGCCGACACAGGGAGAAGGTGAAAGCCTTCGGGGATATGTGCTTTCTATGCAGGACTTGTACGAGCGGGCTGAACCGGCGGCAGCCGAGGCGGAAAAGGTTTTCCGGGTCATCCGGCAGTGCCACCCGAGGTTCCAGCCGTACTTGCAGTCCCGGCGGTTCTCAGACTTTGAAGACCTCGCCAAGGAGGCCAGAGCCATACAAGCTTCGCTGATGGCCACGGAATCTTACCAACCGCCGCCGCCTAAAGAGGCATGCTTAGTGGCTTCGTGTGCGTACACCTACCGCACACCACCAGGGCTGGACCAGAGGAGGCCCCGAGCGAAGCGAACAACGCAGCGAGGAAGGAAGGCGGTGCTGTTCATAGGCGCGGGGCCGGACAACCGGCAATCGCAGGAGAAATACCACAAACGAGCAGCGATCATTCATGGCAAAGGTGGTTGCAGCGCCAACTCACCCCAGCGGTGCGGCGCCACCGTGGGAGATGGTTGCAGCGTCAACTCGCCCCAGCGGTGCGGCGCCACCGTGGGAGGTGGTTGCAGCGCCAACTCACCCCAGCGGTGTGGCGCCACCGTGGGAGATGGTTTTCAAGCACCGACTCACCCCAGCTTTGGGCGCCGTCGTGGGCGCGCCCGTTCGGCCAGAATGACCAGAGGCAAGTACCTCACACTAGGGAGACATTTCCTAACCATCGTAAATCCATCTGTGCAGACACCAACAAGGAAGTCGGGCCCGAATTACCCGAGTCGAGCAACAAGGAAAGGCGGCAAGCGGCTTTCCACCAGACCGTGTACCTAAGCTCTGCGAGCTCGGAGGCGCCATGCCGCCCGGGCACAGTGCAGCCGACAGGCGCAAGCGACAATGCACTGGTATTCTGGTCATCCTACCACCCAGCGGAACGCTGTGCACACCCCCTCGCGCAACCAATCGAGATACGCCACTCGAAACTGCGGCGAGACTCGCTGCATCGCGCAGGCAGCAGTGCACAAACCCACAGACGCAGCAGTGCAAAGACCCACTGCCGCCAAAGCGGCCAAAACGGCCGTCGAAAGCTCGGGACGGACGGCGAGTGCAGGAGCAGAGCCAAACTTCCACACCAACTGTCTTCGAGCATGCCGCACGCTACATGGACTACATGGAAGGCAGGAACGTGGTGCAAAAAGCACACCAAGGGCGTCCAGCGAGCAGCAATCAGCGCATGTTGAGCTGTTGGCTCTTGGCCCTTGGCGGACAGGCTGCAAGTGTGGACAATGCACCTTTCATTAGAGTAAAGGTAGGCGGCCTGATTATACCTGCCCTACTGGACACTGGAGCAACGGTTTCTGTGTTTGGAGACGCTGTCGGAGAAGGCTGCTCCCCGAGGAAGGCCAAATTACGGCATGTAAGCACCAGTATCAGGACAGCTTCGGACCAGGTCGTGCCGATACCATCGGCAGCGAGGCTGACGGTAATCGCAGATGGTCGCAAACACAGGCAACGTTTTTTGTACCTTCCCGGTCTTTCCTGTCAAGCCATTCTGGGCCGCGATTTTATGTCCACGACAGGGCTAGTGCTTGACGTAAAGGCTGGAAACTACCACTACCGCCCAGGAATGCCGCTGAACAGCTTTGCAGCAAGATCATCAGAATCTCTGTCAGGGTTGCTGACAGCGGAGACCACCTGGGAAAGGTTGAAAATGGTTTGCAAACAGTCTTGATGTAGTTCGCAGGACCACCAAAGGAACAATCATGGCTCGCAGCAGTACTGCAACCCTTCGCAGCGATGTTCACGGAAGCTCCGGGTACTGTGAACATTTTGGAGCACCACATCGAGACGGGAGATGCGCGTCCACTACGGTTCAACCCGGGGCCCTTGAGCGTCCACAAGCAACCACAGCTGAACGGAGCCCTGCAGGAGATGGTAAATACAAGAGCGGTGAGGCCATCAAAAAGCCCCCGGGCATTTCTGATTGTGCTGGCGGATAATAAAGATGGTAGTGTCCGCATGTGCGTAGACTACAGACGCCTAAACGCGATAACCACAAGAGTTTCGTATCCCTTTCCATCCATCGATGCGGTTATGTATGCACTAGGATCAGCAAAGGTTTTTACCACACTTGACTGTAGTAGAGGTTTCCTACAGATCCCTGTAACGGAAAAGGATATCGAGAAAACAGCGTTCACTTGTACCAGAGGGTTGTTTGAATTCGTGAGGCTGCCTTTCGGTTTGTCGAATTCCCCAGCAACTTTCCAGCTCGAGATGGACATCGGGCTGGGGGACGCGAAGTTCAACTACGTGATGGCGTGCATGGATGATGTGGTTGTATTTTCAGACAACCTTGACGATCATGTTGTGTCATTGGCAGACTGTGTTGGAGCACATGCAAAACGCAGGCCTAACAGCAAAAACCCGTAAGGTACAACTGGCTGCCAGCAGGATCGAGCTCCTGGGCTTCGTTGTGGACCAAGGTTCAGTCCGGCCAAACGAGGAGAAGCTCAAGACGATCTTGCAGTTCCCGAAACCAGAGAACGTCAAAAGTCTGCAGCGCTTCCTGGGCATGGTCGGCTTCTACAGGCACTTAATTCCGAACTGTGCGGACTTGGCACGGCCCCTCCATCAGCTGCTAAGGAAGGGCGTCAGATGGTCATGGACGGCTTCGGAGGAGCAGGCGTTTCAGGCACTATCAACAGCCATTGCCGACACCACAAGCCTGCGGTTGCCAGATCTCAATCGCCCCTTTGTTGTCCAAACCGATGCAAATGAGTGCGGCACAGGGATTGTTTTGTTACAGGATCATAGCGGCGAACTGTACCCTCTTGCATTCGCCAGCCGCACTCTCTCGGCGGCCGAACAGAACTGCTCAGTGACCGAACAAGAGTGTCTTGCCATAGTGTTCACCCTCAGAAAGTTTAACGTGTACTTGGATAGCACAGATTTCACGATACAGACTGACCACCAAGCACTGTCATGGTTGTCACGGCTTCAGAATCCTGCGGGTCGCCTCGCACGTTGGGGCTAAACCTACAAAGTGTAATACAAGAGGGCACCAGCAACCAATCCGCGGACGCCTTGTCTCGCACAACCCTAACAGCACAACAGCAACCAGAACCCCACGTCTTCGCGGTTACAACGCCTGCAGAAGCCTGGGAAACCCTGGTATACTGCCAGAAGATGCTTGAAGCGCAGCAGGCCGACGAACAGTGCAAGCGCATTCGGGAGTCCATTACGGCCGCCGAGAACGACGGTACTACGGCGGCATGGGCCGCGGACTACGACTGCTACCTCCAAAGTCAGGATGGCTTGCTACTGTGGTACATCCCAAGTGCAGATACGGACAATGGTGAGTATCCCTTTCGGGTATTCGTACCAAAGCGCCTAAGGCGGTCTTTTCTGGAATATTAGCACGACACCGCCATCGCAGCTCACAGTGACGGGCAGAAAACATAGGAAAAGCTATGCCGGCTTGTCACATGGCCTCGCATGAGAAATGACGTAATGAAGTACGCCCAGACATAAGCAGTTTGCCAGTCTGTAGAGCCAAGAGGAGGTAAACCACCTGGCCTCATGAAGTCAGTCGTGAGCCGCTTCCATTGGCAGATCGCGGCTTGCGACGTGATGGGTCTATACCCAAGATCAGTAAAAGGCAATCGCTACCTCCTTGTGGTCACAGATCATTTCTCCAAGTGGGTCGAGCTGTACGCGTTACGTAAACTTGATTCAAAGTTGATCTGGGACAAGTTGTTGGATAGGTTCACCCGCTTTAGATTTCTGGAACAACTCATAACGGGCAATGCGACGTACTTCACCAGCAATAACTTCGTGGACACTTGTTCGGTTCTGGGCGTAGTACATAAGAAGACTACTCCGTACAATCCACAAGCTAACAATATGGAACATGTCAACAGGAACTGGAAGATGATGCTGGTGGCCTTCACTGAACGCCAGAAAGACTGGGATGCTCGCCTCTTGGAAATGGCGTTGGCAACTAGGACTACGGTCAATCGGTCGACCGGCTTTACATCGGCAGCCCTGCTGTTTGGCAGCGACCTGTGTTTTCCTATTGAACATTCATTCAGTGACCAGGTCGAGTTGCGCCCTCGCACTTATGTTAAGTATGCGCAGGATCTTTGCAGCAGCCTGAACTATACCATCCAAGAGGCCAGGCAACACCTGGATTTGGCACGACTCGAACACAGCCGGCAGTCCGACAAGGGACGGCGCCGGGTTGAGTTTTCTATCGGGGACCTGGTACTGCGCCCCAAACATTCGTTGAGCAATGCAGCAAAAGGGTTTGCGGCTTCCCTGGCTGACCGATGGGAAGGTCCTTATGAGGTAACAAAGCCCCAATCTCGGCTGCCGTATCGCCCTCGCAAACTAAACGGAGGACGGGATACGGGTGCTGTACACATTGACGACCTTAAGAGATATTACGAACGGCACTCGGAAGAAGAAATATAATATTGTTCACATTCTTCCAGGATGCCCTACCCGCTGAAAGATACAGCAAAATGGCTAGAGCGGGGAGACCCTCCTAAACCCTGATTCATCTCAAACTCACTGGAGAAGTCTTCCTCTACGGCAGCCCCAGCGCTTCTCGGACAACTCGGGAGTTGTCCGGTCTCGGTGGAGGAGGAGTGTAGGGACGCAGCCCCTTCGAGCGCCGGCGCAGGGTGATTACGGTGAAGTGCGCGCGTCGAACAGCGATAGTGGCGTGAGTGCGTCATGAGCCCGTGCGCGCGTGTGTGATGAACAGTGAGACGGGACAAATACGTGTAGTGCGCGTACAACCCGGAACATGCCCACAACAAACGGAGCGGCGTAAAAACGGAGCTCACAGGAGCGCCGGGGGGGGGGGGGCGGGGCAGTGCGCACCGGGGCACACGCGGGAGCGGCTCCTTCCGCGGGCTGCTGACGGGACCGACGGGTGGCCAATGACGCCCGGACAGCGAGGAGCAATCAGCGTCCGCGGCGGATGCTCTTTACCCGTCGTCGGCACAAGTGACTGGAGACATCGTCGTAAGTGTACAGCACCAGGCCGCACCTTTCTTAACAAGCAGTGCTTCAACTGCCGCAATGTCTCTGCGCGCACGCTGGCTGTACTACCGTAACAGTGCCTCCAAAGTTGCTTTCTTCGTTTTTTCCTTCCTTTGTTCCTCCGGAATAAACGCGTGACTTGTTCTCATGTGGATTGGCGTTACTTCGTCGGGCGGGTTCGGGCTCGCGAACCCTTTACGTTCGAAGGGCGTCCTTCAAATGTAATTGCTTTATGAGAAAGCACAGGGTGACAGACGAAGCAGCGAGAAGTCCCCAATAATTCCTTTTACAGCCATATTGCAAGAACGGGTCTACCTGAAGGTGTTGAAATTGCATAACTGACCCTTCATTAGAGTCCAATGCAACACACACGCACGTTTACGCATCGCTGGCACTAGGGTGTGGAATTCGGGTTCATAAATATGGGCGAACTCTCTTTCCGTATAGATGTTTGCGTAAGATTCACCTATGGAAAATCATTTAGGAAAATCATTTGTTCCTGTGTAAAGCAGTGATAGGTTTTCGAATAACCTGGAAACATATTCTCTAGGCCGCTTTCGGGAGCACTGAAAAATGCGGCTCGATGAAAATAAATTAACAAAGACCGCGAACTCGACTACTTGAGTTTATGAAATTGTCTAATATATGTTTAAATATAACCTGTATGGGTGAATTTACAACTTGAAAGATACCTTTACTGGCGTTCTTTTATTTCAGCTCCAATATAACTGGAAATTGTCGAACAAACGTTTCCGAGAATAATGCGACAATCAACTGTTAATCTTTCTCCAGTCACCCGGTGGTTGCTTAGCCTAGCCCGTAAATGGATTCTCTGCTAAGCATAACTAATGTATGCATTTCTAAAAGGTGGCTGTTGTAACATTTCTTCGTCCATATTACACGGGGAGGATTATAGACAGAACTTCAGGCAAGGCAGATTTTATGCAATGGTGTATAATAGCGAAGTTTGCTACACGAGTGACGTCCACAAAAATATTTGGAGTTCAATGACAACGTAGCCAGCCATGCACCACCCGTTAATTTAGCTCTCATGTCGACTACCCCGTGTGCCTTCAAGCTTGGACATTTTCCCACCTCATACCTGGCATGGCTACCGGGCGGAAGCTTTTTGCAACGCAGAGATACTGCTTGCGCTCAAGTGACTAAAATTTTCACGTCAACAAGTTGGAGCTTAAACATCAGCTCAGTATTCCCCGCCTATGTTCTGGCCTACCGTCGAAGCCACCATTTTTCCGACAGAATGCCAGTGTCATGTCTCTACCAGAATATAAAACTCTCTGGTATGGAGCTCATGTATGATGTAAGCATCAATACCCTTTATTAGACAATTTTTTTACTTATGTTTGTTCAGTATTTATATTTTTCAACGCAACCATGATGTCTTAAAGGCCTGCTCTGTTACTTCCGAAAGCTATATAATGAGCACTGTTTTTCTTTTCGCATTGTCCCTGAGTTATTTATATATTTTATACTGTTCCGTTATCACAGGGGTAGATTTTTGCGCGCTGGCACACCAAGTTGAGCTTAATGCTTAATAGATGCTTAATAGACAACTTGTCTTGTGGTTTTGATGTAATCCAAAGAAACATCCGCACAAACTGTCTGCTGTTCCAAAATAAACGCTCACATGTTTAAATCTTAAGCGCCTCCTTGGACCAATGGCTTGTATGGTATGTGAAATTTAGGTCAGGACTACTCATGCAACAATTCTATATGAGGAAGCTCCGCGAAAATAGCGGCCGGTAAATGATATATCTATGCTACCCCAGTTTGTAAATTCAGACGCGTTTGCTACTTTTTTAAAATGGCAAAAGCCGAAACCTTTCGGCAGCAAATGTTTTGAATCTTTATTCACCTACAGAGAAAAAATAAGTAACTGAAAAAAAAAAATATGCAAGATTACTTCAAATCAACCCAGTAGTATTTGCGAAATCAATCGTGACTATTTTGCCGATTTAGAATTTCAGATGAAAGCGAAGCGTTTGAATTATGATACGTAGTCATAGAATGAGTCAATGCCGGGGCAAACAGAAGAATTCTAGGTGAGCTTCCTTCGCAGAAAATTTAGAAATGCACACCAGATTGTTAACTAATGCATACACTTATAAAAAAATCCGCCTATTATTGTGTGCGCATGCGTTGTAGGGTTCCAGTTGCTGAAAGTCTTGCTGACCCATCGGAACACGTTCAGGAGTTTTCAAGTAGTGCTGTCATCATCGTTATCAACTGCCTACTTAGGTAAAGTGCAGGACGAAGGTATCTCGCACTGATCTCCAGACGTTCCGGTCCAGCGCTCCTCTAGTCGAGCCTACACTCGAATAAAAGAAGTAGCTTTGCTCACCGAACCACTAATTGAGAAGGGAGAATTTCCGCATTTGTTTTGCTTATCGCGAGAATCTTAAATGCACTGCCGTAACAATCGATCTATACTTTCAACCACCTACCTATGTATCTAATTGCCATGAAAACCAATTTAGAATAACAATAGCTTGGGGTACATCTGTTTGTATGAATACTATTCCACGTACCATCCAGCGCTGGAGTGATATCTGCATCACGTCATCGCATTGACTTGCGACAAACAGTTCATTAAAATCTGAGCCCAGAATTTGTTAAGTGAGGAACAACGTGTTTTTTTATTTACTTTAAACAATATTGTTCTAAGCCCTGTTCTGGGGCCTTATCTGTGCCGCCTGGATGGCCCCGCCGCTTTTCCGGGACGTTTTTATTGCTTTTTTGGTGTTTCTTGCTTTTGTTGACATTTTCTTTCTTCAAAGTTCTCTCACGACCATAGCGTCCTAATCATACTTTCTGTGCCCAAAATTTTTAGAGTGCCCTTGACAGAATATAGGTGCTGAAATAAGTGAAGAATTATATGAATAAGAAAAACACCGTTGCACGTACCGCTGGGCATTACGTGTACGCCAGATGCGCCTTCGCCAAATTAGGCTGGCCTATACCCACCTTCGAAGTTGTTTGGGAAATGAGCTTGGTGTATACCCGCTTTCGCAACGAATGGCAATTTTTTTTCTCCGACGCCAGTGTCGTTCATTCACTAGGTGAGCCGACTGTCATGTCACATATTTTGTTAGAGGTGACCATGTGTTGGAATCCGGTACGAACACCTTCATAGTGCCGGAGTAGAGAGCCTCTGTTGTGAGGTCTAAGGTTTTATTTGTAAAAAGGAATGACTTTATTCGAACAAGGTAAAATGTGGGCCAGTTGGTGGTCAGATACAAAGGAATGAACAGAAACGTTACAATGTTGCTTTTCTTTATTATTACAACGTTTATTACAACGTTACCTGCATCTGCGAGCCATTATTCCTGACGTAAGCACCGAAATATTCGGCTTGGTTGCTCACATTAGTATTAAAATTGGCTGTACCATTTTCTGTATAAGCTTTGTGACCTAAAATCTTTTAAACCTTAGCGAGTGTGAGTTCGTGTTTCTGGGCTGAATATATGCAGATATTGAGCCAGAAATGAGCAAATATGCAAATATAAATAAAAATACGGCGGTAGGGTACGTTCCATCAACCATTTGACGTGCATCCGCTACTGGTCGCATTGCGCAGGGTGCGAAATGCGAGTAATGTTGTATATGTTGTTCACTGAGGCCCACTGTGTCGTATGTATTCTATTAATCCCCCGTTTACGAGGCATTGCTCTTATCTTATCACATGTAATTTATCGCACGGTGGGGCGTAAGTGCAGCTGGTGTTCAAAACATTACGTCCTTGAACATTCGTTGACCCATAACATGAGAGGTTGCATGAGACATGCTAAGACATTACGCCGTCTTCGTCGCAACGCTAGCAGCCCGCTAGGTTTCACATGCATGAATATGTTCAGGATGAATTGTCTCTACTACCCTGCTTATATGCAATCCACTAAATAAGTGTTTTTATTGTTTTTATATCATGCATTATTTGGCAAATTGTCACGCAGTAATCGTAGCATGGAAGTATTTTTCAGAGGAAAAACATTATTCCAAAACCTAGGCGAAATGTTTTTCGTGGTTTTAACTTGTGGTTAAAAATTAATGCTTGCGCAAAATAACTGTCTTACTTCTGCGTACAAGCAGCCTGGATTCATTGATTCTTTTACACGTTTCGCCCTGTGGGATAAAAACAAATTCTGAGGCTCTCAGGCTGCCTGTATTCTGCTTTCGCGTAGTCTCATATGTGTTCTGCGGGTGCAGCGATTTTTTGCGGTAAATCTCCGTTTGCCGGCGTTGAACAATACACGTCAAAAGCGCATATATATGACAAAGAATACTTCTTTTGACATAAACCGGGGGCATGCGGTAGCAGGTCAGTTATTATCGCCATGTGTTGTTCATTAGTGTATGATATCGCTGTAGGTCGCAGCTTTAGAGGAGCTCGCAGAGAATGTTGGATACTCGGATAATTAAGGTCAAAGCTTCTGTCATGGCGAAAGTTGTAAGCAATAGATCGCGCGTTCGTTGAACTTAAGAGAAATTTATTTACGTAGATCGCAGAACAGCTTACACAGGTCTAAGGCCGGGTGTAGACTGTTGTCGCAGCGGTCGTATTATTTTTAAAGAATGACGTCATTTGACGACTCAGCCAACCAAACTGCGTCCACAGCGCATGATATGGCTGGAATATCGGCAGTCTGAACATAGCCTAAT
Organism: Haemaphysalis longicornis; assembly: GCF_048455015.1. NCBI lineage: Eukaryota > Metazoa > Arthropoda > Arachnida > Ixodida > Ixodidae > Haemaphysalis > Haemaphysalis longicornis. The sequence goes on from NW_027526233.1 coordinate 46,885,318, forward strand.
TCATTTGTAATGTTTGCTTAAATTCTATTGTAATTTTGTTGAAAGCTAATGGGTATTATCAGCCTTTGTTATAACTGTTTACCTTGCTTCAAATAGATTCTAAAGAAATGAACTTTGCCTTTTGAATATCAGTTCCTTTTTGTCGAACTACGATTATAGCAATAAACCAGTTGGTTGGCAGCTGCGATGAACACGAAATTTCTTTTAATGTCAACCGACAAATGTCACCACAGCATGCCGGGTGCACGTTCTCGGTGATGCTGGCCCATTAGGACAAGAATACAAAAGGCACAGTTTAAAATAACACCCCCTCAGTCAGCAAGGTTATTCCAACTAATTTAGAATAACCCCAAAATTTTAATTCTGTCATTGGGGTTCTGCTTTCATAATTTAGGTTCATTCATGTTATTTTAAATTATATGCCCCTTCGTCAGTTTTACTTTGTGAATCTGAGCTTTACTGTAGTGCAAAATATTTAAGTGACCACAATTATTTTCCCACAGGCGTTCTGCTTTTCCTTTAACCGCCTTGCATAAATACTCTTTCCATTCATAATTTTAAAGCCCGTGTTGCAGTCTCTGACCTGTGCCTCTCAGTAAATTATCTTGAGTCTCAAAAACCTGCTACCACCACAAAGTGGGGTCCACGGCGGGACGCAGGTTGTCATTGTATAGTTAGGATCTTTGAATCTTCAGGGTATCGCGATATCTTCCAGTGATACGCATGACAGGGGATACGCGTTGAACGAGTGATATATCTCATCACATAGAAGGATAGTTGTTGAAAGCAACTGTATCACACTTTCTTGAGGAAGAGCATGTACTCGGTCGGTGATGGCAGCGGTGACTGAGCAGGGTGCGCAACAGCGGCGGAACAGCTGCAGGTGGTCACAGCGAAGATGCTTCAGCCGCACCTTACGCGCAGACTCAGACAACTGCGCCGATACTATCTTTGCGCAGGGGCTGTACTTGACGACTGGTAGTGGCGTCGGCTTGGTTCAATGGCAGTCCGCTCAACTGCCGCAGTGTACTCGTCCCTTGAACCGGGGGTCCGACGAGGAATGGAATTCAGAACGACTGCCATATGTCACAGTCTTTACCTCTTCGCAAAGTTTCGGCTCCCATTGGGCCCCAAGCTTACAGAACTCTCTTCCAGAAGCTTTATTTCCTTTGTAAACACTTAAAAGCGTCGTATTTACTTTGGTGATTGTATGCACTCTTAGCTGCAGACTCTTCCAATCTCATCTCTGACGGCACTAAGCCATCAACAAGCACTGATTTGCTTTCATAAAGCGTGGCTGCAACCTTTTGAATCAATGCTTTCCTTTGGAACGGAGAATGCGGTTTTTGTGTAAAGTGCTCACGGATTGAAACGCGACACTGCGAGCGCGTGGCTGCCCGTGGAAGCTAGGTGTTGCATTGTGGTATACCGCGAGCATGAGAGCGTGTTGACCTTAGGCTCACTGCTTCCGGTTGCCAATGAGCGGGACTGTGGTTCCCCGCAGCGACAGCGGGGCGCTGCCAGCCTGGAGCGCTAGAACGCGTTTGTGCGCCGACAGTAGTAGCCCGGCTGTGCGCGCAGCCGATTTTGCGACATCGTGTGCGCGCGCTCTTCTTACGCTTGCCCTTCGAATGCGGCTCAGTAATGTTCATGTTGTGCACAGTCATCCTCATCTGAATAAAACAAACTTGTGTACAAACGAACAGCAAACTTTATTCCAGGATGTAAACTAAAACAAAAGGAAAGACGCCTTTGCAAGTACACATAGAACACAAATAAGCCGGAATGGGAGTAAATGGCTTGTTGCATAACTCAGTACCAATTCGGAGTTTTCAAAACTCCTTCCAATGGGAGTTTGGCCTTACTCCCATTATTTCTGCAGTTTTTTTCAGTAGCATATAGGAGTTTCATTTTACTGCTACTACAATGGGAGTTTCCAGGGGTACCATTGGGAGTGTATTGTTTCCTCCAACTGGGAGTTTTCAGGGGGCGCGTTGGGAGCAGTGTTGACCTGCATTCGAGGTTTTTTGTCTGTGTTTCTGTGCGCTTCATATATATGCCCTGCAGTGGAATTTATTACTGTATTTGGGAGTTGTTAATGAGGGCACAGGCCGCATTTTTGTTTTTAGTTGGGGTTCACGTAATTTCTAGTCTTTTTCCGCTTTAAACGTTGAATGGCGAAACGTGAAAAAATTTGTTTTCTGCAAAGTCAATTTATTGCATAAAAATTACATAAATACGATTACGTGTGAACACGTTAATAAGACAATAAAAACACTGAATAAACAAAACACCTACATCGAGAACACAAAGTATCTTGGTAAGAACTTTATCTACTACAACACTCCTCAAACAAAAAAAATTAAGCCATTTGCAAACAATGAGGCCAGCATGTGGTCGGTGCGCTGTTTGCTTGCAACTGCCTCCCAAACGCTGACGTTGCCGCACCCCCTGGAACTTTCCCCAGGAAGCCACAGCAGCACATTCATTAGAGGGATAGCAAAACGGTTTAAATCTGCGGTAACAAATACACAAGTATATTGGGCATCTGACCTGAAAAAAAAAGAAACGGCACTGTAAAGACGCTGAATTTGTCACTCTTGTGTCCAACTTTCCGTAATGTCTGAATGTTTATTTAAAGCTACGCAAAGTTGCACTTCCGTCCGAGACACCTGCGCTCACTAGTCCGTCAAAACGAAGTGCTCTGCTGTTGAAAAGGGTGGGCGACCCTTGTGGGGACCAACTTCTCAAAATGCTTCCTTTCCCTCTTTTCCTTGCGTGTAGTGTTCTGGGAACGAGCTTCAGGTTTTACCCCCTCACTGCCCCTCTCTCCCCTCACCGAAAGTTAAGCAAAAATATCGGTCGGTGTGACGCCTGCCCCTGCCCCCCTTCAAAAAGAAAATAAAATAAAATAAACAGTCGTCTGTCGACTCTACAGAATACTCCCTCGAATGGCGTTTGCTGGTTATAGTTACACGCGCCTAGCGTACGGAGAGCTCCCACGGGGCCCCGACCTTCTCCTTTCCCAGTGAAAACAATTAATCGCCGGCGGCACGCGGCAGTCACCCTCCTCGTAGCAGGCGCGGCTGGCACCACACGTACTTCTCAAGAAAAGCGGCCGCGCTGTAACGTTTGACCAGCCAATTTCACCCTCGCCTGCCAGTAAGCCACAGACACAGCCTAACAAAAACACTTAACAGCCGTTCAGAGTTCGGACAGTTTTCATTCTGCTCGCGAGTGTGAATGAGTGAGTGTTCTGCTCGGGACCCGCGCAAATACGCATTGCTTTCACACCGTTCGGCCTCCCCAAAGACGTTCCGGGCATGCCGCCGTCTTTCACGCAGAACGCTCACCTCCAGTGGCGGGGAATCGTCCGTGCAGTGGCGCGGGAAACACGTTGAGTTTATTTGACACTAGAAGGGGCACAAGTCTCCCAAAATGTTGCGTACAATAAAAAACGTGAAAATCTTACCTTCAACCAACTCGCAGAGGCACAACCGCGTTGTTTTTAACGAGCCACTCTCGGCGATCACTGCATTTAGGCCTCGAGTCGGCTCACTGGCGTATTCCGTCGGCTCGAAGGTCGGTGACACGGAGGCAACGTTGCAGTCTGTCGCACGTCAGTCCAGGCTGGTTCCACAATGTTCGCAACGAGCTTCGGTTGTTGGTAAGCACTTCACATCCGTTCGTGCGGCCGCAAGTTCACACCGGCAATAAATTTTCGGGGACGCTGGAGCTCACAAGACACACGACACCAACTGGCAGCCATTTTGTAAGGAGGCGTAGAGGAGAAAGAAATAGAGGAGGCGTGGGAGTTTTTAATACTCCCATTAGTACAAACGCAGTAATCACAGCTAGATACTGCGTTTTGTGAAGAGGTACAATCGTGGTAAATGCGCTTATTTACGACGGCTTGTGGACCCCTGTGTAAACTGGCAGTTTTTCCACCATCGTACTACCACACGTGGGACCAGGCCACCTGCCATGAGGAGTTTAAAAGACGTATTCCAGCCAAGAAACTCTCATTCAGGCTAACTTGTGTTTTGTGTGTACATTCGCGTGTGTGCAGTGTCGCATTAGTATTTCGTCGGCTCTCCCATTTTTTTAATTTACATCATGGAATAAAGTTGTCTGTTCCTTCGTGCAGACGCTCGTTTTATTCAGATAAGCGTGAGCTGGCCTTACACGCACATTGTCTGTTTCGCATCGGAAGGGCACGCGTAAGAAGAGCGCCCGAGCAGACGATGTCGGGAAAATGGCTGCGCGGACCACCGAGCAGCTACCACCGGCGCAGAATCGCGCTGCACGCTCGCAGCGCACCGCTGTCGCTGCGAGGAACCACGTTCTGTTTTCTAAAAGTGTGCCTTAACCATAATGCGGCGTATCCTAATTTCCGTCGTATTTATTTCAGCGTTTCATTACGAGCGGCTACCTACGTCCACCTATTTTATCTCGTGTTCTAAGCGAAACGCCTTTACTTTTTGTACGCCCAATCGCCAATCTGGTTGTGAGAGAGGAAGTGTGTTGTGTTGCGATCGCTTTCCTAGAATGTTCTTGTTTGTTCTGAAATGTTCCCTATCGTAATCGATATTTTCAGTAACGATAGCACTGTAGCTAACAGCGTCCAAAAGAGACGCCGCGGCATTCGCTTCGCTTACGTTCATCTGCCGAAGTCAGCTTGTTGACTCTTTCTTCGACCCTTCTTTTCGTCACGTTTTTTTTTGCGGATAACAGGTTCCCTCCAATTATATTCATTTCTACAAAAACTTTGATTCCTTCTTCACTGCCCGACAATATTGTTACGGGGCATTATTAAATTCTCTCAAAGAGGATGATGCATGGGCTGTGCAACGCAAGACTCACCATCGAGAATGGGAATGGAGGACGCTGACGTTGAAGCGCCTGACGTTCGTTCAAAGAACTTCGGGAGCATGACACGTCGGCTACAATCGCTGCTTGTTCGGAGTAGGGGTTTGCGAAAGTACAGGGTGTTTGATTCATTGGTTTATGTTTAGGTACACCTGCGTGATCGCATAGCTTTTTGCCATGTCTATTTTTTCCCCGGCCAGGGTTCCTCTCCCTGGTCCGCTAGTGTATTGGCGCCGGACGTACCCCTGGAGTAACTCTTTAGGAATGGTGTGGCGGCTGTTCTTGTGGCTTTGTTCCCTACAAACGGCAATGCGATCCGGCTTAAAAATTTCAACACTATTTACAGGGATATGCAAGCTGTGAATGAGCACTTCAAGATCGTGAAGGAGGTGGGACCATACCGAAAAGACGGAATCGTCTGCACATCTTCGGTTAAGGCCTGCTTGCTCGATCTTCTGAAGTGTTCGACTTTCGCGTCGTTCCCGATGAGTCCTTTTCTTCCCTCCCACCTTGCCTGCACAAAAAGAATTGTTCGAGTAGCACACACGGAGATGTCATCCAGCGAGCCCCTTGAGCTTTTTCGGGATGCGGGGGTAATCTCGGTGTACTGTTGCTCCCGTGTAGTGAAATATACCCCTATTCCAACAGAATCCGTGATCGCCAGCTTTGCGGGTGTATCGTGCCCATCTGAAATGAAAGCCTGGCCTCTGATCTACGGGGTAGAATCGTTGTCCCCCGGACCTCGTCAATGCCAAAACTGCTGTGCTTTGGACACACCACAGGATCATATAAGTCCGCACCACGCTGCTGCAATTGAGGGAGCGCGCATTAGGCTAGCCAATTTACAGCACACGACCTCTCCTGTTGCCTTTGCGGAGCGTCTCACACCGCTGAATATTCCAACTGCCCAACCCGTTCATCTGAAATCAGTATCCTTGAAATTCTTGAAAAGCTCCGTTGCTCTCGCAAGGAGGCGGCGGCCACAGTTAAAGAGAGGACGCATGAATATGCCGGTGCGGCTGCCCGAAAGGCACCATCCAACGAGTCTTCCCTTGCAAAAGCGATAGTACTTGCTCTCAAAGAAGACCTACCGGAGGTTTTACGGAGTACGGTTGGGCTTGTACCTGAGCAAGTGTCACAATATTTTGGCAGTGCAAACACAGCTAAACGCCCAGGCACTCTCTTTGTCCGTGTCTCCCTTCCAGCAGCAGGGTTGCATGCAGTGCTCATCCCCGCCTGCCATGGATCAAGGGCCCCAGGATTCAGCGGTGCGAGCTGCAGATCTGGCAAGAAATCCTTCTCGGCGAGCGCACTCCAGAGCGCGACTTCCAAGGAGGCAGTAGGTCGAACCTCTACTCAGATGGCAACTTTTCCGGTTTCGGAACCTTCTATTTCTGTGAATTCCCAAGGTCATCATTTCTATATCAACCTATGCCCATACAATGAGTCCGAAATAGAACTCGACATTTCCACTGCGTCGACGGGGCACCCTGACGTTAAGCGAGCTACTCCATCCACTTCGCAACAAACCACTTCTTCTCCATAATCGCGATCCAAGAAACCTAAAAAGGGCCAAGGGGAACTTAAACTTAAAGTAAGCGTCTTGCAGGCAGCCATGGCCAGAGGTCGGCGAACTCACTCATGAGTCCACTCACTCAGACTCATTTGGACTCAAACTCACGCGTGAGTTTGAGTTTGAGTGAGCGCGAGGCTAGTGTGGCATGGTGAGTTTGAGCTTGATTGAGTTTGAGCCGAGTGATCCCGACTGAGTTTGAGTCCGATTGAGTTTGAGTACGCCTGAGACCTAGCGAATTTTGAGTCCATTTTGAGTTCTCAGTACATTTTCAGTTTGAGTCCATCTTGAGTTCTGAGTAAATTTTGAGTTTGAGACCATTTTGAGTTCTGAGTACATTTTGAGTTTGAGTCCATTTTGAGTCCTGAGTACATTTTGAGTTTGATTACATGTTGAGTTTTGAGTACATTTTGAGTTCTGAGTACAACCCGCCGCGGTGGCTCAGTGGCTAAGGCGTTGCGCTGCTGAGCACGAGGTCGCGGGTTCGATTCCCGGCCGTGGCGGCCGCTTTTCTGATGGAGGCGAAAAGCAAAAACGCCCGTGTGTACGAGATTTCGGCGCCCGTTAAAGATCCCCAGGTGGTCAAAATTAATCCGGAGCCCTCCACTACGGCGCGCCTCATCGCCTGCGTTGCGTCGGCGCGTTAAACCCTACAATCAATCAATCAGTTCTGAGTACATAGGAGTTTTGAGTCCGTTTTGAGTTTGAGTACATATGAGTAGCCTAGCAGTCAGCTATGGTTGGCTGTTAAGTTTCATGCGTCAATGTAGGCTCGGAATTCAGGTTACCTGCGGGTACGCCCCCAATCGCGATCTGCATGATCGGGTGGGCGGAAGGGGGTGTCTGATTTTTTTTAGTTTCTTGCTGAATTTTAATGGCCATAAGCACTTGCTGTATACCTAATTTTAGCGGCTGGGCGCGTGAGTGATAATTGACTGGTGAGGTCATAAAAAAGGGTTGTCTTAACTTTTCCTCCTGACGGATCCACTAAGAGCGTGGGAAAGGGTGGTGGGAAAGCACACGGCGGCGCTGGCGTGCTGGTTGTTCGCCTGCTACTGTTAACGGCTTGATATACTAGGGGTCACAAAGGAAGAGGTGCGAGCCGGGGGGAAATGGGGGCGGGGGCTGTCCTTTCTGCTGTTTCAAATGAATTAGTTGAATTGACTGGACAGCGCCCCTTAAGACAGAAAAATGACCATATTACATTGGGTGAAAAGTGAAACTGATGAGGCTAAGGCATGTAAGGTATCAAATGAAAGGTCCGGATTAACGAAATTACGCGGGGTAAATAAAAAATTGCTTCCTGATTGTAGTTATCAGGCAGTCATAATGAGTCATAGAAAGGGTTAAAATTCAAAATGACGCTGCGAGGGCATGTAGGGAATCGAATTCAAGGTCTCGATGTGGGGAATCATTCGGGACGAAAATGCATTTTGGATATATCATGACGTAGTCATGGTAAGTCATAGATTCGGTTAAAATTCAAGTTCATGACGCTAGGGCGTGTGGCGTATCAAATTAAAGGTATCGATGAGGTTAATCACGTGCTTCCTGATTATTATCATGACATAGTCAAACTGGGCCATAAATTACGTTAAAATTCACAATGATGTCACTGGGTGTCCGGGGCATCAAATTGAAGCTTCCGATAAGGGAAATCACGTGGGACAAAAATGTGGTAGGGCTATATCATGAGATAGTCATGGTTAGTCATTGATTGGTTTAATTTCAAGTTGATTCCGCTAGGATGTGATGGGTATCAAATTAATGGTGTTGATGAGCGGAATCACGTGGGAGAAATACAAAAATGCTTCCTGGGTATAACCATTAGATTGTCATGGCGAGTCTTATATTGGGGTAAAACTCGAAGTGACCCCGCTAGGGCGTGTAGGGTATCAAATTTACGGTCTGGACGTGGGGAATCACGCGGTACAAATAAAAAAAGGCTTCGTAGTTCGAATCATGAGATATTCATTATGATTGGGTTAAATTCAAGGTGAGGCCGCTGAAGCATGTGGGGCGTCAAATTGAAGGTTCCAGTTAGGGGAATCACGTCGGACACCTAAATAATGCTTCCTGGTTACAGTCGTGAGAGTCATGGTTATTTTGACTGGTATTCATTCCATCTGACCCTTCTATGGTGTGTGGGGTATCAAATTAAAGGTCTCGTCGAGGGGGATCACGTGGGACAAATATAAAAATGCTTTCTGGTTATAATTATGAAGATATAGCAAAAGGAATATAGGAAAAGGTACACACTCACACTCACACTCACATGCTCACTCACTCACTCGCACTCACACTCTCACTCACACTCACACTCTCACTCACACTCCCACTCCCACTCCCACTCACACTCGCACTCCCACTCACACTCTCACACTCACTCTAACACTCTCACACTTTCACACACTCACACTCTCACTCACACTCACACTCTCCCTCTCACTCCACTCACACTCAAACTCACACTCTCACTCTCACTCACACTCAACTCAAACTCACACTCACACTCACACTCTCACTCTCACTCACACTCTCACACGCACACTCACACTCTCACTCTCACTCACACTCTCACGCTCACTCTCACTCTCACTCACACTCACACTCACACTCTCACTCTCAATCTCACTCACACTCTCACTCTCATACTCTCACTCTCACTCTCACTCTCACTCACACTCTCACTCTCACTCTCACTCACACTCACTCACACTCACGCTCACACTCTCACTTACACTTACAATTACACTCACACACACACACACACTCACACTCTCACTCTCACTCACTCACGCTCACTCTCACTGTCACTCTCACACTCATACTCTCACTCTCACTCTCACTCCACTCACACTAACACTCAACTCACACTCTCACTCTCACTCACACCCCCACTCACACTCACACTCTCACTCTCACTCACCCACACTCACACTCTCACTCTCACTCTCAGTCACACACTCTCACTCTCACTCTCACTCTCAGTCACACCCACACTCACACTCACACTCTCACTCACACTCTCACTCTCACTCACGCTCACTCTCACTCTCACTCTCACACTCGCACTCTCACTCTCACTCTTACTCTCACTCACAGGCACACTCATACTCACACTCTCACTCACACTCTCACTCTCACTCTCACTCCACTCACACTCACACTCTCACTCACTCACACTCACACTCTCACTCTCACTCACACCCACACTCACACTCACACTCTCACTCTCACTCTCACTCTCAGTCACACACTCGCACTCTCACTCACACACACTCACACTCTCACTCTCACTCTTACTCTCACTCACAGGCACACTCATACTCTCACTCTCACTCACTCTCACTCTCACTCTCACTCTCACTCCACTCACACTCACACTCTCACTCTCACTCACTCACACTCACACTCTCACTCTCACTCACACTCACACTCACTCACACTCACACTCTCACTCTCACTCACTCACACTCACACTCTCACTCACTCTCACACTCGCACTCTCACTCACACTCACACTCTCACTCTCACTCTAACTCTCACTCACAGGCACACTCATACTCTCACTCTCACTCACACTCTCACTCTCACTCTCACTCTCACTACACTCACACTCACACTCTCACTCTCACTCACTCACGCTCACTCTCACTCTCACTCTCACACTCATACTCTCACTCTCACTCACACTCTCACTCTCACTATCACTCCACTCACACTCACACTCACACTCAACTCACACTCAACTCACACTCACACTCTCACTCTCACTCACACCCACACTCACACTCACACTCTCACTCTCACCCACTCACACTCTCACTCTCACTCTCAGTCACACACTCACACTCTCACTCTCCCTCACACTCACAGTCACACTCACACTCTCACTCTCCCTCACTCTCACTCTCAGTCACACTCGCACTCTCACTCTCACTCTCACTCACACTCACACTCTCACTCACTCTCACTCTCACTTACACTCTCACTCTCACAATCTCACACTCACACTGACTCTCACTCTCACACTCTCACACTCTCACTATCACTCTCTTACTGTCTCAATCTCTGTGAGGCCATTTGAGTTCTGAATTCATTTTGAGTTTGAGTATATTTTGAGTTTTGAGTTCACTTTGAGCTTGAGTACATTTTGAGTTTTAAGTCCATTTTGAGTTTTGAGTCCATTTTGAGTTTGAGTACATTTTGAGTTTTGAGTCCATTTTGAGTTTGAGTACACTTTGAGTGAGTACATGTTGAGTTTTGAGTACATTTTGAGTTTTTAGTCCATATTGAGTTCTGAGTCCGAGTGAGTTCTGAGTTTGGCGCTCAATGTGAGTCTGAGTTTGAGTGAGCGCAGATGTGCTGCTCAGCATTGAGTCTGAGTTTGAGTGAGTGGCGATTCGAAAAAAAATTCCCCCGCATTTCCCCGAGGGGGAGAATGTGAAAGTGCGAATGCACGGTTGTCGGCCCGCTTGCGGCGCTTGCGCTCGGCCCCCGCAGCCCACCGCCTCGCCGCCTTCTCTTCCATCTCCTCCATCGGGTTTGTAGTATCACGTGTACACCACGAAGTTATCAAGCCGCTATAACGCCGCTGAGTCGCCAACGCACGCCGCTGACGACGTAGTTTGAATGCGTTAAAGATATAAGGCGTGTTACTGACAATATCAGCGTCGCGTCCGGTGTTTGTTGTACCAAATGCAGTGTGGTTATTTTTGTGTTGTAAGTGTGTGTTGATGACTGGTAATAAAAAAAAAAAAAAGCGTCCGTGGCTTATTCGGTAGAGCGTCGGGCTGCGGCCCGCAAAGTCCTCGGATCGAAACCTGGCGCCGGATGCTGTTTCTTCTTTAACTATAGAGGAGCACTGCGGACGCCGACGCCGGCGGTGGATGGTTTGGGGTCGCTTATAAAGTGCATTCGCACTTAAAAAAATTGTGAGTGAGTTTGAGTGAGCCGCGCCAACTTTTCCGAGGTATGGGGCCCATGGTTTCATTCACTCTCCATAATGTCGAGCCGAGTACTCCAGTGAAACTGCCGTTGTGTAGTTGCGACACTGAGAGATCTTAAATGTCTTATAAATAATCACTGCCCAGATATTATTCTCCCTCAACAATCCTGGTTGTCTAGAAGCAAACTATTTACTTTACCCAATTTTACCGTGTTTTGCCTAGACAAAAACACACCAGGAGGTTGTCTACTTATTTTAATAGCTACAGAGTTTTGCCACAAAGCCAAGCTGTCTTTCCAATTTCAACTCATAGAGGTAGTTATAAGTCTGCCAGGTTGTGTTTCATTCTCACTACTGAATGCATATTTCCCCAACTGAGTATCCACCACAGAACCCTAGGATCTGGCCCTTTCGTCCTGCAATGAAAGCGTCATAGTTGCCGGCTATTTTAATTCATACCATGTGAGCTGGGGCTTCAAGACATACACTTCTGGTTGGTGTTTGTTAGACTGGCCAGAGGAAAATAATTTAGTATGTCTTAACTGGAGTAGTGCGATATTTGTTTCTTTTTTTCGGAATCAAATGCGGTGAGTCTTAGACCTAAAATTCGCACCTGCCGTGGTGGCTCAGTGGCTAAGGCGTTGCGCTGCTGAGCACGAGGTCGCGGGTGCGATTCCCGGCCGCGGCGGCCGCTTTTCTGATGGAGGCGAAAAGCGAAAATTTCCGTGTGTGTTAGATTTACCAACGGGTTTGTTGAACGACCAGCTTGAATTTATACGTAGTTGTGTCGAGAGAGAGAGAGAAATGACCTTTATTAATTCGTCCTGCGAGAAAGGTGCGGGTCAGGCCACGCAGGGCTTCGCCGCACCTCGTCTAACTACCTGCGCTAGGTAGCGGGCGGAGCCCGAGGCGTCGTGCCCGGCCGGCCGCGCGGGTTACTCGGATCGCCCGCGCCGTCGCCGTCCGCTCGACCCCCGCGGGGGCCGGGAGGCGAGGGGCGCTGGCTTTCCTTTCGCCGTTTCAGCGCCAGAGCTGCCTCGAGCCGCTGGACGGCCCTGAGCTGGTTGCCGTGCTCCGGGGAGCCGATCAACTGCGTCTCAACTTGAGGAGAGAGCGGGTGTGGGGATTTTCAGTCGACAACTCAAATGGTCGCTTTCGTTTCTCCTGCCGGACTTCACCCCAATCTTCCGTTCCCAGTTTATGGCAATAGTCCTAGCTTTGAAGAACTTACCTCCTCAGATATTAAATGTCGTAATTGTGTCCGATTGATTAGGCATGTGCTCCGCTTTGATATCCCCGAAAATGCAGCTCTTCTTCACAAATTTGGTTTTTTAGTTCCTTCCCACTTAAGAGAAATCCGCCTGATATGGATGCCTAAATATAAGAGATCATGGCTGAACAAAGAAGCCGACTATTTAGCGCGGTAATCACTAGACGGCCATCCGATCGAAGTCTGTCCATTTCCCTCTTCACTGGCCGGAGCACGGATACATCGGCATCAAAGTCTGGCGAGGTTGGCAGGAAGGTTTCATAACCTCTTTTGATGATTAAACCCATTTGGCCTATGCGTGGAACTCCCGATGTTGCGAATTTCGCCAATGCGAGGTTACTTTAACTAGCTTACGCTTTAGAGTTCCACAGCTCAACTTCTAGAGCTGGTCTCACCTCCTCTGGTCGTTGTGCTCTTTGTGATGAACCTTAAACCATAGGCAATTTTTTCTTACGTTCCCGCGGTTTCAGTTTAATGAGAAGAAAAAAACCTCGCGGAGCCAATTCACCACCTTGGACTTGACCTTACAATGCCGGTATTACTGTCGCCTGGTGCCATTTCTCTTGGCTTTACTCACAGGAATTTGGTTACAGCCGTCTACACCTACGACTCAGAGACAAGGCGAATATTTTGTTAGCCACTTCTCGTGAGTTTATTTTAGCTGTACACAGACGCAACAAGAACCTTTTCTTCCAAATTCCCGCATACCCTTTTCCTGCAAATTCCTGCATAGTGCGTACTTTTCTTCTACAAACTCCTATGCTTGTTGTGCGATTATTCCAATAATTTTTTTCTTCAAATCTTAGTTTCCTAAATCGAGCACTTTAGCCTAAATAGAGCTCCCGATCCGGACCAATCCCCCAAGTGGGTATGGGCCACAAACAACCGAACAACAAGAACCATAGCTTGCGCAGTGCTCTCGTTCGCCGTCGCTTACGAAAACCGTTACTGAGATTGAATTGAAAGTCAATTGACTTTACTCAGTACATTGTGTTGACAGTCAATTGCCTTAAACAGAAATTTTGTATTGAGTTCTCGTTGAAAATTAGCCGCTGTGGTTCAATTGAAACGCAACGTTGTGCTTTATGAAAGTCAACATTCTGTCGACTTCCAATTGACTTTCGGTTTTCTCTCAGTACCTTTTTCCTGTTGAGTTCCTGTTGTGACGCTTCAATTAAAAGTTTATTGAGAAAAGTCTGTTGAGTTCGAGTTGAATCTGTGTTGACTCTCTATTTATTCTTCTGTTTAGAAATATCAAATGGAAACCGATTGCGGATATTCAAGACAGACCGTTTGATTTCGTTTTAGTTTTTTATCAAGTTATTTCAACATTTGCATAGTAATGTTCAGTTGAATGTACTAAATATATACTGAGTCTGCTTTAATACTGCAAAATATTCTAAAAACTGTCTTGAAGGTGTGCATTGAGCAGGTGAAATAGTGAGGTGTTTCATGGCAAAGCTTGCTTTATTGCTCACGAAAGAATCACGGGAGGGCTGGGAACCTCACAGGGTCCACTTGGCTGTGTGACCTGCAAAATATAACAAGAAACAGGCTTGTTTGTTTGCACCAGTACAGTATGAAATGATGATTCCATCTCTTTTTCGTTAAGCATGCTGGTCTAAGTAGCTTACTATTTTACAAGTTATATGGTTTGTATTTTTGGAAAGCAAGGCAAGGAGACAGCAGTCCAACAAATGTATAAACTTTTCTCAGGTTTTACTGCCTTAAGACAAGCTAGTCACATCAAATATTTCTACAATGGGTAGGGAGTGGAATGCCTTTAATTGAATGCTTTCCGCAATAAAGCACTTGGAATATAGAGGAACGACTGCATTTAAAGGCCGGGAGGGAGCCGAAAAATCACCCGCGTGGGTTAGTTATTGTGTCTTTCACATCTTTCAGGCCAAAAAGAAATCTCACGTAGGCCTATCTTGACTCGTTGAGCTACTACCTGACAGGAGAAACCCAAAACCTGTCCAAAAGAGTACCTGTCGACCTGTGAATTTTGTTTTGTGAAGTTTTAATGCGTGAAATTTTATAAAACAAAATTATACAATTGTCAACTTGCATGAACTGTTTACAAAAGTGCAGCCCGATAAAAAAACTAGTGCCAGATGGTACAGTAAACTAAAGTTACTACAACAGGCAATCATTCCAAATGGCTTTATAAATGGGTGAGCGCATAATGCTTTGGGGTAGCCGACTAGTAGAAGAAAATATATTACCATGACAGAAAAAGACCTGCCAGAAAGAAGGGGACAGAAAAAATATTTAATTTTATTTTCGCAGTATTTCACACACTTGTAAAACTGAAGTATGGTGTGTCCCTTGCAGTACATTTAACAAACAAGTAGCACTGAGCGCGCACCTTGAAGGGATCATATGAGACAAGGGTATATCCACATTCTTGCCTTAATTGTAACGATGTGAGAGGAATACCCCAGTATAACAACGTCATCTGATTCTAGCTTACACACAAGGAGAACACGAAAAAATCTCGTTTGGTGAAAGGAAAAACAGCAGAGTTGGTGTCTGTGCGAAATAATTTTAAAGCTTTTTTTTTTTTTTGCTTGGCCAGATTTTCTATACAGTAGCAGCACTAAAACAGTATAGTGATACCAGCCGACCATATCGTTTGGGTACTTCCTTCAGGCAGAACATTTGTCACAACAGACTGACTAAGCCCTCGCTCAATGACGGTCTAGCACCAGTCAGTGGCACGCCTGATGCTACGCTAAGCCAAAATGTTATTGAGTGATTTTGCTATTGGTCACACCACATTAAGCCCGATGTATTCAAAATTGCGCCGAGAAGGGCAGTCATCAGGTTGTGATTAGAAGCAATGGCAGAGTTCAATTTATGCTAGCAAGTCGAGGAAGTGCTTAAGTCAAAATCGCTATACATAAGTTTCAAAGTTTGAAACATTTGGATATTCTAGTACAAGCTGCCTGGTGGCTGAGATAAAAATTAGCAAATAAAAAATTCACGGAAATATACGTGCAGAGGATTGGCACTTTGTGGTTAAAGATTAATATATGACAACAGTGTGCAGTCTGTCTCCAACTGCTACACTTACGTAGCACGTTTTCTTCTGCACTGGGTTTAAAGCCAAAGTGTCGGCTTGATTTCAGGGTATCAAGGTAACGCATCAGAGTAGCGTAAAGACGCCTTGAGGTCAACCCGTAGCTCCTGCGGATCCATAGTCGCCTCTATTTTCCAGAAGCAATCAATAAATTTCTGATACTCTTTGGCATTAATTTTCGTAGCTGGAAGGAGTATATTTGAGACCGCGTTTGGCACCTGAGTCACTGCTCTGCACTCAGGAAACGCTCTTTGTCCAAGCAATGCTGGAATTAGAAAGCAGCCAGCACATTAGCTTGTAAGGATATTTTGCCACCATGTCTCCTAACTGGTTGAACACACTATCCTGCCTCTCAGCCTAGCGCGGTCAGGAGGGCTTGCATGGCGCAGTTTTCGTGCATCTGTTATTGATCCGACATGCACTTGTTCGATTCAACCTCCTGCATTTTGTTTTCCATTTTCGTTAACTTCGTTCGTCAAGCATTTACCTGAATCATGGTGTTTATTGTTTTATGAAACTTCGTACTAGGTAGTAGGGGGCTCCTGCTACGTTCTGCAGCGGAACCACGTCTGGGGTTTTATTCATTCGTCACTTGCCTTCACAGGCATTGTTATACCCTTAGCTTAAGATACATACAAATATAGCAGACACGAAAGCAATACAGCAGCGCGGAAGAAAGTAAAATACTCATTGATGTCAAAATGTTATATGCCGGTACAATAGCCTCCTCCTTCAATTTCAATTCAACGGCAGGCATAAAAACAGTTCATATCGCGACAAATAACCAAGTCGTGAGTATAACCATTCAGGTAGCACGGCACAACGTCAGTCATGATGAAATGTACAGGAGCGATCGAAAAGAATGAACTTACCTGATGTATATATTACGTCGCTCCAGCGGGGCTCCAAGCATGGTGAATTTGACGAATTCCAAAGCATTGCTAACAAATGTCGCCAAGGTATGGTAACACCACACTTCGAAAGCTTCTTTGCCGTACGATCACAGCGCACAGACACAACAGGGACACACCAAGGATGTTTACAGACGGTAGAAGAGCGCATACGACGGCATTTGCTACAATAAATTCGATGTATCACCAGCCGCACTAAAATGTCTGACGTTCGATGCTCGTTGAAATTATTCGCACAATGCACATAAATCTTCAAGAACACGAACAAAGCTATAAATTTGCACAGAACACTGAGAACGCCCGCACCATGCACCAAGCAGTACTTCGCACATCCGGCGACCGGGATTGAGAACAGGCGACATTGGCTTGGTTTCAAGTCGGTTTGCGATGGCTATATATTCTTGAGAAAACTGAGCATGATTATATTGATAGAATATATTAAAAAAACTGACGAGGGCTTGTGAATCCTATGTTAATACTTGCGATCATTTTTATATAGAAATATTACCAACCCCTCCAGCAGGAGTAGTATTATATTACAGGTAGCCTAACTCCGACCAAGTCGCGAGGTCGGCTGTTAGCACCGCTGGCGACAGTGGCAAGGCAGCGTACTATGGATTCGCGACAGCGCGGTCACTTTAGCTTAGCGTGGGAGGGTGCCCGCGGTACCAAAAAAGCTGGTTATCGCTGGGTGTGCAGGTGGATGGCACATGTCTTTTGTGTCGGCGCGCCCGCGCCCTTCCTCACTTCCGCAAACGGCAGCAGAAGAGAGTACGGCAGAATTTTGGAAAGTCCGATTCTACAAAGCAGCTTTAAAGTTCGTGATCTGCTTGAAGGCGCAGGATATTTGCGAAGCTCTTGCATTTGGGAAACATGGCCCGCGATCGCGTTGGCATATTCAAAAGAAATACTTTTGCTAGAGAGAAAGTGGTTCGGAGTGTAACTAGCGACACGACACCTGACTAATTTGTTAGGTGTCTCTCCTTTTTCTTTTTTGTAGTGACATAAAGCAGTGTCACGCTCGTTCTTTTTTGTGTGTGCCTGTGCAGTAAAGATGACTTGTTATTCATCGCTTCAGTTTGTCTTCCTTGTTTTTTTTCTGCGTTTGTTCGTTTAGGTAGTGTGAGCGGTGGCGCGTTGGACTGAGCGCCTGTTCCGCTCACGACTACGGAGTTCTTTTCCCTGAAAGAAGTGTTTTCCGCTGTTTTTGATAGAACGTAGAATCGCGTATGCTCATTGCGGGATTCTCTGTATTTCACACTGCAGTTCCACAGTTGCTATCATAAACAGTTCACGGTATCCTCAACGAGAGTTATGTGTGCGAGGGTTATTGATTTGTTTGATTACGAAGCTGAAGGCGCCGACGCTACACAGGCGAGGACGCGCGCAGTAGTGGAAGGGCTCCGGATTGACCACCCGAGCCCGGTATCTTCAACGTGCAGAGACATCTCGAACGAATTGGCGTTTTCGCTTTTTCCTCCGTCCGAAAATCGGCCTCTGTGTCGGGCATACCTCGCAAAGTTGGCGCGGCTCACTCAAACTCACTCACAATTTTTTTTTTCGAATCACCACTCACTCAAACTCAGACTCAATGCTGAGCAGCACATCTGCGCTCACTCAAACTCAAACTCACATTGAGCTCAAAACTCAGAACTCACTCGGACTCAAAACTCAAAATGTACTCAGAACTCAAAATGTACTCAAACTCAATTTGGACTCAGAACTCAAAATGTACTCAAAACTCAAAATGTACTCAAACTCAAAGTGTACTCAAACTCAAAATGGACTCAAAACTCAAAATGTACTCAAGCTCAAAATGAACTCAAAACTCAAAATGGACTCAAAACTCAAAATGTACTCAAACTCAAAGTGAACTCAAACTCAAAATGGACTCAAAACTCAAAATGTACTCAAACTCAAAGTGAACTCAAACTCAAAATGGACTCAAAACTCAAAATGTACTCAAACTCAAAATGAACTCAAAACTCAAAATGGACTCAAAACACAAAATGTACTCAAACTCAAAGTGAACTCAATACTCAAAATGTACTCAAACGTCAAAATGTACTCAAACTCAAAATGTACTCAAAACTCAAAATGTACTCGAAACTCAAAATGAACTAAACTCAAAATGGACTCAAATCTCAAAATGTACTCGAAACTCAAAATTAACTCAGAACTCAAAATGGGCTGAGAACTCAAAATGAATTCAGAACTCACATGGCCTCACAGAGATTGAGACAGTCAGAGAGTGAGAGTGAGAGTTTGAGAGTGTGAGATTGAGAGTGTGAGAGTGAGAGTGAGAGTGTGAGTGTGAGTGTGAGTGAGAGTGTGAGTGTGAGTGTGACTGAGTGAGAGTGAGAGTGTGAGTGTGAGTGAGTGTGAGTGAGAGTGAGAGTGAGAGTGAGAGTGTGAGTGTGAGTGAGTGTGAGTGAGAGTGAGAGTGAGAGTGGGAGTGGGAGTGGGAGTGAGTGAGAGTGAGAGTGAGAGTGTGAGTGTGAGTGAGAGTGAGAGTGTGAGTGAGTGTGAGTGTGAGTGTGAGTGAGAGTGAGAGTGAGAGTGAGAGTGTGAGTGAGAGTGTGAGTGTGAGTGTGAGTGAGAGTGAGAGTGTGAGTGTGAGTGTGAGTGAGAGAGTGTGAGAGTGAGAGTGAGAGTGTGAGTGTGAGTGTTGTGAGTGAGAGTGAGAGTGAGAGTGAGAGTGAGAGTGTGAGTGTGAGTGAGAGTGAGAGTGAGAGTGTGAGTGTGAGTGAGATTGAGAGTGAGAGTGAGAGTGTGAGTGTGAGTGTGAGTGTTAGTGAGAGTGAGAGTGAGTGAGAGTGTGTACCTTTTGCTGTATACCTTTGGCGATATCCTCATAATTATAACCAGAAAGCATTTTCATATTTGTCCCACGTGACCCCTTCGACGAGACCTTTAATTTGATACCCCACACACCCTAGCAGGGTCATATGGAATTCATACCATTCAAACTAACCATGACTCATGACTGTAACCAGGACGCATTATTTAGGTGTCCGACATGATTCCCCTAACTGGAACCTTCAATTTGACGCCCCACATGCTTCAGCGGCCTCACCTTGAATTTAACCCCATCTATGACTCATAATGACCATCTCATGATTCGAACTACGAAGCCTTTTTTTTATTTGTACCACGTGATTCCCCTCTTCAAGACCGTAAATTTGGTACCCTACACTCCCTAGCGGGGTCACTTCGAATTTTACCCCAATATAAGACTCGCCATGACAATCTAATGGTTATAACCTGGAAGCATTTTTGTATTTCTCCCACGTGATTCGGCTCATCAAGACCATTGATTTGATACCCATCACATCCTAGCGGAATCAATTTGAACGTTAAACCAATCAATGACTAACCATGACTATCTCATGATATATCCCTACCACATTTTTGTCCCACGTGATTTTCCTTATCGGAACCTTCAATTTGATACCCCGGACACCCAGTGGCATTATTGTGAATTTTAACCTAATTTATGACCCATTTTGACTATGTCATGATAATAATCAGGAAGCACGTGATTACCCTCATCGAGACCTTTAATTTGATACGCCCTAGCGTCATGAACCTGAATTTTAACCGAATCTTTGATTTACCATGACTACGTCATGATATATCCATATCTCATGTTCGTCCCGAATGATTCCCCACATCGAGATCTTGAATTTGATTCCCCACATGCCCTCGCAGCGTCATTTTGAATTTTAACCCAATCTATGACTTATTATGACTGCCTGATGACTACAATCAGGAAGCATTTTTTTATTTACCCCGCGTGATTCCGTTAATCCGGACCTTTCATTTGATACCTTACACGCCTTAGCCTCATCAGTTTCACTTTTCACCCAATCTAATGTGGTCATTATTCTGTCTTAAGGGGCGCTGCCCAGTCAATTCAGCTAATTCATTTGAAACAGTAGAAAGGACAGCCCCCGCCCCCATTTCCCCCCGGCTCTCACCTCTTCCTTTGTGACCCCTAGTATATCAAGCCGTTAACAGTAGCAGGCGAACAACCAGCACGCCAGCGCCGCCGTGTGCTTTCCCACCACCCTTTCCCACGCTCTTAGTGGATCCGTCTGGAGGAAAAGTTAACACAACCCTTTTTTATGACCTCACCAGTCAATTATCACTCTCGCGCCCAGCCGCGAAAATTAGGTATACAGCAAGTGCTTATGGCAATAAAAATTCAACAAAAAACTAAAAAAATCAGACACCACCTCCCTCCCAACCGATCATGCAGATCGCGATTGGTGCCATACCCGCAGGTAACTTGAATTCCGAGCCCACAGTGACGCATGAAACTTAACAGCCAACCATAGCTGCCTGCTAGGCTACTCATATGTACTCAAACTCCAAATGGACTTAAAACTCCTATTTACTCAGAACTCAAAATGTACTCAAAACTCAATATGTAATCAAACTCAAAATGTGCTCAAACTCAAAATGTACTCAGAACTCAAAATGGACTCAAACTCAAAATGGACTCAAACTCAAAATGTACTCAGAACTCAAAATGAGCTCAAACTCAAATTGTACTCAGAACTCAAAATGAACTCAAACTCAAAATGGACTCGAACTCAAAATGTACTCAGAACTCAAAATGGACTCAAACTCAAAGTGTACTCAGAACTCAAAATGGACTCAAACTCAAAATGTACTCAGAACTCAAAATGGACTCAAACTCAAATTGTACTCAGAACTAAAAATGGACTCAAACTCAAAATGTACTCAGAACTCAAAATGGACTCAAACTCAAAATGTACTCAGAACTCAAAATGGACTCAAACTCAAAATGTACTCAGAACTCAAAATGGACTCAAACTCAAAATGTACTCAGAACTCAAAATGGACTCAAACTCAATCGGAATCAAACTCAGTCGTGATCACTCGGCTCAAACTCACTCAAGCTCAAACTCACCATGCCACACTAGCCTCGCGCTCACTCAAACTCAAACTCACGCGTGAGTTTGAGTCCAAATGAGTCTGAGTGAGTGGACTCATGAGTGAGTTTGCCGACCTCTGGTGTCGGGTAATGAAACGCGCGACCCCGTGCTCAGCAGCGCAACGCCTTAGCCACTGAGCCACCGCGGCGGGTGGGTGGTGATATCCGCGAACTGGTCGCCCCCTCAACATTGAAAAACAGACAACATAAAAACAGGTAGAGGTAATGATAATTTTTTTCCACCAAAACTGGCCCCCGAGATATCCGTAGCCGCCCCCTCCCCACTTCACCTAGTCTTCCCGTTTTTTTTTCCCGGTCGAGATCTGCATGCTTCCGCTCCAACTTTCCCGGAAGACTTACTTCGAATATCTTCGCGTCCGCTAAATCACGCCAAAGCACAGCTTAGCAGCAGTGCAGATTGCTCACCCATTATGTCAATGCGTGCTAAGGTATAAAGAAGAAAATCAGCGCTACAGCAAGGGAACGATTCTGCGGGAGTCACGTGCCAGAAGAGATGAGCCACTAGAGTTTTGTAAATGTTTGTTGCCTCAGTTGTTTTGTGCAAGCCATGCAGAGTAGTATTTGAGGAAATTCATTAAAAAATTGTCGAACATAATTGATTTCCCCACTGAGCCAGGTATAATTATTATTATTGCAAGGACGCTGCTGGAAAAGGCTACTGGATTACCCTAAGGAGTTTTATCATTGTTGAAAACTGTAAATTGTCGATGTGTAAAAACGCGAACCGTAAAACACGGACGAGACGGAGAGAGAGACAGAGAGAGAGAGAGAGAGAGAGAGAGAGAGAGAGAGAGAGAGAGAAAACTTTAGTGAAAACAGAAAACGGTCCGGTGGCGCCTAATGGCGACGCCCGGGACGGCACTAAGAGCCACAGTTCGGGCGGCCGGCGCGCGGCCCCGAGGGACCCGCCGCGCCTGCCCGCGGGCCGCTCCAGGGCCTCCCGGACGCACTGGACGACTAACTTCTGGGTGTTGTAGTCGGACGAGGTGATGGCTCTGCACATGAAGGCTGGTAGCTGCCGGAGGCTAGAGGGTGTGGGGTCTTGGGGAAAGCACTGAAGGATATGGGCTAGCGTTCCACGCGCGGCAAAACACACAGCACACACTGCACTGTGACACACTTCCGGAGCCACATGTTGGCCCAACACAGGGGTGAGCACTCAGTCCGTTTGTATCTGGCGCAATAACACTCCTTCACTGCGGGTGAGTCTTGGCCTTCCCTCGCCCTTTCCCCGACGCCTCAGTGTTGCACCTCTGCCCAAGAACGTGCACCCCGGAATTCACGACGCACGTCGCCAGGCTCGGGCATGAGCTCTGGACAAGCTCTACACCAACGACACAGGAGCCCGCTACGTAGACGCCGCCGCCTACCAAACCCGTCCGGGTTGGTTCGCGGCCGCGGTCGTGACGGCGACCTCGCGAACAATTGCCACAGCGGCTAGCTTCCGTGCCGACACGCCGGCGCAGGCCGAGGAGATGGCGATCGCCCTTGCAGCCACGGATCCGCACTGCACTGCGATCCTTAGTGATTCTAAGACGGCCATTCGCAACTTTGGAGCCAATACAATCACGTCGCCGACAGCGAGACTTCTCACCATCACCGCCACCCCCTCCAGCAGTCCTGTGCACGTCATCTGGTTCCCAGCCCACGTGGACCACGCCATGACCAGCGACAGAGCCCACAACCGCAACGTCGATGCGGACCGGGCCGCCCGCGATCTAACCAGTCAGGCATCCCCTCGGGCGAGCTCCTCCAGGCCACTAACAGGCCCTGGGTCGGAACTGCTGGAACCTTCGGAGACACGGCTAGAATCACCCACCCCGATCGAAGACTGCGGTTCTATACTGCGCTGGTACAGGAACTGCAGGCGTCGCCTCCCAGCTACCGACAAGAAGGAAGGGCACCGGTATACTTTTCAACAATGAATGTTCTCCAACTAGCTCGACGCTCAATTTTACTTGAGTGTTATCAGTACAAGCTTTACTGAATGGCAATTACACGAAGTCATTTGATTTTCTGTTGAGTTTTTTCTTTTTATTGCGAGAGTTTTCTTTACGGCATAACAGTTATATGCACAACATAACATTTGTGATGCGGCTTTCTTGCAGTAACTATGATTGCGTCCAGTACCTGAACTTTCCGCACCGAGCGTCGTCCCTAGTGTACCAGAAACCTGGAGGAGTGGACGAGTCCGATGACAGGCGCCTATTTGTTAAATGCAGACGTATCGGCCCTGTTGTGCGGTCTACCGCAGTCGGTGGTTTCCCTCCTCGCAAAACACTGCAAAGACATTCCGTTGACCATGCGGCAGTCGTATTGCATCTTCCTATTAGCAGCGCACTGCCGTTACTCCACCTCGTCAATTCTGCGATTTGCCCGCTCGCCCTCTCCCGAGCGTCGCCAGTCTTAGTCTCCGCAGTCCCGCCACTTGTACTCGCCCAACCGCTACGGATGTCCCGTCCCGCATCGCAAAACTAGTGATTGTAGCTCCCAGAGGTGAATCTGCAAGCGTGACCTCGACCGAAAATCCTCTTTTGACGTTACCTCACAAAGACAACTTACTTGACTTGAATGTTCGCGTGCCTGTTCGTGCTTTCATTGATACAGAGGCGCATATCTACGTCTTGAGTGCTAACCTCCGACGCCGCCTAAGGAAAGGTCGACTGACACCAGCTCTATCTCATGTCTAGGTTAATTTTCTGATGGCGAGACGCCGATCATTGCTGGCATGTGCACCTATTGTGTTGTAGGAAGCAGGCGTGAAGCGGATGCGGCTTCCCTAATTTATTTAGGTCGCATAGGCCCGGGCAGAACGAGCGGCCGCCCAGCTACTGAGTCGCGTTCCAGCTGTCGCGCGTGGGACTCCTCCGGCGGCAGTCCGCTGATGAGGATTGTGCGCTGATGGTGACGATGACGATGGTGTCGCAACACGATTTTCCATACGGCACCA
Organism: Haemaphysalis longicornis; assembly: GCF_048455015.1. Classification (NCBI taxonomy): domain Eukaryota; kingdom Metazoa; phylum Arthropoda; class Arachnida; order Ixodida; family Ixodidae; genus Haemaphysalis; species Haemaphysalis longicornis. The sequence goes on from NW_027526233.1 coordinate 46,909,911, forward strand.
TCGCCATCGTCATCATGAGCGCCAGGAACATCATCAGTGGTGCCTGGACAGGTAAGCGGTGCCACGCGCCACAGGGGTTAGAACACGACTGCTCCAGGGGCGGTACCATGTCTACTCCGCTCTCTAAGTTCCGGCCGGGCCTTAAGCACCTAAATAAATGTAGGAGGCCACAGCGCAAAAAAAAAAAACAATCACGTTCCGCTTGCACTCGCCTGATTGTAGAGCACCCCTGTAGCGGCATCATCATCACCACCGCAGCACCCATCATCACCATCATCTACGACGGGTGCTTGCGTGACCAGTCCGAGCCATGCGCACAGATTAAAAAATCAGGTTGCGGTTGCGGCAATATGTCTGGTGCCGTCTCTCTCGCCTGATCGGCGCTCTACACTGTCAATATCGCCGGTCACAACACCATTGTTGTATTCTTTGTTTTGGACAAACGCCCTCACGACATTATTCTCCGCGATTTTCATTTCGAACTTGCCGCACCTATTCATTGTTCAACGGGTATTCTTCATCTCTAGTTACCGACTTCTGACAGCTACGCAACCCCGCTGCGCTAATGCTCTTCGAAATGCGTTCCCCGGCCGTGCCAAGCCGCGACGTATCTTCTGCGCACTATCGTCCTTTGCGACTCCTGATTTAGTACCTTGTCCCTCCCTTCGTAGACGTTCTTGTGACACGCGGTGTGGCCCTTCCACACACTGTTGTCACCATCAAACGAATTAGCGGGAGCTTGCCACTCCTTAACTTTGGCTTTTAGACTCAAGTCCTACCCGAAGGAATCACAATCGCTGCCCTTACTCGTTTCTGTGAATCCGACATTTCTGCTTTTGATTTAAACCAGCAATAAATTCCCAGCAAAGGGGACACTACATGTGCTATGCAATACAAGGTTCATCATCAAGAAGGGACATGGAGGTCGCTGATGGGGAGACGCGTGGCGCTCGTTCCCTGTCTTGCGCGATGCTCTCGTCCACCGTGCCTTTTGTAATAACTAGCCTGCTAATAAATATTCTCAACACGCCTTTGTATATATCGGTCCATCTTGTATGACTATCGTTACAGTGTGGAAGCTAAAACATTAGCGCAGCTCGAAGTAATGGTGCAAGGCTAGAGAACCACCAGAGCTGGCACTCCCTCTCCCTTCGTCCGAAACCCGCTGGTGCAGCTCACATGAATTGCGAGCTTGCCGCTAGAAGTTCTCCATTACTGGAAGACCCGGATCATTTTGTATGCTGGCCTTGACATCTCTCCCAAAGTGCACCGCATTATCACGCGCTAGATCCCACAGCAACCGGCATCGCGAACTCGGCGTCTGTGCTTTTCACTTCAGGCGCAAACCACACATGTGCAGGCAACGCGAAAAGCACGCAAGAGATCACGCCACTAAAGCTTCATAGCGTTCTCGATGGTCGAGCTGGCCGACGCCGCACGCTCCTCACGATTTGCTAGCTGGCGTGCGCTCAGCATTTTCTTGGTATTTCTTTCTGGAAACGCTCGACCAATGAACTACAAGCTTGAACAGCTGTTCTCTTAAAACATTTAGGAGAAACAACATGGCGAAATAGGAGACGTCCCTCGTAATGTTGTAGAAATTTCTTCTTCGTAAATAGTCGTTGTGAACATTCGTTTACTTTCACGCTTACAACGTACATCTTGATACAGTTTAAAACAGTCCACACACTTGCGCCGTCGCGTTCCGCTTCCGAAACGCCTGGCCGCCACCAACCCTCAGTAACCATGGCTCAAATAAAAGTTTTTTCTCTCTCTCTCTCTCTCCGCTTCCCAATGCTTCGGGAAAATTATTCAGGAATCTGCCAAGTTGAGGCAGTATTTATCGTTCTACCATTTGTTGGCCCAGCGACTCCGCTTTTCATCACGTCCAATGCCTGTGGCAACGGACTACGTTTCGGTGTTTTCCTCATCAATTACAAAGATTGATAAGTTCTACAGTTGTGAAGGCTTACAATAGAGGATTTAATCACCAGTTGGCCAACGTGAGTTCCTACCTAAGCGGTAAAACACGCGTTTGCTTTAAGACATATGATGAACATACCAGGGTGGGTGCGAGGTTAATCTCATGAATTGTTTTCAAAGCCGGCCAGTCATGAGGTAACTGCCACGGCTGAGCTCGAGTGATGCGCTCGGACATCAATCTTACGTTCTGTGACTTCGGCATGCTGGTCATCAAGGCATGGTAGCTATGAATAAGTGTGCAACGCGTTTCATATTGCGTGTGGAATCAACAAGATGATTTAAGAAACGGTGCAACAGGGCTCTGAATGCCAGTAAACGCATAAGGGACCACCAAAAGCTCGGATTCCGACGCGAGAACGTCCCGAGGCAAGATGGCACACACTGCGTCTTGACTTCGTGGGGCCACTACTAGGGCGCAACTTCTTGGTTTTTGTGTACCAGTACACCAAATGGGTGCACGTCCGTCACGTCACACAGACATCTGCAGTTCTGCTTGACGTACTCCGGAGTCTCTTCGCTACGTAAGGCATTCCACAAAAGTCGCCTCGTAGAACGAAAGTCTTTATGTAAAGCCAAATAAGCCAGTTCCACGCGTGGAATGGCATAAACACCACGACATAACCGGCGTATCACCCAGCAACAAACGGGCAATCGGGACGATACGTGGCCAAACTGGAGATAACACTCTCAATGAATAAAAACTGCTTTATACAGTGCCTACTTTCCGGGTTCCAGCGAGGGCGATGTCTGGCCGATAACTTCTACGTCCTCTCGATCTGCTGAAGCCACAGAAGGAAATGCAAATCTCTGATAAACAGCGAACACTTAAACACTAACGTCGTTTCGCAGAAGAGGAAAGGGTGCTTATCCGGCAGAAAACCAGTTTGGATTGAAGGAGAAGTTCTGCGGCGCGTTGGACCACGATCCTGGCTGGTCAAAAGCTCGTCGCAATCTTAACCACACCAAGAAAGCGAGCCAGAGCAGGGCGCCGGCGGACTGGAGAACAGCAGACGATTTCGCTGACACAACAAAGACCTTGACGTCTCAAGCAAGGACCACACGGCAACTGCGACCACCCGAGGCTGGGTGGTCTGCAGACCTCTATGAAGACTTCGTCCCAAGTTGTTTAAACTATTGGGGAAAAAATTGATATGTCACCAGAAGACGACAACGGTGGTGTGCGCGCGAGGAAAGCACTGACTCCGTTGCACGGGCGCGCCTCACGCGTCGAACGGAGAAAACTGCTCTCTCCCACCCCCAAGCTGCTGTCCACGACCCTGATTCTATCTCTTGAGCTTTAATAGACCGTTGGCACAATCCATTGTTGTTGTGTGGGATCAGGCGGCGTTAGCCTGGCTGGATATGCCGCCAATTTCTCCACCCAAGCTCCTCCTAATTAGCCAATGGTAGTCTAATTTCACCACGAGTTCGCCAGTTCCGTCTCCTGGGGGAAGCTTAGGAGACGGCACGACACGTGTCTGCGCAGCATCCAATGTCCCCTTGGAAAGACGATGTGGTCCAGAGTACTGTGCGGAGCTGCCAGCTTTCGAATCGCTGAGAGCATCGCAGTCCGCTCGACATCATGCTCTGGGCAACACATTGCGGAGTCATGTACATTCCCTGTCACTGCACATGACGAACGCTGAGGCGAGCGCACGAGGCCCATCTTAATAAAGCCTTGCTATGGTCTTCGCTGAACCCGTTCGCATGCGATACAGCCATGTTGTCTCCGATCTTGTAAATCCCTTTCCGAAGCAAGGCTGCTGGTAAGGATTTCCTAACAACTTGATATGTTCGGCCACTGTTCGCCTGAAGTCGTTCCAGTTATTAGGGGAAACTTTACTAGTAGGGGCAAATTGCCGCGCACTCCGTGCCATCTGACCATTGGTCTCATTGCTCTTGACGCCAACATGGGATGGAATTCATTGAAACCGCACATTAAAACCCTCCCTGCTGAGTTCTTTAGAAAGAATTTAGTGTATTCTACTCAAGTTTTTATCAATTGATTTACAACGTGAATATAATACATGGTGGACTACCCCTTTTTAAACGCCGCCTGATCTCTCGGTTGTTGGAGCTCCAGCCTGTCACGTATGCGGGTAACTTTAAGTTAGGTAAAAAGATAATACACAAAGGTTAGTAGGCTAATGGGTCTATAAATCCTAATGTCCTTGTGATCTTCCTTATGATTGAGAGTAGTATGCGCGTTTTTTCAGGCTAAGGGCATTTGTTGAGTCTTCAAGCATTACGAAAATAAGACAGCGTATTTTTCCAGAATGGTACCTCCTCCTTCCTTAAAAAAGATGTACGGTTATGCCGTCGTCACCTGCAGCTTTTCCTCTGTTTATCACTTCAAAAGCCTTTCCTACCTCCTCTTTAGTTACTTGTGGTACATCGCAAGTAAACCTTGTACTCTCAGCAGTTTCCCAAGTTATAACGTCGGTGGCATATAGCCAGGTGTAGAATCGTTTTGCTACCTTTATTATATCATCGAAGTTGTGCGTTAGATTACCCTACTTCTCTCGAATTCTGTATATCCTTTCCTTACTGATGGCTAGCTTTCCCTTAGTTGCTAACAAGCATCCTCCTATTTTCTGCGTTTTTTCGTTTACTGCCGGGTTGTATGCACGAATGTCGTTTGCGTTGCTTCTGCTCATTAGTTTCCACAGCTCGGCTAGTTCAATCTGATCTGCCGTACTTGACACTTCCAGGGTTCCTACGTTTCCCAATCAGTTCCTTCGTTTTTAGTTTGTTTTTCAGTTTGTTCCGTACATGATGCTTCTCCCACACATGCTGCTGATTCACCGATTGCCCATGCCAGGATTTTATTCACGCTGGCTACACTTACTTCGTTGTGCTCGTCTAGAACCACAAATTTATTTTAGAGATTTATGTTAAACTTCCGCCATTTGGCTCTGACTGACTCTATGTGGGTTCATTAGGTTTTGGGACGTTTCGTCGTTTCTTTTTTGACAGTCAGCCCTAGCTTGCAGCTAACCATCCTGTTATCGCTGCTTCGACTCTTACTCAGCACCTCTACGTGTTGCGCAGTGCTTTAGTTGTCACCTAAAGTGAGTTTTGTTTTTTTGTTCCACCATCGTGACTCTTTCATGCAAACTTTTTATTCCATCGTTTGTAAAAGAATGTGTTCCTCAACCTCAGGTTATTTCTCTCTGCAAATTAAATCAGTATATTTTCTGGACTTTCGCGGTTGTCTATTCTGAAATTTCTCACTGACATTACTCACATTTGCTTCATACCTACCTTGGGATTAAAGTCTCCTATCACAATTGTGAACTGTGTAGTGGCCTTCTGCATTGTTGATTCGACATCCTCGTAGAAGCTGTTCACGGCTTCATCATCATAGCTGGTTGTTGGCACATGGACCTGTACTATTTTTAACCTGTATTACATGTTTATCCTGAACACGACCGCCGTGAATCTCCGGCTAATGCTGAAAAACGCGTCCATGTTTCCTGCTATTCTCTGTGTATTAAAATCTCCCCAGTGTTATTTCTTCGCTCGGGGTCCGCTGTAGCACAAAATATGCCTGCTAGTGAGCTCCATGAAGCCTTCGTTTACCCTTTTAACTTTACTTAACCCTTCGAAATGCTTTCAAAAATTCCGTGTTCCTCTTCTACCCCTAAGAAAAAACGCTCATAAAAAAACCCCCCAAGTCTTAACCCTATGTTGTGTCACCTAGTGTCCGAGAGCTCCTGTAGTAGAACAGCTAAGCTACTCTCACTATATAGATTGCGTGTGTTGAATGATGGAAGGGTCAAGTTCCATTGGCGGTCTGCCCGGACCCAGAGATTCTTAGCACCCCCTGCTGAATAGCTGTTCTGACAGTAGCCGTGGACAGGTGCACTACAGCTGCTGGACACTCAGGGCCGAGAGTTGAGTTGGTCGTTCAACCGAGGTGGTGGCCATCTACTAGACCAGGGAGGCCAGGTTCTTTTCTGGTGGGGAGTGCTGTTTGTTTCCCTAAGTGCCTTCCTTGCATGGTGAAACGTTTCTAATGTAGCCTCACAGGTATCCGGGATGATGGTTACTTCGGGAGCCGGCCGCCCTCCCTAGCTACATGGGTACGGCATAGAGCCAGACGAAAAATGAAGAGAAGGAAGCTTCCCGAGGAAGACGTTGCCGCTTATTTTGAGCCATCTTTTCTTGTTTGGCTTTTTTACGCGTGGTTCTAAGGAATAAGTTTGGGCGCTAGCTTACTGATGGTTGATCCACTGACATCTAGCCGTTGGAAAAGCGAGCCAGTTCTGAGCTCAAGTTTATAGCTAGGATAAATGACTAGTTTGAAGCTCAGCGGGTCAAAAAGGCCGCTTAAGGTACATAAGCGTCATTTTTCGCCATTTCAACACTATTGTAGGCCGAAACACTTTATCGGGACAACGGTGGCTTTTTGCCAGGGTTGCGCGAAGGTTAGGCACCCTGTGCTCTCATGAGACTGGGAGTTTGGCGGAAAGATTATTGAAAAGAAGCCCCTAGAGCCCTAGTGCATTGCAAAAAGTGTGGAGGAAGTGACGTCTTTTTTAATGAGCCCATAGATAGTGTTGCCTACTTTTTTACAGCTGCCGCGGCTAAGTGTGGGTAAATGCCATGGACAATGTTTTATGGTGTTTTTGTGCGGCTGCCTCGCTACGCTGGCAACACAGCTCATTCGTTACAGCGTCCTCGTCTTCTGCACTCGCTGCACTACAGCTGACTTCGCAGCGCATCTTCTACTGCAGTTTTATTTGTGGTTTACTGTTCCTTGAAGGTTACATTGTATGGCTAACAATTGGCGTAGGGGGGGAGTGTAGCTGCCGTTCTCTTGCGGCGATATCTAGTGAATTCCGCGCACTGGTTTTCTATCCTTATCAGTCTGCCGGTGAGCAGTTGCACGTTGACATCTTCGGAAAGTTTTTGAAATTCGGCAACCCGGCACGCAAGTAGGGCATCTTCCAAAACCATGCAGCCATTTATCCACTGGAAATATTCACATCCGTGATAAAAATGAAGACTGAGAAGAAAGACCTCCTCATGCAGGGCGAGAGCCCGATATGTTATAATTTTTTCCGCCATTTAACCTGCGTGTTCCGACAGCCGCTCTGCCTCTCATCTAAAAAAAAACGATAGTGGCGTGAAAGGGATACCTCCAAGCCGTGTCGACAAGCACCCTACCTGCCTCGGAGCAGCAGACACCACTACGGCGAAGGGCAGCTGAGAAATCTGGAGAGAAAAGGGACGGCGACGGAGCCTGCCGGAACAAAAGAAGACGTACTGGGATCAACGTTCAAAGCGCAAGTGCATAACGCTAACAGCATGAGTAAGGAAACGCTAATCCAGAAGAGGAAAGCGCTCAGAACTCAGTTACGGTGCTTACTATCCTCGTGAATGAAAAAATTGCAACAGGGCGGACAGGCGAACATTGAACGTACTAACAATACAATACAATACGTTTATTTCATCATCATTACTTGATGACAGGGGCCCGCAGTAAAAGCTGCAAAAGCTCAAAAGAAAGCTCCAGTAAACGCTCCAAAAAACAGCTTGACTGAAGCTGCTGACCCCTAACTTGGCGAACAGCAAGGATCAAGAAGAGAAAGAGAAAATACAACGAAATGTACATACCACCAATACACAGGAACACTGGGATAACATTTCCAAGCCTTGTTACAACCTACTACGGAAAAGTAAATCGAAGATCGAAGATAAACTTTAATCGAAGATCAAAGCAACAACCGCCATTCTAAAGACAACAAATGAATAAATGGAGCAGTTTTTGACGGATGACTCAGAAGATATCGAGTTTGAAAGACATATTGAATATGGTATGAAGATATTCGCTATGCTTTCGCAACTGGAGATCAGAATAGCCGAGCTAACGCAGGCCAACGGTCCAGCCATGCCAACCTGGTGCAAATAACGGCGAGCGGACTCACCCGACCGACGCGGCGGAGCTAGTCAAGTTACCTAAGCCGGACTTGATGAAGTTTGACGGGAATTCTCTTGCTTAGCAGCGGTTTTGGCCGCAGTATGAATCGGCGGGACACCTAAGGCCCAATATGAACAGGGGACAAACGTGTAATTACTTGATGTCGTCGATGACGGAAAAGGTAGCCATCCCTATCGAAGCTCTTCAGTACTCCGAAAATAACTATGATCAACCAGCCGCAATATTAAAGAGACATTTGGCGATCAAGAGCAATCAGTTGGCCTGCACATGTACGTGTTACTAGAGGGAGAAACATCAAACCTCCAAAAGAAACAAACGCCCTTTGATTGATTGTAGTGTTTAACGCGCCGACGCAACGCAGGCGATGAGGCGTGCCGTTGTGGAGGGCTCCGGATTAATTCTGACCACCTGGGGATCTTTAACGTGCGCCGAAATCTCGTACACATGGGCGTTTTTGCTTTTCGCCTCCATCAGAAAAGCGGCCGCCGCGGCCGGGAATAGAACCCGCGACCTCGTGCTCAGCAGCGCAACGCCGGGTCAGACGCCCTTTTGAAAATTGGTTCAAACAGTCCAAGTGCACACACTAGCCCTCGAGTCATTGAATGGTTCTACAGAGGACTATGCCCCGATGCTTATGCCTGTGCTTAAGAGGGTGCTGCCTCCGGAGCTAGCTGTTGAGTTTGAGATGAAAAATTGGCAATGAAGAGCCCGGATAGTAGCGATGCTCAACGACAGAAAAGTGACTCTGGCGGAAAAAAATAACGCTGAAACAATCAAAAGGTTGCTAACGTTTCCCCGTGAATATCATATGACCGAGGATAGTGGCAGAAGCTTAGCGATGGAAGAACGGAAAGCGGCGTTGGTCGCTAGCAGAGCAGGCTTTAGGTACGGACGACCTAACCACACCGCTCGTGTCTTTAGATCCAACGTTAAGCGCAAAAAGTGCGAAGGCAGGCTCGCAACGTGGCTATGCAGGACTAAGCTCCGAGACAAAACAGGACGTGACGCTTCGACCACACCTCAAATGAGGAAACCAACACGGTTTGTACAGTGTGCGCCATAGATCGAGAAGACCAAAATGAAAACACTGGTGTACTCCTGCAGGCGGCAGTGGCTTGGTTCGGCGGAGGAACAGGAGGTGTATATGCCATACTGTTGCTTAAAAGCAGAAGTCAAAGATCGTTTATATCAACTCGGTTGGCAGAAAAGAATGGTTCAAAGGTCGTGAGACAAGAAAGGCTGGCGATTGGATCCTTCGGTGGATATCAAAAAATTATGCTGATGGAAATAGTGCAAGCTGGCGGGGCCTCAGAAAAAGAAAGTGATGCTATTTTCATCGAAGCGGTGAAGGTTGAGGTGATATCTCGAAACGCACTCCCTAGCCAAAGTAGAGAGACATGTCAAAACTGGCAGGAAATGGACATGTTTATCGCAGATTACAATAACAAACCCGCGGCATTTGAAGCCGTTGGCATGCTAATAGGATCGGATTATTACTGGGAATTCTGTACGGGGCATCAAAACGAGTTTTTGACAAGCTTATGGCCGTTGAACGAAGCTTGGTTGGGTTATACAAGGGCCAGTCCAACAGATTAGATTGCCGCTAATGCAAGCGCAGGCGGTGATGGTAGTCCGTGTAGAAGCCGCCGCGCACGGACTTCACGAAGAATTGCAAAGATTCTGCATCCTCAAATCCTTCGGCATTGAAAGCAAAACGAATGTCTCAAGGAACAATGACCGCGCAGTTGGTGGTTTCGAGTATAGAATAGCCAAGCCGGAAGACTGATATTACTAAGTTTACCGTGGAAAGAAAACGTCATGCTGGATACTAATTAGGACATTGCGAAAAGGAGGCTGATGCAGCTAACTCGAAGATAAAGGAAAAATGGGGAAACGCTAATTGGGTACGACAATGCAATAACGGAATATCTTCATGGAATGTCACAGAAAGAGTCCCAGGCGAAACAGAGAAACTGACAACGCTTAGCTACTATGTGCCCAACCAAGCCGTCATTCGAAACGATCGAGAAACCGTAAAAGTCCGAGTCTTGTTCGACGCGTCATTCTAGCTCAACGAAAGAAAGTTATGTGAATGACAAACTCGGAAAAAGGGCGGAATGATTTCGACTAGGACTTAATATCACTTCTCATAAACATCAGAGACTTCCAAGTGGCGATGACAGCAGACGTCGTGGAGGCACCTTGCAAATTGCAATTCATGAAGATGGTGGATACGACCTTAGATTCCTGTGGTGGAAGCACGACGATGAAGGCAATATAGCGGAGGAAACGAAGACATTGCCAATCCCTAAAGTAACCTTCGGAACATCAAGCCCGTTCCTCCTAGCAGCTCCTCAATGCGATGAAAACCGAATTTTCTGACACGGTGAACAAGCTGGAGAATTATATTGACGTTGACGATGTGCGTCTGGGGGCCTGAACGACAGTTGAAGCTAAAACGTTGTACAAGGAGGCCAAACAACTGTTCAGGAGAGCGTCAATGAACAATAGGAAATGGACATCAAACTATCACGAATTGAACCAAATATTGAACGAGTAGGAAAAGGATGACGTACACAAGATGGTCCGATCAAAAAGAAAAGGTACATTGCTCGGAAGGGTGGGGCACCATAAAAATACATGCTATGTTTCCCTGTAGAAAGGTGGGTGTCACCAACAGACAACAGTTCTTTTACAAAAAGGCCCGCCCTGCAAGCTACGGTGAGAATATTCGACCCGCTTGGATTTTTATCTCCACTAGCCATCAGAGTGAAAGTAGCATTTCAGAAGCTGTGGAAGTTAAGAGAGAAATGGGACGACCCTCTACCTGCAGGAGAAATTGAAAAGTGTTAACGTCCCATTTAAGATATACAGAAACTGAAACACTTGAAAGTTCGGCGATGCTACGGCCATAAAGAAAAGAACTTCGCGACTAGAACTCTATGTGTGTTTTCCGATGCAAGTCCTAAAGTATATGGGTCGGCGGTTTACATAGTCCTCGCTAACAACAAATGGGTCAAGGGAAGCAAAACTAATGGTTAGGAAGGCTAGAGTTTATGGCCGCCATGGTGGCGGCTAGTTTGGGCGACTACATAAACGAGGATTATATCGGAATACTCGAGAAAACTTTGTATTGGACTGACGGTATGGTATTCCTAAATTGGAAAAAAGGAAACACTAAAAAACAACCATACGCCAAGAACCGGGTGTCGGAAATACGAAGAACGGCGAACCACGACTGCTGATCGTTTCTGCGGGGAGAAAATATCCCGGCACACCTTGTGACGCGCGGGATCAGCGCGAAGCCCTTGTTAGAATCAGACTGGTGGTGGAGAGGTCCAGGTTGCATTTCTGCACCTCACATGAACAACCAAGAAATCGTTAAAGTCAGCACTGCTTCACAAGTTGAAGAAAGTGCACAATGCAATGAATGCGAAGTACGTACACCTACACGGTGCGTCGTGCAGATAGACCGGTATAGTGCATGTGACCGCATAATACGAGTCACTGCGTGGTCTTTCCTATTCATACATTTCTCAAAAGAAAGTGCGAACACGGGCCGTTGAATCCAATAGAGATAAGCCATCCAGAAACCTACTGGATTAAGCAAACACAAGGAAATGTTGCTGACTTAAGTCCAAGCAAGACAAAGAACAAGGGAAACATGTTTGCACTGCATGGAATGGAATTTAGATGTTGAAGAGGGGCTTCGGCACAAAGGACGACTCAATTACAGCAAGCTACTCAACCGGCAGTTTATTGTGTTTCCTAAAGAAAGTCATTTTACGGAGATTTTGGTGAGCCATGTTCATCACCTAGTTCTGCATCGAGGTGTTCATGACACGTTGTCGCAACTACGCACAAGATGTTGGATACTACAAAGATGTCAGGTGGTGACGAAAGTTTTGATTAAATGCAATGTTTGCAAGAGGCACAACGTGATACCTCTGACCCAAGCTACACCACGGTTACCGGCAGACCGAGTAAATGAAGCTTTGCCATTTGAAATCAGCGGAGTAGACTTTGCGGAAATACTGCACGCAGGAGAAAACGACAGGCAGATAAAAGTGTATGTCATCATTTTCACCTGTGCCATCACAAGGGGCGTAAATTTAGAGTTCGTACCCAGCATGTCGACCAACCAATTTTTGCTAGCGTTGAGACGGTTTGTTGCGATAAGTATACCAGCGGTAATATACTCGGATAATGCAAGGACATTCAAGAAAGTAGCGAAAGACGTCAATATAATTATTCAACCTATCCAGGACGAGACAACGTAGGATTACTGCTCCGCACGCAAGATTCGGTCGAAGAGCATCACAGAGTGCGCCCCTTGGTGGGTAGGCTTCTACGAGCGTCTCATACGGAGCCTCAAAACAAAAATGAGGAAAATAATAAGGGAAGCAACCATCCCAGAATAGTCACCGAGGTTGATTGCTCGCTAAACAACCGTCCTCTAACCTACGTGCACTGCGAACCTGACGTACCCCTGCCTATAACACCAGCGGACGTGATTGGAGGAAGAATAAAACTTCATGAGGGAGGAAAGCGGACGCAAAGCCCGGATATCCAAACAACTTGGAAAAGCCGGTGTCGCAAAATTCGGTCTTGGTGGATCAGATGGCGCCAGTAGTATTTGGGGCAGATTGCAGCGACTGTTCGCACCAAGACCGCAAACAGAGACCTGTCAGTACGGGACGTAGTCCTCCTGGAAGGTCCTGGACCAAGAACATTATGGGAGCTGTGTCGGATTGAGCAGGTGTATCCAGGACGTGACGGCGTTATTAGGGCCTGCCGACTCCCCAATAGCAACATCGAGCTAGTACGTCGGTCTGCAAGGCACATATACCCCCTCGAGGATTGCTTTAAATAGACGCGCCAATTCCCTGATGGTTTGTGCGGGCGCGAACCTGTAAAACATTCACATCAAGGATGGAGAAGACGAAAAAGAAAGACCTGCTCATGCAGCGCGAAAGGGCTATCTGTATCATTTTGTTCCGCCATTAAACCTGCGTGTTGCGACAGCCCCTCTGTCACTTGTCTCAACATCCACGTGATGTGAAGTTCATCGCAGCTGAGACGTAGAGCACAAAGACCACCCAAACACTGCTCCCGTCGTCTGATTTCGCTTTCGCGAGCCACTCGCACCGCGAAGCTGCCATGAAACCGGAAACAGCAGAGGCGAATGGAAAAGAGTGCTCGGCACACTGGGCTCATCGATATAGCGGGGGGGGGGGGGGGGGGGGCGGGGCTTCACAAACGTAACTTCAGGGCCTCTCCTAACCTTATCATTCATTCATGACTGTAAGCACTGGGGCCGCAACGGGGGTAAAAAACTATGTTGTCTTAATTTTTGACATAAAATACGATCGCATATATCGGTAGCCCTTGCTCGGGTGGTCACAGCAAGTCGTTGTACGTGTTTGTCCACCCTGGGGTTGTCGAGTTATTGAAATGTTAGGGACGCAACCTATGCCACCCTAAACCCCTTTCCGTGCTCCTTGCTCAGTATGGCAAAGCGGTTGCGACGTTGCGTTGAACTTTAAGTTTTGAGTTTTATAGCAAACCCTTACTACTTTCCTCCAGCGGCTTCGCGGATGATGCGCAAGTTAACCTTTTGACCGGAGACCCACCCTCGGCGACACACCGCTCAAAGCGGATCGGGTGATTCGGCGGGACCGCTATCGACACCGCTGGAAAGTCCCAGTATTAAGTCGTTCTGCTACAGTGGCTAGAATAGTTCTGCTCAAGTAGCGGCGGCTTCCGCGACGGCAGCGGCCGCTCAGCTAATCAGCAGCCGACCGAAATCGCAGCTTCCTACGCATAGTCATCTTGCGCCGAGTTCTCTGTGTAAGAGGAACGCCGCCTCCTCCGAGAATAAAAGCGAGTCCGGGCCTCCTTCTGTGAGCGTTGCACGGGACCGAACGGCTTTGAGCCATGGTCAAAAATGCAGTTACATCAAAGGTCAACCAAGCGAAAGCAAGACAGAACCAGACTAAGGCAAACTTTTACTTTGCATATTCATGACTTTTACTTTGCAGTCCTTGTTGCCAAGTGCCTGTATGATGCAGCAGAAGTGTTTTAAAACCTTATTTCAGTTGTTAAAGATCCTACCGGGTTGACGGCTTGTTATTCGGTGATTTGGACCGACAGCTATCTCGATTATGGCTACGGCGTTGTGTGGTTTATTTACGTTTTGGGTTTTGGCTACAACCTTGCCAAAATTATAGCCAAGCGAGTGGATATCACTTGTCAAACGCTATGGCGCGACTACGGCCTTTAAGAGTCACTTGACGGATACATTAGCTAGATCTGTTTTGCTTGCCTGTGCCGCAACGAGCGCGGCCACTGCTGCGCCGAAAAAGGGGAAAACGCTTATCACACTAAAACTCTTGGTGCGACGAGGTTCGAATTTGGCACAAAGTTGCTCTACAACAGAATTAAGAATGGCTAGGCGATGGCTATTACGATTGGGCATGAAGCTCTTTTGAAATATTACATTGTCCCTCAACGAGAAGGATGACAACCCTCTTGTAAAGGCTTTTTGTAACGGCATTCGTATGCCCCACAAAAAGTCGATGAGTGGTCACAGTTTTGGGTCTTCGTGCTACTTCTCGAAATGGTGGACGTGTTTACAGCGGATACCAACAGAATGCCGTTATCCTCGTCTCTTCCACGTGCTGTTAGAGTTCGGGAGAGACAGTCCGCGTCCGAGTGTTGTCGTCCAGATTTCCAAACAACCGGTATGTCGAACTCTTGGAGCACCAGCCTCCAGTGCTTAAAGGGGTCATACAGAGCAAACACAAGTTTGGCTCTTTCGAAAGACTGCATCGTTAGAGTCATACTGACACCACTTTTAACATACTCTTGGCTCAAATAAGATGTATAATTAGGTAAAAAGGGAATGGCCATGTGACCCACAAGCCCATTTCCCGCAACAGAGATGATGACACATGCCCAACTATGCGTTGGCCAAGGCCAGCAAAAGCAAATGCAAATTAGGCAGGGCTTATAAGCTTGCAGAGCTAGTTGTGTACGCCTAAATGTAATGCATATTCATTTTGCAGCAGTAAAAACCGTGCAGTAAACAGTGAAAGTTGAGATTTTTTTGTTTGCTAATACTGTTGACCGTCTACTGAGGGTCGTTACAGGGAGGGAACAAACACTGCAATACCGCGCAGTCATGAAGAGAACTGCAAAATACTGCAAGGGAACAAAACAAGGGAAGACAATACGGCAAGGGAACAAAACGGTGACCAAAAATACTGTAATAGCGCACAGTCATGAACATATTTGGGATGGCGCACTATTTCTAAAAAAAACAAATTTTTAGCAAATTCAAATTGTTGTACACCCGAGCACTCCACAACCTCGTTTGGTAGTTTATTTCGTATTGCTATGACATCCGCAAAAAAAGAATACGGATACACGTCAGTGAGCGTACTAACAGTTCGAATCGTTCTGCTGTGAGTTTTGCGGGAACCATGTTGTGCGGGAGCACAAATGATAAAAGTACTGATGCTCACTGCTGCTGGCACTGGGAGCACTATTCTTGTTTTATCTGAACAGCTGTCTGCCGCTTTGGAGTTGTCTTACACGACACTGGCCGATTGGTGTAAGCGACGTTGACCCTGTTTGTCAAGTTGAGGGACCCATGTTGAGCTTTGGTCCCTCAATTATTAATTACAACCGTCCGGCAACTAGGTATCTTTCTCCTGGTTTAGCGTGTTTACCTGTATAGTGTTTGTTTCCACGCTGGGTGAGCTGACTTGAGTGTGAGGGGCGTAAGGAGAAACCGCGGAGGCTTCTTTGTTATTCGCCGCGCTTTTGTGTCCACCCGACGTGCCGACACGTAGAGCATACGAAAGCGTCGGCCACCCTATAATAGCTTAAAGCGACGTAAGCTTTGGAAGGAGGATTTCGTTGCGTTCGTTTGCAAAGCCGGTGGAGGGGGACCGTTGACATTTTAACCACCGCGATTACTGCCACGAGAATCCCCGAAGTGGACGGGAGCTGAAGGTTGGTCAAGGAGTCAAACCTTGCGTCGAACATATGAAGAGATCACCAGACGTTCTGTCTGTGACAGTGGCACTGCTCAAACTTATTGGCCAAAGTTTCCGTTCGTCAGGCGTCTGAAACTGGTTACGCGGCGGCTAGTATAGGTAGGCGACCAAGCTTCGTTAGGCGGTTCACGTGTTAACAATGGAAAGGAATTCTGGCGGCGCGGAGCCCAAACATAGGCTTGCAGGGCATGACAATACTTTCAAGGAGCACTGACACAACAAGTTCGCATCTTGTTTTTTTTTTGTTGCGATAAGTAACTAGTGACCTACTTGTCATTTGTAGAAACCTGATTTGCTTTAGCGTGCAACGGTTGTTTAGTTAGAGGCATTTTCAATGCGGTCAGTCACAGTTTCGGTTTCAGCGGGTGCCGCGAAACGATGGATTTTGTGTGAACAAAGCTGACCACGTGACCGTCGGAGGGATATCACAGAGCAGAGCTGCCGTAGCTCTGTCGAATTCGCAACCGGCAGTTTCTGAGAATGCCCCCACGTACTGATCTCGTGAGCCGCTTAATTTAAAAGCGACCGTGGACGTGACGCAGGCGCTGCGAGTACAAATGCTACCGCGGCTGAAGAACGACGCGCGACGCTCGAGACAGTGGGTGGCAAGACGCGCGCTGGGAGCAGCCGGCCGGTCTGTCTACAAGTCCGCCTACAGATGTGTTCGGCTTAGCACTGCGGCGGATATTCGATTGCCGCTCTCGTAAGCGGTGAAGATGACAATTTTTTTGCAACCCACCATCGCATCATTAACTCCTTTCTCATATAAGCTGCCATGGTTGGGACTAGTGTAAAATTTCGTGCAGCTGTAACAAGCTATCACTCGAGCTACCTGCGCCGGCCTGGCCCACTTCGCGGCTGTGCCCGCCGCCTGCACAGCGACCGTGCGGCTCGCTCAATGGGATTTTCCTGTCACCGACGCTTTTTCGCGTCCAATGTATATAAACACTAATACAAACAGAGTGCCTGGAATCGCTGTACAGATTTGGTCGCGGCCAGCTGCCCGATGAGCTGACGAAATTACGATTCCTCCGCCGCCAACGATCGGGTTGTTCGTTTTTCGAGAGCAGAAGCTCCGCCCTCCGGCCCTCCGATTGGATCGGCGAGCCGGGCGAGCCGGCGAAAAACGCTGGCAGTGCGGAAGCGGCAAACACAAACTCGTGACGTGTATGGATGTTGTTTATTTACACAATATCCGCGGGATGTCGATTGCGCGTGGTCCTCTGCTGGCTGCTCGGTTGCGTTTCGCACACTTTAAAATTGATTTTAAATATGTTCTTAGTAGTGTTCGCCTCTGATATTTTGCAGATGATGTATATGTGTTCACACCAATCTATCGCCGAAGTTATCTCGCCTTCAAAATTTTGTG
The DNA here is from genome assembly GCF_048455015.1 of Haemaphysalis longicornis. Lineage (NCBI taxonomy): Eukaryota > Metazoa > Arthropoda > Arachnida > Ixodida > Ixodidae > Haemaphysalis > Haemaphysalis longicornis. The sequence continues at coordinate 46,927,273 of NW_027526233.1, forward strand.
TCAGTGCCCCTTAAGACGTGCCGTCCGAGAGCAGATTCCCGTCGTTAGGTCAGCTTTTAGTTGGTTGGTTTTCATTTCTGTTATATTTCTGTATTGCGGAATACCTTTGGGTCTCTGTATAAGAGGGAGAGAGGTAAGACACGTGACTATTTTGAACCCACCTAGCTTTCTTTGTCACGGTAGCCAATCAGTGGGCCAGTGGGGGCTAATGAATGAGCCATCCTCACTCTCAAGTTGGGACGTCCCTTTTGTGGGCGGGGTTTAGTTGGTAAAACCGAGAAATTTGAGGGTTTTGGGAGAAATAGAGAGAGGGACAGATGAGAGAAAAGGAGAGGGAGAGCAGCGAGCTTCCGCTTGAGTGCTGCAGCAGATAGACCAAGGTGTCATCGAAGTGGCCCGAAAAATCTGCCGAAAGAGCCTTCTCCACAGAATTTTGTTGCCTTACGAAAACGGCAAAGGCTACGAAATTGACCTGCTGGGAGCAGTACACCTTCTCAGCAGCGCTTGGCAGCAAGTTCGCGCAGCGGTTATCGCCAACTGCTTTGCGCACGCTGGCTTTTCACGTGCCGCCAGTTTGCCAGAAGCAGAGACGGCAGAGACAGATGACTTCACAGACTGTGAAGAACTTTGTCAAGAGGTCATCAAGCTTACAGGTACTGCTGCCACCGAAAATGACGTGACTTTTAAACGCAGAGCATTTCAGTAACTCACGTTGTCACCCGCGTTGACGTCCGTAGTCCGCACCGTCGTTGTCCCTACTATATAAAAAAAATACTATCCGGCGCCCGGTTTCGATCCCTCGACCCTGCGGGCGGAACGCAATGCGCATGGTGCTCTACCCACTGCGCCACAAAGCCGGCACAGAATGGGACGCTACGAACGCGCCTTATATCGTTGACTCATTAAAATTACTGCTGACGAGCGCTCTCTCGTCAGCAGTTGCCACAAGTGCAACAAAATTAACGTAACGCAAACTACTTAACGTCGTGCGCCCCCGGAAATGATCTGCATTTGATCGTGCCATTCGCGAGGGGGATGTTTCACTGCGTCTTCTCTCGGTCGCGGGACCCGTGGCGCCATCTGCCGGAGGCGTGGCACAACTCGTAGCACTTTGAAAAGATGCGGCACCAGTTTCTTCTTGGAGCCAAGGGCCAACAACAATGACTCATCTTTAGGGACAAAAATTTTATGGAGTACGCGCTGTGTGAGCAGGATATGGCGGTGACCGGAGCAATGACGGACGCCGAAATCGTTGAAACGGCCACTAACGTAGGGGACGGCGGAGCCGACAGCGATGACGAAGCACCTCGAGAGGTGCCGACATCTTCTGAGACGAGAAATTTGCTGCGCTTGCTTCGAAATAAGGTCGAGTGCAGCGGCGGGGAAGATCGACTGATGCGATGCGTCAAGCAGCTGAAGGACGCCTTCCTAGGCCCGAGTACGACCGCAAAGCAGAGGTGCATTAGGCAGGTTTTCTCTGCCAAATAAAATGGCAGTGCGGCAAAATGCAGCCGGTTAAAGTCTCTTGTATGTTATTTTTTCTCTTTTAAACCTGCACGAGAAGAAAGATTAGAAACTGCCGCTGTAGAGCCGCTAAGTAGTAGTGATTTTTCTGAAGAGGGCTCATTTTTCCCGGCGATAAGCGCAACTTTGCTTCTCTCGAAAATCCATTTATCTCGAAATGTTCCCTGGTCTTTACGACTTCGAGTTAACGAGGTATTACTGTACACACACACACACACACACATATATATATATATATATATATATATATATATATATATATATATATATATCGGTGTTTTTGCGAAACAGTTGGAGTGTTATTGTTGTACACAACAAAACCTGCCGTGCAGTGTGTTGCAATTATATTCCTACGATCCATACAAATCCTCAAGAAACCAAAACAACTTGACTATAAATTATGACAACGATGCTCCCGTCTTTGAAGACGCCATAGAAAATGAAAGAAAGGTCAGTGTCCACGTGTGCTAAACAAACTTTTATTAAGTCGTGGAACAACACAGCAGGAGTATTAGCTACGAGAATAGCTCCTGATGACACTTCAGCTGGAGCAGCAAATATCCAATGGGAGAGTCCCACGTCTCTTCTTGTTTATATTGTGACAGAAGCAAGTTTCACGCCACACGGTGAAAATCACTTGAAGCAACATCCGAGGCGACATGGGGCTTTTGAAGATTGTAGTTTTCTGTGCACTCACAAATGCTAAGGTATCAGCCGGCAGAGGTATGCTATATACAGCTGATGACTTAGAAGACGCGACAAAGGTGAGTACGTCATTTGAGGTGTAGCCATTACTTCACTTAAATTTGACCAGGTCTGAACACGCTTCATACAAACCGTTCATTGACTTTGAGAAAAGTTAAAGCCTAAATTGGAAGTTTGGATGAAAAAAGATGGCGAAAATAATATTTAGGCGCTCCCATTGTTGCCGCAATTGTTTTATACTAACATGAGCAGCACTCTCTTTTTATTTATTGCGGACAAGAAACCGCATAACATTTGGCGGCAAATGGTATAAAAATATTTGATAGGAATCTTTACCGCACTATTTGAGGTGCCTCTTCATTCAGAAGCAAAAAACTGCCCAAACCCAAACTGTGAAGGTGGTTGGAAAGCAAAGCTTTAAACGACAAACAGCAATTGCCCAAGCGACGTCACTTGAATTCACACGCGTGGTTTTACAAGAAGGGAAACCTGAGATTCTGCAAGCCATTACCCGGAATTCGCGGGGGAGGCGTCCTGAACGCTGCAGCAGCGTCGGCCACGGCCGGGCTAGAGCGGCCTACGCCGCCGCTGTAGCCCGGCCGTGAGTTGGGAGAAAGAAAATAGAGAGGAGTGTCTTTTCAAGGGTGACACAGGTGAGCCTAGCCATCCTCATGTGCGAGCTTGGGGTTGGACCACCACGCTACACAAGCGCAAACACCGAAACAATTTAGCATGTGAGCTTAGTGATTCTCATTTATACCGATTTTAACTAGTAGGTTTAGTAAGTTTGAGAATTGCAAGAAAGCTGAGGGAACTTCTATAATCGCTATTTATCATAATCAGTGGGTGCTTTCGCCTTTTGTAATACCTCTTAAAACCCAACCGAATGGGTATTCACCAATTTAGAAGACCGAATCCCATTCGTGGCAAGCAGTGGGCAAAATGTAGCGTTTCTCTAGAGGCCAGATGTCTGTATGTGGTTTGTAGCTTTTGTGTCGCTTCCCGGCATACCAAATCTTGACGTTTGTTCGCCGTAAGACCACTTACTTCCGTTGAGTGCGGTTTCCCCTTAGATGCTGTCGATCAAGTTAATCAAGCCGTGTGAAGGCAGCGCGATGGACGCGAAGCTCCGCCAAAACAGGCCCAAAACAGACTTCGCTAAAGCAGACGACAAAGCCGTACCGCCGCCGCCGCCGCCGATGAGCAGGCACTTCCGCGCGGGCAACGCTGGGTATATTCGCCGCGCCATCTACAGTGCGCTCTTTGAGTGGAACCTTCGTTGCCCCTTCCCCCCCCGCCACCGCCTCCGCCGCGTTGGGAGTTTGCTGTTCCACACGCCACGAAAGAACCTTTGGTTGGTAGAGGTATAAAGCTTTGCTTTAAAATGCTCGGCGAAATTCGAAGTGGTAGCATTATATTGATTTATGCTTAGCAATCACAAAATGCCGCCTAAAAGACCTTTATAAGTAAACGGGACCGCTAGGTATAATCCTAACTCATATAAAGAAATGATTACGGGAATGTGAATGAAAAACCACAGCTGATTATCGAAGGCTCACGGAATGCTCGGAATGCACGGAATGCTCGGAATGCACGGAATGCACGGAAGGCTCACGGCTCACGGAACAAAATATTATACAGGTGAAGCGAACAATTACGCCCGAAGTTCTCCCTGCTTTCCAGATTGAACTAAAGTTGTGCTGTCCAAATTATTCACTTTACTGAACCCGTGGTAGCTAAGCGCGCAGCGTTTCTTTTTAAACCTAATAATCGGCGCTTTATTTTAAACACCATGTGTTGCGCATTTTGTAGGTTTGGCGCTATACAATTAGCGTTCGCTGGTCAAAAGAGAGACTGGAGAACAAAATACCGCACACGACACCAAGGCGCACCAATTTTATTGCTGAAAAAATGACTCCTATAAGTAAAGGCTGTCATAGGCTACAACCCACAAATGCAAGGGTTTTCATTTCATCTTATGCGGTTTCGAGTCTCAACCAACACATGCCATACTATACATTTTTAAAACAGCGAATGTGCAATCCTAATAAGGCACTGTTGTTAATTCCTGATAGGCAAGATCGTGCTTACGCAGAAGTCATCAGCATCGCTGATTTCGTCGTCCCTACATTTTTTTTCTGTCGTCGATTTTGTTTCCGCAGACAAGGAAACGCGTCCACAAGCCCCAAAGTCAATCACTAAATCTTTCAAAACGCCGCCTCGCTCAAAGCTGCAATGCTGGCGAAGCGGATCTTCCTTAAACATTTTCGCGGTTCTGACAATCTTGAGTTAAAGGGGTCCTGAAAGGCATTTTGAGCACACGAAATTAACTAGCGCAAGAGTTACTTTGGGAGGCCAACGCGAACAGTGCCAAGAGAAAGATAAACGTTTATTTATCTAAAGGGAAAGGAGTAAGAGCGAAAGCAGTCAGCCTCCCAAGTAGAGGAGGCCACGAGCCCGCGCTGATTCCAGGGCCGAGTTGACCTTGTTGCTCCGCAGCCGAGCTGGTCAGCGCATACTCCCACTGCTCAGGTGAAGGGTTGAGGAGAGGTTTAGGGCTGTCGGTGCACGAATGCACCAACTGGTAGGTAGTGAGAGGGATATTGAAATTGCAGCAGTCATGTTGGAAGAGGGATAGAGAAATGTGGAAGAGAACCGTGTGGTTAAATTAAGTACAGGTCTGTAGCCGGCGCCAGATAAGAGACTGTTTGTAGCTGAGAGTACGGTGGGACGGGGGATAGATCCTTATGGAGTGCAGGTAGTGGGGTAGGATGGCATTGTATGTAGGATCCAGGGGTGTTAGAGAGGGGATTTTTGAGCCCGGGCCGCTCGTGGCATCTTGCCTTAAGGATGGGAATGCCTGGAAGTGCAGATGGCTAGTGGCTGCGTGAGCTGCCTCGTTCCCTGCAAGGCCCGAATGGCCTCGGGTCCATACGATGGCGATTTCAAGATCTTCGGGCAAGGTCCAGAGGAGACGAAGGGCACTTGCCGGTTCCCTGTCGAACGTACTGATACAGCCGGCAGGCCTGTTGGGAATGGGAGAAAATTCTGAGTTGTAGTTGGTTGAGGCCGGCAGTTGCAGCATGTGGAATCGCAATGGCGTCAGCCGCTGTGGGTGATAGATTACAATAAGATTCTGCTGTAGCCTCCTCACCTTGTGGAGAAAGGGCAACAATTGTAGTTCTTCGTGATCGGGGGTGCTGTACAATGTCCATGTACGGAATTTCATTGTCTTCGGAGTATTTTCTGGCCAGATGACGAACTCGAGCTTCTCTGCAGGACTTGTTGAAAGTCGGGTGCATGTGGCGGTGTATGGCGAATACCCGGATCATGCACCATATGTTCGGCGGGATCGGGTGCGGGGCGCTGTTGGAATCGGGGAGTGCTCTCCCTATAAGTTGGAGTACTCTCCTGCCTGTTGGTTTTAGGGACAGTACGTTAAGTTGCACCGTGTGCTGGGCTTCTAGAAGTTCTGAGAGTGTGTTATGTATCACGAGTTGTAGCAGTTTCTCGTTGCTGGTGTACGGAGGTTGTCCCACTGACTCTTTATGCGTTTTGCGTATGAGAGTAACCAATTTGGCTTGTTCTTGAGGCTTGAGGGTCACGAACGGCGTGCAATACGTGAGCCTGCTGAGGAGTAGCGCTTGTACGACGCGGCATGTGTCCTGTTCTTTCATTCCAAAGTTTTTGTTGCTTATGCGACGAATGAGGTGGGCGAATCGGGCTATAGTTTATTGCAGTTGAGGTAAGAGGGCCGCGCCGGACCCATCCTGTGGGAATCGGACCCATAATATTCTGAGAGCCTTGACTTGATGTATGGGTTGACCGGAGATGGTTACCAAGTAAAACTTTTTTACTTGCAGCGGAAAGCTCACAATTTTGTAGAAAAGTTCGATGCCGCGTTCCACCCTTCCCGGCGTGGTTTTGGGCTCCGGCATTTTTCGACTGTATGTCATCGATTCCCCCATGCGCGTCACGAGGCAGAAATCTTGCAATTGTGCGCCTTTTTCTCGCACTTCCAGGGAAGAGAAGCGTCGTCTCCTCAGGGTCGAGGGGTGGAAGCGGCATTTTGGGTTATTTAGCGCTTCCTGCACCACGCTTGACAATATCTTGTTCATGCGTATTTATATTTTTTACTCTATTACCACGGTTCTCGTTAAAACACGTTGGCTAGGCCGACACGACGATGACACGACGGCGACGCCGACTTCCGAGCTCGCAGAGTACCTTGTCACACGACCCCGACGACGCCACTAACACGTTGGCCGCTCGAAAGTCCGCGCGGTGCATTGTTAGTAGAATAACTTGTTGGCGTCGTGTCACTGGCTCGCTGACCGAAGACGACTACAATACCGATCAGCCGAACGATCGTCGGGAATTGATTGAGAAAAGAAACTGCATGCGCTCCAACAACATTCGTTCTGTAATGAATGCGACTCTGTTCTGCTGGTTCCTAGAGTGCAAAAACATAGTAAGGTTCATGAAGTTCATAAAACTCCCACTAGCGCTCACCTAATCCGCATTTCCTCTTAAGACGCGTCGGCCGCTCGCTTTGACAACAATTCGGTTCTCGGAGTTGCAAACTGCATATTTGTGTGCGACCAGCAAATATTGTAGAAAATATAAGCTCACTGAACTGCACAAGCTGGGCTACGGAATTTTATTAGGTAATAAAGAATCAATTTCGACCGAAGTTTTCAGCTGAAAGCGTAAAATGAAAGCCCGCTGGGCACTATTCTTGCAGGGTGAAAACGCAGTCGCAACAAAACATTTGTCGCTTGTGGAAATCAGCTATGAAGTACAATATATAGGTTATGTACGCGCGTCTACCGTGGTTCTGTGGCGCTGCAGCTATTACACCGCGGGCGTGCCAGTGTATAAAGATTGCACCGCGTATTTGCCGTGTTTTTATGAGGTTCCACATGGGAGCGAACGAGTCGGAGAAACATGTTTAGTTGTGTCCGCCCCGGTGGACCTTCTTTGGCACACTTAGTCTTGCGACAAGTAGTAAACCGTTTCCTTTTTCTGCGAGATATACACAACCCTTTTTTTTGCACAGTGTGTTAGATTCGTTTGAGTGCAGAGCTGCCCGAATTGGTTGTTTCCTGTTGTGTTTATGATGCCGGAGCCCATGGGTACCTGCGTGAATTTCTAGATGCCACAAGGTTTCTTTGTGCACGCTTCACATTGGAATACTTATCTCATGTGCCGAGGAAGAACGTTTACAACAATCTCCTAGATACGGTCTTACCTATCGCACTGTACAGATCCTTATACCGTATGGGGCCGGACAATATATTCTTCGGCGCGTGGACAGAATGCCAGCTCCAGGCTATGTTGAACATTTTTTTTTCTTTCAATTGCATGTCGTGTACTGGCAGTGAAAACACGGATGATTGAGACAGGCTCTTTGTGCCTTGGGGCACTGATTGCTTGACATGCAAAAAGCAGACCAACAAACAATTTTTCATAGATTGTTGGGACGGTGGCTTTCTATGGGACGCGTTACAGAGTACCGTAAAGAACGATTTTCCTGCGAATAGTCTTGGAATCAGCATTTTAGCCATATAAAATGAAGGCGTTGTACATTACGACTTCATAATGTTACTTACCCTACACGGTATACGGAAGGCTCGCATGGCACGTCGGTACATTGATGTAGAAGCGAGGCCAGGGAGGGAATATTTTTATGAGAATGTCCGTTACATAGTCGAAGTGTTGAAAGCCCACCCTCGTCCACCAGACTGTATCTGACTATGCTACAGAGTGCGGCGAAGCTGCCGCCTTTTTAAGCCAGGCACATTAACAAGGTACGTGCTGGTGACTGCTCACGTTGTGCAATTTTATTGATGTTATGCATGTATGTATTTACCCAAACGAGGCAATAAAACTAAAAAAAGAAGTTCCGTGGCCTAGTGGGCTAACGCCCAGCAGACGATCCTTTGAAGTTGCGGTTCCGAAGCCCGACGTGTTGCGCGTTTTTTTTTCTTTTTTTGCCTTCTAAGGGGCATGGTTTGCAAATTGTATCTGCGAATCCGAAACGAGTCTTCTGGCTGAATCGTGGAACAACCATATCAAACGTTAATGCACCGTTAAATCATTGGCACGATTTGTTCAGTTGTTTTAAACTTGTGCTTTATATACACAGTGAGCAAATTGTTCTTTCTGAGGATGAAAGGTTTATGTGTGTATCTTGGAGAGCAGGTATGCCTTTACATAGAGTAAGCATAGTCTCTTCCCATGCACTTAAACCAGGCACAATGTGGAATTGGGGGAGGAAGGGCACGAAGAGAATATATGGCTGCGCCCTGCAACCAAACCATCCACCAATGTCATTCAGCAGCACTGAGCATGTAAAAAATAGACGAACAGCCTTTACAAAGAGAAAACGGCTCCCGACCATCAGGTTAAAAAGCGAGATTGGAATAAATGTTTGCAGGCATGCGCGGCCCGAATCCCACACTACTCTTCGGAGACCACTCCCAATGTCTGTTACTGTGTATTAGTCGATTAGTTCATAAACACAGGGTCGCGTAGAAGTTTCCCGGAAAGTAAGCGGGAAGTGGGAGATGCAATGCACGGCGCACTCTAAAAATGTCGCTGTGCCGTACCGTGCAACCTTTGGGGGTGCTTTTTTGTTACGGGTATAGATTGAAGGCGATAAAATGACGGAATGGGACCTTAAAACTGTCTGTGTATATGCGTGAATGGCGTCACCACAACGCGACCAAGCTTGAGATTGACGCGAACCAACGGTCAGTAATATACACAACAAGGTCGGTGCTTAAGGCATGTACACTCTGACTCTGCAAAATTTTGAAGCGATTTTTTCCTCATTCGCTCACATACTTTAGACTCCATGATGTACCAAGACACGTCGTTGCCGCGAACGCGCGGTTACAGGGCCGTCCACGCTACGTGCAATCTTTTTGCGAGGAATGGGGCGGGCGTAAAAGGCCGCCACATTTCTTCCGTCAGCTTTCCGAGTATTGGGCGAAGTGCAAAATTCCTAAAATGATAAAAAAGCGGCTAAAAAATGCCGCAAATATAACGGCGCCATCTTAAATCTAGCATACGGCGCAGAATATCGCAGCAGACGACGCGCGCCAACGGATTCTCTAGCAAACGTCACCGGGAAGCGAGGCATTATGAGCATTCACGCTCGGGCGGTGCGTGGAGGTAGACGAAACGAAGGAGAATCGTGACGCGGGCGAATATGGGATGTTTCGATTTCCAACAGCTCCACTGATACTCAGCGGCTAAATAAACTTCTTAAAGGAGGTGATTCCTGAAAATGTGAACCGCTATGTATGGGTAAAACATCTTTCAGGGCCACATTAAGGCCGGACACTAAGGGGGCCCCACTTGTCGTCTTACCTCATCGGGCGCACAATAGCTGGCCACCGCTACAGTAACGGGGCGTCATGTACAATAACAGAGGATTCGAAACGATTACTGTTTCCCCTGGCAGGGATCGATACGAAGCCGATGTGAGTCCCAATGCGCCACGTAGGACACGCGATACTCATACTGAAACAGTTGGGGGTAATCTTGGCGCTGCGCCGCTCGCACAGCGGCTGCCGTTGCGGGGCTGCAAATAAATGGACAAAAATTCGAAAAGAAGTCTTGAATTGAGGCAATAATTGTGTAAATTGTAATACAGTAATAGTAACGCTTATGCTCATTTGGTACAAGGGCTAAATTAATCAATAAATGAAAACTCACTCCAGTGGCCATTTCAGGGCTTGCTGTATCCTCGCTTGACTACTTGCGGTATCAACCCCAGACTGATAATTAAACTAGTGAAGAGGGGCCGCCACAGCCCCACGGGGAATGACCGCTCCCAAGCTTGACAGATTCCGGTTGACAAAAAGTGCTCTCTTATTCTTGCGTGTCGCGGAACGGTTTTTGCGTACCTGACGTTGAGTAAAACAACCCGCCAGAACTGCACCACACAAAGCAATCAAAACATCGGAGGTGGGCTAAAATTAAGGAACCAAAGAAAATTGCATTTTAAATGTGAACAGCAACCCGAACAGTGAAAAAAAGCAGAACAAGGAACTAATGCTAGCGTTTTCTAAATACGGAAAATATACACCGTTGTTACTCTAGACCGTTCTTTAACGAATAAGTTGTTCAGTTAAATACCGTGCATTTAACTATTGGCTATGCATATTTGCAGGTTATAAAGAACCCCGAAAATTTCTTTCTTATCGGAGTCTCTGGGGAAAACAATAGAAAAGTTCAAGCCTTTTTGGAGAAGTACCTCTGCGTAAGCTCTTCCCTGGTTCGTGCTCAAGAAGGTCGACGGGCTACCAGAAGTATTGACTTCACCCCTGAAGAAGGAAGGTAAGGAAAAACATTGGTGAAATAAGTAATTTTAATTGCTCAATTCTGGTAAAAAGGTACCTATAGTACGATTTCAAAGCGCAAAAATTCAGACAGGGGACGAACAAGACAATGGAGTACCAACTAGCTCGAACTCACACGTTGGTAAGGTAATAATAGTTTAAGTGTCCTGCGATATGGCTGTTTTGATTCGATCAATTGTAAAGTAGTCTTTTATTGCCAAAACCCACCAGCGGAAAGGAGTGTTTTTTTATTACGAAGAATACGTATTGCATCTAACTATGCTTTCTGTTTTGTTTACACCAGTGTTTTATTGCCAGCGCCTGTTATGACTCACTGGCGCCATGTTTGCGCGGGTCAGTCGCCCGCCGGTCGACCACCCCACCGCTTGTCGACGGAAACGAAAGGAGGCCGACACGACGCCGCGGCGTCCACTGATTGACAGCGGCTTTTGAGCGGCGTTGAATGTTGTTGCCCCAAAAGGGATTAAGGAGCCGCGGGTCTTCCCCCGGCCTAAGCAACTGAACGCGTGTGCGCGTGAAAGCCCAGACGGCGACGACCGGACAATGGGACCGAGTGGCGGCGGCAGCACAGCGAAGAAGGCAGTGGCAATGGTCAAGCCATTAACTTTTCCCGGAGTGATTCCACGAACCTTGTTAATCTGTGCTGTTAGGCTCCCTGGGAACGCAGCGCGCGGCAGACACCAAAAGGATACGCGGCGCCCGCGCGTCTTCCGTTCTTCCCCCCTACTACAGGCTCCTGACGAGTGGCAAGGGTGTGTGTGTGTGCGTGTGCTGTGCATCTGCCGACATACCTGAAAGGCGTGTCCCTACCCGAGGGCGGTGCTTCACAGCGAGGAACGTACACATCACCATTGGTCCGCATTGTTTTGTATGGGGATCCCTAACCTAGGGAACTAGGGATCGGGGGTCAACAAAAAGGGCGTGCTGCGGCCCGCCAAGAGCTGTCTTCTGTCTTCATCCCGACAACTCACTGTAAAAATGTAAATAAACCCGTTGAGTTGGCTCTAAGCTCTCCCCTAGTCCTGGCTCGACGGAGCGACGGCGACCGGCCCCGCTACCAGCAGACTGCGGTCGCTACAACTCGCTACAAGACGCAACACGCCCGGCCGAGCCGGGTTGTCTTATGTCGTTTTTTTTTGAAGTGAAGTGCGTGATTCCCCATCTTTATTTTGCATGCCGCACGGGCTATTATTATTAATAGGGATCGTTTCGCCCCTTTGTCACTACACCGAAAGTCCCTCTTTGATCAATAGTGTTCTCGATACACTCTTAGTCAATTCCTGGTTATACGAACCGCATGTAGGCGGGCCGTTGCGTCAATTTAAAGCCGCTTATAAAGCGGCGGTTCAGACGGCCTCGAGCGCAAGTGGCCCGCCAAACACGCGGCCCACCGAACACGCGGCCCGGCGTTTAAGCGGCCCTCGCGAGGGCCGCCTAACCAGAGGGCCACCCAAACCCCGGGCCGTGTATTCGGCGGGCCGCTGGCCGTAATTTTACTACGCGGCCCGTTATGCTAATCTATTCCCACTTACGAAGCGGACCCCAAATCATACGGCCCCTCAAATAAGCGGCCTTGTTGCTTTTCACCAAAAAAAAAAAGAAAAAAAAAGCCACTCGAATCGAGTTCATCCGTTTTTTTTTTCGCTCACATTGACAGGCCAACGTCAGCACCCCGTGACGAATGCTGTAACACATGTTACATCATGCGAGACATGTAAGCACATAGACGTAACGCTACGGGGAATCGAACCTGGGTCCACTACAACGCATCAAGAGGCGGATATCATAACCACTGTGCCACACCCCACGGGCTGCTGGGGAGTGCAAACATGGGCTTATAAGTATTCTGCATTCTCTTGCGCGTAAAGCAGGAGTGTTAAATAACACATTCGGTGGCGAGTGTTCTTCTTTAGACCACCGTTTTTAATTCGCTCTACCAAAGAAGCATAATACTTCGGCTTGCGGGAATTTAAGCACTTTGGTACGAGCGGAAACCTTTTGTCATGCTGTGTGCTCGTTCCAACAGTATGATGCGCCTTGCGGGGATTTATTCCATCGATGCAAACGGAATCGATAACAGGTATTCTGCCTGGTTAACAAAAGTACTCTTGGCCATTGGCGGAAAGTGCCCCCAATGACAATGCTTGCAAATAACTAGCACGTAAGACGCACTGTCGTACTGAAAATAAGAGCTGTGTCGTCACGAGTGGCAAGTATACCAAGGATGAAATGGTGTACTGATTTTTTTCTGTTCGTCGTAGCTCTTCTGATGGTGCGGTTACATGCCTCGACCTTTGTTTTTGTAATAGGGGGCGGTAGTAAATTACGCATCTGGTGATGTAACGAACCAATATTAAATCACTCACTCCACACAACATTGTGTCGCGACGCCTGCAGAATTGCTGCGTTGATGCCCAGGTAAAGAACTGTCGGAAGGCAAGATACTGCGTTTTCTTTTATGGATCGCCAGCACACAAAGAATATCTTAGCATTTTCGCGCGCAGACCGGACAAGCACTCGGCCGTGTAACTTGTAACGTCCTGCATTTCCAGAAAAATGCAGATTTCGCGCATGTTCTACCTTTAATCATTATAACATCGTAACTGAAGACCATTGGTCAAACGAAATTTTGAGGTACCAAAGATTAAGAAACATAAAAAAATGTCGGAAAATGGCGAACCGTAACACCCTCCATTTCCACAATAATGCAGATTTAGCGGAAATTCCGCTTTGAATCGTTATCATAGCGTAGATGGAGATAATTGGTCGAACAGAATGTTGAAAAATTAAATAACAAGGAAAGTATAAAAACTACGAAAAATTCTGAGCTTTGTAACGCCCTTCATTTACAAAAAATGCAGATTTGGCGCAAGTAACACCTGTGATTGTTATAATAGTGTAAATGGAGATAATTGGACAGACAGGACTTGGAAAAACCAAGAAGATTGGCTCTAAAAGACTCACACTCAAGAGGAGCGGCATAAGAATGCTGCGCATTAGTAGACATTTCTCTGAGGTTATGCAATTTTTTTAAGTGGCCTCGTTTCATTCGCGCTTCTATTATTAGCGAGTTATTATTGTACGCGGAAGCGCAAGGTCGCGGTTCAGCATTTTCACCTGGGCATGAACGCACCCTTGTGGATGGAAAGTTTAGATCATATAAAGTAATGCCAGAAATAAATGGGTTGCAATGGCTGCAATTACCCTAAAACATTTTTAATTTCTGCCCTTCTGGAACATCTTCATGACCTCGGTTCTTGTGCAATGAGGTTTTACCTTTATAATCTCAGTGTTTTGCCCCCTTATTTATCAGGCCTCAATGCACATACCACGAAATAAAAATACTCCCTATATTCATAATGCTATGATACAATCATAGCTGTAAAGAAAGTAACTGTATACCTTAAACCTATCCGGATCTTGAAGTGATAGTCTACTCATACAAGCTTGGGACACGAACAGAGAACTGAGTTGGGTATGTAAATTTTAGGTATTTTGTCATTCTCGAATTCATGAGCATGCACAAGTGTGAGATGAAAATTACATTAATGGCACCATGTACAAGGAACGATGTTTTCTTTTTATTTGATAACCAAAATACAAATCTGAACACAAAAGACTTATACTGAAATAACAAATACAAATATGTATTAGCAGATTGCCCTTATGGAACACAAATTATTTTTTTTTGTGGAAGAGCAAATAAAAGAATACCTCAGTAACCTCAGATTTGCTGATGACGTTGCCTTGCTAAGTAACTCGGGGGACGAATTGCATAGCATGCTTTCCGCGCTGGGCGAATAGAGTAGAACCGTGGGCCTGAAAATTAATATGCAGAAAACTAAAGTAATGATCAATAAGCTCGGCACAGCACAGCAGTTTGAGATAGATGGCGAGGCAGTGGAAGTGGTAAGCGAATATATGTACTTAGGCCAAGTTGTCACCCCCGATCCCAACCATGAGGCAGAGATAATTAAAGGATCAGAATGGGGGGGGGGGGGGCATATGGCAGACATTCTCAGATAATGAATAGCAGCCTACCATTGTCGCTGAAGAAGAAAGTGTATGACAGCTGCATCTTACCGGTACTCACCTACGGGGCAGAAACTTGGAGGCTCACTAAGAGGGTTCAACTTAAATTGAGAACGACTCAGCGGGCAATGGAGCGGAAAATGATAGGTGTAACATTAAGGGACAAGAAGAGAGCGGAGTGGGTCAGGGAGCAAACTGGTGTTAAAGACATATTAGGAGAAATTAATAAGAAGAAATGGACTTGGGCAGGGCATGTAATGCGAAGGCAAGATAACCGCTGGTCATTAAGGGTAACAGAGTGGATCCCTAGAGAAGGCAAGCGATGCAGGGGGCGGCAGAAAATTAGATGGGCAGATGAGATCAAGAAGTTTGCGGGGATAAATTGGTCACCTTTGGCACAGGACCGAGGTAATTGGAGAATAATGGGAGAGGCCTTTGCTCTGCAGTGGGCGTAGATAGGCTGATGATGATGATGACGATGATGAAATAACGACCTGTCAAGATAAAATTATTGTTTTCGTTCATGGAATTTTCAGCAGCTTTCTGCTTACAAAACAGGGAGAAAACTCGTCTTTTCTGCAGGCTACTGCTAGTATAACGACCGACGTTTGGCCTAAAGCTGGTGGGTATCTCATGCCCTTAATGTAATATATTTCGAAACAAAGAAAACGTACATTCTTCGGGCTTCAATTATAGTCCAGGTACAGGGGGGATTAAAAGAAATACGAACAAGGGAGGGCACAGCCTCTGCTGCATGCCGCACCGTCTGGCTGCACGGTCAGTAAATTGCGCGCATGCGTAGTTCTTTCAGAGCGTTTGAGAGTGTGGCCTACTGTTAGGGGGAATGCTTGATAAATAAGTGACGCCAGTCATTTATTTTAAAGCGTCTTGCTATGCTCTGTCGCCACTGAGCAACCTGTTATCTACTACAATCGGGAGCCAAGCGTGCAGCAGGCAGATTGCAGCTAGCATGACGCTTTTCAACGATTATCCTGCTCAGTGGCGACGCAGTGAGAAAAGGCGCCTCAAAATAAAAGACCGGCGTCGCTTCTTGATCAAGCATTTCCTAATAATGTAGGCCACACTCTCAAACGCTCTCGAAGGAGAGCGCATGTGCGCAGTTTACTGATTTTGCAGCCAGACGGTGCAGCATGCATCGGAGGCTGTGCGCTCCGTTGTTCGCATTTCTTTTAATCCCCCCTGTACACCACTTCCGATTATGTAGATGGCCTTTGTAGAATTGCCACAAGCAATCTTTGGCCCGCGAGCTTCTGCTTCTGGAATTTCGTCGCAATGGAATGGAAACAGCGTTGTAAAAATTTTAAAAACTTTGAGTCACGGGTAGCAATCTGTTGTGTTGGCCCTGCGTAAAGAAAAGAAACGGCAGGTGAAAAAGTTGCAATGTACAAAAGAGTGGCGTTATTTATTGGCGGTCATAGGTCGGCAAAACACAAAGGATTCACTCAAACTCAATCACAATATTTTTAATTCACTCTGTACTCAATCAAACTCAGATTCAAAAAGTTCGTCTGTTCACAAAATCACCCGTACTCACTCATCAAATACTCATTTGTAATCGTACTCACTTGTACTCAAACTCATTTGTCCTCACGAGTATTCGTACTCAATCTGTACTCATGAATACTGAATCTGTACTCATGAGTACTCACTCTGTACTCATGAGTACTCAATCTGTACTCATAAGTACTCAATAAGTACTGCAGCTCATGAGTACTACTCATTCTGCACTCATGAGTACTACTCATTCTGCACTCATGAGTGCTCAATCTCTACTCATGAGTACTCAGTTTGTATTACTCACGAATAATCAACTCATCTGCACTGTTAGCTCGGTCATAGCTCGAATGAAAAACTGAGTAGAAAAAATAAATTGTTTAATTGATTAGAAAAACACAGGTTACATATAAATCAGGACAGAGGAAGAAAACGTCTGACGCGGTGCACTGTCGTTGGGCGACTTACTGCGTGAAGGCAAGTACATGTGAGAAAGCGAAACGGAACGTAAGCACTCGCGTTGCTTCTCGCGTCTCCTCTTGTTCTCAGGCCGGGTAGGGCTCAGGGGAGCTCGGGGCTTAACGGTGCAGCCGTGGCCGTAAACTGCGTTTTTCTGCGTGTCTTCGGGTGGCAGCTTTTGTCGTCCGTTTTCTTGCTTGCACTACTGTTTGCACTACTGTACTCAGGAGTGCATATACTCAAGAGTGCAAGCAATCGCAAAAACAGTATTCATGAGTATTGTACTCATCAGTGCTGTGTACTCATGAGTACTGTGTACTCATGAGTACTCATACTCATGAGTACTCTAACTCGTGAGCACTCATACACATGAATACTGTACTCATGAGCACTCATACTCATGAGTAGTGTACTAATGAGTACTGTCCTCACGAGTAGTGGACTTACCCCTGTACTCACTCGTCATCGTACTCACTGTTTTTTTCTGAGTGTGTGATCACTCATCATCGTACTCACTCGTGAGTTTCAGAACAAATGAGTACAAATGAGTGTACTCACGAGTGAGTACGCCCACCTATGTTGGCGGTAAAACAGTATAGCCTGGAGGGGCGCAGCAGAAGTATCACCAACGCGTTAGCAGATAAGTGAAAATATGATAAATCAGGTAAGTGCATCCCTGTAGTTCAGACAATTATTTCTCTCTTACTTTCTTGTAGATTCAAACGCGCTCCAAGAGAACGTTTTCTTCATATACATAGGAAGGCCGAGCGCTTTTTCAGTGAAAAGGCGTGCGAGAAAACGTTGCCATAATTTTATTTGACGGAGACACGTCAATTGCACGTCGAAAAGAAACTCTGTTTTCTGTTACATGGGGAGGGTAATGTGCCCTAGTTTCTTTTTATGAAACAATTTTCACCGATAGTAGGGCGCAAAACATTTTCTTAAAGATGGAACAATATTGCTAGCAATATCTTTTGGCATAGGTAAACTGCGTGCACCGAGCAACAACCAGCGCATCTTTAACAACATTCGAAGCCACCGCTTCGAGCGACCTCCACGCCGGTGACGCGCCGCGTTTCCGCTGCCAATGCTATCATGTTTCAGCAAACCGCGAGTTGACACTCTAGACAGACGACAGCTGTGGTGAAGACAACAAGATGGGGGCTGGTGCTACTCATGAATGTTGCATCATGTGAAAACCTCACCACTTAAACGCACCGTAATGAATTTTACAAATCGCCACAGAATCAAGACTACTCAACGCGCCAGAAAATTCACTAGCCAAAACGACGACGCGAAAACCTAGTTACGAAAAAACGTAACATACATTTTCGCTACGCGTACCGAAAATGACATGCAGTGGCCATGGAAAATTGAAAAATACAGAATTCAAACTGGGCTTTATGTGCCTTGACCTGGACAATGAAACACATAGAAAAATGCAATTTCTTTATTACAGCGTGGTACTCATTATGGCAACGGAAGTACCCCACATGTGCAAGCGTGTTCATTTTTCTCCTGGATCCCAAAACGGCCGCCGCACAGGGAAACCGAATTCTGTCTATATAGCACGTCACGTTTACCGTACGGGCCCGGGTATCGGAGAACGACGAAAAAGGCATAATTTCATGGCCATTACTACTAGTATGCAAACACTAATTCTTACAATCTGCGCCCCCCACCCCTCAAAAAAAAAAACAAGAAATCCAGGGACTTACCTATCCTTTCGTGTTCAACCAGGCTCTGCCCGCAATACACCTACCAGCCGGCTTGACGTGGCGCCGCTGCTTAGCTTGCGTGACCGGTGGCCCTAATAAACCCGTCGCAATTGCAGTTGTTTCGACTGTTACACCGACGTAGAAGCACACATTTGATGTCAGCGGAAGCACACATTTGATGTCAGCGGAAGCGAATGTGGTCAAGAACGTGTGAACACTTGGAACTAAGTAAGGACTACATAGAACGAGAGTCAAAGCGCGGGCCTCCAATTTGCTCCGCGATGAAACTCCTCGCACGTGCGCGATGGAGACGGATCACAGTACCACAACTCACCGCGCGCGAACTTTTTTCCATTGCTACTGCGCATGTGCGCGCGAGATATTTGTGAATGTTTTTCGGCTTTCGACGCGTCGTCGGGCGCGCATCGTCGGCCACCGCAAAAGCAGCTCGCGGGCGATTGTGTGAGGAGGAATACGCGCATGCGCCGCAAGCCAACATGTCGCTCGGAGCACCACGATTGCCCCCCTTTTTTATTTTATTCCTGGCGCCAGGCTCTCTGCTAGTTTATAGCCGTGACATTGGCTGTTGGCGCAGCATATAAGCGTGATGCAACCACCTGAGGTTTTGTCACGGAAAATAACTCTGTCAGGGTTTCTTATATCATGGTATTGAGACTGCCCACCGCATATAAACAGGAGGCCATCCGGGGCGCGACTAAGAGTGTACAGTTTGATGGTTCCAGAAAGAATAACGTCGAGAGATAAACACTGGCTGGACAAACGCCGCGACAATTGATTCTGCCACAATAGCCTGTGCACGTCACATTGATGACTGCTTGTTCGCCGCGTATGTGTATTTCTAGCTTGTTTCTAACTTCCCAGCCTCAGATTTACGACGATATTAACCCAGCGCTTCCACGCGATCAACAGAAGAAGCTAGGGGCGTCGCTGAGCCGTTAAACTGAATGCTTTTGCTCGACTTCGAACATACGCCACACACTACATGAGAAGCACCGAAATATCACCGAACATATAGTCCAAGATATGCTCCGCTACTGTTGGCTGATTCAGTAGTGCTCGTGAAAAAAAGACGCCGAACTAAGGTTCTGCGTTGACTACCGAGGGCTGAAGAAAACAGAAAAAAAATAACTGTTCCCGCTCACGAATAAATATGACCCTTGACCATCTTTACCATGCGAAGTCCTTCTCATCGATGGACCGGGAACCCGGGTACTCTCAAATTGAAGTGGAGAAGAGAGACGCTAAGACCGCCTTTATGACGGCGGACAGACTTGAGGAGTGTCAGGTGTAGTTAGTCTGTGCACAGCACCAGCAACGTTCCAAGGAGTTGCGGACAGCGATATCCGGCCTGCGGTGGCACACCTCCCTTATCTACCTCTCTAGGATATCTAGAAGGGCCTCGCGAAGTTATATTTAGTACTCGAGGTCATCCGCTTCTCGGTGTAACGCTGAATCATGAAAAGTGCCACTTCGTGTACAAGGAACTGAAATATTTGGTCCACGTCACAAAGATCGAGCGATTGCTGCCTGACTATGCGAAAGCGTCATTCATGACGAACTTTCGTAGGCCGAAGGACAAGAAGGGCGTGCAAAGATTTCTGGGAATTCGAGCGTAATTCCGGTGCTTCATCGCAAACTTATGCACGGGCTGCAGATCCGCTCACGCGTTTCGCGTAAGACACCCTTGCTTTCCCGATGGAAGAATGCTAAGTGGTAGTACTCCGCTAGCAGAAATAACGTCTTTTTGATGAAAACGGCGAAACAAAATTAACACCGACACCAGTGATATAAGCTTAAGTGCTGCTGTCCACGCCCGATAGCGAAGCTGCTGAAAAAAGTAATCGCGTATGTCAGCCTCCGTTTGTCGAAACAAGAGAAAACTACTCAGCCACTGAGAAAACGGGCCCTACTGTTATATAGGTCATTTAAAAATTCCGCCCGTATGTGTATGGCAAACCATCAAAAATATGACACGCCATCATGCTAATTGGTCAAGCATTGCGCCTTCGACGCCTGTGGTTATTTCTTGTTAGTTGCAGAACAAAAAATTGCTCCAAAAAGCATTGCTTACTGAAAGAGCCGTGCATCATTCTTGGCTGTGTGACAACATTCGATGGGAAATGGGTCATCAAACTGCACCCTCTCTATACAAATGCACATGCAGCATGTTCATAGCAGCCGTGAAAACACCTCATTGCCACGTTCTGTCAAGTTTACAGTTGACTAGCTACTATACGTGTTGATGGGGCTGAACAGCGATTATGGCAACAGGTTGAAAACTATAAAAATGATATGAGCATTAAGAAGGCAATGGGCATATCCTCGAGGTACTGTTGGAATCAAAACCAGCCACACTTAACCATAGAAAGAACACGAAAAGGTAAAAAAAAACGCCAGCCAGAGGGTTGTGCCAAAGACGTGATGGCAGCAGCCTGCACGGTTGTTACTAGAACCACTCAAGTATTCCCGAATAATAAAACTCTCTATTCGAAACATTCAAGTTTCTCGGCTGTTCGAGTAGGCACCTGCGGTGATGGCCTTCGCTGATCGACTCGAAGTCTAGTAACCGAGACCTGCTATCTCTTATCCCTGTCCCGCCGGCGCGGTTGCCACCACATTTCCGTGCGCACAAGAGCACCGCTCATATTACCGCGCATAGACCATCACACCCCCTATGCCCTGATGTCCGACTGATCCACCCCCTGTCTCCAGTATACTATGCCGGCGACGTAGACGAGACTGCTTCACCAGCGGAAAGTTGTACCGTCTACATCATTGGCAGCCTGGTAACTTCATTGAGTGTAAGCCTTCTCGTTCTTGTGGTGAATGACTGTCCTTGTGCTTCGGTCTACTTTCAGCGGGCTCTATAGGGAGTATAAAACTATACGACTACTAATAATCATACCCCTTTTAAAACCACCCAGGAAGCGGCAAAAAAACTTTCCACCCTTGCACTCGTTCTAGTAGTTTTAAGTTACATTACTTTTGGATCAGCATGGACGATCCTGAAAAAACAAAACAAAAATGTGGTTGTTCCCTCTTCCATAGGAACCGTTAAAACACGAAAGTGAATTGTGCCTTCACAGGAGCAGTTGCATGTTTATTGTGCATCGGTATGAACTTGCACGTCGCCAGTTTTATTTCGTTGGTATGGCACAGTTAGACGCATCAACGTTAAACACTGGATTGCACACGTCGGAGCATTGCGTAAATCCGACTGAAACCACAGGCGCTCGCAAACCGTCTGTGCGAACGAAACCAAAGGAGTTATCAGCGAACAGTTTGGTGAACACACGCTGCAGCGGACCGCGTCACGTCACGACACGAGTGCGACATCAGCAAGTCGGCTTCTCCGCAGCTCAAGGTGCATGTCCAGCGCGTCCCTAGTACACGTAGGCGCTGGCATCGAGGCGCCAACTGTCGGCGCGTCGGCCCCTCTCGTAGACAAGGAGTGCCTATCGGCCCATTCACGCGTCGGCTCATAGCGTAGTCGAGAGCGCGTTTCGTATCTCCCGTCGCGACGGAAGGGTTCGTGGATCGAATCCCGGCGCCGCCGCGCCAAGCGAAGTTTTCTGGCGATGTCATTTCGTGACAGATATGACGTCAGTTAGATCTTTTTGGACCCCGGCATAAAACACTTTAGTGTTAAAATGCTTAATTATCTAAATGCTCTTAATAGGAAAGGCCAACAACCTATTTAGTTTTCCCAGCATGGCCTTTACAGAAATATTTATTGCAACGGGGCGTGAACAAAATTTGGGAGGAAATAGCTGATGCACTCTAAACAGCCCAATTTGAACGTTATTGCTCACCATGTGGAGAAGACGCACAGCAGATAACTGTGTTGTAAATTACTAATTAAAACAATGCTTAAACGCATTCCTCTATGTGTTACCGAACATGCTACACTGGCAGAATTTATTAAAACGTGCACCAAATCCACAACAGAGAGACCATGAGACAAATTAAAGCTCTAGGATCTGCAGACTTCAGAAGCGCTCAGGTAAGGAACCGAGATCCTGAAATTTATTCCAATCGGACTGTCTAACTAGGACCTGGGCCTATGCCCGGTGCCCACTTTTCGCAACGAACATCGGCACTGCCGTTGCCATTTCTGCCATTGCCATGGAAGCTACCATTGTCCTTGCAGCCACCAAAGGCAAGGAATCGGTCTTTGTCACCTTGAACTCCCAAACACCGTTTGAAAAACCCTCACCTTGACGCATCAACTTCTTCGAAATCTTGTCTACGCCACGTCAGCAGAAGAAGCTAGAAACCATCGGTACACAGGGCAGTCCTTCCCTGGAAGAGAAAAAATAGCTTTGGCGAAAGGGCATGCTCATAGGCAACGTTCATAGTCTTCCGGTATTCAGGCCGTTACTCCCATGAGACCACCACGAAGTCATCCCCAGCACGTACTCAGAATTAGTACCGGGTGTTGTTGGGCAAGTTGGTACTGCATTTCAATGGTGGCAAAACTGCGCGCGCGAGACACGACAATAAGGAAGGGACAGGACGGGCGCAGATACTAAAACAATCAGTAAAAACTGGGGTCCCGAACAATATCTGACAGAGCCGAAGGGGTAGGTTCACCTGACCCCGAGCTTTTCGTAGTAAACGGGGCCAGTAACCTTTTGGGCAACAAACCAACTCTCCCCCCCCCCAAAAAAAAACTATTCAAAATCAATACTATTTCCTGTCGTTTCAAACATATCTACACAAGTTTACAGGAAGCGTGATTTAAACTGTGTCAGACTGGCAGCCATAATGTGTTGAATATTGTATACACTGTTGTAGTACCACCTTCCCTGCAACTTGGGAGAGTTTAAGGATAACATAGGACATAGAAAAGGCGCAATAGCTGAGAGCGTGGGCACATTCGTTCGGATTAAGAACATGGGTGGTCTAAAAAAATGTTCTTCCGGCTTTATCCTAAAAATTCTGAATATTATGATGGTAAGTGTTAAATGGCCCAAGGCCAACGAGGGCAAAGAGCGCCAGAAAAAAAGGTTATATAATGAAGTGAATTGGTTACCACAAAAAATTCCCCGCATTTCCCCGAGGGAAGAATGTGAAAGTGCGAATGCAGGAGTTGAATATGCGCGGTTCGGTAATGTTCGCGAAAGAGAGATCACACACACACACACAACTACAAAGAAAGGAAGATGCATTTATTCACAGACACCTATTTGTGTTGTCGTTGTACTTGTTGCTAGAGCGGATGTCAGCTTTGGAATTTCGTGTCAGTACTCCTTTAAGCAGGTGCATTAGCCCTTCTCACGCCCGATTCCTGGCCAATCCCCCACGTGGGTATGTGCCATGTTAGCGGCCAGGCAGCGCGCGCCCATCTCCCCCCGTTGCTAGGGAAGACGAGGAGAGCGCGCACCCGCAGCTGTTGCTATGCGGACTACGGCGGCGGATGATTCAGGCTCGCTTAAGGAGTGCATTCGCACTTAAAATGTAGGTAAAAAAACGTGTCACCGAACATAGTAAAATCAATTAAAGATAATGGTGATGACTGGTGTATAGGGCCAGATTTGATTATGCGTGATAGGAAATGAGGTTTTAAAACTTAACGTCTGACAATCACTCAAACACACGTTTCACGGAAACAATGGCATCGTCACCTAGAAACAGCGATGGATGTAGCGGGATATGTTGTCTGTAGAGTTCTGTGAAGTGTTTGTGTCATGTTGTGTGAAGTGCCTTACATGTGATTTTTATGTGCACTACGGATAGGGCTTCTCCGCACCTGCTGCACTGGGGTCTAGAAGATCCCGTCAGCAGATACGAGTGCGTTGCATGGGTGTGCCCTATCCGCAGCCTACCCAAGGCGACTTCCGTGTGTCGGTTGTGTGAGTCAGCTGTGTACCGTCCCAAGTGTGGCTTTATAACATTTAGTTTGTTGTCTGTCTGTTCACCCCAGTATTAAGGGGCGAAGCTCCTTAGGGCGTGGGTCTGTCCATCCTCGACGTATGTATGTAGCCACCTCTAGTTTAGTTCTTGGATTGTTTACTAGATGGCGTGGCTACCTCTAGTTTAGTTCTTGGATTGTTTACTAGATGGCGGTACTTGTATATGATGAAAAGATGCGCTTGGATTGTTTACTAGATGGCGTGGCTACCTCTAGTTTAGTTCTTGGATTGTTTACTAGATGGCGGGAAGCGTTGTAATAAAATCCGTTCGCTGTTGGCGCGCGCTCGGAGTCGCCCGATGGATAAGGCTGGAGATGTGCGAGCCCGCGAGGCAGAAGCGCTCCGTGAAGCTGCGCGACGCCGCCGCCAAGATCCTGCCGTACGAGAGCGGGAGGCCGAAGCGTGTCGTCTGGCTGCGCGACGACGCCGCCAAGATCCCAGCGTTCGAGAACGAGAGGCCCAAGCGTCACGGCAACGGCGCGAGGACCCTGCCGTACGCGAAGCGGCACGGCTGCGGCGCGAAGGGGATCTCCAAAACGTCAGAGAACGGGAAGCGGCGAGAAAGCGCGCGTATCGGCAGGCAGACCCCGATGCAGTGAGAGCTCGTGAGGCGTCTCCAAAACGCATCAGGCGAGCTCAGCCCCAAGGTGCCGACGCGCGGTTTAAGCGAGACTTTCTAGACGTTACGTTCGGACACAGATGTAGTTGGCGAACTTTCACTGAAGAGTCACGGTTTTACCGATGATTTCCCCTCAGGAGCTTCGCCCACTCATCATCATTCACCCCGTGGATATGCTGTGAATTTTTTTGCCATGTTCTGCGCTGGTGTTGCCTTGTGTGTGGCTTGAGGTCTGCGTAGGGTATTGTTGTAATGTCTACAGTGTTCCTTAGTGCAGCAGCAGCGGCCCTCTCGTGTGCGAACTCGTTTTCAGCGATCCCTGCGTGTCCTGGGACCCAGCACAGGACCAGCTTATGCTTTTGTGCATACACGGACATGATAGTGTTGAATAAAACATTAACTATGTGGTTTTTGGGGGGGCTTGTGCGATGACAGTGCGCGAACAACACTCAAGGAATCTGTATAGATGATGGAATTGGGAATTTGAGTTTCAAGAATGTGTCGTACAATCAGTAAAATTCCATACGCTTCTGCTGAAAAAATTGTGGTGTGCACGCTCATGGTTCTGGCTGCATTGAAATTTGGACCATGAGCAGTGCACGACACCATAGTGGAGGTTTTAGAAGCGTCACTATAAAATTCTGCGCATGTGTATTTAAACTGCACAGACAGAAAGTGCTGCAGTATTGCAGCTCGTGGTACCCGATTTTGTCAAGTCTCATAAAAGAAAGGCCGCACGACACAGGGCGAACATGCCAAGGCGGTAAACTGTTTGAAAAGGATAACCTGTACACATCTAAAAACGAAGCACTGAGATCCGAGGCTCGCTCTTTCACTCTAAGTGAAAAGCGCAGAGGAACGGATGAGCGTTTACAAACAGCAGAGATGTTGATGTATCGTTAAAGACAGGATAAAAAGGATGATTATTCAGCGATGAAATTTTAAAAGAATAAAGCAAGTCCATGTACGTTCGTTGGTTCTCAAGGCTCCACTTATTACACTCGACATAAAGACTCTCGGCAGGGCTAGTGAGAAAAGCACCCGACGCAGGTTGAAGTCCCAAGTGTAGCACTGGGTGAAGAATTCGCAAGGCTGTCTTAGTCGCCGACCCATACACCACACTGCCGTAGTCCAAGCGAGACCCAACCAAAGCAGTATACAAGCGAAGCAGGAGTTCTTTGTTGAAACCATGGGATTGGTGGGAGAGAACCTTAAAAATATTCATTGTTTTGAGACATTTATTTTTAAGTTCCTTGATGTGGTGAATGAATGTGAGTTTGTGGTCAAACACAACACCTAAGGACATGTGCTCCTTGTTCTCAGGAAGCGACACGCCATTAAGATGAATGTCTGGGTCCGGATGGACCCCACGCTTCCTGAAGAACACAACGCAGGAACTTTTTGCAGGATTCAATTTAAACCCATTCTTGTCTTCCCAGCCGGCAAGTTTCTTGACACCAAGCTGGACTTGACGTTCGCAGATTGATATAATACATGATTTATAGGATTTCTGGACGCCATCTACATACATAGAATAGGAGAATGTAGGGGGCAATGTCTTCCCAAGAGAGTTCATTTAACTATGAAGAGAGTGCAGCTTAACGCACCACCTTGTGGCACGCCATTTTCTTGCACGTGAACCTTTGAGAGTGCACCACCGACTCTCACTCGAAACGTTCTTTCGGGCAAGTAACTGACAAGAATGTTTAACATGTTACCCGAGACACCGAATGACTTGAGGTCACTGAGGATCCCGTACCGCCAAGCGGTGTCGTAGGCCTTCTCGAGTTCGAAAAACACAGTTACACAATACTGTTTATGAACGAAGGCATCCTTTATATACGATTCAAGAGCTACGAGTTGATCGTTCGTGGATCGCCCCGCCCTGAAGCCTGCCTGGCAGCTCTGGAGAAGACCGTTGTATTCAAGGAAGTACACGAGCCTGCGATTTATCATCTTCTCGAGAAGCTTGCACAGGCAGCTCGTCAGGGCTATTGAACGGTAGCTTGAGGGGGACAACGGGTCGTTTCCCTCCTTCAAGAAAGGCACTACTATGGCCTCCTTCCAAGAGTGTGGAATGTGCCCCGAAAGCCATATTTTATTATATAGATGTAGAAGTGTTATAGGTGTGTCAGCGTGTACGTGTTGTATAATTGTATATGTGATGTTGTCTGGGCCTGGAGCTGAGGGTTTACACGTGCTCAGAGCAGCCCTCAGCTCATTCAGTGACAACTCTGAGGTATAAGAAGATGTTGACCTACTGTTATCTAGTATAGACTTCTTTTCGGCCGTTTGTTTGTGTTTCATGAAAGTGTTTGTGTAGTGTGCTGAACTGAACACGTGTTGGAAGTGTTGTGTGAGTGTGTCAGCCTGGTCTTCGAGTGTGTCCCGTGTTGTGCTGACCAGAGGCAGGCGGTGTGTTTGTTGTCCTTCGAGTTTGCGTATTCTCATCCATACTTTCCGTGTGTCTGTGTAGGAGTTTATGGATGTTATGAAGGAACGCCAACTCTCTCGTTTTGACTCACGGCGCACACGTTTTCCTAATGCCTTGCCCATTTGAACAAAATGAGGTTACCCAACGTGGTGTACCGATGAACGACACCACACGTCTTGTTTTGGGCGTCTCGCGCCCGCCTGCAGTCCTCATTCCACCACGGCCTCCGCTGGTTGCGCGGGGCACCAGAGGCGTAGGGAATGGACTTTTCGGCGGCGTCGAGGATCTGCGCCGTGAGCAGTTGGGTAGCTTCTTCAACGTGTAGGTGTCCTATAGATGTGTGGTGTAGTTGGGATGTCTCTGTAAATGTATTCCAGTTAGCTCTTGCTTCAATAAACCTTTTATGGGAAGGTGGACTTCTCTGGCCTGTACCTATATACGTTAATGAAGTGGGGAAATGGACACTACCATATGGGTCCGTGCGCACACCCCACCCAAGACATGGAAAGAGAATTGCAGAACCCATAGCCAGGTCAAGATGTGTGTATGTGTTGTGACCTATGTTATGGTATGTAGGCTGTTTGTTGTTGAAAAGGCATGCTCCAGAAGATGTAAGGAATTTCTTTATCAGGCGACCTCGGGCATCCGTTCTGGAAGAGCCCCAAAGAGAGTTGTGAGCATTAAGGTCGCCTGTAAGGATGTATGGTTCGGGCAGCTGGTCAACTAGTGCCCTGAAGTCGTATATGGAGCATACCGTTATCAACCTATTAAACATTATTGTGCGAACGGCTACAGCCTCAAGGACGCTGTTGAAGGTTATAGGGTGGCATGCTAAGGATTTGCGGGTGATTGTGGCCATACCGCCTAAGGAGTGTGTGCAGCCTTCCCTGTCTTTCCTGTATACCAGGTAACTATTCAAGAAATTTGTGTGTTTCGAATTCAAATGTGTTTCCTGGACACACATTAAACTTGGCTGATTGGCATGCAGAATCTCATACACGTCGTCAAGATTATTCAGAAGGCCTCTGCAGTTCCATTGCACAATATTTTCTCTTCCCATTATTATGTGTTCAGAGCTACTGGAGTGTTACTATTTATGTGGGGTCTTTCGGGGCTTGCACTCTTGGAAGGGGTTTTCTGGCCTTCTGTACTGACCTGGACGTCACAGCCCATTCCTTCCGTTGCGATGAAAGCCGGAAGGGCTCGACGTCCATATCATCTGAAGCCAAGGGGGTGCCCAGCGGACTGGGCCCCCTTGACGTGGTACCCTTTCGGGTGTTCTTTGCCTGCGGTGCCAGTGCCGAAGGCGTGGGGAGCACCACAGTTGGCACAGGCAGTGAGGCGAAGAAGGGGGTCGCTGCGACTGCCTCTGTCTCCATCTCGTCCGGGCCCTCGCGTGTGCTTCGGGCCTGTGCAGAAGGGGAAACAGTAGGTGCAGCAGGTTCCCCACCAGACTTGGTTGCCACCACAGCCGCTGCCGACTCAGCGAGCGGTGCGAAGGCGGGTTGGGCTGCCAAAGGCAAACCAGGGGGGGGGCAGGGCGGGACCAAGTCTGACTCGCGGTACTGGGTCCCCGCCGAAACCAGACGCCCCTCCGCCCCCCGGCGAGCTGCGCCGGCGTACCTCCCCAGAGGAAAAGAGGCGAACCTCTTCCGCGCCTCTGGGAAGGTGATGTTTTCAGTGACCTTGATGTTAATGATTTTCTTTTCTAATTGAAACTTTTCACAGCTGCGGGACCATGCTGCGTGCGGCCCCTGACAGTTTGCACAGGTGAAGGTAGTAAATTCACAGTTTTCAGTATGGTGGTCATGTGCGGCGCATTTCGCGCAGGTCGTTTTGCCGCGACAAGAAGTTGTAGCGTGCCCGAATCGCCGGCACTTGTAGCAGCGGCACGGGTTAGCTGTGTGCGGACGTACACCACACCTAATGAAGCCAGCATTGAGGTGCTCAGGAAGTTTTGATTTGTTGAATGTTAACATTATATGCTTTGTTGCTATTTCTACATTGTCACGACGGATGGTGATTCTCCTGACAGTGGTAAGGCCCTTATCCTTCAGGCCTTCCAGAAGGTCGGCCTCTGTTTCACTTAGCAGATCTGGCTCAGATATCACACCCTGCGAGCTGTCGAGGCTGCGGTGGGGTGTGACAGTGATGTCCAGATCTGCCATGCGGGTTTGGGTCAGGAGATTTGTGGCTTTCTGCTGCGTCTTGACTTCAACTAACATTTCGCCTGTTCGTAGTTTTTTTGTCTCGAAAGATTTGTCAATGATTCCTTCAGGAAACCTTGAGACGAGGAATTCAGACTGGGAAGAGAGGGGTTTGGACTTATCTTTTGATTCAAGGACCAAAAAACGAGGGTAGTTGTCAGGTTTCGGACTGTTGATGGTTGGTAGGAATGGAAAGGAAACTTCGGTGCGGCCCCTTTTCAGGGACCGATCACGTTTTGAGGGGGGTTTTGATTTATCCATACGGCATAGGGAAAAGCAGGGAGATGGGGGTACTTTCTCCTTTGGCCTTACCCTGCTAGTCAAAGAGGTCCCGGAGCTCCCTGCCTGGTAAACAGACAGGAAACCCATCCTCCAGAGCTTGACCTGGGCTCCGACGGCCACCGTTCGTGGTTTTTAACCCTCCACCTATAAACACATCGCCACGGTTGGATCCAGCTTATGTTTGGGGGCTCGGGGTCCGTGGTATCGCCAGTGCCGTCACCAAGATTGCTCAAGGTGTCCCGTGCGGGGAAAAATTCTGAATACGCTTCGAACAGATAAACATTACTTCCAGTTTGTATCACGGCAACAAGCGGACAAGTCTGTAAACGTAGTAATATAGACAGGTGTTCCTAGACGACTCAGTGGGACCAGCAAGTAATGCAAGTTACTTGTTTAAGTTCCAAAAATGTTTAGAGCAAATACAGCGCGGATACCACTGTGAGGGTTAACTAAAAAATCGAGCGTTTGGTTTTTATTGATGAAGTTAGTACACCTGCATTGAATCGCTGAAAACGTGCACTACCACTTTTGAGTACGGATAGTGTATGATTTCACCTAAAAAAATTCTTCCACGAGCACTCATCGATTCACAGCGTTGTTGCTGAGCACGGGGGTAGGATTCCCGGACGCGGCAGCCGCTTTTGTGATACAGGCGAAAAGCGAAAACGCCTGTGTGTAGGAGATTTCTGCGCAATTAAATATCCCCATGTGGTCAAAATTAATTCGGTGCCCTGACTATGGTGCGTCTCATCGCCTGCATTGCGGCAGCGCATTAAACCCTAAAATCAATCAATCAATCAATCAATTAATCAATCAATCAATCAATCAATCAATCAATCAATCAATCAATCAATCAATCAATCAATCAATCAATCAATCAATCAATCAATCAATCAATCAATCAATCAATCAATCAATCAATCAATCAATTCACATCGGGACAAACAAGGGCGGAAATACAAGACAAAAATGCGGGGATTGTCAATTGACGTTTACCGCTGTGAAGTCTCATATAGAAATACATCAGATAACAAGACCAGAAGGAAACGAAAGCACAACACTTGAGAACATAACAACAACGGTGTAATGACGACATTTCCACTATATGCTTACAAACTGTCCGCATAGGTTGTAATAATTGGCCTATAGCGCGACAAAAGGCAACCACACAGACGTTCTGTTTGTATCTGCTATTGCATGAAATTGCATTTCCTTCTTTGTGGGCTTTGGTTTTTTTTATTCACTAATGAATGGTTATGCAAGATAAGTTGGAATCCACAGCCTCCGCAATGAGTGCCTAGATGGCCGCTGATGCTCTTTTCCATGTTCTACCTATGTTTCTTTTATTTATCATTTACGTCTCTTCCAGTTATTCCGATATAATTACAGATGTGTTTAGGCCGGCACAGATCCTTCCGTCACACCAAAAAACATCGAAGCATGAAGAAAAAAGATGCGGATAGGGAGGCCCGAGGAACCGAACCAGGTATCTTTACGCCGTTACACCGGCAATATAACCACTCGGCCACCCGAAAGGCTCGAGGGATGCGGGTTCGCAGCGGTGGGGAACAATAACAGGTGCAGCCAATTGAAAAGGAAGAAAGTTGCAGGCAACATCTACATTTGGGTTTAAAGATGTAAGATGCGATAACATTACTTGGACTATCAGGGAGCGTTCTTAAACGCCGTTGTTGTATTTACAAGCACTGAAAGTCTGCGAAGATAGAAAGACTAACACGAGGTTTTTTAATGGCCGTGTCCAGGAGATGCAAAGGCCCGGTGCGCTTCTGCAGGTTAATATGTAAGCGTGAAGGTTGCAGCTCCGGGGTGTTGGTCAGTTTGAATGAGAAGGTGTAAGTGTCATTGTGTCAAAGTGTTCATTCCCTGAAGTGAAGATGGAATGAGAACAGAAAGAAAGTGGAGATCTTTCTCACGGTAAAGGCTTGGTCAGGAGCTCAAGGGTGGAACTTCAAGTCTATGGAGGCAGATGCAGCGTGTCTTCTCTTCCCTTCTCATCAGATCACACTGACATTAAAGTAACGAGCTGGTCAAAGACGTCTCCCATGTCTGGATAGAAGTGGAATATAGAACGTTTGATTTGTTCCCGGTTGAAGGTATTCTTGCACAAGGCTAGGTTTCGTGCACCTGGACAAATGTTTGTAGTTGTGCTAAAGGTTTCAGAGGACAGGGTGGATGTTACCTCGATTATAGCAGAGTTTTAAGTTATTGTGTGATTAACACCAAAAATCTTCGGTCACATAGATTCGTAGATATTTGTGTTAGTTTATCCTCCATGGTGTTTGCTATTCTTCGGCATTGCGACTCACTTGAAGCAAGTGGAATAATTGTGGTCCTAGCGGTAGGAAGAGGACACGTTAGCGTTTTTCTTCGATGTGAGTGAGGTGGCCGTGATCGCAAGGAGCACCCTATGTGAGTTCGCTTGCCTCTTGGTCAGTGCCTCGTTCTCTTCGTGGCCCATGTGTCCTGGTGACGTCATTCACTTTTTAAATTTTGGAAGGGAGTATCTTATCAAAGCATTTAGTTCTTCTGGCAGAAAGTCTAATGCCCCATGAGAATCTGTAATGATATTTACGCGTTCATTCGATACTTCATGCGCTTGTGGGATTGCCGACAGAATGTCTCCAACTTCCGTTTCTTATCTCCCTCGTGTATGTGGAAGGGTCCTGCTGTCACAAAGAATGCCATTGTTTTCAAGTACGTGGTCTTATGATATCACTATTTCCCTTAAATGAACTTGATCTTGCCATATAGCCTCTTCTTTTGTATGTTCTGGGGCATGGTTTTGTTCGAGAAGAGATTTTACGGGAAGGCACTGGACGGCGGTGGGTACCAAGCGAAAGGCAATAGCCAGCACACTTTAAGGTTGTAGAGACCATGGCGCGAGTTAAAGTGTCCAGGTTTTCGAAATCGTGTGAAGCAGAAGTAAAACAAGAGTTTGAGTCTTAGCAAGGTTAGAGTGCATAAAAATAGCTGTGCGAAAAGTGATAGGGTTGCTAGGAAGTTTGTAGAGTTAGCGCGCGATACAAAGATAACGCGCAGATGACCAGCTAAGGCCTCTAAGACGAGGAACAGATAGCTCCGTAAACAGCACCCCTGCCAGGGTTGCATGAGCCACGAGAGAGGCATTGAGTTTTTCTCCGGGAGTAGCCATATTACCGATTGCATAGGAGAGGGCAAGCACTTACGCGCAATTGAGACACAAACTAAGAGAGCGTGCAAGTCGCCCAAAAGGACTGGAGACAGAGCTCGGGCCATAAGTGCATGAGACAAGGGAACAATGGTGGTGATTCAAACAGAGATGGCAGCCTAGTGAAGGGTTCTATGGAGGAGGACGAAGAAACTGAAGATGGAGCCATAGGCCAATAAACCTGATGGAAAAGACGGAATTGACTGGGAAAGGAGTAGGACGAGTAACACTTACGAATAAGTCGGGTATTGTGGTAAAAGGTTGGATAAGAGAATAAATATTGTAGGGAAGTGAAAAGGCAACCTTGGTGTAAATGCATATAATGGGGATATGAATGAGTTAGGGACAAAGATTGGATTGAGAAATAGTGGTGTTGAGTATTAGATCATCGAAGTGTGATTTTGGTGGTGTTAGAGAAGATTGCGAGTAGTTTGGCGCAAGTGCATGAAGTGTGGGAATAAATGATGTAGCCGAGTGGAAAGACAATGCTATTGTAAGCGTATGAACTGTAGAAATTAAAGGAGTAGATGCAAAGTGTGTATTGGGGAACCCCAGGAGAAAAAAACCGTATTTTGTGTGGATTGAGAAAGAGTGTTGTCGAATAAGAGATCATTGAAGTGCTCGAGTACAGTGATGCGGTTGAGAAGAGTTTGAGTATCTCGCGGTTTGAGAAAGCGATGTATTGGTGTGAACGGGAACGTGGTGTGAACAAAGTGTGGGTGTTCTTTGGTCACGACTGAACTACAAACAAAAGATAAAAAGTGAAAGTGAAATGAGAAGTTCAGTGAACTGCTCCCTGATTAGTAAGCAGTGGTGATAATGAGTGGAATCAAGGCAAGTGAGCAGTGGTGGTGCAAGAAGTGGACATCGGCGGCCATGCTAAAGCAGTTTTTTGAGAAAAATCTTTGAAAGCGGGGGGAAATTGTGATGGGTAAAGGGCACCTCCGGAGTGGGGATGTATCCAAACCTTCCAGAAAAAAGACAAAAAAGAACAAAGAATTGGCCGTTTGAAGTGCGGGCCAGTAACGCACCAATGAACGAACGCCGCGCCGAAACAACGAGGCATCATGGTCAAGTATTGTAACGCACTGGTCAGACCATCAGAGAACGTTTCGCAGGAGCCAACCTCCACGCTCCGTCGACCTTCGTTTCGACGGCCCAGACAGGATACGTTTGTGTTAAGGCCTACCTGGGACCTCCAGCAGAAGCCACTGCCAGGGGGTAGCCACTGAGGAAACACATAGCTACGCGCGGAGCCCACGCTGTCCTCAGAACGACCGTGCGCATCGAACGCCGGCATCCGCAATAGTCGACGACGGCTACCAATGAGTCGCGGCCACGCAAGTCTGCGACACGACAACGCCGACGACGTGTCCAGTAGGGACACGTAATATAAGACGTAGCTAGGGACTAGTTCGTGATAGTACTCACGAGACAATGACTAATTGATGAAGTGGGGAGAGGGGTCCTTGGATTTAACTGCACATAATCTTTATTGTAGCGACTTTGGTTGTTTGTTTGATTACGTGTGTCGGGATGGTTTGTTAGAAGTTGGATTGTTTATCGGTTGTGTGAAATTGATTTCTTGAGTGCCTTGCGTTATGGTTTTTCGAATGAGTTATGGGTTTTAAATCCGTCAACGGGTTTCCCGCGTCCATCTCCCTGAGGGGGTAAAGACAGCCTCCCCATCCGTTCTCGTGAGAGCGGCAAAAGAAGCAAAGAAATCATCGTGCTTGTAAGGCGAAACTTTCATGAGGGCCACACAATGTTTAACAGCCTTGGAAAGTGTAGGTGTGTCCAGTCCACTGTGGCAACTGCCCGGTTAGTGCGTCCAAAGTGACGTAATGTCAGGATTTTACCTGCTCTCATCGTAGCCAGCGAAACGTCTGCTCGCTGGATTCATTTGTTTATATCATAACTCCCCTCGCCGTGTTAGGATTGTATGAAGAAAGCTTGATCTCTACTGGTGTGCTTTGTTGGGAACCTTGACGGAGAAAAAAGAAATGCTGTTGTTGCTCTCCGAAGCATATTACTGACAATTTGGATTTCCCTATACCCTAAGAAGAATGTTTAAAGAAACTCGGAGCCGATAATCGCTGGTTTGGATGCACTCTCCTTGCAATGATTGCCTCACCCGAGTTAAAGGCTGCAAGTGCAAATGTAGACACGTTTTATGTATGTGTGACTTAATACGGCAGGCCAGAAAAGTAAAAGCGGAATGAATGCTGGAGCTAACAACCTTCACCCAATCATGTAGTCACACATAAAAATGGATGTACTCCCGCAGACATCCTCACCTGGGGTTCTAGAGGTAAGCATTGCGCATACATTTGTGCCCTAGCAGGCGGAGGAATTCAGTTAACGTGTATGCGGGAGCACCTTTTGTAGTCACTGGGCCTTAATTAATGCTTCGAATTACAAATTTACACTTAAATGCCACGGAAAAAACTGCTGCGAACGTACCCCGCCGGCGTATCGTTGATGTACGTCTTAGCAGTTAGTACGACGGTACGGAGAATATGATTCAAGCCATTGAAGTGCCCTTGAATTGCAAATATATCCAAGGGCTGGTTGAAAGCGATTTCGTAAAGCAATTGGAAGAGGAGGAGCATGAAACTGGCATCATAGCGGTTGGTGGCATCGGTCTACTTGTGATGGTAGCTGATAATTGGACATAGGGCACTGTTCGGCGAATACAGGTATGTTGGCTCCTGATGGTGGTTTTCGGTGTTTGTTTCAAGAAAATTTTAAAAATGTTAGTCTTCGTTGGGATACTAAGCGCAGAAATTTGTTCTGTCTGTCGGTCTGTCTGTCTGTTGCTTCATTCAGCCCTCCGGCCAAAGTGAAACACAAGCTGCACAATGGTCTTATATACCCACAGACAAATATAAACCCCTAACCCCGGTGTCAATGTTCATACTTGTCAACATTGTTGGAATTTGTTGAACATTGTTGAACGCAAGCCCAAGGCAGAAAATAATACATTAGTGGTATTCGCAGTGTTTCCTTATTAAAATGTTATGGATGCTTTGTTTTGACGATAGCAAATGAAATACTACATCAGCTGCAGAAAAATGTTGCTTGCATGTCGTATGCGCTCCTTGATGCCTCTAACAAATACGGCAACAGCATCGAACGGTTCCACTAGATAGGTTCGACGTTCTGTTCGAGAGGCTCGTGGATGCAGAACAACGTCATTTTATAAACGTTGTAGTATGGAACCTATATTCACGCGCGTCTACGCCGTACAGCAGTGCTGGAACCAAGGCACCCGGCTTACAGCAGTTGTACGTGGTAAATTTAACTTTACTTGACCCTACCTCTGGCGCTTTATCTTTGGAGGAAGAAGACGAGAGAAGAACGGCATGAGAGGTGAGCGGGAAAGATAAGGGAGGCATTTAACAGGGGTGCCAGTCAACAATCGTCTTTCGTGGGAATTTGCAATGAATTGAGCAGATACGGGGCCATTTTGCATTGAGGATCTTCGTTAACTTTACGCCAAACGGCTGGGTTCTAGGAGTAAGAGCATCAATGAAACCAGGACACCGCCTCTTGCAAGACGTTTGGACCTTGGGAGCAAAGCTATGGTGGACCGGGCCAATACCATGTGAGGTCAGCGGCATTCTCAGTGAATTCAAACGTACCATCAAGTTGCGCGATAGCCACTGGAAGATTTCATACTCATGAAAAGACAGAGGTGGACGCTGGAAGGTTAATAACGCCCATCCTATGGCGACGCTTCTGGCTCTCTCGACAAAAATTCGGCAAAATTTTTCACCTGATCAGCCTTACGTCTGCATTGTACGAACTTACATACCTTTTCTACACACAGAGCAGGTAAAGAAATTAGGATTGCCGCATTCGTCAGTGTATTACATGCCGCTTTATGCATTTATTCACAGTGAGCCCCTGAGCAAAAGGTACGGAAACGTTTTGATGGCTGGTCGCGTGGGCCGGGGTCTATATATATAAATGAGCACATTGAAAGAAGACCACTGATTCTGGTGTATTTGATGACGACGCTGATAAAACTTTGCTTGGACGCCGTTGCTAAACCTCAGACATCAAAGAGTCATTTCCGTCAATCTGCATGCCATATCAAGACAGGGGTGCACTGCCGATTCTCTGGTTTAAGCAAGTTTTCCTAAATGAATATCCCAAGCCAAATGTGGAAGAGTGGAGGATGACCAGGGTATTGTTTGGCGCAGTAACGGGCCTATTTTCACTGCACGTCACTTCAAAATGTCACCTGATGCGGCTAGGTCACTCCGCGTCATGATTCCAAAACGAGTGCGCTGTCTTCCCAGGAGTCCTCT
Organism: Haemaphysalis longicornis; assembly: GCF_048455015.1. NCBI lineage: Eukaryota > Metazoa > Arthropoda > Arachnida > Ixodida > Ixodidae > Haemaphysalis > Haemaphysalis longicornis. The sequence continues at coordinate 46,964,600 of NW_027526233.1, forward strand.
GGCGGGCAGTTGACGGTGTGTGATATAGGCAGACTTCGTCCTTACGTTTTCTGTCGGATTTCCTGACAACCGTAACATCGAATCCTCGCCGCCACAGGTTCCTTTCCCCGAAACCAGTAGAGGGGTCCTCCATAATGGCGAGCCGGTACAGTGTATTATTTTCTGTCACAATCTTGCAGTTCTTGGAAAAACTGAACGAGAAAAACTTTTAAATGGTACATATAGTAGCGAGGCGCTAGCTCTCAATTCTGAGTACGTATTCTTTCGATAGACTAGACACGGCATACCGACCTATTTCCCCACGCGCGGTGCTTTCGTCGAGGACTGCACCCAAGTCTACATCCCTTGCGTCTGCGTGCACCTCTGTATCGGTGGTTTCATGGGAGTCAGCGAGCGCAAGCCAGCTTTCCAGACATTCCGGCTCATGGAATACTTCCTTTTGAGCTTGTTTCAAGCAGAAAAGGGTGCTTGTTTTTTGTTAGGCGCGAGGTGGTTCCGCTATGTTATGACGTCACTTGTCGACGGCAAGTAACACGGTCTTATCTTGGGATAGCATGAGTCCCGCGCGTTTTCACTACGTGTCAACCGTATTTAAAGTACTCTGAAGAGCGTGTTCTTCATCCGCAATGTCTGGAAGTGTCGACCAGAGCGTGATATCATCCGCATAGATGAGGCATTTTAGATCTTTCAATGCCCCTACTGTCCAAGCGAGCGGAAGAGGGGAAGGTTGAACAGAATGGGTGCCAGGACCGAGCCTTGTGGTACCCCGCGGCATGTTCAAAAAGAGCCAACCACCTGTCCTGAAACTCTAATTGAAAATGTGCCGTGTGTTAAAAACGACTCTATAAAGGACATCACACGCGCCGGGCACCCAAGCCAGCGCAGTATCTGTAGGATTGCTTGATAGCTCACATTGTCGTACGCTTTCTTCTCATCTAGGGCAAAAATAGAACGAGTACGACAAGTTCGTCCTTTTATGAGTAGGGAAGTAGAGAACACTTCAATGCCGTCCTTGGCACCGATGTGGGGCCGAAAGCCGATCTGAGAGGGATGGTACCAACCGATGCCCTCAAGCCACCATGTGAGCCTGATGCTAGCATACGATAAGCCAGCTTGCATAAGGTACACGTCAGAGCAATCCGCCGTAGACTGCTGAGCGTATCCGGTGGTTTTCCTGCTTTCGGGACGCCTATGATTTCTGCGTGCTTCCAGAAAGTGGGTACGAATCCAGAGGCCCAAGCTTCGTTTATAGTGGTCAGTATGACCTGAAGATACTTCTCTGTGCAGTTCTTATACACTTAATTCTGTATGCCATTGGAGCCCAGTAACTTATGTGTTCCTGCTTATTTGATAGCTGCCAACAGTTCCGCCATGGTGAAGGGGGAAACAAGACCAGCTGCCTCTTCCATGGTAAGGGGTTGGCCTACCTCAGGGGGAATAGGTGAAGGTCCCCCATAAGACAGAGGAGGCGTGTCATAATTGGGGAAAAAAGCCTTCATTGCCTCCTCCGCAAATTCTTGCAAGGAGAGACCCGATGCACGGTAAGCATTGTCCAAGGGGTTCTTCGGCTTGCGGCCTTGTTCCATTGCCTGAAACGTGCACCATATTGAGGCTGTGTTAGTTGAGGGACCGAGTGAAGCTCACCACTCCATCCAGCGAGCCCTGGAAAAACGTCGTTCATGTCTTCGCGCTTGTGCTGTCAGCTGATTAAGGTGGATCTTGGCACTCTCAGCTGACGGTTGGCGGGCAGCAGTCAGTTCTGCGCGATGGCGGGCGGCCCACGATCGGAGCAGATGAAGGTCAGGCGTTGGTCGGGCTGCATCTACAGAAGAGATGTGCGTTGATGCGCGCAGTGCGCTTTGAAGGATAGAAATCGGGTCATCAGTCTCTTGTTCGAGTGGGGAAAGCTGTGATCTGAACTCATCCCAGTCGATGACCCGGCAGCGTCGACGAAGTCGCGGCACCGGTCCTGCAGCAAGCCAAATATAAATGGGATGGTGATCACTCACCCAGCAGTCGAGCTCTAAGTGCCATGAGGGCGCACCGTGGCCAAGCCACCAAGTGGGGTCCGGAGATTAAGACGGTGCGCGAGGGTGTTTTTGCCGACGAGTGGGGCTGAGAACATCATTTAGGAGTTGAAAGTTCGCCCCCTAAAGGTGTCTTCAACCAGCTGACCTCTACAGCTGTTCCTCGGGCAGCCCCAGGATCCATGCGGAGCATTCCTCTCCACACACCACAATCGGAACTCGTGGGAAGTTGTGGCGGAGATGTGAAAGCCAGCCTAACCGAATTCGAATGGCATGACCACTGCTCGGTCGAGCGTAATAAGATACGAGAATCACCTCTGAGTGTGATAGGCGAACTCGCACAGCTACCACCTCTTGCCAAGCGGTGCACCACGCGGGTAGAGGGACCTGGGCTTGTGGCAACTGTGAACGTACGTATACAATTGCTTCGCCAGGGGGGATGTCCGGACGCACACCCGGCGGTCCCGAATGCTTGGAGACGTATGTGCACTGAACTCCGATATTTGCGGAGCGCAGTTTGTTTCTTGTAGCAGGAGGGCCCATGCAGATAATTGGCCAATGCGCATGCGGTATTACAGTTCACCGAGCTTACCCGTTAAGCTCCTGCAGTTCCACTAGAGAACGCAAGACAGGTTTATAGGCCCTATGGTGCTACTCATCGCGAGATATGAGCCGCGAGCACCGAAGCCTAATGCTGTAGCTGCTTGGACACGAACATCAGGAGCTGCTCTGGTGGGGCAGGTGGAGTTGGTAAGTGCTGCTGGTTGTGTCGCTGAGTCAGTATGGCACGTCTTCTCCGGATGCGCTGAATTTCGGCCTCCAGTGTTGTTAGACGTTGATCTAACGCGTCCAGTGTTTCAGTCTCTTCGGTTAGTGTCGCGTCCATACGGGTGCGTAAATGGCGAGTCTTAGTACGACTGACTTCACTGTAAGTCGGTTTGAACTGTGGGTCATGTTCCTCAATTTCACACGATTGTTCTTCTGTAATGTCGGTGGACAGCGCTGCATAACCATTTGATACTTCAATTGTGGTGACATTCTGTTGGTGACGTGAAGTAGCTACTTGTAGGGTCTGGCGTTGTCGCATAAGATGTGCAGCCTTCCGCTTGGTGGGGCACAGTGGCGAGATAATCTGATGATCGTTTGTCTTGTAAAGTCCACAAGTGAACTGCGATGTCGTCTCTGCCACTTCTACAGCAGTGTATGGGTATGGAGCCTTCATATGTCTGGGGCGGTGGCATTTGTAACAGTAAACTGCAGATGGACGGTACTGGTGACCGTGAAGGATGCATCCATAGTAGTACATGCGAGGCGGTGAATCGGAGGGTCCACTTAGTGTTACAAGAGCGCCCTTTCCCAAGGTAACGGGCAGCAACCACGTGGGGCGTAGAGCACTTGAGGTCTTGTAAAAGGGTGGCCGGGTCTCCTCCAGCATCCACGCCAGAGACAACGTACCGTCGAAGGTCTGTGCCTGAAGAGAGGTAGGCCTGCACCGGTACAGTCAGATCTTTAGAGACCTCCATTGTTTGTAGAGATTGTAGACGGCTGACATCTTCCATACTATGCACCCAGACGGAAATGGTGTTCGTGGGGCGGTTTAGGGCGAAGCCCTTGAAATCACTTGCGTGAAGGTATGCGTCCAAGGTACGCTGAATGATGCGATTAGAGAGCCTGGACATGTCGAAGTTGCACTTGGGCTTGATTGTCATCTTTATGATGAGTGGGATGACATGGACTCCGCCGGACGAGGATTGGAACGAGGTCGTTTCTCCCCCGGTGAGACGGCGATGTTTTTGCTATCCTGAGATGGAGGGTCTGGTAGCCTGTTAGCCGCTGTTCGGAGGACTGCGCCATAGTGTCCATCTGATCACTTTCCAGTAGTGGAGAGGTGCTTGTGCAGGCACTGCAGTGGGCATATCAATTGTTGGCAGCGACGTAGCTGCTGTTGATGCTGCGCCAGCTTCCATCTTCGCCCGATGTTGGGCACGGAGGCGATCGCGGCGGCCGAAGCCTAACCGCCATGCACTTGGCAAGATGCTCACCGGAGAGGCCGGGGGGCACCGCAGCGCCCTCTGAACGTGAAGCTTAGGTGCCAGATGGTCGCTTGTAAGTCTCGAAGCAATAACAGTTCGTTAAAACTCGTGGAGAACGAGAAAATCACCAGAGTGGGGTAGGGCCCGCCTATTTCGATTCGTCATGAGGAGTTTGCGATGAAGCGACGCTAGTACGGGCACAGTGCGAGGAATGTTCGCATGCGTTTCTTATCTCTGGGTGTCGGGAAGTTGCCGCTAGTTGAAGTTTTCGCCGGGTCCGGTAGCACTATACCGCGGTTAGCGACGTGGCCCGAGACCTTTGGCTTTTTCGACGTGACCCGGTATTTTTCACACTTCAGTGTTCAAGGCGATGTTGATGGTGATGGTTTTTGGTTTCATGGGACAAAGCCATCGAAGCGCAAAGGGCGCCTAACAAGATGAGTATAGCAGAGTGATGTTATCTATAACTGTGAAATCAGGGAAACGTAATCTAAACATTTATACAAAAGATTTGAGGTGCACAGGCCAGGATGATTATGCGCGATGTGAACAGAGTTGTAAAACTTGGCCTTTGTTAGAAACTGAAAAACTCGCTTAACAGAAAACAGTGCATTGTCGGCTAAGAAATAGGACAGGTGCAAAGGCAAGTGTTATTTTTATATTTAAGAAAAATGTTTGCGTCGTGTTATCTCGAAACCCTCACCTGTAATTAGGATGTTAACTAGGAATAGGCCCTCTCCACGAACGTATACAGAGGATTTGAAGACGCGGCAAGCAAGTACTAGTGTGTCACGTGCCTGTGGCCCATATGTTGCCTACTTAAGGCTACTTCCGTGTGTCTGCGTTATTTGTCTGTTATGCTGTTATGTGTGTTATCACGACGTTATGCGGCGTCAGTTTTGCCAGACAATAAAGATGTTTTATCTCTCTTTCTCCCTCTCTTGCCTTGTCTGCTCCGTAGGACCAATGCGAGAGGACCTTTAGGATACCCATTGTTCCTAAGCATTTCTGCTTCAGGTGTTTTATGTGGAGTAAATATCAAACTTAATCACGTACCACGTCGAAAAAGTATGTTTTTTCTTAGAGGAATGGAAACATCTTAAAGTTAATCACCGGGATCAGTATGGTACCACACCTCCATGAAAATACAACACACGTACACTTTTCCGGAGTAAGATTAAAGCCATGCTTGTCGGACTAGTCAGAACGTTTAACACCAAGAACCGCGTCATGAGGTAATAAGTAAAGTACGTAAAATATGTGAAATAAACACATTATACTGTAGTTACGGAAGTCTTCAATGCTAAAGTAGAATATTACATCACCCCCCTGAAATTCTAACAGCGCGCAGAAGGAATAGGCAGCTGGACGCCTCGACATAAGTGAGAATCAGCGCGTGGTACCTCCGGCTACGACTTCGCCGCTGCCACGCGGCCTTTACCCCGGCTCACCACTTTTATTTTGGATGAAGGCCAGACGTTGCCGACTAGATACGAAAGTTCTTCGCAATTATTTCAGATTGTACAATGTAACATCGTAAACTTAGCCAACCAGCGCACAAGGCCGTATCCGACACTGCCAGGGGAAGTCGCCATTGAAGACGTACTCCGGAGACGGTTAAACTTGTCCGCCCGAAACCATACGTTTAGGCATGAAGCGAACTAACGACCATTTAGCTTTCGGAATCTGTAAACGTTCATCATCGTCAGCATAGGGACAATGTTCCTCAGAAACAGAGATAGTGTTACGTGAGTAATTTGTGCCGGAGTGGAAACGGCGCTGACACTGCGTTTTCTTTTGGCAGCGGCAATTGTCCGAAGCGTTTCTGCGCCGTTCTTGCATAGCCCTATATCTACCTTATCATTGTGCTAGCCATTACGAGACTTATGAAGAACCGCAAGCATGAACTTGTAGAGCAGCAGCAGCAGTGCATGGACGCACGGGTTGCACATGCACTTGTGCATGCACTTGTTCTGGCACTTGCCTATGCACTTGTGCACGCTTATTTTTTAACAATCTTTTGCGCCTCCTGTGTTTGCGCTTCGGCGCTGTACCCTGGCGTAGCAAGTGAAGACACCCTTCGGCGATCGTAGTGACACGAGAGGCCTGCAGCTCCACAGGCAGGTATAAGCCACCAGGGTCCATGACGTCATCTGGCTGCAGTACTTATAGGCATTGCCAATCCAAGATCCATCACTTTGCAGAAGGAGCAGTGCATGGAAACACCGCAATCACATTTACTCACGAGGTTCGCTTGGTGGGCTAGTTGGTGATGCATATTAACAGAGTTACAGTCAGCTCGATGTCCTGCCGGTTCTAGCTTTCCTGTCCTAGTCTCCGTGCGCTGTAACATTGTTAACATTTCCTCATCCACTTGTGCAGGTTAGGGACAAAAAGAATTGTATTGCACTCAATGTATAACATCACGGCTGCTGCTGCTGCCATGTGAACAGTTTGGGTTTGTTGCTAACAGGTGCATGGCTGCTTGAATTTCTTATTTGAAGGAGAAGACAAGAGACGGAAATACGCCCGGATGGCTGACGAAGAATTGCGAAGTGATGCTTTGAGTGTTCAACTGTGCGAAATGAAAGGAAGCATGACGTGTATAAGAAGTATATTCGAAGAAATAAAGAAAGACGTTGCGGATGTCAAATCACAGAACTTAGAACTCAAAAATGAAAAACGAAAAACGTCTCGCCAGGGGTTGCAGCACCAAAAAAAGCATTAAAGTTTGTGAGAGGAACCTAACACTATGCGAACAATACTCTCGAAGGTGTAACCCTCCAATAAAGCACGTCGTTCATACGGAAGGGGAAAACCCAATGAGGTCGTGAGCAAACTTCGCAGTCAATAAACTATCCAATGTCGCGACAGATATTGAAGTTGGCCATAGAGGACCCATGCGAAAGGAAGTATATCAGGACGTTTTTGGGTAGTTCAGGAGTCGTCGGAAGCGCTACAAGATCCTTCAAAAGGTAATGAAAAAGCGAAACATCACCAACAACCTGCTTGCTTTGGGCGGTGGTAATGACTCGGAATCTGCTACTGACAGTCCTGTGTTCGTGAATGGGCACTTGGGGGTAAGTCAGCCACGCCTGCTAACTTTCACAACCGCCCCAAAGCGTCAAGTCAACTGGCGCTTTGTGTGGACCGGGAATGGGTGTGTCTTTGCTCGGAAATCTAAGGGGGAGTCCTTCCGATCAGATTACAAGTAATGACGACGGTTCTGCAAATTCCTAATTACATGGGCATTCTCACATCTCCCAGCTGAGTGCTCTTCTGCTAGTATGCTCCACCAAAGGTGTTGTTGAACCTAATTTTTTGGAATTATGCACAGAACAATACAATGCCGTTTCTTGTCTGCGCCTAAACGTTCGTTGTCTAGTAACTAAATAGGAACCGTGAAATATATTTATGACAAATTCAGCTTCCAGTTTTGTATAAGTATGTTACCAGAAACTTTGGGTATTTCCAACATGTACCCAATATTTACGGGATACAGTGAATTTTAAATAAATCGAGCGGACAAGCGGTGTGGTAACTTCGCAATTTATGGGTCCAATTGTTCCTGTTGCGGGGAGGTAATCCAAATTACAGTTATTATTGATAATTAGAAAGTGTTAAGTCTACAAGGTCAGAGCACGGCTTCTGCAGTATACCATCTGCCCTTCGGAGCTGTCCACAAATTTACCAATTTTTTAGATGGTCCTCTTGAATATGCCTCCTTTCACCGTTTGCGCTTAACAGTTGGTGGCGATAGCAATATTGATGTTCTTGTGGATAAAGCCTATTCTAGACAACTTGTAAATGGAATGACCATGTGGCTTTAGTAATCCAATAAAAACACCAACACATGTTACGGCAAGCACTTCAACCATTTTAGAATCGCGCATAGCCAACACTGAGGCACCCATTACAGCCGCTGGTACCATAAACTACGATATCAGTGACCAGTGTCCTATATTTATTGACTATTCGAGCTCCACCGGAATGCTAAAGCCTTCATTTTCTGATCACAACTATCAGATACTATCTGACCACAACTGTAAGTATTTAAGGAACAAAACCCTAAATTCTGAATGCATCGGCGTTCCTGGTAAACAGAAGGCTGATGGCACGTATGATAGGTTTCTGAAATATACACAAAATACTAGATTGGCTGTTTTCGAAAAAAACCTTCAAATCCCCGTAACAAGTAAGAAATTCATTGGGCATGATCCGAAGACAATAATTGATGAAAAAACCTCTACATCTCATTTTTGAAGACTGGACACGTGCTCGCATTCATGGCGTTGAAAATTATTAGGAATAAAGGGACTACCAAACCCAGCAAAGCCAAGTCCAACTATTATCAGCAGCTATTCCCCTGAGTTGTCACTTTGTCCTGACCACACATGGAAGATTATAAACGAAGGTCTAGGTACGTGAATGAATGCGACAGATCCGCCAACACTATTGGAGGTAACACGCTTACTCAACAAGCTCTGTCAGAACATTTCAACAAACATCCGACAAACCTCTTAGCATATAAGGCTACCTTTTGCAGCACATTTGTCCATTTAAATTTTAATGTTCCCGAAACAGCTTTTCTGCAGCCCAGCGTGGATGCCGAAGTCTAAAAAACATTTGCTTTCCTTAACAAACTACAAATCCTTTGGCACAACAGCATTCAAATCAGGAAAATAAAACACGTACTTGATAATATTTCTCTCGAGATGGCGCATATCTCTAATCTCTCAATGTCACCCCGGTGTTTTCATACAAAAAATTCAAGTTTTTAAACAGAAAGATCCGTGATAGAAATGGTGTCCCAAGATTCAGGCACATATCTGTCCTCCCGGTATTATTAACGGAATGCCACCGTGATGTTCGTGAAGGCTGCTGAACTGAATCAGTACTGCTAGTAAAAAAAGAAACGAGTTTAAAGAATATTAAACCTAACAAATATTCGCCTTCAAAAACTCATTAGGTACCACACCCATGGTATTCCTTATGTACGGCTTAAATCATACATCACTCGACCAAACCTATCCATCGTTGTGAATGGGTGTGCATCTTTTTTCAAAGAGATATATTGCGGAGTAGCTCAAAGAAGGGCGCTGGGTCAGTTTTTCTTTAATTTGTATTTAAACGTCATTGTGAGCATTGATTAGGGCACGGAATGCATGCACTACGCTGATGGCACGAGCCTGTTTATTGCTTCAGATACCTTGCTCTCGGAATTTAATTTGATTTCTGAATTGTTGCGCTTAACACTTAGCCCAGTAGTTGAACATGCCATCATGTGCTATTGTTTGTTCAAGTACCACAGCTCCCTGGCCTTGTAAAGATGCTATTACAGCTTCTTTCACAGAGAGGCCACAAGATATTACGCACTGTTTATGTAAACTTTGATTTCGTCATCCACGCCGAGGCCACGTAGCGGACGGTAACGGGTCACTGTATCCTTCGCGTGACTGTGTCTAGGCATCGGACCAAATTTCGCCTAAGCACATCGTATTTCCTCTCCGCCCTTCGTTCATTTTATCAGTTGTTGCACTACGACGCTAGAGAGGAGCTGAGTAAAGCGCGTCTCACGCCCACCTATACCTCAGAGAGCTCCGAGAGAGCTTCTAGCGTCATTACCCCCGCCCCCTACGGTAAAGCCGGCACCAGCTACGCCTACCTGCACAACGAGTATTTGAGAATGTCTCGCTTCACAGCGGCCACGTGACATCTCTCTTCGTGCGAAGCAGAATGTATTGAAACGTGGTCATAGGCTGCGCCTAGAAGCGAAAATGATGTTAAGGGTGACAAATAACCATAAGCTAAGAACACGAAGAATTGGGTGGATAAAAAAGCAATAAAAATTAAATATTGCACCCGGTAGGCTTCAAACCAGTTCGTCAGCGTCAGGAGCCACACCTCTGCCTCGACGCCACAGAACCCGAGCCGCAGGATCGTTTCAGCATGAGCTCAATTGAGTAGGTCACGAAATGACATCCCTTTTGTCCTGTCCGGGTGGTGTTCATTGAAGCGTTTGGAAACCCGCCTGCAGAACACGGTGCCGCCGCCGCTTCGGGACGAGCTAACCATGTAACAATATAAAAAAATCAGCGGGCAGGCTACTTTGGTTACGATTACCTGTGTAGTTTTCAGTAGCCCTCCAAAGGAGTACTGGGTCGTACCTGCGGTTACTTTCACACAAGTTTATGCTGATGAGCCACTCCGTCAACGGAGTGCTAGGAAGAGTATTTCGAGAAACTGTAATATAATGTTGAAACTTATCCGCGTCCAGTAATAATTCTGAAATATTCTATTTGATTCTCGGAATTGCCGCGTTGCATCTTTTCCTTAAGGGCAATGCCCCATTGTACAGTCATTGAAACACTATGACGATACATTTCGAAAGTGGACATATATTTCTAAGGGTTACTATGTTTAATTAAGCGTCCACTCCTACATCTTGAAGGCAAAATTTTTGACTGAAAGGCTAAGCATCTTAGCTGTTACAAAAATGGCCAACGCTTTCACAGGTTTCGGCTGGCAGGGAGCTTCTTTTCTGCGCTTACTTTTGTATATTACCAAGAGATTCCTTTTTTTGGCAACCTTACTTTTGCTTCGCACTATTTATTTATTCATTCCAAATGCCTACACCATGCATTGGGAATTTTCGCAGGGGGGTTAATTAGTAATCAAAACAACAAAAACTCACGCAAATGCAACATAGAGAACAGGGTTAGAGGTTTGTCTCGGTAATGAGAACACAGCAGAACATAGCACCAGAGGGTAATTCAACATAGCAACAATATATGGTCAACACAACAAAAACGTTGGCATGCAGGAAACACTTTAAATAGCAGCCGAAACATTCGGTAAGCGCGCAATTTCAGTCGGGAGCATGTTTCAATCGTTAATGGGAAGGTATAATTATTAGAAATTGTTTCTTTGTGCCAACACGTAATTCGGCATTTCTAGGTATTTTGTTATTCCAGTTGATCATATCCTAATGGTATGGACAAGCTTGAGTCGACCACATTTTTCTTCGCGAGCATAACGTTTCCCACCCTAAGTTATATCGGATGACTGAGCTCCTTATATCATAGTTGGAGTTACCTGAGACAAACCCGTAACGACTACTAATGATAGTATTAAGAAAACCTAATTGAAGTGACGACATAGAAGTTGAAAGTGTTTAAGTAATGCTATATCTACGTGATAAATGAAAAGGGCAACGAAAAACAGTTCAATTCAGAGAGCGGGCGTCCTACGCTTCAGTAATTTGTGTATGAAAATGAGGTTTGTTCTTCCTTATCCCTCACAGTTTCTAGACCTAGAACCGATGCTATCCTACGGTAGCTGAACATGTTAATTAAAATGGATTTTTAATGTTGCTGTTTTGTACAATACGTTTCAGATGCTCAAAGCGGAGCTCCGAGGACTCTACAAGGTCAGGCAGTCAAATGTGAGTAGCAAATTGTTACGTTAGTATTCATTAATGCTTTCCCATAAAACGAACTGAAACAAAACCTAGTAGCGTCATACATTGACGACAACCTGGCTTAAAATTGGTGATAAAACTGTCTTGATACAGGTGTCCAGTATTTTTCTCGTACTGGTTTTACAGAAAACACTCTTTTTTAGTCTGCCCATACGTGAAATGGTGAACCCCAAAATGTTGCCGGTCAGCCCACTTTTTGGCGGTTTAGGGAACTAAAGAGCGGCGAGGGGGATGAAAAGGATGCATAGACACGCGGACTGTTACAATATTATTGTCAGCAATATAATCGATATAGGCAAACAGAACTGAACGTAGGCCCGTGGCCTGGGGAACACCTGAGGTTTCTTCCGAGATTCCTCATGCTTCAGCGGCACAAAAAACCAACTTTTCACAGCCTGAAAGGTATGCAGCCAGCCATTTAAAAACCGCATTGTCTACCAAACAGTTGTGATTTAGGATGGGATACGTGATCTAACGATTTCGATAAGCCAAGAAGTACGATATCGGTTTGTTCGTAGTTATCAAGTGTCAAAGCTAGATCACGGAAGTTTCTGTTGGGAGGTCCAGTAGAAAGGTCTTTTCGAAAGCCATGTTGGCTTGGATTAACTAGACCATCTTCTTCAGAGTAGCCAATATGGGCTTATGGATTACGTGGTCTGTGATTGTATCAGCTGTAAAAGGTAAAGTAATAGGTCGGTAGTTTAGGGAACAGAGCTATTACCAGACTTTGGTACCGGTCTAACTTTCGCTATTTTCCCATTCTTTTGGACTATCTAGCAATCTTGGTAAATTAAAAACAAATTTTTTGAATCCTATTCCGCATACCTCAACCGAAATGCATTTGGTATATCTTCGGGGCCACAAGATTTCTTAGGATTAAGGGTTCGCAATCAACAAAGTATTCCGGATCCAGTTAAGGTTAGTTCAGTGGTGGTTTGTAGCTTCAGTGGTTGTCTTACATCGGTTGGTGTCCCGCCATTCTCTCATGTGTTGCAAACGGGTTTCAGTCACGCGGTCTACCTATCCAACTGCACTCCTGGAGCTGCGCTAGGGTCACCGCATACCTCCAGACAATACACCTATGACGGTCGAACATGCAAAAGGTATGGCTCCACGACCCCCCCCCCCCCCCCAGTGCTTCGTACACAGCTGCCAGCATAATTCTCCTACCTTCGCTAGGATTCTGGAGGATGACGTAAACGAGTGGCTGGATACCTAAGCAGGAGTGAGTGCATTTAAGCGGTGGGATGGCACCACAACCTACTAGGTTTGTCTTTTATCTCACCGATGTAGCCAAACCTTGAAAGGTTAGTTACGAGGTCACAATCACCGACTGGACAGATTTCGTCACACAGCTACCCCAAATTTTCTGAACGCCCGCAGCTCGTTCGAACATCGTGAAAAAAAAAACTCGAGTGGCGGGTACCCCATCTTCAAAGAGCCTACACCAAATACCTTGAAGACGTGTCAGCTCTTTGCCGGGCGTTCCGCAAACGCATTTCCTAGGCTGACCGCGTACGCTGCATCTGACAAGAAATTGGCGACTTCGCTTTTACAGCACCCCCCCCCCCCCCATCAAAAATCCGACCACCGTTTCAGATGTAACGACTACACGTCACCGCTTCGACGGTCTCACCTCTTTCGTCTTCAACAGGATACGTCCGCCCGGCACGTCGGCGATGAGGACCTACGACCTCTGGTACGGGTAATTATTTCGGAAGAGTTTGAGGACCGCGCCCTTCTGTGTGCTGCCTCAAGCTCTCATTCCTCTTCTGCGTCGCACCTGCGTGGAATATATAAAGTGGAGCTCGCCACATAAATCAGGGTGGAGCGACGCCCCATCTTTCGCGACGCTTCGGCCGCGCGGTCGTAAGCAGAGTGGCTGGAAATCCACCAGTGCGAATGGCCCCGATCACCACCCAGGCTGCTAACAGTTATGTGGCAGTGACTTCCATTGCCCCTGCACGCAGTCGTATTGCTACACATTACTGACGCAGCATCCCGAGCATCCAACAAATCTACCAGTGCGTTACTACAGCGCAATCAAGGCGCACATTTCTCGGTTCTGTGGGAGGCGCTTACAGATTCCACGGAGAGGCTGCAATACTGACGAATGCGACCAAATGAATCTTTTTTGTGTTATAGACAGCGCGTTTATCAGCCAGCAACACACCGGATTATCCAGCCAACAGCGCATTACTCCAGCCCCTTCCCTCTCTGTCGGCGCTCCTCGAAACCTTCGGTGTTGTCCTGCACGGGCCTTTGTCTTCCACGCCACTTGGAGGCCATTGTACTGTTAGCGACATAAACCATTTTTCCAGGCAAACTGAAACAGCATTGTTACAGGCATATGCGGAAGATGCGCAAAAACAGCACCAATTTGGGACGCCACGGCTGCGAAGTGACAGAAATCATCAAGCGGAGCATTAGCTTTCGCGCACCGCGAATCATCCTTAGTGACCGCGGGCGGACTTGTCTATCAACTACAATCGCCTCTGCTTGCCTCAAGCAGGGAGCACAAAGCAACAAGCAGTTAACATCCCCAGGCGAATGGTCTGAGTGAACGTTTACATCGTACGCTTTCCGACATGATTTTCATGTAAATAAGCCATGATCTTTGCAACTGGGACATCCTCCTTCCATCTGTTAGTTTTTTATGCGATCACAGCGAAAAAGACAACTGGCTACTTGCCACTCTTCTTTTTTGGCCGCTCACCTTCTGTAGCCTTTGATTTGGCGTTTTTTCATGCACACATCTCTTCTGACGCACGTCTCATGGAGGGTAAATATGGCGCCTCCAGACTGCCGGTAGCTCGGGAACTGTCACACAGAAAAAAAATGCAGGGAAGCTGGCACTCACCGCAAGACCTGGATGGCCAAGCGGCTGTTGGTGAGCATTTCCCGACAGATAGTTCCGGTTCAATATGATTCTTTATTTGCATAGCTGCAGGTGCTGCTGATCCTTGTCATATGCATTGAAGATGTTGTCGTCTTTTTAAGCCGCCAGTAGTCGATGCAACCTCATCCTCAGCATTATAGAGTTCCTCCAGCTCCTAGTCGCCAACTCGAAGGAGCTGCGGCGGGATCTCAAAGTTGTTTCGGGAAGGAGTGGCACACTTGTAGCCATGTCTCCAAGCACCCATAATGACCTCTAGCGGATGGGGCGGCCGCTGTGTCCTGTAATATTTATTATTAGCGTTGAAGGTTTATTTCAGGCTCAGTAGCCCTTGACGACCGCAGAAAGTTTTTTTGCTAAAGGGACTTCGCGTGCCGAGGACGTTCGGCGGTTGCCTCGAGTAATGTGGTCATGAGCGCGTGGCATTATCTTAGTATTTTTCCTCAATGGCGAGTGTAGGGCTTGAACAAAAGCTTCGCTGTAAAATACAGCAAGTTCGAAGACATACCAAGTTCCGGCAAGAAACGCCACTCCGCTCAATTTCACTGAGAAGATGAATTACTGTTGTAAACACCTGTTCCTGTAACCGGTCTCTACGAGGAGTTTTTCTGCCCTTTAGCTGGGCCATACTGAAACATATAAATGTCGGGTTTATCACGTCACGCCAGAAACTCCACCCACAGACCATCGTCACCATGGCACCCACTTCATTAATGTCGGTGTGTTGAAGGCGTTCATGCGCCGGAGTAGCGACTGACCCACGGTAAGGCGGCCGCTTGCACTGGCAGAGTGCAAATTCTTGTTATCCCCTTTTACGATGCTTCATTTTTTTTAACCGTGTACGAGAACTTCTTCATGATATGTCATTGGTCATCAGTGGTAGGTGTGATGTCCCCAGTAATCATCATCACCTGTATGAAATTGCCATCAATGTTTGGGTTATTCTTCCGTCCGAGCGCTTCAGTATGGGTCGTCCAAACCGTTGTTTCAGTAATATATTACTTATATTTTGCAGAGAAAGAGAATGTTTACTGCAAAAAATAAAGGCAATTTATCTGAATTGCATATGCATTTCTACGAAATAAATAAAAGGAGTATTGATGACCTACCTTTCTCTTAGAAAATTTGTGATTTCCCTAAAATTAGTCAAATGGAGGTACGCGAAGACCACCTTTGAGAATAACTTATGTGGTCAGGGGGACATAAAGTAAACGCATAATTACCCCTATTAGCATCCCAACTTATTAAAATTGAATTACAAACTTTTTGTTGACGCAGCAAGTTCGTATGTTTGTATTGAGAAGTTAAAGGCAGTCGTGCTGTTAAACAGTATTGAGTGGAAGAAATTATTTTAGCGTGTCTGTGCTACAAGATATCACGCTGCAAATTTTAGTCGTGCTTCGCGTGATTACACATTCCAGAGAGTTATGATCGGCTCAAAGCTTCTCCCACATGTGCCGTGGCTGTTACGGCTGTTGCGCTGTTATATCTTGACTTCGCCAGCCGATACAGGAAGCGGGGACTGTTATCATGTTTGCCAATGCTTACGCTTGATTGTCAGACTGAACGCCGCACGCTACAGCCGCTTCATATCAGACAAGAGCTTTGCGCCGATGTTGAATCTCTTGCATGCGGAATCATGCGAACGGAAATAATATTATGAGTCGCATATATCGGACCAAAGACTTGCTAGATGAATTATTTCAACTCATACTGTGTAAGAACACGACTTCCTCTATCTTTTGAATACAATCAGGCCACCTGCCCTCACGCCTATGTGATTTAATTTCCTTTTACCTATGAAACCGCGCCTTACCCCTTTTCTTCAAAAGATCTCTCATAGTTTAATGCCGATGTGCCTTTTCAAACACAGCTCATTTAGCAAACAGTACAATGTAGGATGCCCCAGTACACGCGTTAGGCTGCGTTCTGAGTTTTGACATTGTAGAGGCGTTTCCCTTTCTGTAGAAGCGCAGTATTACGCGGAATACACGGGAACCTACCGTATGCACCTAAAACTTGCGCATATGTCTCCAACTGCCAGTAAAAAGTCAGAGACGCACAATTGACATAAAATGAAACGGCAATTTACTTTGTTGTCCAGTTGCGTTGTGTTGCTTCTGTCAACAACTGGGGGATATTTATTTGTTAGCTAATTGTCGCTTTTGGCGTGTTAGGGCTGTAGAATCGCGGAAGAGTAGCTTCAATAGCTCTTCATCAACCTGACCCTCTCAAGAAGCCGAAACGTAGTTTTTAATTGTACATTCTGTAACTGTTTGTACCAAATTTGTTGACTCTCATCCATCCTCTTGCAAACTTGATACAGATTTGTATTCATACATCATTGATTGTGTGTTCACATGCGTGAACCCTGTACTTGCATGCTGCGGAGCAAAGATTTTGTCATTCATGGAAGGAGGAGGCAACTATTATGCCAGCGTGGCCAGATCATTCTCTGGTGAGGGAGTAGTGTTTGTGTACTATAGAGCGTTCCTAGCGTGGTTGAACGTTTCTAGTTTAGCCTCTTACGTATTCGTGATGATAATTACTCCACAGCAGGCAGCACTCCGCGCCTTCACCAGTTTTGATTTGGGAGTACAAGCACAAAACGTCGAGCATTCATTGTTATACTAAATCTGTTACTAATCGGAACATTGAAACCGGCGATGGTGCTTGCCACGTTTGTACGTGAGCAGGTTTCCGGTTAGCTCAGAAAATTGCGGATGTGTGTGGCGGCGTAGCTTTATGATCATGCCTGACTTGAGAGCGGGAACACAGTAAGGGAAACCTTATAAATGCTGACCGAGTATTCATGTGGGGAGCTAGGCAGTATGACCCGAAGAAGCTCTGCAGGTGTTTCTTTATACGGATAATTTATGTGGCAAATTCTTTGCGCACTCAGAATGCATGAGTCCTCTACTTCAAGGCTAACTTGCCG
Organism: Haemaphysalis longicornis; assembly: GCF_048455015.1. Lineage (NCBI taxonomy): Eukaryota > Metazoa > Arthropoda > Arachnida > Ixodida > Ixodidae > Haemaphysalis > Haemaphysalis longicornis. The sequence continues at coordinate 46,981,974 of NW_027526233.1, forward strand.
TAAAAAAAATTCCCCCGCACCTCCCCGAAGGGAATCGTGCAGAAATGCGAACGCATTGGGTGCACCGATGAGTGTGTTGCGAGTAATAACGTAATTAATGACGAGAGTGGGAACGTAATCATTTATTCATCAGCACCTGTTTGTGTTATCGTTGTACCTGATGGCCACAATCACTGCCTTGTGATCGCTAAAGTGCACGGTCAAAGGGTCTTTGAGAAGCATACGCGCGTCACAGTTTCGCGTAAAGACCAGATCAATGCAACTCCCGTGAATGGTAGTGGGGCACGTGTCGAATCCGGCAGAGAGACAATGCATAGAGTGCCTGGTCTGCATGTACTCGACCAGCCACTCGCCACTCTTCTTGCGCACGTCAACGTTGAAGTCGCCAACAAAGACTATGGGGTCAGAGGGTTTGGAGCGCACGCGCACACTTTCCATAGCCGCGTCCAGCTGCGCGGCAACGGTGTCTCGAGCGAGGTTGGGCGCGAGGTACACGGTCACCACAAAGACTCCGTCTCCGGTGTAGGCAAGGGTGTGCAAGTCCTTGTACGAAGACGTGTGTCGAACGGGAGACGTGGCAACGGCGTGCGATATCAAGTTCCCATACACGTTAGACACGAGAGCAACACCGCAGTACTCGCCGTCCTTGCCGCTTCGAGCAAACTAGTGCAGCTCGCTTCAAGCGCATGCGTTCGGCATTGAGCGCGGAGAGATAACACCTGCGGGCGCACGCCGACGGAGCACGACAACCCCCGACTAAGAAATGCATTCGCATTTAAAAATGTACATACACAGTTGCTTGTTTCAGCTACTCCGCGAGCATTGCATTCTTATCTCCCCTCTACGTGTAACACCGTCTTGTAAGAGAAAGTAAAGCGCCACTAAAAAAATTCCGCGAATATCTTTTATTGCACAGAGCGAGAAGAACGCGTGCTTTCTGTGGCGGTGGTGATTGCTTTGAACACTCCGAGCGCACTTGTCTTACTCGAATAAAATAGTAAACAAAAAAGGGTCTGCTTAGCAGAAGCGCTGGACAGACAACAGGGATACGCGCATATGTCGAAGAGAAAACTCGATAGCGCTGCTCATTGTTACATTGTGGCCGTCCGTTCTGGCATTACAAGTCTCGGCCACGTATCTTTCACGGGAAGGATTGCAATCGCCTCTTCTTAGATATGTGCAAATCGCTAATGCCGAAGCTCAAATATCTTTCGTTGGGGCAACCGCGATGGTAGAAGCTGCTGCGTGCTTCCCGCTGCTTTGTAGACGCCTCCGGTGCACGTATTCGAAATTCTTCAGTAACTAGAGCATATGTAACGAAACTCTGGAACAAATCCGAGAATATAACTACTTTGACGGGATGCAAGTGCGGACCACCACCACGAAAGACAAATTTGGCGCACAATAGGTTTATCCTGGGGCACACACGGCAAGTACTCCCAATTACTGAAAAGTATGCTACGTCTACCACTCAAAGCAAGGATATAAAACCAATGAGTCCTGCCGGTGATGACTTATGAAGCAAAATATGGCGCCTTACTAAACAATTCGAATGCAAACTTAGGGCGGCTCAACGGGTCATCGAAGAAATATTTGGAGAAAACTGAGGGTAAGGAAACGAGCTTCCTGGATCTGGTAAGAAACTCGAGTAGACTAGTTCAAGTAAAGCAAGCGGAATAGATCTTTGGCTGGCCGTGCAGTCATAGACAACGATAACCGGTGAGCCACCAGGGTAACACAACATTTGTATACCGAGAGACGGATCTAGAAGAAGGGGAGGGTCAATAACTTGATCGAAGGATGGAATAAAGGAATTCTCAGCGAAATAATAAACTGAGACACCGCACGACAATAGTGGCTGTAGGTCAATGGGAGAGGCCTTCTTCCTGCAGTGGACCTAAATGGGATGTTGATGGGGTCAGAGATGCAGCGTGCGATATAATAATTCTGAAGCTAGCAGCTGTTCAAGTTCACCACGTCGGCATTTCCCACGACACCGGTGGGTTAAGCAAGGGGGTGTAATGTGGCAGTTTTTTCTATTCGGTTCGGCAGCTGTGTGGTCGAACATGCAAATGTTTGTAAGTTCATCGTATTTCTAACTGCCGTTCGTAACGCGTGAAATACGCACATGATGGCATAGATTTGTGTGGGGTCGGTGACAATCGTGTCTTGGGCGCTGCATAAACAAGTGTCATAAAAAGCCATTGTTAGCTCCCACTCAGTGCGACGAGAGAGAAAGGCAATAAAAATGGACACTTAAACGGACACTGAAGTCATTTGTAAACAATTTGGGATTACTAGCGCAAAGTGTAGTCTGAGTCCATGGGCCATGTTTCGACCACTCTGAGTGTGTTTACCCGAATTTATTTAGTAGAAAAATCAATTCAGAAATGCGGTCCTCGTCTCTGCACCCTCGCCCATTTTCGGTGCCGTTTTCGTGGGACGCCAGGAGGAAATAACTTGGATTCACTGCTCTACTGCACGGCTCGCCGACCTACCGACGGAGTCAGAAGGCCCAGCGTTTAGTCCGCTGCCGCCGACGGGTCGTCGCAATTTGCTCGCCCAGTTAAACAAAGCAATGACGCGTTTGTGAATGAAAGAATGTGCCTTTATTTAGTTTGTTAGTTTGTACACTGTATCTAGCTGCAAGTCGAGGTCGCTCCACACAAGCGCACATGCAACGCTTCGCTGACTGGTACGATAGTAGGAAAATCTAAGGCAACTTCAAAGCGGGAGAAGAGTCAGCGAAGATCATATAGGCACAAAGGATGAATTTAGGTACTAAGGAAGAATTTCCGGAAATTACCAATAATTTCGAAAGCTAGCTTTTCAATAACGGAAAATGACTATGTGTGTAATCTATAAACCTCCTACGGGTAAGAAAAGAACATTTTACACCTTCTTGGAACGATTATTGACATATGCTTGTTCGCGCAATGAATCGTGCACATAATGGGTGATTTGAACATCGATATGAGTTTGGAAGAAGGAGCGTCTCATGATCTAAAAACCTTGTTATAGAAGAAGAAGAAGAAAGTAGTTTATTTCATCGAAAAACATCACAAAAACATGTTGATAAGGCACCTTGTCATGGTTGTGTTAATCACATAATGCTACCAACTAGAATTGACACTAACAGTGCCGCACTTTTGGATGTTCGTATGTCAAATTCTTGTGATTGTGATATATGGACAGGAGTTCTGACTGTGGATATCAGTGATCGTTTTACAGTTTCCTTTTTTATCGAGACTGATACTATTATAGATGATCTATCCCCACAACTGCGCTTCTTCCGTTAGGTCAACAACCGCACAATCGAACATTTCCGTGAACTAGTGGAATCGTAAGATTGGGAAATCGCCTATCGGGAGAGCGATGTAAATATCGCTTGTAATGTTTTCCTGCAATTCAATGGAGGATGCTCCGATGCAGCCTTTCCTCTACATCCTTCAAGTAAGAGAACCGAAAAGGTGCGGAAACCCTGGGTGGATCCAGATCTGTATAAAGGTATAAAAAATAAAAATTTTATGTTAGCAATTTTATAAAAACGAAGGATCCCAAAATACGCAAGGCGCAGAAAAAGTTTATAAACAAGCTACAGATCGATTTAAAGAGAGCGAAAAGAATATATTATGACTAGTTTTCACTAACGAGGCCAACCACAAAAGATATGGGACACTGTTAACAAATTAACAAGTTGAAAAACAATAGCACAGCCGCACTTCACGGAAAACCGGTAGATAGCCTTCATCTAGCCAACTGCATGAATACTCATTTTATTGTTGCTGGTGTGCACCCATCACACACTGATAACGGTGGCCGCGACGCGACTAGCATTCCACGATTGTCCAGACCAATCTTTCTCGAACGTACGAGCGATACCGAAGTACGGGATTTTATCGGAAAAATAAATAACTATGCAGCGGCAGGACTTGACGGGATTTTATGGAGTGTGATTAAGTGCGTTGCACAAGAAGAAAGTGATGTGTTAGCGTACATTAATAATCTATGTCTGTCCATCTGCGTTTTTTCTGAGTAACCTAAAGTTGCTAGAGTGGCGCCTATTCATAAAGAGGGAACGCACGACAATGTATCAAATTACAGGCCAATATCGGTCCTAACACTTTTTTTCCAAGGCATTTGAGGGAGTAATCTAAAATAGACCATCGACTTTCTTTCTCAAACAAAATGTAATTTCGAAGTATCAATATGGATTCCAAAAATCTAAATCCCCCGCACGGGGCACCTTGAGCAATCTTGGTGACGGTACTGGCGATACCGCGGACCCCGAGCCCCCATACTCACGCTGTATCCTACCGTGGCTAGGAGTTTTAAGGTGAAGGGTAGAAACCACAAACGGTGGCTGTCGGAGCCGTGGTCAAGCTCCGGCGGATGGGCTCCCTGTCGGTTTACTAGGCAGGGAGCTCCGGGACCTCTCTCGGCATCAGGGTAAACCGAGCGAAGGAAGTACCCCCGTTCCCTGCTTTTTTTCCATGCTGCATGGTTCTTTCAAAATTTTCTAAATCCACTGATCGGCCCCCCAAAAGGGGCCGCACCGAAGCGAACTTTCCCCCATTGCCTGCTCTATCGTTCCAAATACCTGACAACTTTCCCCGGTTCTTGATCATTGCATCCGAAGACAATACAAAGCCAGTGACATCTACATCCGTTTTCTTAATAGCTAAGTGCATTGAACGTGTTGTTGGAAAACACTACAAAGCCAAGAAACTGACCTCTGGAGAGATCTTTGTAGAAGTAAACAACCCGGCACAATCAAAAAAGCTTCTTGAACAAACCCTCATTGGCGACCTGAAAGTCAAAGTCACTCCCAACCGAACGCTAAATACATCCCAAGGTGTGATATCCGAATCTGATCTCTGCAATGAAACTGACTCTGACATCCTCGAGGGACTGCGCGACCAGGGCGTCATTGCAGTAAGGAGGATCACTATGCGTCGATAAAATCAGGAAATCAAAACCGAACATGTTGTCCTCACCTTTGACCGCAGTACCTTACCCGAATTTGTGAATGCAGGCTTTCGTCGATGTACCGTCCGACCATATATCCCCAACCCGCGTCGGTGCTTTAAGTGCCAACGTTATGGGCACAGTTCTAACAACTGCCGCGGGCGTTTAACGTGTGCAAAGTGCTCAGAGCACGACCACCCGAAAGAGAATTGCAACATCACTTTGATTAAGTGTCCGAACTGCAGTGGCCCGCACACAGCGTACTCAAGGACGTGTGAAACATTCAAACTTGAGAAGAAAATACTCAATCTTAAAGTCAGCGAGAACATCTCTTACCTAGAAGCGCGTAAAAGGCTCAGCGCCTTTGCTTCTGCGAAGTATGCCGACGCAGCTCGCCGGGGGGCGGAGCGGCGTCTTGTCACTGCGGCCACCCAGTACTGCGAAGCAGACTTGGTGCCGCCCCAGCTCCCCAAGGTGCAGCCTAAGGCAGCCCAACCAGCTGACACAACACCTGTGGCACCCGCAAGTGTTGCGTCGGCCACGAACGCCAGGAGTGACGGCTCTGCCGTTGGTCCCCTTCCGGCTACTAGACCTCAGGTGGCAATGGATGTAGATGTGGCAGGTCCTTCGACCGCCTCTGCGTCCAACATGCAACAAACGATCGTGGGAGGAAATCCTTCCTCCACTTCGAACATATTCCGTGTCGGAGGCAGCAAGGACTCCATCTCGTCGCTGTCCCAGCACTCAGACGAGGACATAGACATGGGACCGTCTCGGCCAGTACCAAAGGCGGTGAAAGAACAGCGCTCCATGGCGGGGCGGGGAAAAAAGCCAGCAGACCCCGTGTCACTGGCCCAGACCATACCTGAGTGTGGTAGGTGATACATACATCCCTAGTCTTCACCAGCCAAAATTTTCTTTACACATTTATGGTAGCAAAAATAGTTACGCAGTGGAACTGTAGAAAATTAATTAAAAACCTAGATGATATATATGAAATCCTACACAAAACTCAAACAACTGTCCTGTGTTTACAAGAGACTCACTTGAACTCAAAGCATACCAACTTCCTAAACCAATACTCAGTATTTAGAAAAGACAGAGACAGCTGCTCGCACTGCTCTGGTGGCGTGGCAATAGTTATACAAAAAGCTGTCCCTTGTCAATCTATTCATTTGCGCACCGGCCTAGAAGCGGTTGCTGTTCGGGCAATTATCTTCAAAAGGTTAACAACAATTTGCTCACTGTACATTCCCCCTGCATATCGTCTGTACAGTTACGAACTTGAGTCCCTTATAGATCAACTGCCAGAACCGTTTTCACTAGTTGGTGACCATAATGCGCACAGCCTACTATGGGGATCGTAACGCACAGATTCCCGGGGCCGGTTGATAGAAAACTTTCTCTTGTCATCCGGAGCTTGTCTCTTTAACAAAAAGCAGCCGACATACTACAATATAGCACACCACACATATTCACACATTGATCTTGCTATAGGCTCCCCCGTTCTTTTTCCGTCCATCGAATGGGAAGTGGGTACGAATCCCTATGGGATCGACCACTTCCCAGTCACCCTCAGATATTTAGAAAAATGCCCCTACAGTTACACTTCACATGAAAAGTTTAAAGAAGCAGGTGCCGACTGGGCAACATTTAAAGAGATGTCGAAACTTACTTACACATCAATAACACACTTAGGTATTGATGAAGCGTGCTTGTTCATCACAGCACATATACTTGATGCTGCTAGCGTTTCTATTCCCTAGACCTCCGGTACCACACGTAATCTTCAGAGGCCCTGGTGGAATGACGATTGCAAGAAGGCCAGAAATGCTCAGAATAAGGCCTGGGGGGTCCTCCGCAGGTATCCTACTACAGAAAACCTAATTTCCTTCAAGCGCGCAAAAGCCATGGGACGGCGAATCCGACGTCACGAAAAACAGATAGTTGGAGGTCTTTTCTATCATCAACAAATTCCTACACAGATGCGCGCAAAGTTTGGAACAGGATACGGAAACTGCAGGGGCAGAAAACATATGTCACACCTCTTGTCAGCACCACTGGCGATACACTTGAAGACCAAGCAAACACCCTGGGACAGCACTTTGAACATATTTCCAGCTCCTCCCACTACACTGAGACATTCCTGCGATACAAAAAATCTATTGAAATAAAGCCTATTCGTGACCACAACAAATCTAATCATGGGTATAACTCTCCTTTTTCGCTGCAGGAACTTATGGCAGCCCTCAACACATGCCGTGCTTCGGCGCCAGGAGCTGATAAAATAACATACACAATGATTCAGCACCTGCACATAGATACCCTCAATACTCTTCTCTTCTTGTACAACAAGATATGGTGTGCTGGGTACTTTCCTCATGCTTGGAAAGAGGCAATTGTGTTGGCTATATTGAAAGAGGGGAAAGATGCCTCTTCTGTGACAAGCTATCGCCCTATTGCTTTGACAAGCTCTTTGAAAAGATGATCAATAGACGGCTTATCTATTTCTTGGAATGTCATGGTGTCCTTGATAGCTGCCAGGCAGGCTTTCGCTTGGGCAGGTCAACAACTGACAATCTTATAGCTGTTGAATCTTATGTTAAAGAAGCTTTTTCCCATAAACAACACTGTATATCTGTATTTTTTGACATGGAAAAGGCCTATGACACCACTTGGCGGTATGGCATCCTGCATGACCTTACATCTTTCGGAATTTGTGGAAACATGTTAAACACACCGGAAAGCTACTTATCAGATAGAAAATTCTGTGTACGAGTTGGTGCAGCGTTATCCAGGGCGTATACACAAGAAAAAAGCGTTCCCCAGGGTGGAGTGCTTAGTTGCACACTTTTCATTGTAAAAATGAATACGCTAGGGAGAGCACTGCCACCCACCATTTTTTATTCAATCTATGTAGACGACGTTCACATTAGCTTCATGTCATGCAACTCTTCTATCTGTGAACGGCAGATCCAAGTTGCTGTGAACAGACTAGCCAAGTGGGCAGACAAAAGTGGTTTTATCCTAAATCCGCAGAAAAGCACTTGTGTTCTCTTTTCCAGGAAGCGTGGGATTCATCTGCAACCAACCATACAACTTAAGGGAGTCGACATACCCGTAAAAAGAGAACACAAGTGTCTTGGAGTAGTTTTAGATGACAAACTTACATTCATCCCACACAATAAACAACTTAAAATGAAATGCATGAAGACTATGAACAGCTTAAAAGTCCTTTCCCGCCAGTCATACGGTGCAGATACAACATGCCTTTTACGTGTTTTTAACAGTCTTGTCAGGTCCGGTATAGACTACGGAAGTGTAGTGAATGGGTCTGCCTCAAAAACAGCTCTAAAAATGCTGGACGCAGTGCTGCACTTGGGGCTCCGCCTGGCGTCCGGGGCTTTCCGGACGAGTCCTATTGAAAGCCTCTATGCAGAAACAGATCAGTGGTGGTTAGAGCACCAGCGTACATACATGGCACTTTTGTACTGCGTAAGGGCAACATTCCTAAATAGTCATCCGCTAAATGCTATTCTTGAAAACAAAGCGTCCGAAAGGCTGTTTTTGAGCCGTCCGTCGCTTCCTCTGCCTTTCTCTATCTGAGTGAAGGTGGATGCGGAGGAACTTGGGGTTATTTTATCAGAATCTTACAAAGCTGACTTCGTTGAGTTCATGCCGCCTTGGCAACTGCGCCCTGTCACCTGTGAGATGTCGTTCAAGGAAATTTACAAAAAACATTCACCCGCAGAACTCATCCGACAACACTTCCTGCACTTGCAAAACAAATTCCCATACACTGCTTTTTACACAGATGCCTCCAAAACTGCCACTGCTGTGGCATGTGCTGCACACGGTCCCAACTTTGCCAGCACAAAGACACTAAACAGAAACACAAGTATATTTACGGCTGCGGCACATGCTATATTAATTACGGTAGAAGACATAATACAAACAAAGACATAACAATCCATTATATACACAGACTCATTGAGTGTTGTGACAGCACTGCATTATGGAAAACCAAGTAGGAACATTGTGCTGAACAGGTTAGTTAAAGAGATAATGGCAGCCTACGCTTTAAAACAGGTCATAGTCGTGTGTTGGGTGCCTGGAGAGAGTGGCATTCCTGGTAATGAACTCGCAGACCAGAGCGCCGCTGCGGCAGCACTTCGCTGCAGCGTCGACATTCAGCAGCTTCCCTATCTTGACTGGAAACCATTCATTCGAAAGGCAAACGGACAACGCTGGCCGCAACACTGGGACACTCAGACAGATAACAAACTCCACACTATAAAACCCCAATTAGGCAGCGACTACACAGAAAAACACAACAAAACAACGGAAGTATACATGTGCACATTACGAATAGGCCATACATACGCTACTCACTCGCACCGTCTGCAGGCAAACCACCGCCACAATGCGACAGGTGGGGACATCGCCTATCCGTCAGCCATGTCTTAGTTGAGTGTGGGTACCTCCACAAGGCAAGGAAAAAGCACTTCCGGGAACTGTACACTCACATGATTCCTCTTCATCCCTCGATATTTTTAGCTGATCAACCCTTAATTCCAAGGAAACGCCTTTTTGCTTACCTGGGAGACATTGGCTTTTTAAACCGCATATCATACCACGTGTAACCTCGGGGCCCCTCAGAGTGGGAGGACGCTGAGTGTCTATTTATTTTTTTTAACATTCTTATCCTGCCATTCCCATTTCCCCAATTTTATTGTTGTTTTAAATGAGGGGCTGTATACACCCCCACACTAACCTCTTTCAAAATCGTCACATTTGCAGCACCATTTTATTAAAACATCATACAAAATGATCAACCATTGCGTTGGCGCTCTTTGGCCATCGTTGCCCTTGCGCCATAAAACAAGCAGATACAATACAATACAAAAATCTTAATCAACACAGCAAGCATTACTGTACATTAGAGATAGAATTGCAAACATTGAAAACAGGCAGTTCACAATTGGACTGTTTTTATACCTTAAAAAAGCATTGGATTCGATACATCACAATATTTTGATAAATAAATTGGAGAGATATGAAATACGTGGCGTGGCACGTAACCTTTTAAAAAGCTATTTGAATCAAAGAAAGCAGTTTTTTCAACTAAACTCTATTGCATCAGACAAATTAGAGAAAAAAAAAGGTGTCCCGCAAGGCTCCCAGTTAGGGCCGTTACTGTTTATAGTTTATGTAAATGACATCATATATAGAAGGTCCGCAAGAACTTGTAGTGCATGCGGATGACTGTAATGTATTCTTCACATCTGATAATATAATTAAACTTCACAGAATGATAAATGTTTTCATGGAACAATTATCAAATTGGTTATTAGATAATAAATTGCAACGTAACGCTACAAAGACAAGATACATGATATTCAGACCATACAATAAAAATGTCGAGGAAGAAAACCCGATTATATTCAACGGAACCAAGTTAAAGCTAGTTAGAGAGCAGAAGTTCTTAGGTGTTTGATTTCAAGAACAACATTCGTTGAATACGCATATTGCTCACCTATCCAGCGAACACTCTAAAAGTATAGGTTTCATATATATAATTGGCCATTTTATACCACTGTGGTTAAAACGAAACTTATATGATGCTCTCGAAACTATGCGAAACTATTCGAAACTATGCTACGGGATTTTTGTGTGGGGGACCACAACTAAAACTAATTTTAACAGGCTCATTGTATTGCAAAAAAGAATTTTCCTGATATATTTAGATTATCATGACTGCTAGGCAGATTTCAGGACAAGCCCTTTATTTACTGAATATTCAATGGTTCGAGCTCACCAAATCTATTACGTGAAGGTTCTGCACACCATTTATGAGAAACAGACCCACAATGAAGTTACGGCACACTCCAAAAGTAAGAACGACTATGGGGAGGAATCTTTCCGGTACCAGTCAACAGAAATATTAAATAAATTTGGAAAAAAACAAACCTTCGACGCCAGTGAACTTACGTTTAAGAACAGGTCAAAGAAGTGTCACTTAAGCAATACGCTTGCAATTCTGTTATATAATTAATGGTTTGAACTATATGTCTACATGTTCCCTGAAAGGTAGAAATTAAAAACAACTACAAATAAAATACATTCATACGAAACTGTGACATAGTAGTGTAACTGATGAAACTTCATGCGTACCAATTACTGCGTTTATGTGTACACTGTGATCTTTCGGTGAATTTTAAACCTATGCTGTGTTTAATACTTAGGAAGCGAAGTAATGACTTTGCTTTGTGCTATTTCTCTGTTACGATTTTGCCATTATGCTTAAATTTGTGAACAGACGTGTTAATATGTACGCTGTAAATCGGGTGGCTGAGGCCCCTGTCAGGCCACGTCCGCCTTTATTCTATGCTTCCCTTTGGTTTTGCTAATAAAAATCGAATACTTAAATACTCAAAAAAATACTCACGTACCCAAAATCAACTGAAAATTTCACCGTACAGCGTAAACCTAGGCCGTAGGAAGCACTTCATTGCGCTGAATGAACAACACAGCGGTCAGAAGCCCGACCTCCCATCCGCGAACACTTTTCCTTCAAAGAAATGCCATTGCTATACCAGAGATTTTGTGGAGATTTGGGGGACGCTTACCGGACGAGCGCTGTAAAGCAAATTGTCATCTAAGCTGATTGACAGGCGAAAGCTAAAAAAATGTATACTTTCTATCTATTATATACCCTATATTTCCAACACAGCCGGCGCAGGTTTGTTGTCGAGTGGTATCGATCGGCGGGTATGTTATTTTTCAAGTCGTATGTTCGAATCCCCCCTGGTACACTTTTTTTGTAAGTTGTTTTTTTCATTTTCGGCTGATGTTTTCTATGCTAAGTTCACCCTTCTTGGGCCGTAATGGGCAGTGCTCCACTAGAGAGTTCGCAGTAGGCGCACGGACTGACAGTGACGCGCTAGCAAGTTCTCGTTGGCGTGCAGTTGCCATAAGCACCAACAAGCACCAACTGCTTGCGGGGAGTGGGTACAAGACATAATCAGGATACCCTTGGTTTGGTACGAACCCGCCTTTTACGATACAGGCATGACTGAGGCAAGCTCCGAGGATGGGGAAAAAGCGCATTGCATTTGAGCGTCTGCGGGGACGCGGAGGGCGTTCATCCACTGCGTGTGCGTCGGCTAGTAATTGCTACGATTCCAAGCCGTCCAGGTAGGGTTATCCGAGGCATTTTACCGCCAAATACTTACAGAAGCGTGGTGTGGCGATTATTGAGATTTCGAGAATGCCTATCCAACGATAACGCCCGATGTCAAGCACGTTGCTTTACAGAACCGAGACCGAAACTTGTTTGAATTCTAATGTTGGACATCATCCATACATGGTGTACCTCCTCCGGAGATCACAGCCCTTAGTTTTCGGGGCAGCCGCCGACCATGCATTGCAGCTGTTTTCTTTCAGGCATTAGAATATAATTACCGATTTATCGACCGGATCGACGAAGAAAAGTGTGTTAATTTGAGCCAGTCTACGCAGTGCAAGCAAAAACGGGGGCTTGACAAATACACTTCAGTGTCCCTTTAAGAAGATGGCCATCATACAGCAAACAGCAATAGCGGGCTGTCTCGGCCTCTGCACTTTATTACGTGACCTCGCCTCACAAAAAAACCGGGGAAGTGGAAGGCAACATTTCTAAAACTAGATGTGTAAAAACCAGCCTGTGAGTGACAATGGCCTGGAAATGGGATTCGTGAGCTACGAACGGAACTGAAAGATATAAATGATAGCACAACTTTCTTGAATGAAGTTTTGGAAGACGCGAAGAATAATTTAGCCGCTAGAGAAGAAAAAGGGGAGACAAAGAACAAAGAAAATTCCGAAGAACGGCTCAAATGCAGTAAAAACAAGAAGTTGAGGCGGGAGCTTCATCAGAGGCTTTTACAGTGCGAGAAGTATTCGCGTTGGTTCAACATTCAAATAAGAGTGCTCGTTGAAACATACGGCAGAAACCTAGCTGACTGGGTGACAAAATCAACGACGCGGTGGGGGAACTCACTGTATGCGACGAGATAGAAGCCTGTCACGGTGTGCCTACTCGAGAAGGCAGCAAAAGCAGGGTTGTCATGCCGTTTAAAAAAACGCAAGGAATGGATGTTATACTTGAGATGCCACAAAAAAAGCCCATCAAAAACAGCTAGCTCGAAATTTAAAGTATCGAACAAATTCACCTTATCGGCCACTTATGACCAACCCTGAAATCCCTCCTCGTCTTGGCGGTGGCAGTAAACGCGATTTCAAATGGCGTTTTGGGTGGACACAAAACAGAAAAATCTTTGCAAAAAAAAAAAAAAATCCCAACAGCCCACCTTGTAATCAATGAATGCAAAAATAACCTGCCGAAAATTGCTAAATGGAACAATTTGGCTTGAAATTTCCTTTAGATCCCCTTGACCGGTATCGTTCAGTATCAGTAATACTCCTTGCTTTCGCATGTCTTCGCAGCCGAATGTACCCTATATACTTTATCTACCCTTCATATAAACGCCCACTCGTTCTCTCCAAAACGAGATCAAATGAAAATCTTAGACGAATAGAACTTTTATTTCAGGATGTTATTGTTCTCTAAATTCTGCTGCCATAGGGATAGCGACATGCTGGAACCAAATGATTACAATCACAATTTTTTAAATCGCATTGGGGTACGCAGAGGGTGTGTCACAATGCATATTACAGGACGCAGGTAATGTGAGCTGATAATTTTGTTCACACACCCCATTGCAGTTTACAAATATCAATGCCTCCTTAGCGGCGTAATGAGTTAGTGGTTATCTATTGCCCACTAGCTGGAAACATTCCCACATGCCTCCAGTTCACAAAAAACCGTTTGGATCCTGTTTCGCTTCTCGGCAGTCGCATTTTACTTTTGGGCGACGTGTATATAAAGATGGCCGTAAATTGTAGTAGTTCTCTCAAAATAAATAACCTAATCAAGGCCAGTGGCTTCTGCAATGTTATCGGCACGCCCACTTGCGTAACGCGAAGCAGCCATTCCATCCTGGATTTATTTATTGTTAGTAAAGACACTAACAATAAAACAGCTGACACGTTATCGTACGATCTTAGTGACCATTTCCCAGGTTTTGGCATGTACTTGACCTCTAACATAAACCGACAAACCAGATCAACCTGTAGGCGGAAGTCATGTGCAGGCTTGGATTTGTAACGTTCACACACCTGGAACAATGAGTGCTCTTCTGTCTATTGCCGTAGTAAACCCACTGCTGGTTACAATTCATTTCTCTTTATTTTCTTCATATCTATAATGCCTAATTTGCTGAAAAACGCGTAAGAAAAGGAAACAATATTCGAAATCCATGGGTTATACAGGGGCCTATAAATATTAGTTGAAAAAAAAAACAAATACATGCTGATTAGAAAATTCCTACATACAATGGTCCAAACTGTACATGCCGCTTTTAAGAAATTCAAAAATAAGCTGAACACTCAGCGAATAAAAAGTGCAAAAGCATCGTATTTTGAAAAACAATTCTCTAATGCATACAGTGAATGCCCTAAGGAAGTCTGAAAAAAAATTAACCAAGCTTTGAAGAAAAAGGCGAATTCTGGCAATTTGGAACTTCCACTAGATAATAAAGGCAGTTCTGGTTTTTCGTAAGCCGAATAATTTAACGGATAGTTTGCGGAAAGGGCGACACCTTTAGGTAAACCTTGCGACGTTCCTTTTAGCTATTTTAGCTATCTTTTTAATCTAATGAACCTAATGAATCCAATAATTCTATTTCCCTCAACCTGTAGGGAATGTAGAAATAGCGCAAAAAATCTATAGCCTTTCACAGATTGGTAGTATCCATGTAATGCCCACTAAATATGCAACTGTTCTCAATGCTTCTTGCCTCACACATATACTTAACCTTCTTCTAGGGTTGCATTGTGTTTCAGATGCTATGAAAATAGCGAATGTTTCTATAATTTGTTGGAAAAAACCGTATAAATGCCAGCCCAATTTCCTTCTTTGTGTTTTCCGAAGGACTTTAGATCACGTTAATCCACATTATTGTTTTTGCATTACACTCCTTACTGCCAGAAATCAGACCACATGACCACGGGGAATGTCCTCTTGGACAGAACTTGAAGATTAAAAAAAACTGTTCTTAGGAAATATTGAAGGCAACAAAGTTACGATTAGTTTATTCATAGAAAAAGGTAATGCCTTTGACTATCTAATTTATTAAATCTCAAAACGTTGGAAGCGTATGGTGTCTGCGGTGTTGGAAATGCTCAGTTCCAGTCAAACCTTTGTAATGGAATGCAGTGTGTTTTTAACAATTTGCTTTTTAGCTTTAACAATTCTGTATTGTCGCTGAACAAAATGACTTTTGGTGTACCACAAGAGAGCTGTTTAGGACCGTTTATTATTATTCTATACGTCGACAAAATTGTTAAACTGGACGCAATTATAAACTTTATAGTTTATGCAGACGATACCAGCCTCTTTATTTAAGGGGTTGATGCAAACTAAGTTTCCACCAGAGTCAAACTCCCTTGGTATAATAATAAGTGACCAGAAAACAAAGGCATTAATATTCAGAGAGGAACAAATAGAGAAAGTTACATAGGCAACTGAAACTTGTGTCTGCTCTTACATTAATTGTTAGCGAAAAAGATTTTCGGAGTAACGTCTTGTGATAATGACTTGGGCATGTCATGTGCAATCTGTAACGAAATCGCTATCATCTACAGATGTCGTCATTTCTTTCCAACAAAAGCCAAACTACAAATTATATATCCCCCGTTCGCTTCTGATGGCAATCACTGCACATTTCTTTGGTGCATGACTACAGAAAGAAATATAACTGCAATTCACTATTTGAAAAAAAGACCGTGTTGTATTTCATTTATTTTATTTGCACAATAAATATTCAGTTTTTGCACAAAACAAAACTGCTATTTCCCTACTGTCGATGATAGTCCTGCCTCGAACATACGACGTTTGTGTGTTGAGTGTTTTTTGTTTTGAAATTGAGGCTACAAATTATTTTTGAACACAGTGTCTGTCTTTTCCAAAAAATATCTTTGATTCACGCGCTAGATGTTGTTTTAACTACCTGGAAGTGCGCCGGTGCACGGAATATTTACTGCAATTGCTAGCATACACATTACTTGCTCTGCTTACCATGTGTGAACATGGAGATAAAAAGGTTGAAAGTGTAGCCCGGAACCAATTGGTGGTATGCTTTTAAGATAACTAACCCGTTCGGGGCAAATCTGTGGTTAACAAATTTTGATACTAGGATCATTGTCTGTTTATTTATATAGCGATTTTCTTTCTTTTTACGTTGGTACGTTAGTTACAAACACGCCACTTTTGAATGTGTATTATTGTTAACACGCTACCTTCTGTAAGGGCTGTCAGACACCCTCAAGTAGTAGGTAACTACTTTTCGCCTGATGTGCTAAAAAGTAACCTTTTGTTTGATTTGATTTCGTTTATTCGTTCATGCTGAAGGGCCTTCGCTGACCTTTACAATAAATCAGACTGGTCCAGAAAATGTGGTCACAAAATAGGTCACCAGAGATATCTTCTTCGGTGTCTCACCTTTTATTCTTGCAGTAGTACCTTCTTTTCCTATCTGCTGCTATGCTCATTAGTATGCCTATGAATGTGTAGTTTTCCCTTAAAATAATAGTTGCGAAAAGACTCTTTTTATAATTATCATCACACTGGAACTTAACTGGTAGAATATTGTGGTAATGGACTAAACATCATTAGAGGCTGTATTGCGGAGATCCAGAACCACGTGCAGGGCGCCCGGGTACAGCCTAAAAACGTGCCACCTTTTTTGTTCGTAATTTATTCTGGGTTTATTATTTCAGGTTTTTGACTGTGCTACACTTCAAATAAAACATAAGAAGACCAAGCACATTCTGCGCTTATAACGCCCAGAAATCTATTCGGCCTTGCCGTGTTTAAAGCTCTGAATAAAGTAAAAATAACAAAGCAAACATTTCAAGCAATAAACAATAAAAATAAAGCAATAAAGCAACAGTAGGCCTCATATATATTGGATACTTATCATGAATAATTTATCACTCAAATCAAACCTCTTTAGAGCAAGTCAACTTACTTTATTTTGTCTGTGATGACAATTGAATAGCTCGGCTTTTTTGTATAAAATTTGTTATTTACGGCCAGTCTTTAAACAGCGTATAAACCATTTTCATACAACGTCGTTGCACAAGCTGTCATTGTTATGATCTATATATTTATAATGATCATTAGAATGCGACCGTTCTTGTCCTGGGCTATTACTGCGCTATTTTATGTGAAGTGTTTGCCATAGCCGAACAGTTGTCGCTTACCGCACTGTAGAATATAATAGATTGATGTTTAATGATGTAAAAGGAAATATGCTTGTCATTTGTTTTACCCATGCATAATGAAGGAATAGCTTACGATACTATTGTGCGGGATGAACCATTTGTATATTTTCTTGAGAGTCTTACACCTAATTCAACATAACCAAGTTGGTGTGGAATCCTTTAAAAGGATACGCTTTTCTTATTTAATAAGGCCTCAGACGTCTGGATAATTTATCCTTGTCCAACCGACCTTTGTAGATTATGTAATAATCACTTGTGTTATCAGGCCTCAGATAACACTACATAATCAGAACGAATCATGAACTCGAGAGCGTTAGTAGGCTTGCTTAACAATTTTTCGTTGGTGCTAGGGTCGAGTAGGAGCCAGTACAGCCGTCGCTATAGGCGACCTCATAAATCGTCTGCTCAAAGTTCTATCACCACCAAACACAAATAACATGGGGAGGCATTAGATGGAACCGCGCGGAGCGAAAAAGTAGGCGTGGAAAGAAGGCGTTTATCCAGTACCTTTATTTACAACACGACTACAACAACAACAAAAAAAAAAGACACGCGACGTCAGGAAGTGCCGCAGCCTCGACCATAAGCTCGTTCTCGCCTATCAATGCTTGCACGATTTCTCTGCAGACACGTTTGCTAGCATTTCCGCTCCTGGCTTCATCACACCGAAGCGCCTGCCCTGGCGGTACCGATGTCGGCACCAACATTGCGTCGGCTAGCCGGAAACGTTGGCTATGATTTATGCTAGCCCGTTAAAAAGAAATGATAGCGCTGGCATATAAAGAAAACCACAAAAGGTTGATCATTCAAATTTACAACCAATGAACAGCGAAATATGCACAACCTTTCTTCAATACTTCTCGAATCTTCAGCGGTCGTTCACCTCGGTAACCTGCGTTGGCGGAACAATCAATAACCGCCAATAGCCAAGCGTCGGTCTTCAAGCGACATTCACAAAATATGCAATTTAAAAACTTGAAGTGTAACATTCCGTCGAAAACTAAGTCAGACACGGAAGCGCTTTAGCCATTCGTATTGTCATGTTTCTTTGCTTTTTAAACCAGTGCACTGTATTTGGAGGTTGTGATTTGTTTGTATTTGTTATTTGTATATTTTTACGCATTATTTATTTTGATCCATCGTTCACTTTGGTGCATGGGGACCCGAAAGTTAAAATACATACAATAAACAACTATAAACAGCTATGTTGTTTGACATTTTGATGCTCTTGTTCCTTTATCTAGATCATTTCAAGTTCAACTAGAAGTCAAAGATGAAGGTGGCGTTAAGCTACTTGTAAAGGTAGATGGTAAGGCTACCAATGTTTTCTTGTGTATTCTGATCTCCTGATTCCTCTGGAATTACTTTCGAAAATATACAGCGCATACAAACGACACAGAGCATAAAAGGGGAACCACAGAGCGCCACTGAATCCTTGGCTGCAGTCATCGCACTCATGAATTAGAAATAGCCTTGGGAAGTAGAAATGGTTCATTTACGGAGCGCAAAGTCCTGACAGTTTGCGTCATGCTATTACAACAGCGGTACTATTAAAACGTAACTTTACTTTTCTTGCTTGATTGCACTTGCTTTAAAACGTAACTGGAGAAGAAACAAGCCGTCAAGCCAAGCAGTCATTCTGAACTATGGTTCACCTCACTTGCTGTAGAAAGCTAAAACCCGTCCTATGACTTAGGTGTTGCAGTACAAAATTGTGCTGGTTCCTGGGGGTCTGATATAGTACGCCGCAATGTGAAGCTGAGATCTATTGGAGGTCACAGGAATGATCTGCGCAGTAATCTCTAACCGCAATTAGTATGGTGTTGAAGTGAAGAAGGGTAGCAGGTTGGACTTGTGAGGTGTCTCCCTCCATGCAACTTCAAAGAGGGTGATATTCATTTGATTTCGTTTCGTTTGCTGCCACCTTAAAAGCTCGAAGACAGTACAGAAGGTTTGCGCAAGTAGCTGGTGGAATAGAGCACACAGTGAACACCGAAGAATACAAGGCAGAGAAAAAATGCCAAACTAAATCTTAGCAAGGAAAACAACAAAAATAAAACTGCACACTGGGCACACAGCGACGAGATGAAAGCAAATCAGATACACAAAGGTGAGCATACACAAAAAAGGAGGCCTTGGAGCAGCAGGGCAGAGTTTCTCTTTAAGATGGAGCAACAGGGTGATGATTTACAGTGTACAAAATTTTGGAGGGCGGATCGTAAAGGTGATTGGCGAGTGATAAAATAAGAAAGTACCTACTGCATGCAAAGAATAATGTAAACGTAAACACGTAGCGATTTATTTAAGCAAGGTGTTCCAAAGGGTGCTAGAATGTGAAAAAACAGAGTTATTCATAGCTCAAGTGTGACCACGGACGCGTGCTATTGGGTGGCTGTGGCTTAAGCGGGATACCACTACTGCTGATGGTATTAAAAAAAGGCGCCCTTGTCCCCGGTGATCAAATTAACAATGAAGTAAGCATAGACGAGAAACGGCAAGACGCCAAACTGGCGAAGGGAGAGAAATTGTTTTATGCACTCACGCTAATGGGGTTAGAAGAAAGATTATATATAAAGGAGGCACCTCGATTCTACATCGCTTCTAATTTGTAAGGTGGGCTTGTGAAGAGTTCCAAATGGAAAAAGCGTATTCAAGTTTGGGTCTGATGAATGTAACAATGCTGGCCTTCTTGGAAAACAGAATCACTAGTGTGGTGTGTTTGACGATGCTTTCTAGAATGCAAATGGTCAGTGTCTTCAGCTCTTTTTGAAAAGTACTGTAAGCCTTGCAATTCAAGGTTATGTTAGAGTAAAGAAAGGACTCTCTTTATATGAGTAGAAATGAAAGGCACGGTGTGCACAGGCTTGTACCAACCGTTTATTAGGTGGAAGTGCAGTGTTTCTTACTGTGAAACAATAAAGCCAAAATGTGGGTCATTTTCGGCGGCTTCAGTAACAGGGATTTATTGTGTGGATAAACAATAATTGACAATACCTGAAAAACGCCACTCCCCCTTGTGAGTTACAATGATACAGATTCTTAGTTTTAGCTACGTAATAATATTGATCGGTTATTTTTTTATTGTTTTGATTGCTGTGATACAAAGTGGCCATCTGTTCACTTTTTTATTCTTCACTCATCGATTAGGAACACAGGAAAGAACTCATTAATCCATGGCATTTCGTATGACTCTGCTAAATGCGCCAATGACAGAAATGCATAAAATCCAAATTTCTGAATTTCTGAATCCAATAAAACACTGACTCATGCCGTGCGTGCTCAGCTCTCTAAATAACCTATGAGCCACCAATTTTATCAATTCACGTACGCAGGCAACGACTGGTATCTTTGGAAAAGAGCACGTTCGTTTTAGTAAAGTTATGTGTCTCTGCACATAACCTTTTTCAGGTATTGTTTTGTATGGGTACCCAAGGTGCCTCCAAAAATGTGCCTTCTAATTGTTTCAGCCTTCACCACTCTAATAACAACCTATATATGCGGACATATTTACTCAGGAAGATTGGAGTAACGTTCAAACCATGATAGACATTTCACAACAGTGCTGTCGTAACCTAACCAGAGGGATTGTTATTGCGAAACCAAATATTGCCGAAATGCGGCATATCAGTATGTCAAGCTCACCTTCCCGTGGAAACATCAGTCATCACATGATTGCCACTTCGGCTGCACAGAAAATCTTATTATTGCACGCGGCTGCAAAATATCCGCAGCAGCCGACTGCATAGTCAGTTGTCTTAAAGGAGCAGTGAAACGAAATTTCAAAGCTGAGATAAATATGTAGAACGCTTCCTTTTTATGAGCAGATATCTACCAGCAAGGTTCAACAGATGCCTTTCAGCACAACGTATTTTAAATAAATTTTAGACTTTCCAAGCCCGAGAAAGGCATGAGCGGGCCAGGATGATGTCATCTGCTACTTGCCCCAAACCGCCGACGCCGGGGCTCCCGTGATGTAGCGGACACGCTGGCTGCGGTTGGCGCGCCCTGCTAACCGTGTGTACACGTCATGGTTTTAGGACTTTCGCAGTGCTGCCCGGGCGCACGAGGACGGGGAATACCTAGGGCGGTCTGAGCGAGCGCGTGCGCTCGCTCGCGTGCGTCTAGACGGGCAGCGGTGCGACAAGAATGGTGACGTCACATGCTACCTCCCGTTATTGCCGCCGCTCGGCGTTCGTTTTGTCGAAACTGAAAGTGACACGTATAAAGAACGCCGTAAATTTACACTGCGATCGACCATTTAATGTGCCATTCTGTGATTTGTGGGCTAATAGGCACCCCTACCCGCGAAAAATAACGTAACAGAAAAATGTCCTGCCATTACTACTTTAAAACCAAGTTATGCTGGATTCTCTGACTTCCTAGAAAACAGCCCAATATCAATTTCATTGTCTGAACTCTTTTAAAGTCGTTGCAAGTATAAGGATTGCAATAAATGTCGGACTCATTCCGAGCGAAGTTGTAATATAGTGTGCTTAGTAGGTAGGCGCATCATACGTCATGGCCATTGACTACGGTACAAGCCAGTATTTATGTTTTTCAGATGTCCGAAAAAACGTACTTGACATAGCCTGTCCTGTTGCGAAAATTTGCATTTTGCAGTTGCATTTGTGAAACAAACCTTTCGGGTTTGGCGAATTAAACACAATGTACGACCACATTCGAAATGTAATTCAGCGGATTTCAACGAACATACGATTCTTGTTTTTTTACTAGACGTGGTGCGGAAAAACATACTACGTGTGGACCTCCCAATCCCAACGGTACGGCGAAACAAAATTGAATATCGTGTTGAGTACGCTGACGAGAACTGCTTAATACTCGCGTATGCAAAAAGCCCACGTAAGCAAATATGGGTTCACCCTTTTATGACATTAAAATATATCAATGTTTACACACTATATTAAGAAAACTGTACAATAGTGATTCCCATAAAATAGGAAAACGATTTCAATGATTTGTCCCAGGCCTCATCAAAAAGTACAAATGAAGAAATATGGGCTCTCATAACCAATTAGTAGTTTACAGTGCATTGCGAGTTTGAGTCCTGATAAATTCCTTTTGCAAGGTAGAGATTATTACGTGTGCAGTGTTTTTGCAGCGTATATTCAACATAACCTACTGAATATTGTGGGTTAGAATATTGGAATGAAATCAAATCAAGCCAACTCAAAGTTTATTGCAACATTGGTTACACTAATGTGGCCTTTTTGAAAAAAATGTAAGAGCTTGACGGGGCCAGAGAGCCGCAATACTTGAATGAACAGGAGCACATAATAGAACTTTGAACTTCAGGTAAAATTTTGTGTGCAACAATACCAAAAAATGCATTCCAGTAGCACGATCATATAAGAAGTACCGCGTATAGAAAATCACATTATATAGCAGACAAATGCAGAAATGCAGTGCACAAGATACATGTACAGTTTTTAAAAAATGGAATATGAACCCTTATATAGGAGCCAGAACACGAAAAATTGAAAAATATCGTTGGTGGAGGTCCAATAACTGCAGTCAATTACTATATTTGGAAAGCCTTGTTTCCCAACTTTTGTACTGTAATTAGTCGACGCGTCAATATTACTTGCGTGCCAAAGTCTTGCTGCCGACGCTTAGAAAGTGCGCGCCGAAATCTTGCTGCAGACGCTTACGCACCACCCCAATGAAAGCATTGTGGCGTTCGCCGAAGAGATGAAGGGGCTTTTCAGGCGTGCTGACCCTTGCACGGCGGAAGAAAACAAGTTGCGCTTCTTAAGGCACGTTGGAAGGAACAGCTGCTTCCTGGAATTGTCCGGAATGCGCCTAAAACCGTCACCAAATTCGCGGCCGAAGAAAGCGCAGAGCTAAGCAGTGTGACCAACACTTTGTTGGCAAGGTCAATGCGAACTATGTCAAAAGCATTCGAATTCCGGAAGATAGCGTACGGGAGACCATTAGCGCAGTAGTGAGGGTGGAGCTGCGGAAACTTCTACCAATGCCATCGCGACCCCAAGTGGCTTCCCCTACTGACCTCATTAGCAAAGAAGGGCAGCAAGCGCAGGGAACTTCTACGACGCCAGACGCATCCTGCAGACCTCGGGCGATGCCCTACGCGGCATCTCTAATCGACATCACCCGCCTGTATCATATCGTGACGAAGTTCCGTACCATCATACCCTGTCACCCGCACGACCACCTCCCCAAGGAAGACCGACGTGTGGCGAATGTGCGAAAATCGTCTGTTGTACTACCACTACGGAGAGGCCGACGACATCTATCGTCGCTTCTCCTACAAGAGGCTCCGTTTGAAGGGTTCTCCATCGACCCACCCCGCCCGCTACCCCCACAGCGCCCTACTGAGATCGAAGAATGATGATGATGATGATTGGCGTTTACTGGCGCAAGGCCAACGAGGGCAAAGAACGCCAGAGAAGTTAATGGTCGAAGAGAAGCGATTACCACAACAAGTTAGGTATAGAAACGTGTAAACCTGACAGCAAAAGCAAATAAAAAAATAATGGTGATGGCTGGTGCATAGGGCCAGATGTGATTACACATGATAGTAAATGAGGTTTAAAAACTTTATATCGGCCAAATGCTTAAAAACGCCTGTGCCATGTACCGTGGCATCGTCACCCAAAAACCTCAACGGGTGGAGCGGAACGTGTTGTCTGTAGAGTTTGGGAAAGTGTTTGTGCCGTGTTATTTAGTGCCTTGCATTGAATGAGTATGTGGACAACGGATAGAGCCTCTCCACACCTGCTGCACAGGGGTCATGAACATCCCGTGAGCAGATACGAGCGAGTTGCGTGTGTGCCGTATCCGTAGCCTAGCCAAAGCGACTTCTGTGTACCTGTTGTGTGCGTCGTTGGTGTATGTCCTCAAGTGTGTTGAATTACGTGTAACTTGTTGTCTATCTGTTCACTCCAGTCAGCTTGCCATGATTTACGAAGTTTTTTGCGGTCTAATGTGTGGCTTCATTTCAGTGTACGGCACTGTTGTTATATCTACTGTGCCTTGTAGTGCAGTAACGGCAGTAATTTCATCAGCAACCTCGTCACCGATGGTCCCACAGTGGCCTCGAACCCAGCATATAGTTATTTCAAGGTTTGCGGTACATGCGGATAGAATGGCCTTAAAAACAATAACTACATATTTCTTAGACCGTTTGTTAGAGGACAGCGCACGTACAACGCTGAGGGAGCCCGTGTATACGATTGATTTTGGAATTTTGTGTTGGACAATGTGACCTAGAACCATTAGGATTCCGTATGCGTCAGCCGTACAAACACTGTTCTGGACATTCATCGTTTGACAGACACGAAAGCTCTGTCCGTGCGCAGCAAAAGGCACAGCGGCAGAAGTCTGAATCATCACCATAAAATTCTGCAAATCCCTATTTATCTTGTAAAAACAAGAAATGCTGCAGAATGGCAATTCTTGGTGCCCTGTTATTATCAAGCTGCGTGAAACACAGGTTACAGAACAGAGGGCGCCGATTGAATGGTGGTATAAAATGAATGATCGGTGTCTTGTGAATGTCTGAAACGGGGACCTTAAGCTTACTAGCTTCTTCTCTTACCCTTATAGAAAAAGGCAGATAGATGAAAGGACGAATTAAAAAACCGTTGTATGAGTATGTATTATTAGTGGTGAGACTAAAAGGGTGGTTAGTGAGAGCCATGATTTTCGAGGCCTACAAAAGGTCCATGTGAATCCCCTGCTGATATACGGACCATTTATCAAACTCGGCCTAGAGGCTCAAGACTGCGCTAGTGCTAAAAGCGCCAGACGCAAGGTGAAGCCCCAGATACAGCACTGCTTCCAGCATGTCTGTGTGTTGTATTTGTTGCAGACCCATAAACGGCACTTCTATAGTTAAATCGAGACCCCAGTAGGCTGCTAAAAATACGTAAGAGGAGTTGCTTGCAAGTTCCATGGGACTGGTGTGACAAGATTTTAAGAATGATGATAGCCTTCAGTCATGTATGTTTCAGTTGTTTAATGTGAGGGTGAACGTAAGTTTGTATCCAACACCACACCCAAAAACTTGTGTTCTTTTCTCAGAGGAACCAAAACGCTTTTAGGGGTAATCTCTGGTCCGGATGGATCCCACGCTTCCTGGAGAATACAAGACGAGTGCTTTTTTCTGGGTTAAGTTTAAAACCGCTCCTGTCTGCTAGGCTGGCAAGCTTACTGACACCGAGCTAGACTTGACGCTCACAGATGCACACATAGCAAGATTTATAAGATACCTGGACGTCGTCTACATACAATGAATAAGAAATTGTAGGTGGCAATGCCTTCCCAAGGGAGTTCATTTTAACTATGAACAGAGTGCAGCTTAGAACTCCACCTTGCGGAACGCCGTTTTCTTGCACATGAACCCTTGAAAGGGCGCTGCCAACTCTCACACAAAACGTTCTTTCGGACAAATAACTAGCAGGAGTATTTATCATGTTGCCTGAGACACCAAATGACTTCACGTCACTGAGGATCCCGTAGCGCCAGGGGCTGTCATAGGCCTTCTCAAGGTCAAAAAATACCGTTGCTCAAAACTGCTTATGAATTAAGGCATCCTTTTTCAAGACTCGAGCGCGACGGGTTGATCGTTTGTGGATCGTCCTGCCCTGAAGCCTCCCTGGCAGCTCTGGGGAAGATTATTGTACTCAAGAAAATACATGAGCCTCCTGTTTATCATATTCTCGAAGAGCTTGAACAGGCACCTTTTCAAAGCAATGGGCTGGTAACTAACAGGAGAAGAAGGGTCCTTTCCTTTTTTTCAGGCCTCCTGCCACTACTATGAGCTCCCTCCAAGAGCGTGCAATGTGCGCCGAAAGCTGAATTTTATTGTATAGATGTAGAAGTGTTTCGAGGGTGTCTGAGTGTAGGTGTTGTATCATTGTGTATGGGATTTTGTCTGAAACTGGAGCTGAAGGCTTTTATGTTGTCGGGGCTGCCATTAGCTCTTGAACTGAAAAGGACAATTGTAGAAAGTGTGCGATTTGTTTATATCACGCAGGGATTTCGTTTCCGCAGATGTTTTGTGTTTTATGAAAGTGTTTGTGTAGTGTGCTGAACTGGACACGTGTTCCAAGTGTTGTGCAAGTGCAATTGTGTTATACCTGGTCTTGGTTTGCGTCCCCTGTTGTGCTAATGAGGGGCAGGCTGTGTGCCTGTTGTCCTTTGAGTTTACGTATACATGTCCAGACTTTGTGTGTGTCCATGTGAGAAATAACGTATGTCAAGAAGGTGTGCCAAATCTCTCGTTTTGACTCAAGGCGCTCACGTTTTCCCAATGGCTTTGCCTTTTTGAACAAAAGGAGGTTTCCCGGCGCGGGCTACCGACGAAAGATACCCCACGTCTTGTTCTGGTCATCTCGCGCCCGCCTACAGTCCTAGTTCCACCACAGCCTCCTCTGGTTGCGCAGGGCACCAGAGGTGTGGAGAATGGACTTTCCGGTGGCGTCGAGGACGTGCCCCGTGAGGAGTAGGGTAGCGTTTTTAACGTATAGGTGTAATATGGGTGTGGGGTGTAGATTGGATGTCTCTGTAAATGTGTTCCAGTTAGCTCTGGCTTCACTGAACCTGTTTTGGGAAGATGAACTGCGTGGGCCTTTACCTATATATGTTAGTGAGGTGGGGAAGCGGTCACTACCACAGGTGTCCGTGCCCACACCCCACTCAAGACATGGAAAGAGAATTGCAGAACCAATAGCCAAGTCAAAAAAGGAGACTGTGATGTGTCCCATGTTATGGTGTGTAGGCTGTTTCTTGTTGAAAAGGCATGCTCCCGAGGATGTTAAAAACTTCTCTATCAGGCGGCCTCGGGCGTCCGTGCGAAAGGAGCCGCAAAGAAAATTGTGTGCAACAAGGTCGCCTGTAAGGATGTATGGTTCGGGCAGCAGGTCAGCCAGTGCCTCGAAATCGGAGCTCGAACGTGCAAAATCGGGAGGAATGTATATAGAGCATACAATTTTCAACCTATTAAATATTATTGCGCCGATTGCTATGGCCTCAAGTAAAGTGTTCAAAGTGACAGCGTTGCATGCTATGGATTTCCTGGCGATTATTGCCACACCGCCCAAAGAGTGTGGGCAGCCATCCCTGTCCATTCTGAACAAGATGTAACTATTCAAGAAATTTGTATCCTTTGAATTTAAATGTGTTTCCTGAACACACATTACACTTGGCTGATTAGCATGCAGTAGTTCGTATACATCGTCAAGATTTTTAAGCAGGCCTCTGTAGTTCCATTGGATTATGTTTTCTGTTCCCATTATACATACATAACATACATGTAGTAACGATCTGGCAAACAGTGTCTCTAACCATGAGGTAAAATAAGTTAAGAAGTTGACACTAGTAGTGGGTGTAACACTGGTTAGTGTCACGCTAGTAACACCCGCGGGTAATGCTATGGTGTAAGTGTAGTTGGTGTAACACTAGCTCAAGAGAGACCTCGCGTATTCACAAGGGGTTCATTTATAGCTACTTTTTGTCTGAGCAAGCCTGGTTGCCATCTTTACATAAGGTATTTTAACAGATATGTTTTAATTTTTGAATTTTTATGCAGCTGTGCCGACCAAAATCAGGCTTCATTTCCACTTGTGCCAAAGTCAGCGTAGTCTTGGTTGTCAGCTCAAGAAACTCTGTCTAGAAGAAAAAGAGTAATGCTGATAAGTCATAGTATAGGTACCCATAAGCCAGCACAGCTTTTAGGCAACCAGGAACCGATGAAAGTGCAGCACCCGTGTTTACAGCTGTCTTTATGAAACTCGGCCAACCCAGCGTGTAACCAAATTTCTCACAATTTCGATGCCATCAGAAAAAAAGAATCCAGTAACCCGATTGCCACTTGATATATACCATCATTCCCAAAGAGCTTTACTAATTTACACCATGATAACCCGAGACAGCCATTGTCCCAGTAATAAAACCGGAATGTATCATCAACTGATTTGCATATATCATAAAAATGAACTTACTTATCTTTATAAAAATGATCCAGTGTCTGAAAACGATTCTCACCGAAGTTACCCGTTTACGGGGAAAAAAGTGACAGAAATAAAGGCATTTGCTAAATGAAACTGGGTTAGTTTGTATATTTCGGGAACGTTTAGTGGACGAAGTTTTCTGCGGTGCACATCTCTTGTTTTTTCACACAGATTTCTACAAGAAAAATAAACATGCAACAATTTCGAAGATATGCAACGAGATCCGCGATAGCTGAAAGAAAACAAGAATGCACACAAAACAGTGCGACAATATAAGTGATCGACGGGAAAATGACACTTATATCACCAGAGCAATCTGGCAATTATACTTGGTAACCACTCTTCAAGATTGGCCGATACGGTTACTGCAAACGGCGTAAACGAAACCCTCAACCAGCGAGGAAGGCGCCCAAGCAGACGCCATAGAAATAACGTCCCCAAACACCGGACACGAGCGCTGTTAAATGTTACAATGTACTTGCCCGATCTGACGCTTCAATCAGACGCAACAAATGCAAGCCCGTGATTCCATTATTTCGCCGGCGCGGTAAGCCTAAACCTTACAACAAAGCAGTCAGTCAGGTAACGCAAATCCCTCAAGTATGCTGTAATTTCGAATATTTCACCATGAATGTCCCCAGCCAAAACATACAGGTAATGAAGTCGCATAAACCTTTGCGGGAACATACCGTGCTTTCTCCAGCTGGCGCTGTGGAGTGACCAACCGTCGGGCTTGATGGTCGCAGAAGAAGCGGGTTTGTTGCGCTGACAGTCATAAACGGGCTCCCCTTAGCATCAGGGACTCACGTCGAAAAACAAGTCTTTGTAACAGCCATCCTCACTTTATCATAGGTCAATCACAGCGATAAAAGGGCTTGATTCGCGCGAAAACGCGGCCTCCTGACCTTCCGAAGCCACTATTTCTCAATATCCCGTCATAAAACGGAGACATCATAGGCCGCCTGGAGAGATGGCGCGACAAGCACATGTTGTGTAAGTTACCGAGGCATTTCATTGCTTACAACGTACATGTTATATGTCAGTAACATATAAAGTGCTTTTGCATCAAGCCTGTAACCCCGTGTTTGGGCCGGGATAAAAAATATCGAATTGGCCCCATTGAAACCTCTAAGCTGTAGGTTACTTCATTTAGAAGTTTCAATGAAGGCATTCGCGCATGTGTGCCTTGCGTGCTGATCTACCCATACCCAGAATGTAGCTATTGATGTTTGCGGCTTTATACACGATTGTACGGGAGCAAAAAACTACGAAAAAAGAAATTCCGAGAAATTAGAACACAAAGCAACATACGTAAAGACGATGAATTTCCTTTTGCGGCCATAGTCTGGTAGATGCGGCCAAATAGATGCCACAAAGGGGTCGTGCCGCGCTACCATTAAGACAATTGTTGCGCGGCTGGTGAAAGCGAGAAACATGCTTGTCTGTGAGTAAGCAAGGCCTCGCTAGCGCGCGATGTCGGTCTCGACAGCAGGCGCCGTGGCTCGAGCGTGTGCAGTGACGGTTTTCGTCACGCATTGGCTTGGTCGGGAATGTTGCGGCCCGTCCTGTACGCCGCAAAATATGTTTCAAATAGCATTGGCGCCCAATTATAAACACATTGTCCCCGTGCAATACCTATGATTGAAGCAGCGAATAAGGTGTACCACGGATGCTCTAGCTGCTGTCTTATTCAAGGAGAATGGCGTGGCTATGGCACGGCCAGCTTCAAGATAAAGACCTCCTCATGCTCGCAGATTTCGCATGCAGAATGTGATAACGCTTGTCTGGATTTTTTCAGGTCTTTCCGACGATGGTTTGCGCTTCATTTTATCCCCATTTATCTGATGTGTGCTCGTTTGTTGGGGTTTTGTTCATATTGGTTTCCCCTTTTTCTATTTCCGTTGAGCTCCGTATTTGCCGCTTCAGCTTGGGAGAACTTGACACCTTTGTGGCCTTAATGGTGTGCTAAAGTATTATTTTTGTAACATGATGTTACATAACTAGGTTGTCAAAAACACGCATCAAGGTGGCATCCACTGACCGTATCACGTGTTTCGCGCATGCTATTTCACGTGTTTTCCGCACAAAAAAAGTATTGAGCGCGCATTTTTGTCCATACACCCACACACACGCGCACGCACACGCACACACGCCCACACAGACACACACTCACACCCACACACACACACACACACACACACACACACACACACACACACACACACACACACACACACACACACACACACTCCCACGCACACGCACACGCACACTCACATGCACAAGCACACACTCACGAACGCACGCCAACGCGCACACGTACACACGCAAACGCGCATGCACATGCGCACGCGCACGTACTCGCACACGCACACGCCCGCGCATACGCACAGACACACACACTCACACACGCACTCATAAGCACACACACACACACACACACACACGCACGCGCCGCGGTATTTGCAACAAAAGGATCTGATACGCTGTCATTCCTGCAGTTCGCAAGGACAGGCGATTTACAAAGATTTTCCTCTACATGGGCGATTCTGCGGTCGGCATTGCCGCTTGCTGTAGGGCCATGCCGAGGATTCAATACGTAAATTTTTTCGGGGCTAACATGCTGGTCTGTCTTCAGTGTGTTTATAATTTGCCACTTACCCCCAAACTTCGTTTGGCGGACAGAACTTGCAGTGCTGACACGACCGCTGAAATTGTGAAGTTGTTTTAAAATGCTTCTAATTAGACGCTATATAGTCCATTTTGGTTCGCAGTGGGGCGAATTCCGTGCCGTGTCTGTTTACAGCGAAGGCTTTTTCTGGTCTTTGAGGGCCTCACATTTATCTTTGGTCTCCGTTTTAAGCTAGGTGCCACAATACAGGCACCGGCATTGTTAAAGATCTTCGGAGATACGCCTTGATGGTGGCTTAATTGGCGAGCAGTGCTAGCGACCATTCCTGCCGGGCATGCGACAACACACGGCATGTGGAACGAATGTCGATGCGGGGGCACGGCAATGGCTCAAACAGCGTCCATTTTCTTTTTCCTCGGCTGCAATATCATTCTTATCTTCCTTCAATATAATGCCCCTGCTCGGCATTTTCCATGCCAAGGCCAGCCCTCCTATCTAGCTGCCTCAGCCATAGTTTCCTGTTAGAAGGAATGAAAGAAAGAATGGCCAAATTCTTTGCTACAGGTACCAGTCGCACACTTTCTTCTTTTGCTTTACTTCTGATGCTGCATTTTTTTTGTCAACGACTGCCACCTTGCGTAATTGTTGCCATGTCCTCTGAAACAAGCTGTAGGAAGTGCCAGAAGGCGTTGCCTCTTGATGGAAGGTTTATGACTTGTTCAGAGTGTAAACGCGACTATCATTATGGTAAACACTGTGCTGGTGTTTCTGAGAAAGCAATGTCCGGTAAGGGAGCTGAAAAGCGGGTTAGCTGGCGCTGTAGTCTGTGCGTGTCGGAATTGAGGGAGTCGAGCGGAGACGATTCTTTGCCGACTTCTGAGTCGTTTTCAGAGTTGCTAAAGAAGGTAGAGATGCTGTTACCCATGAAGGACGCAATTATATTGCCGCGAACCATGCATTGGGTTTGTTTATTTGTGTTTTGGTTTTACCGCCCGGCTGCGCCGGTCTGTGTTATCTCCGTGCCAAGGGAAGCGCGTGTTCCATTCTTTCTTTCTGTGCCGCATGTGTTATCTGTTCAGATAGGGAGAGCATTCCGATCTAACGTGAACATCCCGGACGTGATGTAACGTGAACATACGAGTTCAAGGTAATGCACGGCACCAGCAACGTTCCAAAGAGTCATGGACACTGTGCTAGCTGGCCTGAAGTGGCACACCTGCCTCGTATACCTCGACGACGTTGTGGTATTCTCCCGGACTTTCGACGAACACCTCGCAAGGTTGCAGTCAGTACTCGAGGCCATCCGTACGTCGGGGTTAACGCTGAAGCCTGAAAAGTGCCGCTTCGCGTACGAGGAACTGAAGTTTTTGGGCCATGTCGTCAACGCCGCGGGAGTCCTGCCTGACCCGGCGAAAACTTCAGCCATAGCGAACTTCCCAAGGCCGAAAGATAAGAAGGGCGTGCGCAGATTTCTTGGACTGTGCGCATACTACCGGCGCTTCGTCGCAAACTTCGCACGCATTGCAGAGCCGCTTACGCGCTTGACGAAGGATAGCACCGCTTTCAGCTGGGAAGACGACCAAGAAAAGGCATTCTGCGAGCTGCAAAAACACCTGCAAAGCCCGCCCGTGCTCGCTCATTTCGACGACAACGCCGAAACGGAAATACACACGGACGCCAGTGATATAGGCTTGGGTGCCGTCCTTGTCCAAAAACAAAGCGGGTGCGAAAACGTAATCGCCAATGCCAGCCGTGGTCTGTCGAAGGAGGAGAAAAACTACTCTGCCTCCGAAAAAGAGTGCCTTGCTATTATATGGGCCATTTCAAAATTTCGCCCATACGTGTATGGCAGACCGTTCAAGGTTGTAACAGACCACCATGCGCTGTGTTGGCTCGCCAATTTGAAGGACCCCTCTGGCCGTCTTGGGCGGTGGAGTTTGCGCCTGCAAGAGTTCGACATTACAATCGTCTACAAATCCGGCAGGAAACACTCCGACGCCGACTGCCTGTCCCGCGCCCCTGTCGACCCACCACCACAAGACTCCGATGAAGACAGTGCGTTCTTCGGGGTTGTTACGGAGAGCGACCTAGCCGCCCAGCAGCGTGCCGACCCCGACTTGCGAGTAATGATCGACTACCTCGAAGGACGTAACGTCGCCGTGCCTAGAGCGTTCAAGCGTAACTTACCAGCATTCAGCCTCAGAAACTCCGTCCTCGTGAAGAAGAATTTCAGCCCCGGAACAAGAACGAATTATCTACTTGTCATCCCCGCAGACCTTCGTGACGAAATTTTGGAAGCGTCCCACGACGACCCGTCTTCCGGACATCTCGGCACAGCTCGCACTATTGCAAAAATTAAGGCGAAGTACTTCTGGCCCCGCCTTACATCCGACGTCACCCACTACGTTCGGAGTTGCCGGGACTGCCAGCGACGAAAAACGCCGCCGACAAGACGCGCCGGACTTCTACAACCGATCGCCATCCCGCGGAGGCCCTTTCAACAAATCGGAATGGACCTTCTAGGCCCGTTCCCGACGTCACGATCGGAGAACAAGTGGATTGTCGTAGCGACAGACTACATGACGCGCTTCGCAGAGACCGCCGCTCTTCCGCGGGGGACTGCACAAGAAGTCGCCAAGTTCTTTATAAACCAAGTTGTGCTGCGACATGGAGCCCCTGAAGTCCTAATCACGGACCGCGGAACGGCCTTTACCGCGGAGCTGATGCAAGGAATCTTACGCTACAGCAACACGGATCACCGAAGAACGACGGCGTACCACCCCCAAACGAACGGACTAACAGAACGTCTGAACAAGACAATTGCGGATATGCTGTCCATGTACGTCGACGTTGAACATAAGACTTGGGACGAAGTCCTCCCGTATGTCACGTTTGCGTACAATACAGCGACGCAGGAAACTACGCAGATGACACCGTTCGAGCTTGTCTACGGAAGACGACCGATTACGATGCTCGACGCCATGCTTCCGCATGTAGAAGACGACGACCTCAACGCCGACGTCCAAGGATACCTTCAACGTGCGGAGGAGGCCCGCCAGCTCACTCGAGTTCGTATAAGGGACCAGCAGCTGGTGGATGCCGGCCGCTACAACCTCCGACGCCGAGACGCCGAGTACCAACCAGGGGATCGTGTGTGGGTTTGGACTCCCATCCGACGACGCGGACTGAGCGAGAAACTTCTGCGACGGTATTTCGGACCCTACCAGATTCTGCGACGTGTTGGCCAACTTACCTACGAAGTGATCCCCGATGGTGACTCCGGCACATCACGACGACGTACGCGGCCCGAAGTCGTCCACGTGGTTCGCTTAAAACCTTTCTACGAACGATGACGAACTTTTATTTTCATTTTCGGACTGTCGCTTATGTTAGCATCGGGTCGATGCACTCTTAGAGGGGGGTAATGCCGCGAACCATGCATTGGGTTTGTTTATTTGTGTTTTGGTTTTACCGCCCGGCTGCGCCGGTCTGTGTTATCTCCGTGCCAAGGGAAGCGCGTGTTCCATTCTTTCTTTCTGTGCCGCATGTGTTATCTGTTCAGATAGGGAGAGCATTCCGATCTAACGTGAACATCCCGGAATAATCTTCTTGCATCTACAATGTTCTCGATGCGAATCGACGGTTCCAGAACCACGCGCGCCGAAAGATAAAAAGCCTGCAGAGCAGACGCCGGGGCATTCGATTCTGCGACGCTCGCCGACGCGCGTACGTCACTTTGTTGACCACTGCTTCGCCGCCTCTGTATTCTTTTCAGTTGTTAGGGGAGCACAAGTTCGCTCCAATAAACTTGTTTCTTTTCCAAACAACTGCTTCGTCCTTGGCTACGTGACATCTGGCTACGTGACAATATCGCTTACTGCTAAGGTTGACGAGCTGTTAGGTTTGGAAGTGACCGTTGATGCCCTACAGAAGACGGTGCAAGCTGTGGAGGGCTCGATATCTTTCTTGTCAAAAAGCTATGACGAGGTCATCACTTCTGCAGCTGCCAGCCAGGCCACAATTAAATTTCTAGAGTTTAAAGTACAAATTCTGGAGACCACGGTCTCGCAGCAAGCTGGAGAGCTTCAGTTTCTTCATGCAACGCTAAATGACAACGAGCAATACAGCAGACTGTGCAATCTTGAGATTCAAGGTTTGCCCATGCGTCCTGCCGAGGACCTATCTGTGGTCATTTGTGACTTGGCTGATAAGCTGGGAATTGAACACAGTGACGATGATGTCGAAGCTATCCACCGGCTTCCGGCGAAGCGTGACGTCATTCCGACTGTTCTTGTTCATTTTGCACCGTTAGCGATTAAGGAAAAATGGATGTCTTGCCGCAAAAAGACCCAATCACCTGCCGAACAAGAGGTTATACCCTTGATTTTTCTGAACGACGACTTGACCACCCAGAACAAGAAGCTTTTTTTTTGGAAGTTTGGCAAAGAGGAAAGAATAAAAACTACAAGTATGTCTGGGTGAAGCAAGGAAACATTTTCGTGAAGAAATCCAAAACCTCCGCCTTTCGTATCTACAGTAGCCTCGATCTAGACCGCCTTATTTAAATGTGAATAGCTCTTTCTTTCAGTGCACTAACGTTGACGAGTTTTGCAGTTTGTCAACTAAAACCGGTGGACACCCATTTTCCGTTTTGCGTGTAAACATTCGTAGTATCAGGCAATACTGGGACGAATTTTTGACCATTGTGGAAAATTGAAGTTGTGTCCTAAATGTAATAGTGCTAACAGAAATAAATATACGCTCAGAGCTACTTTCCCTCTTCAAAATGAATAATTATTCTTCATATTCTGTTACACGTCCACTAACTAGGGGTGGAGGGGTACTCGTTCATGTACGCAAAGACAGGCCGTGTTTAGTGCAGCGGAATGCATTGGCTTAAACATTGCTTCGGCTGCACTCGACATTACGCTTTTAGCCGTGTACAGTCCTCCGGCACAAAATGCCAAGGTTTTTTTATCTGAACTTTAAAGCTTTATCCAGTCAGTTTCTGTGAATTCTGTTCTTTGTTTAGTCGGAGATTTCAATCACGACACTTTGTCGCCCTCGAGGCCGATTGTGTGCGAATATCTCTATACTTTGGCAAAATGGGGTTTTCAACCTACCATATTTGTATCCACAAGAGAAGAGTACCTCGGTGACAAATTTGTAACGTCTTGCCTTGACCATCTGAACATTAGAGCGCCCATATCTGAAGTCACTGCCGCTGTTATCAAGCAGAAACTGGCTGACCATTATTTCATCGGTTGTCATCTTTTCTTTCCGGAGTCGAACCGGACACATCTTACTACGCGGAATCTGGTTATCCTTGACATAGTAATATTTGATAAAGCCGTAGCTGATTTTGATTGGGAAGTTTTTTACAGAGGGTTAGTTTTCAAGACGTGTATCAGGAATTCTTAGAAATATGAAAACAATTTAAACAAAAGGCACAAAAAGCAGTGCTAATAAAGAAACGCAGCATGAACAGCCCCTGAAAACCAAATGAAATTCTGCAAGCTATAAAAGAAAAGGACGCGCTTTGGACGCGCTGTAAGCCCTCTTCTTATCCCGAGTTGAGGATGTTGTTTAAGTCTAAGCGAAACAATGTTACAGCTCTGTTGAGATCGGCGAAACATTCGTACTTTAACAAATCCTTCTACGAGAACAGATTCTGCCCCATGAAAACTTGGACAACCATTAACCCGTTACTTGACCGGAAAACACAACAGTCGATCGATGTAACAATTTCAAACACTTCCGTAATCTTGGTCACTCCGTGCATGGCTTTATTACCCACTTTTCGAAACCTTCAAATCGGTCACAGGTTTCTCCCGGTGCAGCGCTGCGTTCCTTGAATAGCAATGTCACGTCGGCATACTTGCCTCCCTTAACTAGCGCTGACTTGCATCACATAATATTTACTTTCAAGCGTAAAAATGCACCAGGAATATACGGTGTTTCTGTGATTGAACTTCAGCGAAACTTCAGCGTATTATGCGACGTAATAATATTTATGCGCAATTCTTTTATGGAACATGGTTTCATCTCTGGTGAGCTTAAGATCGCCCTGGTCAAGCCGCTCCATAAAAGAGGAAGCTTTAAAACGATTGAGAATTGCAGACCGCTGTCTATCCTACCTTGTATCGCACAAATCTTAGAAAGGCATCTTTTTCGTACGATGAGTCCTTTTCTCGAAAATAATAACCTTCTTTCAGATTCTCAGTTTGGATTCAGGGCAGGAAAGAGTACTATAACACTTTTAGAAAAGTTCTGTGATCATATTTATTCCGCCTTCGATAATAATGAGGTATCCTGTGTTCTTTTCCTGGATGCCAGCAAAGCATTTGACTCGGTTTCTCTTCATTATTGCTCCAAAGCTTGAACTTGTAGGTTTTCGGGGTCCTTTTCTGAAACTTTTAACAAACTACTTCCACAACCGGGCTCAAATTGTGCGGATAAACGGTTTCTCGAGTTCCAAACTTTTGTTGCAATCAGGAGTGCCACAGGGGTCTATTTTTTATCGCCATTGTTGTTTAACGTGTACGTCAATGATTTGGGTTCTGTCACAACAAGGAGTCGCCTGTATCAGTATGCAGACGACACTGTTCTTCTGTATACTCACTCTCTTTACAGTTGATCGATTCACTCCCTTCAAACAGATGCAATTGCGGTTAAGGATTGGTATTCCTACAACGGTATTTGTATTAACACACAAAAAACAAAATGTGTGTGTTTCCACAATCCTCACAAAAAAAGTGACTGTACGCCGATTCTACTCCTTAACTCAAGGTGTAAAGATTGTCATTGTACTCCTCTTCCCTTCTCGACAAGCGTGAAGTACCTAGGTGTATATTTTTATAGCGACATGACGTCAAACACCCAGATGAACTACGTTTGTAACAAGCTTCGGGGGGTATCTTGCGTTTTATATAATGTTGGTTCCTTCATGCCAGTCCCAACGCGCAAAATTATTGCGCACTCGCTCGCTTACAGCATTCTCAGATATGGGATATGTTTGTTTTATCATTGCTTTTTCACCTGGCGTTCCAAAGTAAACTGTATATTAAAACATTCTCCTCAGCGTTGCCTACAATGTAGATATCACCGTTAACGTTGATTGCTTCACTTATTTCAGTCCGCCTACATTTGATGTCCTGTTTTTTCAAACGATTATTTTGAAAAACTTCTGGTGCAGCTCTTTTTTGCCCCCTGATGTGCCGGTGCGAGCTTTCAGACATAGTCCTCGATTTCTTATACCGCGTTGCTAAACACGTTTTGGATCCTATTGTAACGCTACATAACTTGTTGAATTTTGTGCACAGTAGATGGCATTGACTATGTCACAGGCCAATCCCGCCGGCGAAAACGCCGGGGCGACGGAGAAGAACGAGGTGCTCTCAACTGAAATTTCTTCTCACGTCGGGGCCAATACTACGCCATTTTGATCCAGCTGCTCCTACAGAAATGCATACGGACGCCAGCGGCATCGGAATCGGAGCAGTCCTTGTGCAGAGACTTCACGGCACTGAGCATGTGATTGCCTACGCCAGCCGCACGCTCAGTAAACCTGAGAAAAATTATACAGTGACTGAGCAAGAATGTTTGGCTGTCATTTGTGCTGTGCATAAGTGTCGCCCTTACATCTATGGACGGCCTTTTACAATTGTTACGGACCACCACTCCTTATGTTGGCTCGCTGGACTACGTGATCCATCTGGACGGCTCGCCCGCTGGGCCCTCAGACTCCAAGAATATGATTTCGTTGTTTCTTACAAAAGCAGCCGCCGACACACCGACGCTGACTGCCTTTCCCGGTTCCCAGTTTCATCTACCGCCTGCGACGCTGACAATTTCGACGACTATCTTGCAGCAGTCCTTGAGACATTCCCTGACATAGAAACCTTCCGGCGAGAACAGGAAGGTGACCCCAAGCTAGCGTCCTTCTTCGCCACTGCTCGTGACTCCACTCCTACCAACCGCTTTTCTCTTCGGTATAGTCTTCTCTACAAAGCAAACTACAATGCGACTGGAGCGCGGTTCCTTCTCGTTGTACCCCAGAGGCTGCGCCCTTGCGTGCTATGCATGATGACATGTCGTCTGGGCACCTTGGCTCCGCTCGCACATTATACCGCGTACAAGAACGCTTTTACTGGCCCAACATGCGGCGGACGACTGAAAAAATACGTCGCCAGTTGTGTGGAGTTTCAGCGCTACAAGCGTCCTGCAACCACACCGCCCGGCCTCCTCCACCCTGTGAATCCACCCACTGCGCCATTTGAGAAAGTCGGGATTGATTCCGTTGGCCCACTTCCACGGCCGCCAGCTGGAAACCGCTGGGTTATCGTCTGCGTGGACCACCTGACGCGTTACGCAGAAACTGCGGCTGTACCAACAGCTTCAGCAGCCTCGGTTTCTATGTTCATGCTAAATTTTATGATTCTGAGGCATGGCGCTCCGCGCGTGCTTATTAGTGATCTTGGCCGCCAATTTATTGCGGATGTTGTAGAGGAGCTACTTCGCCTTTGCACCTCACAGTTTTGCCATGCTACACCATATCATCCGCAGACCAACGGACTTGTTGAACGCACAAATCGAACACTTCTCAACATGATTTCAATGTACGTGGTATCAAACCACAAAAACTGGGATGAAGTATTGCCTTTCATACCTTACGCGTACAACACGGCCAAGCACGAAATAACTGGCTACAGTCCCTTCTACCTCGTCTACGCACGCAATCCTCGCACTCTTCTTGACACTATCCTGCCATTCTCGTTGCACGACGAGGAGTCAGTTGCCAAGACTCTGTGCCTGGCCGAAGAGTCCCGCCAATTAGCTCGCCTGCACACCCTTGTATCACAGTCCCGGTCTAAACAGAGATACGACGTTCGCCACCGCAGTGTATCATTCTGTAAAAGTGATTTGGTGTGGTTATGGACTCATTTTAGGAAACGCGGACTGTGTAGCAAGTTTTTGTCTTGTTACACTGGCTCATTCGTTATTCTCGACCGTGTAAGCGACGTCACCTACGTCATTTCGCGCCTCACAACACAAGGTCGCCGGTCCATCAAGACGCAACTTGTGCACATCGCCCGGCTAAAGACTTATCACCCTCGTGCTGCTGAGTGACTCACCCGGCGGGTTTCGTCTGCGGGTGGGGGGGGGGATGTAACGCTACATAACTTGTTGAATTTTGTGCAAAGTAGATGGCATTGACTATGTCACAGGCCAATCCCGCCGGCGAAAACGGCGGGGCGACGAAGACAAGAAGGAGGTGCTTTTCGCGTAACCAGGGCTCGGACACGACGCTCAGCGACGGTCCTCACCCAGGTTTTTTAAATAAACCTTCAGCTCACCCCTCAACGCCTCAGCGTCACCGTAATACTATGTTAGACCTTACTATGTATAAAAATTTTTCAACTTCTTACCCGATGAAATATTTTCTATTTCTTCTCTGCGTGGCCTAAGAACATATATGCGGAAACATTTTTCTGTTTTGTCTATCTCAACTAATGCCATTTATTGCCTGTGCTGACTGCAGGGTACGGCCCGACAAGCCTTGCATGGCTTGGGCTGACGCGATGTTGATTTGTATATTTCAAGAGATGAAAATAAAATATTACTATATTACTATTACTAATTTAATGTGCATGGCTAATAGCGGACGGCTGGCAGGCCACAGCAAAATAAAAAAATCTAGTCACCTTCCACTCTGTGAAGAAATATCACCTGCAAAGCTGGACGCAGTCTACGGAGTGCATGAAATAATGCACGTCTGTTGTAATTTGTTATGGAGCAAACTTCCTTGCCACTTCCCATGCAGCACACCTACAATTAGCTAAATCGACCTCTGAAGTATCGAAGCTTTGCCTAATAACAATGTTGGCGGGAGGACTGAAAGGTAATAGATGGCGGGAGTAGTTACGTTGTCCTCTTCAATTCCTTGCATTGGGGCATCGCTTATGTCGTCCTCTTTTTAGTTGTCCATTTAAGAAACGTGTCGGGTAAAAGGGGTCTGACTGGGAGGCATTTCTTGAAAAAACATGCTCCTGCCATTGCCGACACAACTAGCGTGGAGCAAATTGCGAACTCAGATGTGCGGGTGCCCTCAGAGGGTGCATCAGCCATGCATGCAGCCTTCTCGCGCGAAATCTGCAGTTCGAGTGTGGCGACGCAGTGGAAGCCGGCGGAAAGTCGTGTCGAAATTTTTGCTTGGGGTAGTCGGGCATTGGTTTTGGGCGATAGAAGATTCCGTTAGCCAAATTATTGGTTCGATGGGCTCAGGACAAATTCACGAAAGCTATGGAGCACTGCACTAGGGCCAGCGTCGAAGAAAAACGCGACCAGAAGCGCAAAACTCAGTTTCCTCGGTGAAGCGCTACTTTTTGCAGAAGCTGAAGATGACGATTGCTCAACCGCAGAGAAAAAAAACTTTTCACAGCACGCTCGCGCAAATACTGCCCTGCTGGTTGAATCATGATTAGGAGAACTCCCAACGGTTAATCTTCTCGGCTATTGGCTGAGTGGTCAAAGAGTCTATTTGATATTAGGTTGAGACACAATATTTCACATTTAAAATTATGTTGCTTAGTAGCCCACACTTTTGTTTCCGTAACAAGTTGAACAGTTGTCAATACAAGCTTTTGTGGCTTATTTGTGCACGATATGACGGCAAGCCTTGACAAGTCGGAAACAGAAGCCACCATTTGCCTTTTTCGGCAGCATTTGCACGTGCGTTTTTGCAGCCTCGTTGTAACCTCTCTTGTTGAGAAAGATACCTCAGTGCTTTCTCCAGGGCATCGATTTTGCATCTCAAACAAAAGGTGAGACTTTTCTTTTAAAGCGCTGGTGTGGGGTATCG
Organism: Haemaphysalis longicornis; assembly: GCF_048455015.1. NCBI lineage: Eukaryota > Metazoa > Arthropoda > Arachnida > Ixodida > Ixodidae > Haemaphysalis > Haemaphysalis longicornis. The sequence continues at coordinate 47,023,816 of NW_027526233.1, forward strand.
TATTTACGCTTTCTTGTATCTAATACGCTGCGAGCATTGCTTATCTTTAATGAAATCAGGCATAGCCAGTTCTACGTCTTTAGCATAAGAGAATAAAAACTGCACAGGAAATGCTTAAGAAAAAGTTTTATAGCCAAACATAGGTATTTAGGGGGGTTGCTCCATTTGCTCAAGTGCTGAACGATGTAAGCGGTACGCACCCGTCGTCACAAGTAGCGTTTCTATGCGGCGAACAACGGAGGTGAGTTAGGTTCGGAAGTGGGCGCCGACTCGCCGCCCGTCCGTTGGCGAGGCATATTGCTGTGTGCTGTGGCTGCACTTAAATTACGTGGACCGGACGGTGCGTTCCATTATTCTACTAACTAGCTATGGCTAGCTTGGCTAGCTGTTACTGCTATTCTATATTGTGCCGTAATGCCCTGCTGATCGTTCCGTTCGAAAATACGCGACGAAGTAACCGTATATGCACTATTTTTCTGATGTGAGCATAAAGGGTGTCCGCACACGCAATATAGACTTTTGTAAATGCGCCATGACTAATGAGCAGCCTGCGTACTTGGCGAATCCACTCGCCGACCATAAAGATTCGCGCGCGTCGCTTCGCTATTGGCGGTGAACGCGACCACGGGTGGCGTTGCGAAGCGCGACTACGTGTCTTAGGGATTTTCGCATTTGTCATCTGCTTTACTCTGGCTCGCTCTGCCTGCTGTTTCTCTGCTCGCGATTGACTGTGCTGTTTGTGCGCAGCCGATAGTGCGTGAGCTCCAATTTTTACCATATTAAAAAACTTAAAGTCTCGTACACTGGCTCAACGCGTGCTTTAAAGTACAATTGTTGATACCGCCCCGGAAGAAACAATATTACTGGCGTCGCACCCTTCCTGCGAACCCAGCCGTGTGCGCAGCGCGATAAGTCGGAGCGAGGTGCCAGCTTCTGTATTCAGCAATCTTTCGAACAAACGGAAAAGCCAGGTTCTAATAATTCAAAACAGCGAAAATGCATTGCGAAAACAAATGCCAGGAATTTGGGGTTGTTGGCTTTGGCAAAAGGCTTTACTATTTCCGGTGATCGTATGTAGGGTAAAACTGGTTTAGCAATCTTACCGAACACTCGAAATTATTGCACCCACTTTACGTTGTCACGGCAGGAAAATATGCCGACGGGCGCAATGGGGCGCAAAAAATGTAGGTTGACTTCCTAATAACCTACCCTGTGTATAGGCGCGCGCTGGTTTATACCGGGCTTCTAACCAGTCTGGGGGCTTATTAAGCAAAGTGAGTAATGTGTATGGTAAAAATACAGTAACAGTACTTTTTTTCAGACCTGGAGGGATACTTAGGTAGATTTCCCACAGCCACATCTTCCAAATATTCTGATATGCGTATTAGTAAAAGTGCACTGATGAGGAGGAAGTTGATAATGTTGTGAACACCTTATTTAACACTAAAATCCACCTGGTTAGCGGGCGGGCTTCTCAGTACAGGACAAGACAGTACAGCAATTTTCGTCAATTCTTCCAAAGTCATCCCGAGTAGGCCGGGATTTGTTCTTTACGCCTGGAGTGGTTGGAAATCATTAAGAGCTGCTTAGAGATAACCATCGATTGCGATTCTCGTATACCTAAAGCCCGCACGTATAGTATCTATTGCGTTCATTGGCGCGTATATCAAGACTTCAACATCGTAATCATATCTCAAGTGTTTGAGGTTAGATTCAGTTCGTTACGAGAACCACGGTTACGATAGAAATTCGGTGCAGAAAAGGGGTCCCTGAGTACTCTGTACAACGTTGTTTACACCGTTTCGCGGTTGCGTAGCACAAAGATTTTCACTGCATTTTCATATTAATAAACAATGCACGCAGCGAATACGTACAGTCGCCAGCAAAAGTTCGCGGGATGTGCAGCGCATGACCGAGCTGCGCAAAACTGCATCGCTGCGCCATCTGCAGCCAGCGAGCGCCGGGTCGAGGCTTAAGGAAGTGGCATGCAAGGCGCGCTTTTCGCATGCCTGTCCTTTATGTATTATCGGGAACCTCCAATCACTTGCTTTCCCGGTACATGCTTTCGATATTCGCGGCAGCCGCGGAGGTGCCTCGTGAAAATCGTCGCCGTTCTGTTATCACTGGTGCGGCCGCCGTTCGCGCGACGCTCAACGTTAAATAAATATTGTTTTCCAAGTGGTGTAATGGTCGACGACTAAATTTATTTTACAGGAGATATTTAGGCTACCTGTTGGAAACTGCGTCCGTCTACGTTGTTCATAGAACAATGTAGCGTCGCGAAATTGAACCTTGCAGCAACTCAAACTTTCTGGTGATTGATCTAGCGCTCAGTGCAATGCAGGCATCATGTAAAAATATCATACCGAAATTGGAAACGAGGACGACGTCAGTATTACGCCGAATCACATTTGCTTGCCATAGATTATAGGGAAGCAGTAAACAATATGCAATTCCCGTTTACTGTCAATACATGGCAGTCTAAGGATGAGGTACGATCACAAAAAACGGCTGTAACTCTTGTTTTGTCGGAACTACTCGAAAACAAATTTTATTATAATTAGCTGCTGAGACGACTACAACGGCAATTGCGGGTCTTCTGACAGTTTATCGGTGGTTAGGTTAAAAATAAAACTATATTTCGTGCCTAAACAAGGGTCTCTTGAAAGATAATATTTATTCAATGCTGCGCGCTTCGAAAACGGCGGCTGCAGGCTACGTATTTGGTAGCACCAGTGATAAATCGGCGTCGGCGATGGTCACGCGGAGCCACCACGGCTGCCGCGAATATCCGAAGCATGGCCCGGGAAAAACAAGTGACAGAGATGCGCGGTAACAAATACAGGACAGAAATGCGCAAAGGGCGACTGGCATGCCAGTTCCTTGAGCCTCGACCCGGCGCCCGCTGGCTGCAGATGGCGCAGCGATGCAGTTTTGCGCAGCTCGTTCAGGCGTTGCACATCCCGCGAACTTTTGCTGGCGACGGTACCTTCTTGTAATCAGCCATAACCAAAGCCAATTTCTGAATAAGGTACTGCATGCCTTATAACCCGAAAAAAAATCACATCATCTTTGTGAGCCTCCCGAACATACGCAAGCCTCCTAATAAGACGTTTGTGACTGCAGAAAAATAGTGCGTTCGTCACAAAAAAAAAAACACATTCATCTGAAACAAGTAATCAACAACGCACGAAATAAAAGACAGCCGTTTTATTTCCTGCTGTGCGATGCGCATGTAAGAGCCCGCTGCTTGGTGCGAAGCATTAGACGGTTGAGCATCTAAAAAATGTTTTATGGAAGCCTTCGCAGTTTGAATGTTTATTAGAGGAGCGGTGAGCACTGAACCTCGCCAATAAGCCATACAGAACGAGTTGCACACGATTTTCTGATCGATGCTCTAAGAAAGTTGTTCTGTTTACCCTCGTGTGTTGCAAAGTAGTGCGGGATAGAGCTTGAAATTATTCAGATGTGTCAGAAGCTGGCAAAATAACTGAATTACTGAAAAAAACGGTTTTTAATGTAAATGTACCAAAGCATCGATGCGGACGATTTCAAGAACAGGCACTGCTGCCCCTCACAAGCGGACGACACAGCCGCACGTGTAGCAGACGACAGCGGCGCGAGTCCCTCAACTGACATCAGAGCCAGGGGGCACCGCTCAAAGATCTCAGCCAGGGGGCCGTGAATCACGCGTCCGCCGTACAGGGTGGAGACACCTATACGTAGGCGCCGCCATTTTGGGTCACTCGCTCGCCACCGAAGCAAGTCATTGTATAGAAACCGCGCTAAAAATATTTCCGCAACGCAGTGTACTGGCGAAGTTTGAATCATCTTAGCTGTTTACCGCTGCTGGGTCTTGTGGGAACGAAAAGAAAAACCACGCTGTGCACTTTGACCCCATAGCGGCGGCAAGGGACCGTTCAAAAGGTGTCTCCACCCAGTAGGGCGGGTCTGGAATCGAGGTACTCTAAGCTCACCCACCAAAAATGGCGCCTAAAGTGCGCTGAAAACGCATCTTTAGTTGGCAGGAAAAAGCTTTGCTCGAGGAACCGTGAATCGAAATCCAAACTTTGCGTCTGTGTTCTACATTTAAAACGAAGTGTGGTATCGGAGGCATTGTAGGGAACTGTAGGACACTTCCAGTTTGTTGCATCTTTGATCGTTTTCCCCAAGTAACTTTTTAGATGGTAATATAAAGAACGTTTTTCGTATATTGGACCCATTACGTAGCTTTACCGTGTGGTATTGTGATGTTTTTTAACCCATGGCATCTGGGGCACATCGATATGACGCTCACTGCTGCATTTCACAATGCCCTCAGAGCAGCCAAGTACATCCTGGTGAAAAGCCCTGTCTCGGGATGCGTTCATGTCAAATCCGAAGGAACAACAGGTGCGTTTGGGCTTGGTATTACCTTCATTTCTCGCTCGCTGTTTGTCCTACTTTGTTTAAACACGCAAAGCCATTCAGGATATATGAGCAGCCTCATAATTTTTATTTTACCAAACCATCCCTGCATTGCTTTACGAATGTTTCTGAATGTAGCGCCACTACAAAGACATGCACAGTTTCACTGTTTTGTAATAGCGTGACCACACGATCGTTCAACGCAATGAGGGAAATATATGTTGTATATAGGTGGCATGTGCTGGATGGAGTACTTGGGTACATGCTGTTGTTTAATGTACAAACTGTTCAGAGGTAATCTGTCATAGAAAACAGTTTGTGTACTGTTTCCCTAATCAGCTATGCCGGGCTACAGCACGCGTGGCCTTCTTTGGAGGAAATGATATCAAGACAAAATACACCAGCCAACTGCAATATTTATACCAGATAAGGTGTAAGCACTTCACGGCACCGGAGTTCATTAATCCCGCCCATACACGACTCAAGAAAGGCCATGTCAACTGTCTCCGAGTTTTATTAATTTGTATCAATGACTCCGTGCAGTGCTTCTTGCTGCCTGATGCTTCTGGTGTGTATGGAAAATATCTCTAATATTTGGGACATTGACATAAGCACCCGGAAATTGAGTGCAGGTCTCGGCACCCCAAAGGCATAACAACTCCAAAAGCCTACATTTATCGCAAAAGGGAGGATTTTTTTTGCCACTGACGAAACTCAGCCAGGTAAAACCATTCACAGCAGCGTCCTGCCTCCAAAATTCACTTGCAAAGTCAGTATTGAGCTTGGTTCTAAAATCGTAAACAAGCATGACCACCAAAAAAGTTTCTGCAGTATGAACGTCGCTAGGGTGAGAAGTCATGATGTTGTCGTGGACTCCGTCAAAGGTCCGTGAACCACGTGAAGCGTTTTCTGGAGCTTTTTGTTCATGGTACTAAACACTTTGTGCTGGAATGAACTGATTTGATATGGTGTTGAAAGTCTTTCTTCAGCACTGTGGTGGAAGAGAACCGTGTCGGGATGTACGATGTCAAAAGCTCTCATAACGTCCTCAGCAAGGATGGCTCTGTGGCTGGGCATTAGAAGCTCGTCGGTCCTTAGTGTAACACCTCAGACGGCAAAACGTTAGACGGGTGTCTTTTTCTGGACAAATGTGTACTTGCAAAATGGCAATTAGATGCATCTGTTGTAAATGCAGCGTATGCCGGCTAGGCTGCGTGGTGCTCCTTTTCAGTGCTCTTTCTTTTAAGGAGAAGCCCACCTTAAAAATACACTCTGTGTTCCCATGATGTCCCTCTTGAAACAAATTGCACTTTAATTATTGTTGCTGCAATCAGGCAGATAAAAATTATAATGCTATGTTGTATACACATATGCACCACAATCTGCGAAAATGAATATGTGTGCCTTGGTGGAGACTGCAATGGCTTGGTTCAGTACGTACATAAAATCGTTCCCGCCATGCCCTTGGCATTTACTTGGAAGGCAACGCTTTGGGAAGCTAACCTGGCTTCTTTGGAAATTGCACACTTCCCAGGAACTAACAAAAAATTGATTTTCTCTTAAGGGTTTTGCGTTTACCTGTTCACGCAAATGTGATTTTTCTTCGCCAAATCTCCGTCCCACGTACGAGCAGTGGGTGGACCGGCTCTCCAGCTCGGACCTCTCGACCCAGCGCATGCTGACAGAGCGGGCACGAACAGCCAGCAAGGACCTGGGCATCCCGCCCGATCCTTGCTGGGGCGTCCCCCAGAAACGCCCCCACCGGTGCCCTCCGCATCCTGCACCATTAGGCTCGAAGTTAAAGATGTTTCTTCTTTCTCTCAATTACCACTGCTGATTAGTAGTCACCGAGGGGCAATACACCTCACTTGAGTTTAAGATTTGAGCAAGGCCTTCAAAGCGTTTTTGTAACAGGGCGCAAGCGTATCATTTCTTTTATATTGTAACTTGAGAAACTACCACCGTAAACATTATCTGCCCAAATTGTAGTCGTAAACAATACCGGGTATCCCGTATCTGTACTTTGTTATGGCTGTTATTTGCATGTCTGCAAATTAATATATTCTTATGACGGTATAGGTATAAAACTACATGTGGCTAATTCTTTTGCATTCTCGGAGTTTTCCATTACCCTGAAGGAGGCATCTTTTGTGTGGTTGTGGTACCTTAGTTATAGCTCGTTTTTTATGCCTGGCGACATGTTTTTCCTCTTATTACACTGTACTATTCCCTGTTGTGTTATTCCTCACTCTTCATTACGAAACTTGTATTGCAGAGAATGGCGACACTTCGAATTTTTTGATGCATTTAGTACGCTGCAAGAAATATTTCTTTATTTCAGAGGTACCCTTTTTATGTGGCGTAAAAGATGTTGAACTCACAACAGAACTAAAAGACATAACCATCTCTAACGGAAGTTTGGAATCGCAATTCACCTTTGAAAGGTCTTTTTTCATTCTAAAAGAATGCACTTATCAAGCTAGGAATGTTATACTCAAGTAAACGGTCTAACCAATGCACGAAACCACCAGAACTTGCCGCCAGGGGCAGCAATTTCCAGCCATCCAAACATGTATCCGCGAAACCAAAGCCGAAAGTGAGTAGTTAGTTCTTTGTCTAGCCGCTGGATGTGGTACACTCAATTAGGCCTCCGGGTTCTATTGGAGATTCCTCTTTTATTCGTGTTTCTTTCGCTATGCCTGGACATCAAACGGCCGAATGCAACTTGTCTGGTGTCTTAGCTGGTCAAGCAGGTTAGGGTGGTGGTTTACATAAACAGTAAGATGTTTACGACGCAAAAGGCAAACAGACGGTCCCCTATTTTCCCGGTAGATCGAAGCTCGAGTCCCTCGAAGTTAAATACAGATAATTAAACAGCAGGTATGCTCAATTTCAAATTACAAACAAACGTGTTCTGTTTCGTGCCCTCCGTAGACTGTGTTGAGCTTCGCAGGTCATCCGTCTTCACAAAATAGAACGGCATTACATTTTTGGGTCTTTGTTGCTCTGGTACAAAGGACCCATGGAATAATAGAAGAGCCTTTCCCGAATGCTGGAACTACACTAGGCTGGCTTGTCAGATGAGCCATAGTGGACGCGTATGGATTGAGTAAATCCACATTGGGTAGTTATGCCGCCAAAATTTCATACAGGCGTCTCCTTTTCGTCTTCCACAAAGAAATCGTCATAGCTGCGAGTAATTGAATCCAATGAACGTTTCCTCAGAAGCATGCGTTTTAGCACCGCACACATCGCCGCTACGGATAATAATTAGTGAAAAATGCTTGGTAAAAGAGTCTCTGTTAGAAAATTTGTACGCCAAAGCGACCATGCCCGCAGTAGGCGCGCGGCCAAGCAGGGGACACTTTGGAGGCAATCGTTGATTTTTTGTTCCGCGGCCAGTGTTTTTCGCTTACTATCGCAACAACCAAACCAATGAGCAGTTCTAACAAAATGAACGTGGGTACGGCTGCCTAATTGCATCTATTTTGCTTAAAATTACCTGCAGTATTTTTGCGGTAAAGAATTGGCACATGAATAACCATTACCAGCTGTTCCAGGCATTTCAAATGGTTCTGCCTATATAAACCACTTGTAAGTATCTTCACTTTAGCCACGTAGGCAGAATCAACGGATAAGCGGGTACATAGCAATGAAGATGGACATTTTCCGCTGCAGGTAAAAAGTTATACCTGCCACAAATTACGTTAAGCACTTAACCTAACGATAACGCTTCTTCTTTTAGTATGCTCAAAATGCCTTTCCGAAGCCCTCTGAAAGGAAACGCTTAGATTGTCTGTGAATGTTATGCAAAATATCTGAGTCAAGGCTAGGTACTGAACAGCCCTAGAACAGACAAACCGGAGTCATTACATATGTTATGAAGAAAGAAGGGTCGACCAAACATCTGTTTGACAACGCGAATCTTCTTGCAGGCTTCTACTGACTAGCAGCAATGTCTCTGTCAAAACAATATTTAGCGAAACTTCCATTCATGCCCAAGGATTGTACGGCGAAGCTGCTGCCGGGGGTTCTGACGGACACATGTTAAGGTTGTGGTTTCGTGCATGGAATATCAATTACCAGATGTTGAGCTAGGACAGAGTGAAATCGTCGTATTGGTCGACGTGTTCGTACGCCACAGATCAAGCGCGATGTATTGTCTCTAGTGGATGGTTCGCACGACGAGCCTCTCTACGAGTGGCTTCTTCTTAGGCCGTGCTAACTCTCCGGGGCCGAGTCACGTGGAGTCATTGATCTTCTTAGGCAGCTTTTACATTCAAGTCGCGGCTCTCCTTCCGTACATAGTGCATCCGCATGACGACTCGATTACAAACCAACGAGGGGCGTACGTTGTGATGTGTGTTACTTGTTCTTAGCAAGTGTTGCCACGTTTCCGCGAAGGCTGTATTTTTTTGTGGCCAATGTTGGCCAATCTCGCGATGTGGTATGCTTGGGTTGACAAACGGGCGCTCGAGGCGCGCATCCACGAGTGCTCGGCATTTTCGTTGTCTTTTTAATACTGCGGACAACATACACAAATTCTTTGCTCTACAGCTTCTTTCTTAATATACGCACAAACCAACTGCAACTTAGCACCAACCGTATTTCAGGAAGGGCTTCTCCACAATGACCTTGCTCAATATTGAAATTCAAATTCCTTTATTCAAAAAAATAATTCCTTTATTCCTTTATTCAAAAATTCCTTTATTCAAAAACATAAAAAACCGAGTATCCATGAAGCTTTCTATGCACCTTTGAAAACGTTTTACCGAAAGATTTGAACAGCATGCAAGGTGAGCATCAGCCTTCTTAGGCGAACGTGGAAGCATGCTGTGTTTCCTTAGTTTTTTTTGTTAGCATACCGTTGCCGCGGATCTGTTCCAGGGGCGCTATTCCAGAAGGCGCGAGATTGGCCGAAACTAGGGAATCAACGAGCTCTGTACCAGCCGCCTCACGTAATGGACATATTTCAAGGTGGGCTTAAAGCGGTTTAAAAAATGTGATTCTGATGTGATTTGCTGATTATTGAGGTGACGTAATCGGTCCAGGGCAGCGCGCACCAAGGATGTGCGACTACGGCGTGGCGCATCTTTCAGTGGTTTCTCTCGCTCCCCTGCTGCACTGGTGGCTACTTGGGACACGCAAATACAATTACTTCATTTTATTGTACTTTTCCTTTATTATTCTGTAATTCACTGCAAAGTCCATTTTGTTTTTTATTTCATACGTTCATATGAGCTTTTTGATTGGAAATTTTTCGTCCTAAGAAGCAGTTTCTGCCGTTGGTGGCACACAGTGCAATCACGTGACTATGGCCTACTGGCAAAAAAAGAAAGCGGGCGATGAAAGCGCGCCACATTTAAAACAGTTGCTGCTCGTATTACGTTATCCAAACCCTCCGATTTTCGACACAAAATTTCCGCGGCGCAGTCCAGTCTGCTTACGTGGTTTTAAGGTGATACCCTGGTGAGATGTATTAGCAACAACTTTTTAAATTTATTTTACTTGCGCCTTTTTCCTTGCATTAGTCTAATTTTCGTTTGCAACGGATTACTTTTAACGGCTTTTTTTTCTGGTGCTGCGTGTTTGCGTCAGTTTGTTCTCTTTCATTTGTTCGTCTCAGTGTGCAGGCAGACTGGAACACGCTACAGCCTCCCAAGAATCGGGGTTCTGCGAGGGGGGTGTGCACCTGTCCTACTCCCGTGACACCACGTTCAGGTGCACGCTGCACGCACTATACTGCACGTGTTACGATTCGGATCCACAGTGTTACTAATTTTGCGAACCGGGCACGTTTCTTCCTCAAAGGTCCATATTTCGGGCCCATCACCCAAGTGGCCATATGTTACGAAGGAAGAAATAGCAAGAAGGAAAAAATATTTAGAATTTTTGTTTTTTTTTTCATTTTGCTGTTCACCGCTCTTGTTCGAAGAAGCTCTCCGCAGTCTTTATATTGTCGTTGAGTTCAATTCCTCCTCCGCGCCCTTCCCACTCCCGCTTACCCTCTCTCTGGCGTCACTTGGTTCCTTCAATTTTTGGCTCTTCCTTTTACTTGCTTTCCATGTTCAGCTTCCTACCACACGATGGTGACGCCGAACAAAACCCGTTGAAAGGTGTTAAGATCGCCTCTCACAATAGGCAGGCGCCGTTAATTGTATTGTAGAGAGGACAATGAAAAGATGCAACAGGCCATCAAGCTATCGGGGTATTCGCCGCCACAGCCTCGACCATGTGGAAGAGGAAGGAAGGAATATATCAAATCGAGACACGGGGATATGCGCCAAAGACGTGCCCGGGGGAAGAAGATGATCCCCAGAATGTTCATGCGCGAGAAACGAGCTTGGTTATCTCAACGCTGAGAACTGCGTTCCTATCGGCTTCACCTCTGCGAATACACCACGTCAACCGTCTATCGGTGCGAAGACTGTCTCCTTGACAGCATATGTTATACATATAAGCTATCCTGTCAGTAACGTTTTCACAAGAAATGCGCGCTACGCAACCCCGCGAGGTAGACTGTCCGCCGCGCTGATGATGAACAAAACACACGGTCATGCAACGCTTCGTTCGAAACTGCTTTGCGAGGAGACGATAACTGAAGCGCTCGCTCCGGCTGTAGACGGATAAACGTGCGGTTGAAACCTGCGGAAGCCATGTCCGCCAAACCACCTAAAAGAAAGGCGAGGTCTGCAAAACAGGTCTCCACTGATTATTTTGCGCACACACCCGCTGACAGTCGACTGGTGACGGTCGATTTTGCCGCCGCCACCAAGGCTTCAGTAAAAGCTGCCCGCCGCGTAAAACCGCAGCGCACACTACACTTGCTCCTCGACGGTCATGGAGCTAAAGCCGCCTCTAAGTCATCGCAAACGGGGGTCGGTCGCCAAACAACTGCACAACCAATGCAAAGCACTTTTCGAGAAAAAGAAACGGGCTCGAAATTACTATTTCGTTTAAAAGACCTGTCGGGCCAGAAATATGCGTGCTAAGGAGACCATAAATATAAACCACGCCACAGCAGCGCCCACCACGTGCGTCCCGACTTCAACTCGGTCGTGCAAAACCATAACCGAGTTTCCTCCGAGTTCTGTCAGTCAAACACATCCAGTCCCTTTGGGGGCGCGCCGTAACAATCGAAGCCACACCCACCCATGACGTCCGGTTTGTGGGGGCGTAGCGTTGTAGCCACTAGGTCGCCACTTGATGCCCCCTAGCAGCGACAAGAACTTAGCACAGAACAAAAATGAAGTCCCCAGGCTACCGTCAGCTAACGGTGTCACAGTCGCGAGGGTGTTCGGTCCGAACTGGAGTACAAGCCGACAGGAGAGGCAAAAACGACACGATTTTCCCATGGCAGCCTTCTTCATACACCGTGAAAACATAGTCGATGAACAATGACACAACTTCAACGCCTAAAACGCACTCGCCAATTCTCAAACACGCTCTTCGATTGACCGGGACGATTTCTGATAAGTGCCCGCCGTGCACACTCAAGCAAGACGTAAACAAAAGCCATATATGATGGTCGGGAGCAGGGCGCATTCTATTCGCTACAGTGGACCCGCTTGATTACTTGGTTTGCACGTGCGTACAGCTGCGATGGGACTGGCCTCAGGCACCGTTGCAAACATAATTCTGCGGAAGAACAGAACACCGAGGAAAACGGACCGCCCCTTACTGGGCGCGGCCAACAGCCAAGCTGGGGATTTCAAAGTAGCAGTGGGGTTATCGAGTTTATGCTCGGGAATGAGCATTGCAGAGCGATTTCTGACGGTATTGCATGCGGAAGATAGCAGGCGCCGTACTTTATCAACGTAAGCTGTCCCCATGCAGCGCGCTGAGTATGCCAGGCGTGCTGTGCACGATTCCGGCGGTTTCGTTCGAGGTGTATCGAATGCTCCACTGTCTCTACATTCATAACCCAAGCAGCTGGAAACTCGGGAGTAGGCGATACTCGGGCCTTCAGGAATAGCACCCCAGATTAGGGGCTAGGTCCCATGCTACATAATAAATTGATAACCATTCCTTTGTGGATGGTACTTTGAAGCGCCTAAGTCTGAAAATTACGCTAGAGGTGTCGCACTTTCGCTGCTTAACAATACCAAGTTTAAGGTCCCTGTAACTACATAGTTTAATATCATTACCAATAGTAGAGTTCAATAATCTCTTTCAGCAACGATAAGGAGCGTAGCAGTCAAGCCCAATTTAGTTCAGCTTGCAGTAAAGTTATGGTAGAGGATTCTAGGTTATCAATCTATTTAAAAAACTCAGCAGACCTAAGCGACTTGAGTCAGACAATGTGTATTGAACAAACAGAAAAAAAATTGTTTTTAACAACGCCTCCGTGGGCAGCACGGAAGAAAACTTTGAGGGATTAGTTTAAAGCGTCCAATAAAAATTGTGGAGATTTGGGGTTATATTACAGACGAGACGTCATACCTATCCTTGCGTCGAACTAGTTGCGCAAATCCGTAATTCCAGCATTTTATTTGGGCACAATAGTGACCCATCAAACTATCTTCTATTTAAAGCGGACCGGGTTACCTTATTCTTAATGCATGTTTAAAAGCTGAGCTTTTTAAGCGCTTGCTTGGGCCCTGCAGCCCTACCAGAAAACTCAGCTCAGAATGCGGGTGATAGCTCACCAAGCACCCGAGCAGCTCACCACGTGACAAGCTCACCAAGAAATAACAAAAAACAACGAACGCAATTGAGCGTGCGTGTCGGGAGGGGAGCCCTTCGTCGTCTAGAACACTGTTCCCAGCGCTCGTGGCGTGATCTCTCGCGTGCTGTGCTGCTCGCCAGTTCGCGTGTTTTCGCGCTTCAAGTGGCAAGCACAGAATCGCTCGCCCTACAGACCCGGAGTTCGCAAAGAGGGTTGCCATCGTTTGTATCCCCTCAGTTGCTACGGCATCGTGCTACTAAGCACGACGACGCGGGTGCGATTCGCTGCCACGGCGACCGCTTTTCCGGTGGAGGCGCCAAGCAAGAACACCTGTGTGTACGAGATTTCGGCGCACGTTAAAGATCCCCAGATAGTCAAAATTATTCCCGAGCACTTCACTACAACGCCCCTTGCGTCGGAGCGTTATACGCTACAATCGATTGATCAATGGATGCGTCAATCGGTAGATCAATCAATGAATCAATCAATCAATCAGTTGGTGGCGTGATCTGTCGCGTGATCTGCTTCTCCCGAGTTCACGGGCGTTCGTGCCACAAGTTGGAAGAACACAAAAGCTCGTTGTACCGACGCCGATTTCGCAAAGCCGGTTGCCGCCGGTTCTAGCGCGTGCGAACACGGTCCACTTGGGCGGAGTTGTCAAAGCCTGCGGACTAAACAATCTGGGCTTGCCAGGTCCTAGAAAATCTCGCACAACCTAAAACAGCTTCGCCCAGCCACTTAAAATGTAGGTGATCACTAGCGCTGCTGCTAGATCCAGCCTTGTACCACCAGTGTATGCTGCGTCAACTTGTTCCGGGATAATAAAAGCCTGAGAGATATTTTAGTGTGTAAATTGGTTAAGCGTATTGTGTTACCTTTTTTTAAAATACTCGAAGGCCTACATTCAGTCAAATAATTGGCTAGGTATGGCTGTTTTATAAAGACAGGCTGACAAATACTAACTGAACTTTGGGAAACAACTGCTACGACTGTATGGTGCACCGTTCGTTATACTTCGCCGATAATATTTGTGCATGTAAAGTCTAATTTCCAAGATATCTGGAGTAGTGGATAGCAAAAAGAACGATGCCACCTTTCTTTTACTGGTTAAAAACCGTTAAACTAGTTTTGAAGCGCTTAGAGTGTGTCTCCGCTTTTCTGTGAAACTGTGTTATAGCATGTAGTTTGACACCATTCTTTCGCTAAAGGGCGTTAGGCTTTACACTTAGTTCTGTCACCTACGTAGATAAAGATATTTATTCCTGTCAAGCAGTATTATGCTGAAATTATGACGTAGTTAGCGTTAGGTGTTACAATACAAAAACTCATTCGCTTACTAAAACAGCTCTGGATTAACATGTGTGAGAACGTATTACTTAGGGAAAATATCGGTTTACTTTCTTAACAATAACTCATCTGAAGCAAACACACTATAGAAAATATTTCTTCTACACAAGTCATTTGCTTAATATTTGGTGCTCAGATTGTGTCGGCAGTACACGGGCCTCAAGCGCACGTGCAACAAATTTCATATGCCCGATATGCCGACCTTAATGGAGTCGCTAAGCAATGCTTGCCGTAATTTGCTTTCAACGTCAGATTTATTACGAGCGTTGTACGCTTTTGCGTTTACGTAATCTTCACAAAGCCGGCAGTGGAAGAAGTTATGTTATTGTGGAAATTTATATTTTTATTTTTTGGCGAGTCCCTACTTGATAAAATATTCAGCTTACCAACCTTTTAAAGTCATTCAAGAATCGCATAGTATAATAAATGAATAAATAAAGACTATAAATATTTGCGGTTAAGCTACAGCGCTTCCCACATAAATATAAATAAATAACTCTTGAATTTGAGACAAAAATGGCCACTGGAAAGCCAGAAACATTCAGTATTTTCGGAGTTATGCTCGTCGCACCGCATGGTCTGTGGTGACTTCGCAGGCAGTTTTATAGTCCATAAGACGAAGACAGCAGTGACGTTATGATTTCTAAAGCTGGATCATAAAACTTGATAAATGTGTTTGCAAATAGTGGGGTGGGGGGATAGTCCTCTACGCGTCAAAAGCTCACCTGGGATAACAGGCTCCCTCAGCGGAATGCTCCACATTTATTTTGCCCAGTTCCGTATGGGCCCTGCTCCGAAATCTAGATAGCCGCGCGTTTTTCCCCAGAGATACAAATTATGAACGTTTCGGGTGCCAAAGCCACAACGAAGCTATGGTACGCGCTGTAGTGCAGTACTCCGTGTTAGTTTTGGCGTACTGGTAACATCTAACGTGCAGCGAACTCACGACACACGGTGGCTTTCACTTTTGAAGCTCACTAAAAAGCGCCGGCCGAGGCCTTGATCAAACCCACCAATTGAACAAGAATGCAATAAATTTCGTCTGTCGTCATTTCCTGCTTGGAAAGGTATCAAAATAAACTGCGAAAAATTTTCAATATAATTTCTGGGGAACACCAAACGTCTCAGCAGGAGAAACGAGAGAAACTAGTTATGGCAGCTTGAACTCGTGGTACAATGCTCGAGAAACAAGCGAAGCAGGGGGTTCACCTGGCTTCATCCCTCGCTGGGAACCGCATTCAGTGTGGCGTACCGATTTGAACAGCCTTGTAAAATCCCCCTAAGCTTTGCCTCACCCCTCAACACTTAGCCTAGCCTAGCAAGTACATCGCAAAACTTAAGAAAAGCGCAAAATCAGTAAAACATCACGAGCGTGGTACTTGGGTTACTTTAGGAGTGGCGGCTTCACCGCGATACTTGGGATTGGATCCAAGCCGCCTCACATTTTCTAGAGCAGAAACAACACGGCGTTCGCGCTGCTCTTCTTCTTCCTCTGGAATTACATACTTTTTAGGCCGACCCATTTTTTGCCGGAGCCTAAAAGATGTTGTCGGCGCGGTGTCACGAGGCGCTGTGTCTCGCCGGGGCGGAGACACCATGGCTCCGCGTCGGTGCAGTGGTGTCATAGCTAGGCAAGGCTTGTCTCCGCCTACTCAGCAGCGCGAAATTATGCGAGGATCAGCGCGGCGTTCTTGCCGGCCAACTCATGCTAAAGGAATATTTTTATCGGTATTTTTTGCTCACACCGCTGGACCAAGCCCACGCTAAAGCAGCTGGTCTGTTAACAGGAGGGCGGTACCTCACTTTTTCCTGCAAATGCAACAGGCTCCATCAGGGTGCGGCGTGCCTCTTCACTCCTCCGTGTGAAGTGGAACGGCGCAGCCTGCAGTGCGCCAATGGGACTGTTGCCTTACAGAAATGAAGCAATTTTGCTGGAAGTGATACCACATGTTTATGTGACGAAACTACTACTTCTTAGAAAACGCCAGAGGAGAAACCACTTGACAGGGACTAGAAGGCGTGCTTTTGCACGCCTGTAAAGCTTTAAGTGAAACTGTTTCAAGGACAAGTGCAAATCTTCTGGCTGTGCTCCACACCCTAAACGACCATTGCCTTCTTCCTTTACTATAGCAAAACAAGGGATGTTTTTAATCTAAGGAAAGTGTTAACATGTGCAGAGTTGGTAACTCTGCCTAGTTTGGCAAATGAGTCTCATAGGTATTTTTTATAAAAAGCAGTCACTTAGGAGCAATGTAGTCGTTTCCTGAAAAGACAGCGTTTTTGGAAATACTGTAGCCGATCGATTCTTTCAATTTGGAGGGGAAGGAAAAATAGAGTAAAAGAGCAGTCCGAGAAATCCGAGAGTAGCAAAAACCAACTTTGGGAGTCGCGAAAACGAAGACCTTGCGCAACGCGCGACACCGGACTGATGATGATGTTGCTATTAGTAAGTGTTCTCTGTTGCCTAAAGAAAAGTGCTGTCAACAAAACATCTATCTTTAAGTGAAGCAATAATATTAACAAACTAATTTACCTTGAAACAATTATCTAAATAATATTGGCAACTGGTGCGAAATGAATCAACTAAAAATTATCCGAAAAAAAAATCCGAGTTGAGGGAATAAATTTAAATTCAAACTACTAAGATAGGCTAAACGGCGTACGCCGTTACCCCGATTCAAAGAGGGGGCCTTTAATCATCATCATCATCATCATCGAGAGGTGCCGCCGCGGCAGTCACTGTACTCCAGGAGATCGGCAGTAGTTATGTCTGTCGTTGTTTGAATGTTTGGCAGTTATTAACCTTTACAAACACACTTGTTATGGCGCAAAGAAAACATCCCCCTCGCGAGGGGCACGATCAAATGCAGAGCATTTCCGCGGGGGGCGCGCCTGCAAGTCGTATGGATTACGTATTGGTTGTTGTTGTAATTGTTGTCTTCCAGCGTAGACATTGTCGATGAAGTCGATGGTGAAACGTGAAACGTGCCGTGAACCCCCTGCCGCGGCTATGACGCAACGTGGAGCGGCTATGACGCAACGTGGTGCGGCTATGACGCAACACAATCCAACACAATCCACTTTATTCCAATCCAAATCCAAACCAATCCAATCCAAGCCAAGCCAAGCCAAGCCAAGCCAAGCCAATCCAATCGAATCCAATCCAATGCCCCTCGCGAGAGAGTGTTATAGCGCCGAAATCGCGCCCCCACACGAACACGTGATGTTGACGTCATGATCACGTCACAGATGTTAGCGACCGGAGCGCGAGCGAACGACATATGTGGTTTAAGCGCGAACCCAACGCGGCGAGAGAGGGTGTTGCGCACGTCCCCACCTGTTGTGCGCCCGAACCGAACGCGGCGAGAGAGGGTGTTGCGAGCGGAGAGGAGGCGAAGAGGACGCGGGGGAGAGGGCGCACCTGTAGCCGACGGTTGAATGAGTCAAGGATATAAGGCGCGTTCGTAACGATCCATTCTGTGTCGGCTTTGTGGCGCAGTGGTTACAGCACCATGTACCTTGCGTTCCGCCCGCGGAGTCGTGGGATCGAAACCTGGCGCCGGTAAGTATTATTTTTTATATAGTGTAGGGGGAGCGATGCGGTTTACGGACGTCAGCGCGGGTGCATCGTGAGTTACTGAAATGCTCTGCATTTAAAAAATTAGTGGCCACGCATGAACCATTTCCATGTTTCGAGGGTGAGTCCACTGCATATTGTAATTGCAAAATTATTGGCTTCAAATTCCCAGTATGTTGCCCCGGCGGGATTCTAGCCAGTTCCCATCCAATTCGAAGCTAGCCACGTGGCTTAGTATTAAAAATGGCGCCGTTCTGGAGTCGCCGCGCGAATCTGTCGCGGATCATTTTATCTGGGAAATCCAACTTTTAGCTTTATTTTGTCCTAAATATCCATCGTCGATATACATTACTCGTATGTGACAACTTCCGGTTCCTCGGGAAATGCCGGAATCTCAAGCAAGTCCGAACTCTTGTAGTTCAAAAAAGCGGTCGCCTACTGTAACCATTTAAAAAATATATACCCCAAGCTTATACAATCGTTGTAGTGGTATGTGCTCCTATTATCCATTTACACGTAATTATTACTCGCTTTTACCCATGTGCATATCTTTAGGTACCACCTCTATAGGCTGCGGACTTTGGGTGAGAGAAATGCACAAAGACAAGCCACCGAAGTGTTGCCTTTTTATATACTACGAGAAGTGCGGGTATTATAATTATAATTCAGGAGCGTACGACCGACCTGTTTGCCAGCGGCCGGAGAAATAAGTTCAAATTAGAGTGGCTACTTGATGGGCACATAGTTTGATTACCTATTTGCCTATGTCAAAACACAATAAAACATTTGTGATTCAGAAAAGTCAACGAGAATGTTTGTACAATTATTAAATGCATTCAATCGAATTACAGTGCCGCACATACTCCTAGTTTTATATATACAAACCCCCCGAAACCGACACCTGCTTTCATATAGATTGTTGAAAAAAATTTTCGCCGATGCCATGTTATCGAGCACCGTCAACAACTCCGCCTGCTTCAGATTTGTTATACGGTCGCACTCAACACCTCGTACTGAATCACCACGGTTGACCAATGGGTAATATATTTGTTATGTGGTAGGATGGAAAAATCAAGACTCACATCAAATCAAAAGTCAATCCACCGCGCATGCGGATCAGGATGCCGTGGAAGGCATTAGAGGATAAGGATGGTCTCAAGAGGGCTGGTAAGCGCACTCGCAGTTGGCGAGTGCTTTTTACTTTGGGAGCCTGTCGTATGTAATGGCTAGAAGCACAATTTCCTGTGGCGGTCGGCCGAACGGTCAGGCACCACATTTCCATTCTCTGCAACGGGCCGAGATTACACCATCGAGCCACCGTTGTTTGCGTCCGCTACTTGCCTAACCATGGCCATGACGTGAGAACGCTGATACGTCCAACAGGCCTTCAACTTGCCTTCAGCGTGCCTTCCCTTCCGTGCCTCTGTGAAGAGAGCGATACTTGGAATCCGTAAGACTGAACCAGCTTTCATTCGCATAATTGAATTTACGATGGATTCCCCCGTATTTCCGAGCTGTCCACATCATTACCACGAACCGAACGTTTCATCTCTCTACTGTGTTCGTTTTTGTTGTGCCTCTCTCAATCTCCATCGTCTCGTATAAATGTATTTTCACGTAAATAACAAAAACTCAGTGTTGGAATTTCTGACGTGTGCTTCGAAGTACCTCGCGATGAGTCCCCATGACCTGATGACATCACACTAGTACTAAAACGTGAAAACAGCCACTGTCAATGCAGACTCCCACGGCCATAATTCCAGTAAAGGGCGAAAACAAGAACGTCTGTGTGTCAGAAGCCTGCTCACACACAGTCACATTCTTCACATTCCTAAAGCGGTGCAGTGACATTCTACTACTGCGTGCTAAAAAGCTTCGCTCCATAATGGCCGCAAAAGTTTTACTTGGAGTAGTTGTCGACAGTTTGTAATATTCTCACCGAAATTTACTGAAATCATTCTGCGTCTTGCAGGACGAAATATAAGCTATCACGCACAAACGTGTGTGCTTAAAGAACTCCTGAACAGTACGGTCACATAAATATTCTCTTTAATGCACATGCTGGCCACAGCGATTGGGAGCTGGAATTATCATTGCACACTTTCGCCTAAAACTCCTGCTACAACACGTCTGGTTTTTTCTTCGTTTTATCAACTGTTTGTCGTATCCCGGCGTGAACTTTGAAATTTTGTCCCTGCTTCCGAAAAATTTAGCGATGGTATTCATCGGGCCGATCGACGTCGTCAACGGGGTCGTGGCCGTCTCGTGGCATTGGAGGTCTCACGGAATACGCCCTCAGAACGTCATCGCCGGCTTCACTTTCCGTTGGACTCACCGGTCCTGCCCTGGCCTAATGTTCGCAATACCCGCCAGAACAAAATACTACTGCCACCATATTGTTGTAGTACAGAGTTTCGTACGACAGAGTTTCGTACCATATTGGTGTCGTACGTCACAACAGTGACCTGCGATAACACCGCTACCTTAACTTTAACATCCTCATCGTCTGCTTGCCCATCCACCGCTATTTTACACATGATCCTTCTGAACACGTATCAGCTGCACCAAACAGGTTTATTGTAGCAAGCACCTAAACAGTGCTTTTCTAGCGAGGACTTATCGTGTCGTCAAGACAACGCTGTCGCAACCAGAACGCACTGCAAGAAAGTAAACTTTAAAAATGGGGGCACATGAGGATGAAGACAAAAAAATTCAGCGCCATTCCCCTCAGCGAGTGCTTTATCGATACACACAGTTGAAAAGAGTTGGACTGGGGATATTTTGAACGCAGTTGGGAGTTCACGAGTCAGGGGGAAGGGAAGAGAGGGAATGAATGGGGATAGGTGAGAACAAAGGGGCACAGAGGAAGAGGGAGAGCAAGAAAAATATAACGAGTGCGCAAGGCTGGCCAGCAGGCATTTTGCTACAGCCGTGGTATAAAGTTTGTCTCTTGGAGGAAGGCCGGGACAAGTCGGAATGCTTCCCGCCGTATAGAGTTAGTGCCCGTAGAGGAAAGTAGGTCCATCAGGGTGTGGCTGGGCAGCCCGAGACGCTGGATTGTGGCCCGAAGCTCTGCTCGTGGGACATCGTGCTGGCGGCAGGAGCAGAGCAGGTGCTCCAGGGTCTCGAGTTCCGGACAGTCAGCACATGTGAGCGACGACTGGCGGCCTTGTCGGTGGCAGCGGGCTTCCACGTTGCAGCAATCGAGCCGCATGCGGAGGAGTATAAAGCGGGCTTCCCTGCTGATGCGGCCAGGCAAGTCCTATATCGCGTGGCCGCTGATGACTCTGTGGTCTGGGTGCATCGTCTCCACCTCCCGCGCCAGGATGGGTTGTGCGGCGTCCAAGGACGTGCGGTCGGTAGAGAGAGGGTCCCACCCTGGCGAGCAGTACCTCTGGCAAGGGCGTTATTCCGACATTAGGTGGCAACCAGTGGAGCCGCAGGTCCCAACTGCGTGTCTCCACCAAGTGAAGCTTCGCCGCTAGCGACCGCTCCGCGAGGCCGCTGGAGCTCGTTGGCTGGTCCGCCGCTCGGAGTCGCAAATTAGCGGGCCGGGAGTTGGTGAAGATGACGGCCCCCTCAATCTGGTTGGCATTCTCCAGGAACACGTCTGCAGCAACGTGCAACCAGGGCAGCTCTGAATGGGTGGAGGAGGCGGAAAGGGCAGGCAGCACACACGACTCGTGCCAAGCTTTATGGCCGTGCAGGTGGTTCCAGCTCTGCCCCTGGACAGTTGCACGGAGCCGTCGGTGTAAAGCTGCAGGATGCCGGCCATCTCGTCCTGCCACAGGGCAGCAACCTCCAGCTGGATAGCCACGGTTTGTTGTTGACCACTTGCTGCAAATCCCCGGGAGCGTGGTGCTGATGCGAAGAGCTCGCCCGGTGCCAGGTGGTGGTGTCTCGTGTGGGGAACGCTGCGACAACTTAATGTGACTCAAGTAGATGGACGCCAGCATGCCCATCTGCGACTAGGGGGGGGGGGTTGCGGTAGCGCTGCAGAACGGCTGCCCCGTCCGGTGTGCTATGGAGCTGGTGGATGTGGTGTAGCCCTTCTGCAGGCTCACATCAGGATGGTCCAGCTGCCGGCCTCTGTATGTCGCCGCAGCCGGAGACATTATCGGTAGGCCCACACAAAGGAGTAAGGTCCGGCGCTGGTCCATCTCCAACTCCTTCCACCTCAGTCGCTGGAGGTGTACCAGTGACAGAGTATACAGAGCTACCGAGGAAGCCGTTCCATGAAACACTCACAGGGCCACAGAGTGCGAGGGCCCTGGCCTTGTGCCAGCAGCCTCCGCGTCTTCCGCTGGACTTCCACAGTGCGTTGCTGGAGCGCCCTCACCGCTGGTATGCAGGTCAGCCGGCATTCAATTGGGAGCCCTTGGTATTTGACCATGAGGCACCATGGGAGAGGCTGGCCGCTTAGTGTGAGGGGCGGTGTTGTCCTGCGTGCGTAGTAGACGCGTGCGTGGTACATCATGGCAATTGTCTTGGCCTCGAACAGCTGCAGGCCATGTATTCTCAGGGAGTCTGCGACCGCTCCGAGCACCTCCTGAAGGAACGCCTTCACATTGGGCTTGTTTGCCTAATGCGAACGCTTCTTTTTGGCCCGTGCGTCCAGATGGAGATGTCGGTCGCGTAGCGTGCAACTCACACTAGATACCAGAGCCCAGCGGGAATCCAGTCTGGCAGGGGAGCCAGCACCAAGTTGAACAGGAACGGGCTCAGCAGGCAACCCGGGGGCACCCGAGAGCTGACGTCTCAAGGGCTACTGGTCGCCCGGCGACCTTTACCCGAAGGGTCCGGCCAGCCAGAAACGCCTCTGCATAGCTTCTCAGGCGCGCCACCATGCTCACGCGGTCCAAGGATTACAGGATGGAGGTGTTGAGGCGATGTCCCCCAGTGCGTCAGCAGTGCAGTAATGCCGCCTGAAGCCACTCTGCTGCGTAAAGCGAAAACTGAAGCCACTCTGCTCCCTAAAAACGGCTAAAACTAAAGCTGCGTGAACTACAAGACGGGGCGTGTTTATGCTGCTGAGTACTCTTCCGCACGACAGTTCGTCTGCCGCTGGTGAGCCTGCTGAAGCCGCGTGGGTCAGTATGCCACCGCCAGCCTGGCCGACGGAGTCGGCAGTCTCTGGTCGCTTTGCGGCCATTGGCCATCACGGATTTACCGCCTCTTGAGCAACGCTTGCTTGGACTGGCTGGTGCGATTCCTCCCGGATCTTCCTGCCTGCAACATCAGCGGGTGGTGTCCGGACCTGCTGGTACACCACCAGCGGGGGAATTAGACGAGCGCATGCCGGCGTGGGCAACACGATGCAGTGACTAACGATTTAATTTACGAATGAACTTTCTGTCTCCTCTAGTCCTGTAGTCATCTCTCACCGGCGTAAGCAAGGAATGTAGGAGGGAGTGATGTTCAAATCGCGACTTTCACGCGAACACCAGTGAAGATAGAAAAACTAGCGGCAATCGAATAGGTAGAGGCCTTTTGCACTTGTGTAGGCGAAGGTGCCGGTGTAAAAGGTTGCAGCTGCGGGGTGTTCATCGCCAAGGCCACAGTGGCAGTATTTGAAATTTTCCTTCTGAAGGGTCATAAGCGGCCAGCCTGAACTTTTTCGGTTTTCTGGAGAGTGGGAGATAGTGAGTATACATTTATTGCGGAAGGTTTAGTATGAGCTCCAGAAAAGGGCGTGTGCAGAAGGCCTGGAGATGAAAGGCGGAATCCGGACTAGAGGGATGCAGATGTATCAGCTCTTGTCCTTGCCGTCCATAAGCTCGCGCTGAACCAGTGACGATGCTGACAGGCATACCTTCTCTGTTTTACGGAAGTGGAACAAGTAAAACTTCAAGTGTTATTGCATGAGCATATCAATAAAAATGACCACTTTGAGGGAAGCGCTTCCCTCATGTTGAAGTTTTATGGTAATGTCGGGCGTTCCCTACAAAACATCTTCGCCCATATGAATTTGTGCATATATTTGTTGGTTTCTTTCCTGCACAAAGTTTGGTATTCATCGGCGCTGAGATTCGCAGTTGGCAGGGGAAGGATGGTGTTCCTGTGAAAAGGATAAGGAGACGTTCTTCACATTTTTCTGGGAGCGTAGCACCGTGCTCGCGGGAACAAAACGCAATGGTATGCGAATTTTTGTGGTTTTTGGTTCGAGACGGCTTAGCTGTTCAAAAGGTCGTGTGTTGGTGGGAACGTTATATAAGCTGCCATCATTGTAGATGGAATACTCTTTTTTATCATTAAGACATTCTTCTTGCAGGCAGAGGTCTGATGGCCTGTTTAGAGTAAGTAATTATGGTTAAGCTGATATTGGTAGTTTGTACAGGCGGATCGCCAACGTGTCTGGTGATCTTGCCAACTGTATGACAGAACGCTGCGTAATGTACTGCCATTATGATTACGTTTATTTTGTTTTATTCAGCGACGGTAAAGTTTTGGAACAGGAGGGTACACGATATGCTAATCGATGGATACTTGCAATGTCTCGTCGTCGTTTCTTTTTACCTCTCTCTAACTCCTCTACTAGATAGGTGCATTAAATTGCGAAAAAAACAGGTAAAGACTGTATTTTTTGCTGAGTGCGAGAGCTGCTCTTCCGCTTCAATGGGTGTAACATACGAGACGACATCTCCTAACCTGCTCCATCTCCTCCGTGCGCTGGTGGCGCTCGTAACATATTATCATCCTATTTGTGCCATGCCAGTGTCGCATCCATGAAAAATACTCTTAATCTGACCAGCCTTGCGCACCGTCACAAATGCTCTCGTCTTTGCTCCACAAAGTTTATCATGACAACCCTACTTTAAAGGATACTTATCCCCCCCTTATGTGTCATCTCGAATGAACTATTTTAGCAAAGTTGGTGAACATTATTGTCATAGTGTTGAACCTATGGGTCCTCCAGCTGCGGCACGATGCTAACAAAGCGGAGCGAGACCTCTTGATAGAATGAGGGTGTAATGGAAACTACTGGAGAGTGGGTGCGAGCCGGCGCAGCCTCTTGAGTATGTGGCAGCTCGTGACAAGCGTAACGTAATGATGATGATTAGCGTCTTCTGCTACAAGGGATTTCAAAGAGGAAGTCACAACAGTCTCCACCACCGACTGATGACGCTAAGCGGCCTCCCAAGGGCTGAGAAGCAGTATGGGACACTTGACTGTAGGGCCTAAAAGAAAACGTAGACTGATGGATATAACGGCTCCTTCCCGTACGCTGATCGATTATTCTATTCTTGTTAACGTGTACATATGTCTTGGACGCTACGTTTTCGGAGTAGCAAACTGTGCTTTAGTAGGTCCGTGGACGTGTTTTCATTCCAGGTGAATTTTCGAGCATTGGTGCTCTAAAACCCTTGTCTGCTTTATCCGCCATCAGTGTTGATACCGCCTAACCTCTTGCTTCTTACAACTTGTCAACGGTGTTTTGCAAGCGAGAGTCATATTGCGAAGGTAGGAGCAGGAACGGTATCTGAACCAGACAAAGTTGCTGTAAGCGGAAAACGTTTCTTGCAGGTGTCATACCTTTGCAGATGTCGTGCTTTGTCTGCCTTTTCTGCGTGTTTTCCTGCCTGGACATCTTGGAGTCTTGATATCTGTTCTGTGTCTGCAACACGTCAATTGTCTATTGACGCGTCCCTTTGTGCTTGGCATGGCGTCTCCCGGGAGAGAGAGAGAGAGAGAGAGAGAGAGAGAGAGAAAGAGAGAGAGAGAAAGAGAGAGAACACTTTATTTAAAAGCCCCGTTAACTCCGTTCAGTGGCCGACAGCCACAGCCTGCCGGTGACCATGGCAGCTCTTTCCGCGAGAGTCTTCTGGGTCTGCAAGTCCCAGCTGCACAGCGCCTTCTCCCCAAGCTCTTTGACGGGATCAAGAAAAAGGGGTTTTCAGAGCATGCCCATATGAGATGGGCGACTGTGTTCTTCGCACCATACGCAGGGCAATTACGTGACATATAAATTCGGGTGAATATCGTGCATTATGGAGCGACATGGCAGCTTGTTCGTCTGCAGTAGGCGCCACAGACGTTCATCGGCATTAGTAAGATCCCGGTGGGTGGGCGAATACATTCGGCGGAAGAAGCGGTACTGTGCGGTGATTTCTTGATAGCTTAGTAGGCTGTCTCGGGCTGATCGGGCTCCATGCAAGGGGATGAGGCTTGGCCTTGCTCGGGTCGTGAGCTCTGGAGCTGCTTGGTTGACCACCTCGTTACCACCCAACCCTGTATGGGCAGGAGTCCAGATCAATTGCACTCCGGTGTTAGGAGGATTTTGTACGAGAATTTTGAGTGCCTGAGGGGAAATAGTCCCTTTCTCGAAGGTTTTGATGGCCGTTTTAGAATCTGAAATTATGATTTCAGGGGTCGGCCGGTAAGCTAGTGCCAGCGCAATAGCCGCCTATTCTGCCGATGCCGGATTTCGGGTGCGTACAGTAAGGGAATTGATGGGTGGGGTGTTGGGGTCATACAGAGCCGTCAAAGCATAAGCGTCGTGATGCCTGTATTCGGCCGCATCCACGTATACCGTCTTGAGTTTACTAGGTATTTCTCGGTTAGAGTTCGGGCACGTTGTTTCCTGCGCATTTTATTGTGTACCGGGTGTCTGCTTCGCGTGAGAGGGCAACTGAGAAGTTGTGCGTGAATTTCATTGCGGATGGGGACTCCGGTATCGGCAGTAAGTGGGGCTCGCAGATTCACTGTGCATGATTTGTTGGCCGGTGGGGGACGCCGACTATCGCGATAGCTGATTGACCCTGTCGGCCTCTATAAGTTCCTCGGCTGTATTGTAGACGCCCTACTGTTCCAACCAGGCAGTGGAAGTGCTGTGGGGTATTTGTAAGGTGTCTTGTAGACTTTATCAATGAGGCAATTTACTTGGTTCAGTTCGATCGGGAATGGGTTAAGCTGTGGTAGCGGGTATGTAATACTGCTGAATAAAAATGTTTGGATTAGTCGGATTCTTTCATATTCTTTGAGTCCTTTAATCCAGGCTGCTACACGCTGTATTATTCCAATTGTTTGGTTCACTTGAGTCGTGAGTTGCGCCATGGAGCGAGTGTTGGAGCGATTACTCTGAATTATTAACCCCAATATCTTTATGCTGGTTACCTTTGGTACATTGGTTTCGCAAATAGGGATTTTAATGTTTGAGGGTGGCTGGGAGACTCGCTGGGCTGGGAGCACGAGAAGTTCTGATTTAGCTGGGGAGCATTCTAAACCTGCCATTGTTGCCTCATCAATGACAACTTGGGCTCCGCTCTGCAGGGTACTTTTTTTTTGAGCGTCACTGCCTCTCGACGTACAAAGGGTTATGTTATCGGTGTAGAGGCTATATCGCATGTTTGCGACCTTATCCAGTTTGCTTGGGATATTAAGCATAGCGAGAATAAATAGCAGCAGGGAGAGGACTGCTCACTGGGGTGTGCTGCCTATTGAACGTAACTCAATGACGTCCGACGTGATGTCACCTATCTGCAGTATGGCCGTACGGGACCTTAACAAACTTGAAATGTAGTTATATGAACGTTGGCAGGGAGCTATAGATTCCGAGCCATTCAGTATGGCCGTATCGGACACTCTATCGAATGACTTGGTAAGGTCTAGTGTAATAATGGCTGCCGCGTCTATCTTTGAGGCTCGCGTAATAATATCACTGGTCGGCGACTTTGGCTAGTTTCGGTTTCCGAAATTGTGGCGATCCTAGCGGCATGGTGCTGCGGCGTGGCCCTTCCCTTTCCCTCAGCGTTTCTTTCTTTCCACACCGTCAACGCTTCCGCGCCTCATCACGCATGCGCAACAACTCACCGGCACCATTTTTTTTTCTTTCGGCGGGCCAGTTCGGTACGTGCGTGAGCGAGCCGGCGGGCGAAGGGTTGCGCGGGTTGCCTAAACGCCACCACGAGCTGAAAGTTTCGCTGCATTATAAAATACATTAAAATGTATTCTAAATATGGGGCAGCGGAGGAAGGAGCGTTACCACTCCTCCGCAGCTCTGTGGTGCAGCAACACAGGGCGGTACAGTTCGGCCAAGTTTCTCTTCTTCTCAAAAGACGACAGGTAAGCAAATTAGCTTTGTACAAATTATAGTGAATTCCTTAAAAGCCGACCGATTGCACTCTTCTGTTTTCAAAATAATTCGCGCATGTAACGTGAAGTTAATGAGACATGTCACTCGTCTTGGAGTGGAAACTAATGTGCAAATATATACCAGCTGTACAGGTACGCAAAGTTTTAGTAGAAGTAAACGCGTCTTTGGCACGCACACTCTTGCTCGCAAGATCAGTTTGTGGTGGTATTGCCGTTTTTTGATTGCTTTAGTAACTGCTGGAACGTCGATTAAGTATAGTTATCACGGTATTTTTTGTTGTTTCGCTCAGCAGGTATCAGTCTAGGTTTGGGCCCAAAGTCGAGGATGGTTTGCGAATTCCTTGGACGTTTCCTCCTGTGACTCTCCTGAATCCATCCAATGTCATCACGACACACCTGCTCACAAAGAAGGCAAGCTGAACTGTACGCGCTTTTTGCTTTTCACGGCGTACCTACTACTACAGCGATTGGTGGCGTGGAGGTGCTGCGCCCTAAGCATTTTTTCCTCCGCTGCCTTGCTCCAAAACGTATATTTGCGGCGAAACTACTGCCAAGCGTTGCTTCAGTGCTCAGAAGAATCTGACGTAACACCCCGGTGTTAAATGAAAGTCGTTTTCACATGAGGCAGTGGAAGGCCGAACCGAAGTACATACGTTGTCTGCGGCCGGCATTGCAAGCGTTTCGCTCATTAAAAAAAATAAATAAAACCATGTAGCATTGCCAGCTTGTCTGTTCAATCTAAATTGCGCGCCTGCGCCTTGTCATCTTATCGTGAGTGGGTTTGGTGTTCCATAGTTCTGAAGGTAGAATGGTCATGCCGCATCGGACAGGATGAGATAAGAGGCGCTGCCCAGACACGAGCTAGAGGGTAGCTTGTAAAAACCTGGCCGATATCTGCGGCTTACAATACAGGACAGCTTTTTTTTTCTGGGTGTCTTCTCCCCCTCGCCATCCCTCCAACCCCGGTAAGCAGACTGTTAATTATTGTGTCTCTGAACTGAAACGAATTTTTGTAATGTCTAAGGAACGTTCCTGTTTCGAGGTGAGCTGAAGAAGTAAGTATAAATTGAGTAGAACTTTTAAGTTCTTTTCTTCTGCCGCCGAGGTGTGCGCGAAAAAAATCTGTGTAGGGACTAGAACTTTCGAAGTTCTTCTTTCGTCATCAAATATTGTGTACCTAAATGTATATTCATGGCTGAAACTTTTGCGCAACTTTAGACGGAGGCAGATACAAAAAGAGACACGAAGACCTCTATCTGTCTTCATCTAAAGTTGCGCTAAAGTTACAGGCATGAATTCAAAATACCAACTAGCCCACCTAGCCGTGTGATTGTAAATGTGTATGTAGCACGTTTTTTCCCTATTGTACAATATTGTATGCCTAAATTTGCATATGTAATATTTTTGCTTAGTCCAATACTGTGTACATAAAATGTATGTGCAATATATGAGTGTAGTACATGTGCTTTCATGACTTCGAATCAAAGACGTCCTCATATGAATTTTGAATAAACGCAAAGCAAAAATAATATTTCTGTAACACTCCAATTAATAACGCCACAAAGACAACAATTCCACACCAAAAAACACACTATTATCAAAAGGTTTTTTGTTCAATTAATAAACACATCACTGCACACATAACAAATGACGGGCGGAGGCCATTTCGAGTCATCGCCGCCGCTCGTCCAACTTTCGCGCCTGGTGCCATTGCCGAGCGGCCCATGAGGCAGCGACCGGCGGTAGGCGCGAAAGTTGGGCAAGCGTAGGCATGGCCTCCGCGCCGCCGGCAGCCCATCGCGCAGGCCACGGCGTAGGTTTCAGGGGCCGGCGCGCGGCGGCCCGGCTTTGCTGTCCCGGGAAAAATGACGTCAGCAGCATCCGCGACGTCACCAACCTCCTTTCTACCCACGCCACCCGTTGCCATGACGATAAGTGCAACATTTTGCAGACGCCACGTACCACTAGGGGAGGATTTAGCGCTGTTGTTGCGAATTATGCGGGACCACGGTGGATGCTACAGAGGCCGCCCAGTGATAATATCATAAAATAACTGCAGGTGAACATCTTGAGTACACAATCCCGCTCGGAAGCCTATCATGGTACGAGGGAGGGCGTCTGTGTGGGCCAGGTACTTGACCAATCGTGCATGCATGACATGCTCCATTACTTTGCCCATACACCACGTAAGAAAAATTGGACGGAGATGGTCGAGAGAAAGAGGCTTGCCCTGTTTTGGAATAAGAGAAATTGTCGCGTGCTTTCATGATGCGGGTAAGGTGTCGTTGGTCCGAAAATAGTTGAAACACTGAGTGAGGGTTTAAATCGATAGGCAATTTAAATTGCGAAGCATTTCGTTATTTATGCCATCAATGCCGGGTGCCGACCGTTAGCCCAGGTGAAAAAGGGCAGCTCGAATCTCCGCTTCTGTTACATCATTCTTTAATCCTGTGTTTTCTTTTCCCTGTTAAGGAGGTTGAGTGACTGTGGTACCATTCGCTATGGAAAGCATTTTGTTCGCTCGAGGAGCTATTGGTTCGTTACCTGGTAGCTGTGAATTATATTTGTGAGACGATTTTTTTGCCCAGTTTCGGATTTTACAGGGTCCAGCAAGGGTCTTAGTAAGGTCCACGCTCGCCGCATACTAAGGTTCCCTTTCATTTGGTCAGAGAGTTGTCCACAATGGGCTTGGGAAAGCTCTGGGGCTTGTGTTTCGATTGCTTGTTCAAGTTCCGATAGTTTTCGTCTCAGGCGGCGGTTACGTTTATTGCATTTCCATCTGCGCTGTATACTCTTGTATGCAGCCCACATATGGTGCAGGGGGGGTGTCTACTATTTCTGCGGGTATCTCGGGTTCTAGTGGTTCGTCGTGCTTATGTTTATCCTCTATAGTTGGTCCCCCCAGCTGTGTAGTCTATTCGCGTTAATTTCTAGAGGGTCTCAGTGAGTGCGGGCTTGCCTAAATTCATCCTACTTTGTTAGATGCTGGTGTCTCAAGCGCGGTTTGAGGTTGGAGGAAAGGGAGATACTGGTCACTTTTTAACGAGTGGTCCGTGCAGCTCCACTGTGCCTTTCTTACCCTGATAGTGAGAGGGAGGTCTGGTGCAGTATCTTTCTGCATGCTGTTACCAATTCGAGTCGGTATGGAGGGGTCCGATTCAACTGTTAACCGGAGGGACTGCACATGTTCCCAGAGAAGACGGCCTTTTATGGTGTCCCTGTTATTATGCTGTCCCTGGCCTTTTATGCTGCTCGTTATGTGGGGCGCATTAAAATCACCTACTCTTAGTAGTGCGCATTGTTGAGCACTTTGTACAGGCAAGCTAAAGACATTCGTAAAGGTGTAGGTGTGAGCCCCGGGTCCGCTATAAACATTGAGGACGTATAGTCGAGAGGGAGTGCGCTTTTGGGGGTAAAGAACCAGCAGATTATGTGGTATGTCAACGCTAACGAACTGAAACCTGTCTGCCGGGATGTTTCTTTGGACCAGGGTAGCCGTGTATAGGTTATTTCAACATTTGAACGATTGGTATCCGAGAAGAGTAACGTTTGGGCCTGCCTCCTGTAGAACAATTACCGAGAAGCTTCATAGCGCGTTCTTCGGTTGGAGAGCTTATGATTATAAAGCTGGATACCTGCTGTATTCGGACTTGGTCTTCATCGTTGGGGCCCTGTTCTGCCTGCGCTTGAATTGTATCTACTTGCGTGGCTAGAGCAACCGATGTAAGTGTCAGGCCGCCACGCGGACGCCGGATTATTTTGATGTCAGTAGCCGGAAGATGTTCCCCCGGAGGCTGTGCCGGGCCTGGCGTTTCTTGCCTTTTCGCAGTGTGCGCGATGTGCCTTGCTCTGCACTTGCTTGCATGGCCCTCCGCTGAGCTGTCTGGTGGGCTTGTTGCCTCCGCCGTACTGCTATCCAGCCAGGCTGGGTATGGTGCGCCG
The DNA here is from genome assembly GCF_048455015.1 of Haemaphysalis longicornis. NCBI lineage: Eukaryota > Metazoa > Arthropoda > Arachnida > Ixodida > Ixodidae > Haemaphysalis > Haemaphysalis longicornis. The sequence goes on from NW_027526233.1 coordinate 47,055,849, forward strand.
GGTCGATGTCTTCACCGTCCACGATATTTTTCATAGTACTGGCGCAGAAGCTGTGGCAATCCCCAGCTGGCCCGCCGGCGTGCGATGGCGAATGCATCGGTGGCGCGCCAGGCCTGGATAGTCCTAGCTACTGGGCGGACGTGGCAAAGTCTTCAGCCGTTGTTATTTGGCTGCTGGATGCTCCGACGGCCTTGTAGCTAGTACCCTGTTGAACCAGAAGGTTTGCTGGTTTGCCGGGTGCAACCCACGGTGTCGTGGTTATTGATAATCCAGTTTGTGGCCAAAAGTACTGGGAGCCGTTATGGAAAGCATGTGCATGCTCGCGCCTCCTAGCGGCTTTCCCCGTCTGCTGGTACGTGCTTTCTTTCTGCTTTGCCTTTTCGACTCGGACGACTTTGTACACGCCCGCTCGCGAAGATTTCCTGTATGCTTCGACGTCTCCTCTATGGAGGGCACCATGATCTGGGCTTGAACGAAAAGGCGTCCGAGCACTGGGTCGGAAGAAAGCCTAGCATTTTTAGGGTTCCAGGACGGAAGTAGAGGCATTCTTCCAGCGAAGTATATTCTCGTTCGATAGTTGAAACTACAAAAGGATTGCTGCTGAAAGGTTTACAAATATTAATGACAGCTTCGCGAAAGCTGTCACTATACATCTCGATCGCTTCTTCACTAGTGGATGCGGCTCCAATGAGTGGATTATCTAGGAGTCTTCCGGCAGTGGGGTTGTCTGTGTGTAGCTGTTTTCTGAATCCGCAGCAGCATGACGGAGCCTGCTTCTTTGGAGTCTACGTTGGCCCGTGTAAAAGTCACGGGCTCCGTGTCGTTTTCACTGCTATCTGAGGCGCAAGGTGATGTTGGCTGCCTTGTCGCGCATTTTCCGCACTTTAACTGGCTCCTGCATTCTTTTGCCAAGTGGCCCTGCTTGAGGCAACTAGACATCCCCCAGCTTTGGCTATCATTTCCTTTTTGCGCAAATGGCTAAGTTCTTTGGTATCACAGGCTTTGGCAGAGTGCTACGGAGTGTCAAAAAAAAATCATAGCTGTGGCTTACTCGCTGATACTTGCAGAGATGCTGCCGTCGGAACATCACACGAGTAATTGGGTTTTCATGTTTTTTCTGTGGTTGCGATGGAGTTTCTCTTGTGTGGGTTCAGCAACACCTTGTAGACACATCAGCTGATTTTAGAAGAATTCCAAGAGCATTTGAACCTCCTGGCCGGGCTGGCTCGTGTGACCGGTTGTGTTGCTGAGCGCGTTTAACGAAGAGCCAGCCGAGGAAAGTAGCACCTTCAGCACCTCATGGAATCGCAGGACCATGCCTCTTGGTAGGAACCTTAGCAGGATTTAGCGCAGCATGGGGCAGTAGGTCGTAGAGCTCGTTCGAAGCGCCCTGAAGCTTCGGATGTGAACTGCACACAATCATAAAGTTGCATCAGTTGTCGGATATCGGCTGATGATTACAACGGCTTCAAGTCGAGGAGGCCCCGCAGATTATCTTTCACGAGGAAGCGGCCATCTCGAAGTTATTGTTCAGTATCTGGATGGCATCCTTCTAGCAGTCATCGGTAGCGCCCAGTCCGGATATAGCTGATGCAGCTGCTCCAGTCACGATGCTGCTGAAGTAGTTGAACTTGTCAGCCGTGATGAAGTGGTCTTTGTTGTGGACGGTTGCGGAATTGAGGGGCTCTTGTTGAGGGACTCCAGTTCGGGACGCGAGCACTTACCAGTCCGTGATTGGTCGTCAGTCGTTGTGCTCAAGACAGTAATTCTTGTAGCTTCAGATGAAAATTCTCGGTATTGTTGACAACTATGTCGCTGTATTGTCCAGCGTCTAACGCCTCGCTGTGCACTAGGTCATCTGGCATCTCATGAAAGCTCGCCTCGTCCAACTTCTCTATCTAACCATAAAGTGAACCGATTTGCTCTATCAGTGCACTAACCGCACATGCTGTCGCCTCTCGACTTCCCCTTATGTGATCTTCCGCTTCCGCTAGAAGGCCATCCAGTTGCGCCAGTAGGCTGCAGCGCTGTCGACGCTTTCGCTCCATTCAGTCGCACGCAACTGAGAACTCGCCAAGATCGCCGACTCCGCGTCTTTTCCTCAGCTTTCGCGGCTCCTTGTGTCGATGGGCTTGGCGTCGTCTAAATGTCCTGGAATCTAGGTACCATTTGTTGAACCGCTGGGTCTTCCAGCTGCGGCGGGATGCTCAGAAAGCGAAGCGACACCTCTTGATAAGATGAGAGATAAATAGAAACTTCTAGAAAGAGGGCGTGAGCCAGCGCAGCCACAAGAGCGTGTGGCAGCTGGTGACAGGCTTAATAACATGATGATGATTAGCGTCGTCTGCTGCAGGGGATGACAAAGAGGAAGTCACAACAGTACTGATATGTACAATCAATTTTTTATCCCAAAAGCCAGCGTAGAGCGGAACAGCCCCGTCCCACCATCGCTGCCATCATTGATGCCACTCTCATTAAAGCAGCAATTCCTAATGCTCCTTGCTGTATCACTCTTTTGTTATTTGTTATTGGTTTCAGTTGGTATGCTGACGTTGTAGAACATCTGCGCCTAATGTATGTATCTCATCAATCCTTTCTGTTATGCCGTATGGTCCTTGAGGATATTTTCAAATAAACAAGTAAATAAAAATTACTAACTAAATAAATAAATAAATAAAAAAATAAATGTCGTGATAGCGTGGTGACGAGTTGCGAGCAGAAGCAGCTGCCTTGGTACTGACGAGGAAGGCCGAAGGGTAGACTTATCTGGGTAACTGCATAGCGAGATATGATCAGACAGTATATAGGAACGTCATACGTTTGGGCGAGGTTTATAGCACGGCTTGAACAAAGCGACAGCGAGGTCCGATGCTGTCAAAAGATTGCGTTCTTTCTCGGAGCCATGGCGTATTCATCAAATAATCTATAAAGGTCAAACAGTTCTCTTAGTCCTTATTGCACGCTTTTCTTATAGACGGGAAAAGAGAAAACGCCTGTGTGTACGAGATTTTGGCGCACGTAAAGTTCCCCAGGTGGTCAAAAGTAATCTGGGGCCCTCCACTGCAGGACGCTTCATATACTGCGTTGTATCGGCGCGTTAAAACCCTACAATCAATCAATCAATCAATCAATCAATCAATCAATCAATCAATCAATCAATCAATCAATCAATCAATCAATCAATCAATCAATCAATCAATCAATCAATCAATCAATCCTTTTTGCACACGTGCAGAACAGACACACAAAAAGACTTTTTCTAGAGTTGGTGAGGACCAGCACTAGCGGCGCACGTTGACCCTGAGGAACAGGGAACTTAGATCTCGGCGAGCGGCATCCAATTCGCAGACGCATGCCTCTGGATGCCAAAAAGTTTGTCTTGCATTTTGTAACTGCGCGCCTCGAGACATCGCTGGCGGGGCTTGTCTCAACAGGTTTCGAGGAACGCGGGCTTTCTGCAAGGCCCAGGTGCACAACACGAAACTTACCGAAGGCACTAACAGGGAAGCGGCAGGCTGAATCGTAACAACGGCCATGCCGAGGATATCTTTGTGACCGTCCTCTCTGGCGACATATCGACACTTTTGTGGGTGATTTTTTAAATTTCCGCGTGGCCCCATCCAGAGGTTTCTGCGCAGAACTTGCAGCCGTTGAATAGCAACTTTGAAATTTGCTAAGTACACCCTGTAATTGCCATGTTATGTATTATTACGAGACATTTTAGTCAATTTCTGGTCCTAACCTAGGCATTCCGTGTGTCTCTGCTTTTAGTCATGTGACACAATGTTTGCGCCGGCATTAGTTCTAGTGGGAGGGACTTTCTTTCTTTACAAATTCTTGATCTGTTTCAATGACCTACCACAACCTCCCCTTTGCTTTCCGAGGTGTTCTTGGCTGCCAACCCTTATTTCTGTGTTATTTCTACGAGCCCCTCATTTCCTATTCTAATTTGCTATATGCATAACGAGGGTTCTGTTCTGACAGTCATGGTGCCAAAGGGAGCTTAAGAGGGTTCAACGCTGGTTGACCACTCTTGACATGTCGTAGACACTCGAGCACGGCGCGGGGATTAAGATGAAGGTCCCCTTCACCCCGAGAAGTCATAGTGGCGCTGGCTACCAACCCTTATTTCTGTGTTATTTCTACGAGCCCCTCATTTACTATTCTAATTCGCTAAATATATATATATATATATATATATATATATATATATAGTATAAGTAAAGAGTCGGATACACAGCAAGAACAATAACAAACAATGTTTACTTACGTAGCGGCAACGGGACTTGCCTTCATCAGAGTAAAGTTACATGATTTTGCTGTCCTTTAACTTTACTCTGATGAACTTTACTAACTTTACTCTGATGAAGGCAAGTCCCGTTGCCGCTACGTAAGTAAACATTGTTTGTTATTGTTCTTGCTGTGTATCCGACTCTTTACTTATACTATTTCTGCGCGCTTTGTGAGTTTATCTTTTTCTAGATTTATATATATATATATATATATATATATATATATATATATATATATATATATATATATATATATATATATATTGTGAGGCACAGCCAGGAGTCGTCGGGCACCGATTTTTCAAACTAATCCCGCAGAGAGCGATAGGCTAGCGAGGTCAGGTCGAGCGCAGCTATTCCAGAACACACCGATGATGATAGCGAGGACGACGATGTGCGCGGCGAGCGAGGTTGGTGGCACATAGCATCTTGCGCATAGCCATTGATGAGGAGAATGTCCGCATACGGCTGCTAATCTCTGCCTTAGTCATAGCATACAACATTTCCCTCGGGGCTGAAGCGGCCGACTCGGGCGCTTAAGGCGGTTTCCGGGAGTTGAAATGCTTCAGCCGTGAAACGTGTACAACTTCAGTGGTGCGACAACGGCGGTCGGTGACGGTAGAGGCGGGCTTAACGCGGTAATTTACTGATGAAGTCTGCTCCTGGATAGTTTAAGGGCCTACGAAATGGGGAAGAAACTTCTCGCACAGTCCTGGTGTCCAGAGCGGAGTCGAAAGTAAGACCTGTCGCCAGCTCTAAACGAGACAACGCGGTGAGAAGCATCGTAGTTTGACTTGCGGTCTTCCTGTGAGGCTGTCGTCCTGAGACGAGCGAAATGGGGGCTATAAGACAGGAGATAAATAGAGTCATCGATACTGTTGGATGCAGAGGCCACAGGTGCAGTCAAGAAAGATTTATCGAGAACAGTTGAAGGTGGGTGCGCATGGACAAGAAAAAATGGCGAAAATCCCGTGGTTCGTTGAACCGCTGTAATATAAGCGTAGGTGACGAAGGGAGAATAAAGTCCCAGTTTTTAAGGTCTAGCTGAATGTAACAGGAAATCATATCCGAGAGCGTGCGATGAAAACGTTGGTCAAATCATTAGTTTCAGTGTGATAGCTGGACGTGGTTCTTTGTAGAGTTTTCGTGACGCGCAGAACGTCTGGAAGCACGGCCGAAAGAAATACCCGGCCTCGGTCACTAAGAAGCACTTTGGGCGGTCATGTCGCAGGAATATCGTCTTCAAAAAGAATTCAGCCACCTCTAAAGCGCAGCGCGTGCGAATAGACAGCTGTTTCCGCGTATCGTATCAAGTGGTCCACTGGGGTAATGATGCACCGATGTCCAGCCGAAGTGACGGGTAGAGGACCGTAGAGATTGTTTGTTTTTTTAATTTAGTACATACTGCCGTCTTCTAAGGACCAAGCAGGAAGGCAGAAGGGAAAGTTACATGTATCGCATGGTAGCGGTGAATACATATCAATTACCATTCTTTGGTCACACACACGAAAAGTATAAATATATAAGCAAATACACAATCATACATACATTTATACACACATTTTCAGGTAGGAAGTAACGGCAAAACCATTTTAAGCAAAAACCGTTGCTCAGTGCAAAACTCTTTGTAAACTAAAAAGTTGCAACGATCACTCAATGTCTCTAGGTCAAGCAAAACAAAACCATTGTACAATAGAGCTCGTACAGTAAGAGACCACCCTAAAAGTTTCAACGTCAAAGAAACAAAAGAATCAAACAAATACGCAGTGTTCCCAACAAGCAATGAAACTCACTAATAAAACATCCTCAACCATTCAAGAGCTACATAGAAACTAGAAAAGCATCAGCAATCAGTGGGCAAACCTCTGACACAAAGATGATATTTATTCAAGGGCAGCAACACCTTCGCTGAAAAATCGGCTGCAGTTCGCGCACAGAAACCCAAACTCGGTAATGCATTCCACTCCGCAATTGTCCGCGGGAAGAAAGAGTATTTCAATAGATTTGTGCGAGCTCTGTAAGAAAGAAAATTGTGTGAGGTGCGATGTCTCGACGTTCGAGGTAAGAACGGCTTGACGTAGGGGTTTTCTTTGAGCTTCCGGTGGCCATGAAAAAGCGAACACAAAAATTTTAGGCGGGGTAATTTACGTCGCTGCTCTAAAGTTGAAATTCCATTTTGCACCATTAACGAAGACGGGGAATCAGTGGATCTGTACTTGCTGAAAATAAAACGCACTGCCCGGCGCTACACCATTTCTAGCGTTTGCTTGTCTTTCTTAGAAAAGGGGTCCCATACAATGTTGGCGTATTCAAGCTTAGGTAACACTAAGGTCTTATAAGCGAACAGTTTTGCTTCTGTAGGGGCAGCTTTAAGTTTGTGCCTTATGAACCCAAGCTTGCGCATGGCAGCTGCGCAGTTATTTTCAATGTGCTTAGACCATGATTACGTATTAGTAAATGTCACCCATAGATATTTGTGTTCCGGGTTTTCTTTAACAGTCACCCCATTAATACAATAAGAAAATTTAAACGGCTCTCTTTTATTTGTGATTCGCAGTAGAACAGTCTTATCCGAGTTTAACTTCATGGACCACGACGCGCACCATTAGCCAATACGTGTCAGGCTGTCATTTAAGATTATTTGATCCTCAGGACTTGTAATATTTTTGAAAATTATGCAATCATCTGCAAATAATCGTATTTGAACATCAGACGAGACAATTGAAGTAATATCATTTACCTAAATTAAAAAGAGAATTGGGCCCAAGACGCTTCCCCCTGGAACACCTGATAAGACAGGTAATGCGCCTGACGAACACCCACAGATCTCCACATATTGAGTGCTGTTGGAAAGGTAAGATTTAATCCAGTTAACAAGAAAATCGGGTATACTAATGTTTAGTAGCTTGCCTAAACGTTTACCACGAGGAACACGATCGAACGCTTTGCGGAAGTCGAGGAACACCAAGTCAATTTGTCTGGCCGAATCAAGGGCAGAGGCAATTTCGTGCACCGTAGCTATCAGCTGTGTGTGCGTCGATAGCCCTTTACGAAAACAGTGCTGAAATTCGGAAAGTAAGCCGTTACGTTCGAGGAAGTCTGTTATGTAGTGGGCAACAATGTGCTCCATCAATTTACAGCATGTAGACGTTAATGAGATCGGGCGGTAGTTTTCTATCCGTAAACGATCACCCTCTCTTGTGTGCTGCCAATATGCGAGCAACTAGCCAGTCATCAGGCAAAATGGCAGACGCTAAGGACAAGCGCAAAATTTCAGTTAAAATGTGAGACATTGGTTCGGCGTATCGGCGCAAGAATGCGTTGGGTATGCCATCTGGTCCACTAAATGACTTGTCTCGTACACTGACCAGCAATGATAGCACGCCATTCTGACATATAAAATCTTCAGGAGGGCATGCTGTAGGAACCAAGGGATAACTCATCGTGCGGTGCGGAAAATACTGAATGGAAGTAGTCGTTTGCCTTGTCGGCCACTGAACGGGCGTCAGTGATAAGAGAACCGTTTTGCTGGATTTGTTCTAGCTTACCGCTCTTGGAGGCTAGATAACGCCAAAACCTTTCCGGGCTTTCTTTCATGACGTTTGGCAGGGTTATTCCAAAATATTTATTTCTAGAAGTCGCCAGCGCTGCGGAGAGCTGTCTGCAGCGTCTGTATCAGCTGAACACTTACGACCTGTTTGTTTCTTGCGCGTTTTAGTCTTCTTTTTAGGTATATTACGTTCCGATCCATCCAGGGACTTTTGCGCTTTGACTTAATGCGGCGTAAGGGAACGTGCTTGTTAATACAGTCCTTCACAGTTTTCTTGAATGTTTCCAAAAGCGTTCGTATATCAGTATCAGAAATATTGTCAACAAGCTCCCACAGTCTGTCAAGTACGGAATGATCATCACCACGCGTAAAGTCTTTCATTATTTTAAGTACAGGCCTATTAGCTACACACTTATCAAAATCGCATGTAAGAAGTACTATTTCATGGTCCGATACTCCCGTCTCCAAACTTAATTCATATTCGGTAAATGCGTTGCTTAAGAAAACAAGGTCTAATATTGAGCCGCCGTCACCATGTTCATGCGTGATGGTGCGTACTACTTGTTGCACATCGCATGCTAACATTATATCTACCAATGGGCAATCGAGCAAATCAATAACATTTTTGCGTGACCAGTCGATTGACGGTAAAAAAAGTCACCTCCCATTATAATTTTTTCATGCACCAGGGAAGACATGTATCTGTACAGAGAAGATAAGTACTGAGGTGGCGATGAGGGCGATGGATACGCTGCGCACACTGTAAAAATGTGGCCCCAGCAGTTGATTTTCAAATATAAACTTTCATGATCAGCAATTTGGGGCAACAATGTGGCAGAAAACGTGCTCTTCAATATTATCGCCACCCCACCTCCGCGGGAAACGCGATCGCAGCGAAATATCTGGTGCGAGGGACCAATTAGCATATCATCCGTGATCCCCTCGTGAAGCCAAGTTTCAGTTATGATTGCTACATGCGAGTCGTATTTTAAAAGCAGATCTTCCAGCTTATCAATTTTATTTAGTACACTGCGGAAATTTGCATTTAGGACACGCAGCTGCCTGGAGTCACGCTGCTGTCAATCTGTTTTTGCTGACCTAGGAGCATTAATGACGACGCGGCAGTTCTTGGAATCATCCCAGGCATAAAGGGTCCCATCAAGTTTCAGCTTATCATGAATAAGATACGCTTCCTTGCCGTTAGCTTCATCGTCCTTCGCTGTTTCCCACAAAAGCTTACGCTTGCGCAAAGTAGCTTTGCTAAAATAGCTTTGTACAAATATGTCTGTGGCCTTCAAGTTCTTCGCACGGCGCAAAATTGCCTCCTTCTCAAGACAATCTTGAAAGTAAACAATAACTGCTCTGTTAGTGGCACCAGGCCTTCCAATGCGATGGATTCTAGCGACTGAGTTGCACTTCTGTTTAAGCTTCTGTTCGAAAAAGCCGTCTATAACTTTTCTTCTTAAGCTTTAATCGTTTTCTTCGCTGTCTTCTTCAACGCCAAAAACTACAAGGTTGGAACGGCGGCTTCGGTCTTCCAAATCGACAAGTTTCTGAGACTGTTGCTCAATGACCCGTTCGAGATTTGATACCTTTGTCTGTAGTGTGTCAATTTGTGAAGTTTTGTCCCGAATTTCAAGGAGCAGTTTGCCGAGATCATTCCATCGAGTGCCCAAATTCGCAACAGTATTTTCAGTCGTTGTTAGTCGTTCTCGAATATCAGTAAGTTCCTTTAAAATGGTTTCCTGGCCCCTCTGAATTTTCGCGAACATTTCCTCAACAGTAGGACCGGGGTTCTCTTCCACGTCCCCACAGAGAAGAAGCACACATATACGCAAGCAGTTGTGAACATACAAGACACAGGACCCTGGGCACGGCAAAATAATCAGCATTGGATCATCGCAGTGATGTGTCGACACGGTTTCACTAACCTGTGTTCTGAACAAATATTTCTGGATGAGCGACATGGTCCCCGCTGCCTCGCCGTGCCCACTGGTGAACTGCAGCCACGGGCGATCCTTTATAGGTTGTACCGATGACGTCACAGTCGCTGGAAGACCCCAGTGCAGAACACTGAGGCTGCGCAGCTGTGGTTGCTGGGGCAGCAGCAATGGTTGATAGCCGATGTCTCCGATGTGGTAATCCTCTCGAAACGTTGGACCCGTGCGCACGCCTACTTGAGTTGCGCAGCCGTATTCATCCGCTCCAAATACCGGTTTGGCGCCGATACTTGCGACGAAAAGGCAGACCTGTGTGGTGAACAAATATTTCTGGATGAGCGACATGGTTCTCGCTGCCTCGCCATGCCCAGTCTTGATGCCAATAACTTCGAAAGGAGAGGAGGGGCACGGTAGTGGTTGGAGTGTGCGTGCACTTCCCGAAGTCGGACGTTTGCGGTGCTGACACAATACGCACGATGCAACATGTTTGGCAACAAGTGGATAGGCCGGGCCAGAAGAAACGGCTCTTGATACGATCATAAGTTTTGTGAAAGGCAAGGTGGGCCGCGGTAGCATCGTCGTGAAATGTGTCTAAAGTTTGCGTTGGAGGGCACGGGGAAGGTCGACTGTTCGGTGGTAGTTGTACCGGTAAAGGGCTCCAATATTGAGTCGAAATTTGCGGAGCTGGTAGCGTGAACGACTATTGCGCGGTTGAGCGGAACCGTCTAACAGGTCAATGAGGTTACGGAAGAAAGTGTCGTACCTTTGTTGAGAGGACAATTCAGGAAGTGCTTCCGTGCAAGTGTCCACAGCGGCAATCCTAAGGCTGCTGTCGATGCAGAAAACGCTTGAAGGTCATCTTGAGCGGCTGCATCCCCAAAGAGCTTCTGCATCCCCGTGCTTTTTGCCAGTCTTGTAGACGACGGTGAAGCTGTACTCTTGTAAACGGAGTACCCAACGGCCTAGCCACCTTGTCGGGTTGTTTAGGGAAGATATTCAGCAAAGGGCGTGATGGTCCGTGACCACAGGGAAGTGACGCCCGTACAGATATGGAAAAAAACATTTCAACTGGCCAAACTACATCGCGGCACTCCTGCTCTGTTACTGTGTAATTTAAGGGGCGAAGCTCCTAAAGCCATGATATGTCCATCCCTTGGGTCTCGTGGTACGTGACCGCCTAGTTCGATGACTCACTCGCAGGTGGCGCTGGTGTGAGTGACGTCATGATGACGTCACTCGCACGTGATTGACATTATAAAATGCAATCGCTGTTGACGCGTTTCCTCTTTCGCAACGAGTCACCGGATGGAGGAGGTGGTTGTTGACAAGGCTGCGGAGCGGAGGGCGCGCAGGGCGGCGGCAGCGCGCGCTCGCCGACAGGATCCCGCCGTGCGCGAAAGAGATGCCGAAGCATCTCGATTAGAAAGTCGCGCTTAAACCGCGCGTCGGCAGCTTCGGCCTGAGCTCGCTTGATGCGTTTTGCAGCCGCCTCGCGAGCTCTCACTGCATCGGGGTTTTCCTGCCGATACGAACGCTTGCTTGCAGCCTCACGAACCCTACAACAACAACAACAAACGAACAAGAACAAAATAAAAGAACAAAATAAAACGTGATTTGTACAATGTACGCACATAGTCTTGCGTCTTTCTGAATGATGTAATGGGCGAACTTTCACGGGAGAGTTACGGTTACCGATATCTCCCCCTCTCGAGCTTCGCCCCACTTATCATCATTCATTCCGTGGATATGGCGTGATTTTTTTCTCGGCAGGCAGTTACCTGCTCAACAGAAGATGTCCTCCGCTGTAACAGAAGAGCCCGAATGCCGTGTCCACTGGCCTCGGTGTGCACTATAGTGGGTGCTGTTTCATCAAAATGGCTGAGTAGGGGATCAGAGGTTAGGGCACACTTCAGTTTCTGAAAGGCAGCTTCGCAGTTGTCGGACCATAGAAATGGTGTGGGAGAAGGCAGCAGTTTATGTAGAGGGGAAGCGATTGAAACGAAGTTTCGAATGAAGGGGGGAGTAGGAAGCCAATACTAGGAAGCTGCGAAGTTTTTTTTTACTTTTTGGGCGAGAAAAATTTAGCACGACATTGATTTTGTCAGGGTCGGGCCGGATTCCTTCTTTGCTCACCAGGTGACCCAATACCTTCATTGACTTGCTTGGAAAGTGGCATTTCTTGGTGTTAAGGATCAGGCTGGCGTTTGAAAGGCAAGTTAACACTTCATTAGGCTGACGGAGATGTTCGGGAAAAGTACAAGAAAATACGACTATGTCGTCTAGGTAACAGAGGCACGTCTTCCACTTTAAGGAGCGCAAAACCATATCGATCATGCGTTTAAATGTGGCCGGAGCGTTACACAACCCGAACGGCATTACGTTAGATTCGTAAAGACCATCGGGGTTGGTGAAAGCTGTTTTTCCCTTGTCTTGCTCGTGCATAGAAATTTGCCAGTATCCCGATCTCAAATCTAGACTGGAGAAGTATCCGGCTCCTTGCAAGGTATCCAAAGCATCATCAATTCTAGGCATCGGATAGACATCTTTGAGAGTTATGTTGTTAAGCGCCCGGTAAACCACACAAAATCGTACAGATCCGTCCTTCTTATGGACTAGAACAACGGGCGATGATCAGGAGCTGGTTGAATGGCGAACCATGTTTATCTGCAGCATGTCGTCGACACGTTCCTGAATGATTTGACGCTCCTTCAGTGAGACGCGATACGGCCGACGTCGATAGACACACGAGCCATCAGTGTCGATTCGGTGGGTGGCTGCGGAGGTCTGCTGTAAGAGGGTAGAAGAAGAATGAAATAAAATTTAGTGTTTCCCCAGAAGAGCCTATAGCATTTCCGGTTGCTCTGGGTGAGAATTGAACTGATTGTTGCATTAATGGGAAAGGATCAAGGCTTAGTGCTCACCGAATAATCGTCCGACGTAACAGATCCCAATGAGACGACATTCACGGAATCGTTGCGCGGAGCACAAGCAACGGTCGTCCCTCGGGGTAAGAAAACCGTTTCGGCTGTAGTATCCGGTGCGGCCAGAAGAGCAGTTTCCACAGAAAAATGAATGAGGCAGGGGGATATAACTGCGCCATGAAAGGGGAGTTTTCCTGTCGGAACAATGAGTGCATCACCATCGAGAATTTTGTCCGAAATAACCGAGAGTATAGTTTTTTGAGGAAGGAGAAGAGTGAAGCCGCAGGACACCACAAATCGCAGGTCTGCAGTATCCGAAACACTGGTCAGGTCTGTATCATTCATAGGAATCATCTGTTCACCACAAGAAAACGCAGCAGACCCCAATTTTAGAAAATCCCAGCCTAATATCATTTGGCGAACGCATGATGCCAGTACTGCGAACTCAGTGTGGTGTCGAATGCCGTCGATAAAAGCACGAGCTGTACACAGTCCAGATGGTCCTATAGTAGCGGAGTTCGCCCCTCGTAGAGCCGGGCCAGAATAGGGAGTTTTTACCTTTCGCAGTCGAGAACGTAAACCTTCGTGAGTTATGAAAATGCTCGCACCAGTGTCCACAAGAGCTTCAACACTAATTCCTTCAACTAAAACTGATAACTTGTTCGACGGTCGATGAGGAGGATTTTCAGAATTTTGAAGTGACGCAGTTTCGCCCCTAGAAACAGCCGCCTCTAGTTTTCCGTGTTCCGGGAGGGAGGGCGAAGCGGGGACGTAGAGCGGCGGCAGAAGGCCGTTGGGGAAGATCGTCTCGGCGGGCGGGAGCTGCGGTGCTGGTTCTGTTATTCTGTGGGTGACGGCTAACGTAGTGCGTACGGGAAACTTTCCGAATAGTAGTCATAACATGGTTGACTCCCGCTTTGTGGAACGGGGGAGTACGTGAGCCTTTCATCTTGTTGGCGTCTTCGACAGGAACGAGAGATATTTCCATGGATGCCACAATAGAAGCAGGTTGGGCGGGACGGACGCCAAGAAGGGTAGCCATACACGAACTGCGGAGGACCTGGCAGAAACTTAACGGGACCAGCAGTCGGCACTGGGTGAGGGTGCACATGGGTGGTCGAGGGACAGGGGCAGACACAGGTGCCAAAGTCGAACATACCGAGTCGGGTAGAGGTGTCAAAATCGGGGCATTGGAAGCATAAGGCAGCGAAGACAATGCGGCTTGAGTTGAGCCGGGATGAATATCTGTTGCTGACGGAGAGGCCGGCATATTGTAGGCCAGCTCTTGCTTGAATATATCGCGCAGATCCGGAGGAGATGTCTCGCGTAGTGATTCTGAAAAGCTGAGCGGTGTCTGCGCTCCCAGTTACTTCCGCATAATCGATCTTAACATACAGCGCAAGTCCGCTTCGTCCATAGAGACGCGGATGTCACACTGGGTTGGCTGCACACGGAGGGACTGCAGATCATCGAGGCGCTGACACATCGTTACGACCTTGTTAATGCTGGTGGGGTTCTGTGCGACGAGAGGGTTAAATGCAAATGGAGAAATTCCTTTCAGGACATGACGAACTCGGATGTTCTTTGTTATGTCTGTGTTGGCATGGTGGCATAATGCGAGAACGTCCTCAATGTAGGATGTGTACAACTCACCAGGTCTTTGTATGCGCTCGTGCAATTTCTTTTTGGAGGGTTCCGTACGCGTAGAGGACGTGCCGAAGGCTAGGCGCAGCTCGAAAGTAAATCGCTGCCAGTCAGTGAAGTCGCACTCGTTGTTGTAGAACCACGTCTTCGCTTCTTTTCTGAGAGAAAGGGAGACGTTACAGGGCTTGCAGACGTCGTCCCTCCAATTGAAGGAGCTGATTCGGTTGTATTCATCCAGCTATTCCTCGACGTCATCGCCGGGAAGCCCAGCGAAAAATGGAGGGTCCCGCTCGCGGCTGGTTACGAAGCACGGTGGAACAAGAGAACCCGCCGCGTTGGCTGGTTCAGCTGTCATCGGCGTGGCTTTTTGGGGTAGGCGACTACCTGAAGGGAGCCCCAGGGGCAAGTCGGGGGTCGCGGTACGAAGGATCAGACCGCGTTACCTCCACCACATGTGAGGCACAGGCCAGGAGTCGTCGGGCACCGGTTTATTAAACTAATCCCGCAGAGTGTGGCAGCCTAGCGATCTGACGTCGAGCGCGGAGATTCTAAAACACACCGATGATGATAGTGAGGACGACGATGTGCGCGGGGAGCGAGGCTGGTCGCATATAGCATCTGGCGCATAGCCACTGAGGAAAATGTCCTCACACGGCTGCTAATGTCCGCCTTAGTCACAGCCAACAATATCTATACATACATATGGTAGAAGAAGAAAAGTTTCCAATGGTACAGAAGAAATATCAAAAAGTAGAGTCCGATGCACCCCTCAAAAAACAAAAAAAAAGTTTACTAATGGCGTATTCGGCATGGCGTTTACGAGCGCTCTGGAGTGCTCTGAAAAGCGGCCCCGCCTTCGGTTGGTAGAATTAGAGCGCTCAAACTACCTTCGATTGGTTCTTAAACTTTAACCAATTCTTTAACTGTAACTTTAACTCTAACTTCGAAGTGAGAGCATGGCGCGATCTGGCCGGGAGGACGGGTCACGTGTCACAAAACGCCGCGGTTTACCCGGCGGCTTCAGGCGCTGGCTGCACGGTGGCGCTACAGAGGCGCTGCTCCGAGATCGCCGACCCATTCGGTTGGTACGCTGCCTCTCGTGCTCTGATTGCGAGCCGCCTGGGCATCTGGCGACTCCGAGCCAGAGGAACGTGGTGGCCAACCGAATACTTCATAACGTTTTGACTGGAGGACCAGTCTTCATCGGAGTGAGATTATCAGTACACTGCAGCATACTGTGTAAGGTGCGTGTAGAGAGAGGAAGCTGCGCTACAGTTCGCCCCTTTTTTATAGAAATTATACGTAATCATTCAGCAAAAACAGAAAAACGGAAGACATATACATGAGAGGGATTGCACTGCCCTGCCTCTTTTTTGGAAGAAAAGGGGCGCTAGAATGCGCCCTGCTTAGAAGTAATTATTGGCACGTGGTACAACAAAAAGAGAAAAGAATAATGCAAAGGGACATCTAGGAAGGAACTAATGTGGCACACCTCCTCATGGGAATAAACAGAAGGAGGGGGGAGAAAGAAATAAAGGCCACAGCAAAAGACAAACAACTGGGGAATGCGTGTCAGCACGCCACCGCTTTTCGTCTTAGGAATCTGGCACGTTTGAAGGAGCAGCTCCCCCAACCGTGTCTAGGAAGTTCCGAAGAGCTCGAAAAACGGGAGAAAAACGCATTCGCTTTGAATTGCACGTCACCTCACTCACCCACTACTTGAATGAATTGGCTGTTCTGAAAGTTCTTATGTTAAATTTAGAACCCGTACGTCTGAATTGTCTCCTCATAACCAAGCCAGATAAAAAAATGTCCGAGCTTCTGCATCCCTTGCATTAAAAAGTATTGTTTTAGATAACTACAAATCGAAAGTTAGATCTGTCCATCAGCAAGAAGCGAATTTTGTACCTGTTCTCACCAAACATGAATCTGATTCTCCAGCAGTCTTTGAACTCAAGAAAAACTCTTCAATAGCACCGATAAAGTCTAAAAAAAATGTCTTGCGACCTGGTCCCTTCTCCGAAGCAATTTATATTACCGGCTCTTATGATGTTCTCCTCCAAAATGACCTAGAAGTGTGATTTCCCCATTAGCAACTTAGGGAACTTGTCAAGTGTTGAGCTGACAGACATTGAAGTTCGCACACTATCCAGGGGCCTGAATTTTCGTCCAGCAATGGGAGGTTTCCGCGAATTCCAACTTCCTAAAGACTTAGATCATTTCGCTCGCAACGTGATACTGCGTGAATTCTTTCATGGGCGCCCTAATACGGACAATAGCGGCTTGTTACCCAGCTCCAAGCACTGGACGACAACGCGTCAACGAGATAAATATCTTGATCTATATACAAAAGAAGTTCAATATGACTTGCTTGAAGCATATAAAAATCACACGTCGTTTCGACCCAACCTTTCAATCAAAGAGAAAGAAACAGTTGAGATCTTGGCATGTCGCCACGAAATTGAAATCAAGCGGGCTGATAAACGTGGAGCAATACTGATAATGAATCGAGAGGATTACATCAAAGAATAAGACCGACAATTATCCGATACATCCTTTTACAAAATTCTTCAATCTGGTCCCAGTTTTTGATATAAAGAAATTGTCAAGGAAAACCTTAAATTACTACTGTAGGCCAAAGAAATAGACAAAACGACGGTGCATTCTCTAATACCACTCTACCAAATAGCAGGCAGGTTCTACCTTTTGCCCGAGATTCACAAGCCACACGTCTCTGGTCGCCCAATCGTATCTCGCTTAAGCACGGTTACTGAAAATATTTCCCTCTATTTCGAAAACCTAACCAACAAAATTCCCCCTACCTTTTGTTCATACATATCGAGATACCAACCACTTCCTCTCTGAAATATTAGACCTTGAGATTCCCAGTGGCTGTCTGCTGGTCACCATGGACGTTACCTCACTGTATAACAATATTCCACACTCTGTTGAAATACAAGCGGTGATCCACGCTTAGAGTGAATCGCGGTAGCCTAAGTCAGTCGAGAATTCTACATTAGCCTCATTACTAAGATTATTTCTTGAGCTAAATAATTTCGAATTCAATGGCAAACACCTTGTTTAATAATTCAGTGGTACATCCATGGGTGCAAGGTTAGGGCCAAATTGTGCAAATATTTGATGGCAATTCTCAAGGGGCTGCTTCTTGCAAGCGTCGAATTGAAGCCAATTTTTTACAAGCGCTTGATCGACGATGTCTTTTTGATTCGGGCACACGGAGAATCTAGTCTCCTAAGATTTATGGCCGAGTTAACGCGGTCCACCCTAAAATTTCTTTCTCAAACCAATTTTCTGCTACCAGTATCAACTTCCTCGACGTGACGGTTTCTGTCTCGCAGAACAGGTTAGAGACCAAGATTTACAGCAAATCGGCAGACTTCCATCAGTTTTTGCATTTTCAATGTCGTCAATTAGGCACTGGAAGACGAGCATACCCTATAGTCAAGCGCATCGCTTCTGCCGGATATGCTCCAAGGAAACAGATTTTCTTTCCAATTGCGAGGAACCGAAAAATGAACTGCTTAAACAAAAGTACCGGCTCCAATTATTTGACGATTCCATTCGTTGAGCAGGAGCGCTGAGCCGCAATGAACTCTTGAACTCCAGGAAGCCAGCCGACCGACGCCCTTCAAGTAACCTAGTTCTCACTGACTCCTCATCTTTGCCGAATGTTTTTGGCAAACTTCGAAAGCATCACAACATATTAAATCAAAGTCCTCGACTAGCATCTATATTTCCGAACCACCACGTGTGGTCTACAGGCGAAACAAAATCCTGCGGGACATTCTGACATCTTCGAGACTCAGCCATTCACCAGTGACCGGTTGTGGGCCCTGCAACAAGCCTCGTTGTCAGGTATGCCCCAGCATGACGAGAACAAAAACTACCTTTAGCACCGCCTCGCACTTCTCTGTAGAACTGAAGAGAAATTTTAACTGCGACAGTGCCAACGTAGTTAACGGGATCGAGTGCAATACCTGACACCTGCAATGTATTGGTCAAAGGGTGTACGCTTTTAGATGTGGGTTTAACAATCATAGGGCACACGCTAAGTCTCTTCTTAACATTTCTTTGCCCAGTCACGTCAGAAGCTCGGGTAATCTATTTAGTAATTTCAATGTAACAATAATTGAATCCAATTTCAACAGGAACCATGTGCGCGAAGGCCGTGAATCATATCTCATGTTTAGGTTCAAAACCACATCGTCTGGTTTGAACGAAAGCATGGCGCGCTAACATTTTGGACAGAGTAACTACTCCCCTTTCTTTCGTTCGCTTCTTGCGTGACCAATTCTCTTTTTAAGCATACCAGCGTCGGCTTAATCCTTCCAGGTTCATTCAGTTAGCCCCTTCTAGATAACAATACTTGAATCCAGTCTTTCCGGAAACACTTTCCGGGTTGTTAGTGAATTGCACTTCGCGTCATTTTTCTAAAGTGCTTCCTCCGGGCTGGGAAAGGATATTTGTGCTCACCGGTTAACCCGCAAAGACACTTTCCATTTACTTCTTCAGAACTATAACCATTTACACACGTAATCAAAATCCCACTCCTCCACGCATCTCTTGTTCGGCTGCCCGTCTGTCTGTCAGGGTTTCAGGGAATGCTAGACTGGCGATGTCTCCCGCTGGCACGACGCACTACCCGCGTTGACACTATGTGGCGGCTGGTGAAGGGGCGATTCGTTTTTGCCGACCAAAGCTTGACACATTCGTAAGACCAAAAGCAGGGTTGTGCTGAAGGAAGGAAGCAAGAAAGACCTTGTTGAGTGCCTGCAACAGACACAGTGTGTACACTGCGCCCGGACGTAGCCACTCGTCGATCCCGACGTGACCCCTACTCGGACCACACCTTCGCTACTCCCTACGGGGTTGGATGCGCTGCCCCATAAGGGAGGGCGTCGCCCCGCAGCTTTCGCTCCGGTGCTGCTTTTCGAGGGCCGCCAGGACCTGCTGGACGGCTGATAGCTGAGTGTCCTTGCTACAACTGTGCACTGCTTCTTGGATCCACGGCGGTAGGTCCGTCCTAGTTGCCGCCTCGTTAGGTCGCCCTTCACAGTCCCAGAGTAAGTGGGCGGTCGAGGCCCTAGCATCGTTACATAACACGCACGTGTCGTCCGTATAGAGTTCTGGCTGTATGTGCTTCATGACGACAGGGGTCATCAGTGAATTCGTCTGCAGCTGCCTGAACGTGTACGCTTCCTCCCTCACGGTGAACGCCGCGAGCATCGTCACGAGAGACGCGCAGCGAGCAGAAGAGCTGGCCATTACCCTGGCCATCGCGGACCCTGAGACGACGACGGTGCTTAGTGACTAAAAGAGTGCAGTGCGCAATTTCGCCAAGGCTTGGCTGTACTATGAAGTGGTGCGGGTGCTCGAGCGGGTGAACATCAATGAACGCAAGGTGACAATCAAGTGGTTTCCCGCCCATGCGGGGAACGAGGTATCAGAACTCGCCCCCAACCACAACGAGACGGCGAACGCAGTCGCGCGAGGATTAGGTGGCCGCGCGGCAGCAGTTGAATCGTCTGCAGAGTGGTGGACCGAGACGAAAGACAGGTACGATACCTTTTAGGGTATCACCAATTATTATAGAAATTGTAGGAGGGTGCTGGCACCGCCTCACCCCGACATAACCAGGGAGGGTTGTGCTGACGAGCGTACCAGGTTCTTTATCTCTTTCTGTCGCATTTCTTTCTTCCCCCACCCTTTTCTATTAACTCCCATGAGGAGGGGGCCAATTTACGTCCTTCGTAGATGTCTCTTTGATTTTTTTTTGTCTTTGTGTTGTACCATGTGCCGATAATTACTTCTAAGCTGGGCGCATTGTAGCAGAGCTTTTCTCCCAAAAAAGAGGGGGGCAGTGGATTCCCTCTAATGTGTGTGTCATCTGTTGTTCTTCTTTGGCTGAATGATGATGTATAATTTCTTTTAAAGAGGCTGCACCATGGCGCAACTTCCTCTCTACACACATGTTTAAAACTGTGCTGCAGTGTACTCTAAACGTTACTCCGATGAAAACTGGTCCTCCAGTAGAAACGATAGTAAATCTTTTCGTTTTTGTTTTTTGAGACGTGCGTCGCACTCCACTTTGGGATATATATAATTATATACACACACATATATATATATATATATATTTAAATATATAAATATATATAATGTATATATATATTTATATATATCTATATCTATATATATATATATATATATATATATATATATATATATATATATATAGATATAGATATAGATATATATATGGAAAGGCAAAGTCACAGGGAAGCACAGGCCGTTTATTCCGGCTTCGCGAAAGGAACAACCCGCAGAGACTTCGACGAAGATGATGGTCGCACGAGGGTCGGGCTATCAGGGTGGCAGCCGGTGGCGCGCGAATGAAGATGATGCTGGTGATGGGAGTGTTTCTAGATGCTATCAATGGGGAGAATGACCACTGTAACGATCGGTATGAAAACATCGCTCATACTAACTTCCCCGGCTTTCGAAGCGGCCAACCTGGCCGCAAGTCAGAGGGATGGCGATCGGGGAAGAAAGCGTTTTAGAAGCGAAACATGCACAGTGTCAACGCCACGGCACCGACGGTCAGTGACACCACACGTAGGAGTGACTAAGAAGTTCACTGGAGAGAAGAACTGTGTACGGGCCAATGAATCGTGGCATAAACGTTTCACATAGTCCTGGAGCACGTAGAGGTGTGGAAAGCAACACTTCGTCCCCTGGCTCGAAGGTGACGTCCCGGCATCAGTATCGTATCGAGACTTCGGGTCATTCTGGCAGGACTCGGTGTTCAATCGGGCGAGGTTCCGGCAATGCGCGACACGAGAAACAAATTGATCTGTCATGGTAACTGTTGGAGAAACCGAACAGGAAAATAAAGATGCGTCCAGAACAGATGGTGGATGCCGGCCATACACGAAGAAAAACGGTAAAAATCCAGTGGTACTTTGAACAGCAGTGTTGTAGGCGTATGTTACAAAGGTAAGAATGGCGGCGCAGTTTCTGTGGTCGGGGTTGATATAAGCAGAAATCATATCAGACAGAGTAGGATGAAAGCGTTCTGTGAGGCCATTTGTCTGAGGATGATAGCTTGACGTGGTCTTGTGAATGATGCCGGCAGCCCGAAGAACTTCCGCAAGGACTGCTGAGAGGAATGTGCGTCCGCGGTCACTTAAACGAGTGCGAGGTGGTCCCTGAAGTAAAAAGATGGCTTGCAGAAAAAAATCTGCGACTTCAGAAGCATGGCCAGTACGCAGAGGAGCAGTTTCGGCAAATCGACTCAAATGATGTACAGCAGTCAGAATCCAGCAATAGCCAGTCGAAGTTGAAGGCAAAGGTCTACATAGGTAGATGCCAATGACTTCGAATGGAGAGAGGACAAGGCAGGGGCTGTAGCATCCCTGCAGGGGCTGAGGTTGAATGTTTACGACGCTGACAGGCAGGACTTGATGCAACATATTTTACGACGCTGGTGGAAAGGCCTGGCCAATAGAACCGGCTCCTAGTGCGGTCGTAAGTTTTGTTGAACGCAAGATGCCCAGCCATGGCGTCATCGTTAAAGACGTCTAGGATTTGGTTCCGAAGACAGCGAGGGATGACTGGAACTCACCTGTAGCTGGTAGGGTGATAATTGTGACGGTAAAGCGCTCCACTATTTAAGAGGCGAAATTTGTTTAGTTGGGGTCAGGAGCGGCCAATAGGTGGTGATTCAGAACCATTAAGTTGTTCCATGATGTGTCGGCAGTACGAGTTGGTTCGTTGAAGAGATGCAAGGTTTGATGGAATATCTTGTTCTGCTGTGCGCAAAGGCGCCATTGTCAGCGTGGGTGAAGAGATGGCAGGGAACGTGGTATTCTCGGGGGACGGCGGTGGGCAATGGGACAGGGCGTCAGCATCATTGTGAGTCTTGCCCGACTTGTAAGTCACCGTAAAATAGTACTCCTGTAAACGGAGAACCCAGCGGCCAAGGCGTCCCGATACATGTTTGAGCGAGGATAACCAACAAAACGCATGGTGGTCTGCCACTACGGAGAAGTGGTGCCCGTACAAATAATTACGAAATTTTTGCACGGCCCAGACAACCGCGAGGCATTCTTTCTCAGTTATTGTGTAGTTCTGCTCAGCGGGTGTCAAAGTGCGGCTGGCGTAGGCGATGACGCGTTCAAATGACGAATCATTGCGCTGCAGAAGGACCGCACCAAGACCATGCTTACTGGCATCAGTGTGGAGAATTGTCGGTGCCGACTAATCGAAATGGCCGAGGGCAGGTCCAGATGTGAGAGCTTGTTTGAGGGTTTGAAAGCTGTTTCGCAGTCTTCGGTACAGAGGAATGGTATTCCGGATGTCAATAGTTTGTTCAGGGGCGAGGCTATTGTTGCAAAATCGCGAATGAACCGACGGAATTAAGAAGCCAATCCAAGAAAACTGCGAAGTTCCTTTTTACGGAGCGGCCGAGAGGAGTTAAGAACCGCGTTGAGCTTGTCCGGATCCACCTCCACCACTTGAAAGGCAAAGTCACGGAGAAGCACAGACCGTTTATTCCGGCTTGGCGAAAGGAATAACTCGCAGAGACTCCCACGAAGATGACGGTCGCACGAGGGTCGGGATATCAGGGTGGCAGCCGGTGGCACGTGAATGAAGATGATGCTGATGATGGGAGTGTTTCTTGACGCTATGAATGGGGAGAATGACCACTGTAGTTATCGGTATGAAAACATCGCTCACAATATAAATATATATATTTATATATATATATATATATATATATATATATATATATATATATATATATATATATATATATATATATATATATATATATATATATATATATATATATATATATATATATATATATATATATATATATATATACATATATGTATATGTATATGTATATACATATATATATATATGTATAAATATATATATATATATATACTGTAGTTATGGGGACTTCAATGCTAAAGTAGGCAAGAATCAGGCTGGAGACAAGGCAGTTGGGAACTATGGTCTGGGCTGTAGAAATAGCAGGGGGGACCTAGAATATAGTTTGCAGAAGGGAATAACCTACGCATAATGAATACCTTCTTCTGTAAACGGGAGAGTCGGAAGTGGACCTGGAGGAGCCCGAATGGGGAGCACAAAATTGAAATAGACTTCATATTATGCGATGTAATATGCGGACCAAGTCTTATGCGGACCGATGTATTATGCGGACTTCATATATGCAGAAAACTAAAGTAATGATCAATAACCTCGGGACAGTAAAGCAGTTTGAGATAGGTGGCGAGGCAGTGGAAGTGGTAAGCGAATATATCTACTTAAGCCAAGTTGTGACCCCGGATCCCAACCATGAGGCAGAGATAATTAGAAGGATCAGAATGGGGTGGGGTGCATATGGCAGACATTCTCAGATAATGAATAGCAGCCTACCATTGTCGCTGAAGAAGAAAGTGTATGACAGCTGCATCTTACCGGTACTCACCTACGGGTCAGAAACTTGGAGGCTCACTAAGAGGGTTCAACTTAAATTGAGAACGACTCAGCGGGCAATGGAGCCGTAAATGATAAGTGTAACATTAGGGACAAGAAGATAGCGGAGTCGGTCAGAGAGCAAACTGGTGTTAAAGACATATTAGTAGAAATTAAGAAGAAGAAATGGACGTGGGCAGGGCATGTAATGCGAAGGCAAGATAACCGCTGGTCATTAAGGGTAACAGAGTGGATCCCTAGAGAAGGCAAGCGTTGCAGGGGGCGGCAGAAAGTTAGATGGGCAGATGAGATCAAGAAGTTTGCGGGGATAAATTGGTCACAGTTGGCACAGGACCGAGGTAATTCGGGAATAATGGGAGAGGCCTTTGCCCTGCAGTGGGCGTAGATAGGCTGGTGATGATGATGATGATGATGCGATAACCCTGGCGTCCTGCAGGATGTGGAAGGGTAAGGTGTAGTGACCACCGTATGGTAAGATCTCGAATTAGGCTAGATTTGAGGAGGGACCGCAACAAGCTAGTACGAAAGAAGCCGATAAATGAGCAAACAGTAAGACGTAAAGTAGAAGAATTCAAGATCGCGC